>NW_026020257.1:0-637943 GCF_900185275.1 Solanum verrucosum
TTATTTCAGTATTATTAAATGTTCCTGAATAATACCTGCAATGATGTTCTATTGTAGTGTCATCATACCTGTATTTTAATATTCCTCCATAACTTTTTTCACTCGCATCTGATTCTATTATATAAGTAAATTTTTTGTTTTCATCTGGAAAATATAGTTTAGGTAAGTTTTTACATAATAATTTTACCTTTTGTATTTGTATTTGGTCTTTTTATCAAACTGATATTCTATATCTTTCTTTAATTTTTGTTGTAATGGTTTTAAATTCTCTGCTAATTTTGGTATGTATTCTCTTACTTGATTTACTAGTCCTAAGAATGATTGTAATTTCTTTTTTGTGTCTAGTTGTTCATTGAGTTAATTATTTTTTGTACTATATGTGTTTTGCATTTTTATTCCCTTTTTATCTATTTGTATTCCTAAGAATTCTATTTGATTTTTCATTATATCAGCTTTCTTTTTACTTAGACTTATACCTGAATATTCTATGATGTGTATAAATTTTTCTAATAATATATATGTTCATCTTGTGTTTTGGAATATAATAATATATCATCAATGTACACTACACAAGCCCGGCATTTATCGTAAATAAACATAGTGAACAAAAATGAGAAAAAAGTAGAATGGTTATTGATTATAGAAATTTAAATGCAAAAACTAAAACATATAATTATCCAATACCAAATAAAGTACTAAAGATAAGACAAATACAATGATATAATTATTTAGTAAATTTGATTGTAAATCAGGATTTTATCACTTAAAACTAGAAGAAGAATCTAAAAAACTAACAGCATTCACTGTACCACAAGGATTTTATGAATGGAATGTATTACCATTTGGATATAAAAACGCACCAGGTAGATATCAACACTTTATGGACAATTACTTTAAACAAATAGAAAATTGTGTAGTGTACATTGATGACATATTATTATATTCCAAAACACAAGATGAACATATAATATTATTAGAAAAATTTATACACATAATAGAATATTCAGGTATAAGTCTAAGTAAAAAAGAAGCTGATATAATGAAAAATCAATAGAATTCTTAGGAATACAAATTGATAACTCTTTTTAAAGGTTTTAATGATTTAATGAAGCACTAGACTATGCAAGAGGGATACTTGGTCCCGCACTATTCCTCCCCACTAAAAAGAGCGATTGAGAATCTCGAGAAACCTTCCGAGCGTCTGTCTTCGCGGGGCGACCAACTGGACCGAACCTTTCTATCTTCTTCTTTCTCTTTTTGTTCCCGCCTGCCGAGGACCTATGTTTCAATAACGATGAAGGGCGGATGGGCATAGTTGATCGATCGAACTACGATGATTGGAATGAAGACAGACAGACTTCCGTGCGAAAGACAGAACGGCAAAAATTCTTCTTGCATTTTTCCTAAACTTCGTCAAGCCTATCCGCTCATTTGTTCCAAACCAGAGTTTCTAGTTGCAAGATCGCGCTTTAGAAATAGTAAAAGAAAGACTAAGCACATCGAAAAGAATAAACGATGAGATACCCCAAACATCTTCAAAATGAGTACCTCAAGGATAATAGATAAAACCCCACAAAAATCAATAGAACAAGATATAAAACCACACCATTACTACATAACGGGAATAATGGAACAACGAAATATTTAATATTAATAGATACAGGACGAGAAGAAAACTATATTACAAGAGAATTAGTAACGGAAGATGAAATAATAACTATTGAGCAATCATGCTCCGAACTACCAAAAGCATTAATGTATATCGAAGAAACTACAGAAAAGGAAATAATCATCGGAGGAGTACCAATAGTGATAAAATTTAAAATTTATCAAGGAAATGAAAATATCATTTTAGGAATAAAATGGCTAGAACAAGTAAAACCATATAATCTAGAAGATAAACAGTTAACAATAAATTATGAAAATAAAAGAGTAATAATAAAAAGACTTTAGTATAATAAAAATATGAAAATATATATACTTGCAAAGATAATAATAGAAGGATATTACAACCGATATTATA
Organism: Solanum verrucosum; assembly: GCF_900185275.1. Taxonomy (NCBI): domain Eukaryota; kingdom Viridiplantae; phylum Streptophyta; class Magnoliopsida; order Solanales; family Solanaceae; genus Solanum; species Solanum verrucosum. Next base: position 2,024 of record NW_026020257.1, read on the forward strand.
CACCAATGATAGATACGGGAGCAAAGCTAATATATGTAAATACAATTGTTTACCGGAAGATAAATGGAAAAAATTAAAAACACCGATAGTAGTAACATGATTTAATAATGAAGGAAGTATGATCACATATAAGGCAAAAATATAAAAGTACAAATATGGAATAAAATATTAACTATAGAAGAAATATATAACTTTGAATTAACTACAAAAGATATGCTATTAGGAATGCCATTTTTAGAAAAATTATACCCACATGTAATAACAAAAACACACTGGTGGTTTACAACACCGTGTAAACAAAAATTACACAAAATTAGAAAATATAAAAGAAGAAGACCCTAAAATAGAATTAATTATATTCTCTATAGATAAAGTAAAAATAATTCAAGATAAGTTAGAATTATTATATAGTGAGGATCCTTTACAAGGATGGGAAAAACATAAAACAAAAGTAAAAATTGAGCTAATTGATAATAACAGTATAATAACCCAAACCATTAAAGTACAATTTTAATGATTTAACCGAATTTAAGATACATATAGATGAATTACTAGAAAAGGATATTATACAAGAAAGCAATAGTAAGCATACAAGCCCGGCATTTATCGTAAATAAACATAGTGAACAAAAATGAGGAAAAAGTAGAATGGTTATTGATTAAAGAAATTTAAATGCAAAAACTAAAACATATAATTATCCAATACCAAATAAAATACTAAAGATAAACAAATACAAGGATATAATTATTTTAGTAAATTTGATTGTAAATCAGGATTTTATCACTTAAAACTAGAAGAAGAATCTAAAAAACTAACAGCATTCACTGTACCACAAGGATTTTATGAATGGAATGTATTACCATTTGGATATAAAACGCACCAGGTAGATATCAACACTTTATGGACAATTACTTTTAAATAAATAGAAAATGTGTAGTGTACATTGATGACATATTATTATATTCCAAAACACAAGATGAACATATAAGATTATTAGAAAAAATTTATACACATAATAGAATATTCAGGTATAAGTCTAAGTAAAAAGAAAGCTGATATAATGAAAAAATCAAATAGAATTCTTAGGAATACAAATTGATAAAAACGGAATAAAAATGCAAACACATATAGTACAAAAAATAATTAACTCAAATGAACAACTAGACACAAAAAAGAAATTACAATCATTCTTAGGACTAGTAAATCAAGTAAGAGAATACATACCAAAATTAGCAGAGAATTTAAAACCATTACAACAAAAATTAAAGAAAGATATAGAATATCAGTTTGATAAAAAAGACCAAATACAAATACAAAAGGTAAAATTATTATGTAAAAACTTACCTAAACTATATTTTCCAGATGAAAACAAAAAATTTACTTATATAATAGAATCAGATGCGAGTGAAAAAAGTTATGGAGGAATATTAAAATACAGGTATGATGACACTACGATAGAACATCATTGCAGGTATTATTCAGGAACATTTAATAATACAGAAATAAAATGGGAAATAAATAGAAAAGAATTATATTCAGTGTATAAGTGTTTATTATCATTTGAACCATATATTGTATATAACAAATTTATTATAAGAACAGATAATACACAAGTAAAATGGTGGCTAACAAGAAAAATACAAGATTCGGTAACAACAAAAGAAATAAGGAGATTGGTATTAAATATATTAAATTTTACATTTACAATTGAAGTAATAAAAACTGATAAGAATGTTATTGCAGATTACTTATCAAGACAAAGCTACTCAGACTGAGACTGAGGAAGAAGATACAATGAAAAATACTCAAAGCCATTACTACACTTTGTATAAAAGTGGATAGTATGGACAACGAGATACAAAAGCTAAAGACTAATGAAGATAATCTGAAGTCTAAAGCTAGTCAGCAGCATGACTATAAAAATGCGGAGCTACGTCGATCGGAAGACGGAAAAAACCCAGAGCTAAAAGGAGACGATGGGAAACTCCTTAAAACCCATAACGTTTGTTTAAATACAGCTGCAGGTACAAGCAAACAAGTTAGCGATAAACAACATAAAAATGCTAACTTAAACCAGCTATTTGCAAAACCATTTACCCAAAGGACACCTAGACATGTGTCCATAGAACCACAAACATCTACATACGCAGATAGTTTGCAAAACCAAAATGAGAAAAAGACATATAACTACATCACACGAACCTATATTGAAAATATCCACAAAATCCAAACCTATTTAAACCGCAACCCCAGATCAACTACAAAAGAACCAAACCAAGATTATTTGACACAAAAGTTACAAGGATATAACAAGTTAATTGCGCAACCGAAAACTAACGCTAATTTAGTAAGAACATGTTACAACTACGGACTGTTAAATACCGTATACACATACGACGGAGAAGAAGTTAGTGGAATACCAGAACTACACAAAGCATTCTCACATACAAAAGAGTTACGAAAGGAAATTTATTTTATATAAAATTCTATACAGCACCAGCGGAGATATTATACGAGGAATAAAACCTCCGATACAGGTTATCAAGATAGGACTGACTAAAGATATGATTATACCCGAGGATATCGGACAACAAGAAGAGATATGCAAAATAGAGATACCAAGTTTTTATGCCAACAAAAGAATAATTGGTATATCAACTATCATACAAGAGTTAGCAAATAATTATTTAAATGGAAATGCTATATGGAGCTACTATGCAAGAGACCAGTTAATGATTTATTCCAATTCAAGAGAGCTAAGGAAAGCAGATATGGATGAAGTCCAGAGATGGATTTTATCATTACTTAAGCCAGAAGAACGACCTACGACACGAGCATTAAAAGAAGGATTTATTTCAGCAGAATTATTAACCAGATATTGTAAACTAATTGGTCATAAATATCCGGACCATATATGTTCAAAGTGCAACGGAGAAGATAATATAATTCCAGATGTCCAGCTGGAATAATTAACGAGGAAGAAAACAAGAAGAAGATAAGCGGAAAAAGTTATGTCAAAGATAAGAACGGAAGGAAGATATGTAATAATGTAAAGTTGTCAAGATATGTAAAGATATGTGTCATAAGGTAGATATGAAGTAGGTATGGGTCTTTTGTCATCAAATAATGACAAATGTAGATAGTGTAGATTGTAAATAAAAGTCGTAAAGTAAAAGTAGCATGCATGTGCATATTAGACAAGTGTAAAAGTTAGGTGTAAATAAGTCTTAATAAGATAAAATAGGAACTATTCATGAATAGTAGTCATGAATAGTAGTAAATAGTAGTGGACAGGTGTAAAAAACGTGTTAGGATAAGTATTTAGAATAGTAAGTTTGTATGTCTATATAAGGAATCGGATGTAAATGTTATAAGGCAGGCATTGCCTAACATAAATAAAAACTCTCTTCTCAAAAAACTCTCTTAAGATACTAATTACTTAAAAAGTTAATGGATAAATCTGAAATCCAGTCAGATATTTCAGATAGCATGGCTAAGCAAGAAGCAAAGGTATTTTGAACTTCTTCTCGTCCTGTATCTATTAATATTAATATTTTCGTTGTTCCATTATTCCCGTTATGTAGTAATGATGTGGTTTTATATCTTCTTCTATTGATTTTTGTGGGGTTTTATCTATTCTCCTTGAGGTACTCATTTTTGATGATGTTTGGGGTATCTCATCGTTTATTCTTTTCGATGTGCTTAGTCTTTCTTTTACTATTTCTAAATCTTCTTCTATATCAATTTCATTATAACTATAATCGTTTTTATCTATGACTGTAACTATTCTTTCAAAGGGATCTTCTATTTTTATTTTATCTATTTTATTTTTTGCTGTTATTTTATGTTTTGTTGTTAGAACATATAAGTTTTTACATCTAGCTGTAAATATTTTACTTCCTGGGCTAGTTATATTCCTGACATTCTCCAATATATACTAACGATTTATCTATATTTCTATCATTTATTGCTACTGAGTAATTAGCACTTATTATAAATTTAAAATTTTTGGTATATGAGGTTACCTCTTACTGCACTTATTACACTTTTTTCTATGGGTTGTATAATTCTATCATCCGCTAAGTATATTTCTATGGGTGTATCTATTCCTTCTCTAAAACATGCTTTTATTAATATTTCTGTTCCTTCTAAATGTACATATTTTAATTGGATTTTTAGCCTTAATATCTTGTATTTCTTTATTTATTATTCGTTTATTTATTATTGGTATTTTTGGCCTTCCTTTAGTATATTTGCAATCTATGATATGTTCTTTTTGACTTACTACATAATATTCTTCTTTTTGTCGTTTAAACCATTTCTTACTGTTGGTATTTCGAATATTTTTGCTACGCTTAGGTCTAATTCTTTTCCTTTTATTTGTTCAAATATACTATTATCAAATATTATTTTCTGTTCTAAATATTCTTCGTCTTGATGCTTTTCTTTATTTATTGTTTGTATATCTGCTTCAGTCATTTGTTATATTATAGGATTCATTAATCTGATTCTATTTCTATGTCATTATCTATTTCATTTTCCGATAATTCATATATACTATCATTGCTTTCTAATTCATAATCTACATATTCTATTTGTGTATATTTTTTCATCGTCTATTATTATTTCTGATATTTGTTTTTTTCTTTGGATTTTTAGGTAATTTACAATCTCTAACTATATGTCCTAATTTTCCACAATTATAACAAGTACATTCCGTTAGTTTTCTTTTTGGTCTATATGGTCTTTTGGTTTTGTAATTTTTTACATAGTACCTTCTTCTTGGTTTTTTATATTTGTATTTTGATCTATATTTTTTAGTATATTTCTTTCTATTTTTATAATACCTATCCGTACAACCAAATTGGGGTGCTGTTTTATTTTTGCAACATGCTAAGTTTTTTACTAATATTTTTTCCATCTTTATTTCTTCTTTATGTTTTTCACATAGTTCCATAAACCATCGTTGCAAGAATTTTATTCTAGCTCCTAGGTATTGTTAATTCTGCTTCATTCCAACTTTTTATTACTTTTGAATTAAAAGGTTCTGGTAATTTGTAAAATATAATTTTCTTATTTCTTTACTTTCTTCTATGCTATATGTTCCTTTATAATAATATTCTCTAAATGCACATGTATATTCATCTATGTAACACATATTACATATTGCTAATTTTGTCATTAGATTCTGATTTATGATTCTTTTCTTTTATTTGTTGTTCTTCCTACCTTCTGTTGTCATACTTACTAAATTCTTTGTATTATCTATGTTTGCTAAAAGTTCCGTATATGTTTCGCTTGTTTCCGAATGTTGTTCTAGATCATCATCGTTTATTTCATCAATTCTTATTTCGGGTAGATTATCTTGGTTATTTTCTTCTTTTTCTCCTAATTCATCTCGTAATTGCAATTTTTCTTTAAATTCAATTATCTCATTTTTTAATTTCGTTTTTTGTTCTTTTTCTTTTTGTTTAATTTCATACATTTCTTTTAATATTGCTAGCTCTTTTTCTAGCTCTATTATTTTAGTATTTTTTACTTCTTCTAATTGTTTACTTCCTTTTTTTTGTTTTTTTTTTCAATTTTTCTTCTATCTATTTTTTTTTCTTTTGTTTTCTACATAGCAGTTAGACTATCTTCTAGTTACCGTTCTTTCTAACATTATATTGTCACCTATTTTCTTATATCTTTTTGTTAGAATTTATTTTATTTTAATTCTATTTTCATATTTTTTTCATTATTGCTATTCTTCTTTATTCATTATAATTATTGTAGTTTATATTCTAAGTTTTTTGTATTTAATAAAATAGTCTTTCTTTGTGCTACTATAGATTTGTGACAAATTCCTGCAAATATATTACTATTAAGTCTATTTTGCCTATGTTCTAATTCTTGTCGTTTTTCTATAATTACTTCATTAAGTTTTTGTCTATATTCACTATTCTTGTTATTCATTGTATTTTTAAGTATTTAATATATTTATATTCTATTTTAGATATATTATTTATTAATTGATCTAATTTTTCATTATCAGTCTTTGTGATATTAAGTTGTTTATATTCCGGATATAATTTATTTAATTTTCTTCTTATTTTTCTTAATTTTCTACTTGTATGTTTCTTACCGTGTTTCTTATTATCCATAGCTCTGATACCATTTTTCATAGCAGAACTGGTAGCTGGGGGATTCATGTAAGTGGTAGTGTGGTAGGTGGTAGTGTGGTAGGTAAGTAACTTATTTTCAAGATTTTATTATAATATCTTTTTACTAAGTATCTTAATTTTGATATCTCTTTAATATTACTTTTAGGTAGTACTAAATTCATGGTAATATGTAATAATATTTATTATAATATTCTTCTGATAATTGTTTTAATCTGAACATTTCATTAATATTATTTATGATATATTCTAAATATAACATATCTTCGGTTCTTTGGTACATAGATAAATTTTCCTTTATTAATTGTTCTAATAGTTTTATATCTTCCATAGATTCTATCCAATATTGTAAATATTCGTAATTTATTTTAATCTGAATTTATTTCTAAATCGTACCATTCTATTCTTTCATTATCTAAATATAGATCTTGTAAATCTATTTCATACCATTCTTGATTCAATATATCTTCTGGTTCGTTATTAAATATTTTTTCCCATATGATTCTTCTTAATTCAATTATTTTATATCTTTAAGTATATATGATATTAAAGTTTCATAGTTTTTTATCATTTCATTATGAAGGTAAGTAGTCATGTTCTTTATTATGCAGATTTTTTATTTCAAATTATTCCTTCCTATCATATTCATAATTGATTAAATTCATATTAGATCATTATGAACTAGATTATTTTTATCATGTTTTCCTGTCACTACTAGCATCGTACTTTAGCGGATACTTTCTTCTTATCAGCGCCTCAACTTTGTTTACTCCCCTAAACGGCTTCCCTCGCCTACCGGTTTCAACATTAGGATGGCATAGTATAGAAGTTTTCTCCCTGTTTCCAGTGTGCTAATAAACTAGAAATCATGATTCAAATAATTCTAATACATAATAACTAACATAAATTTATTCAATCATATATATGATATTCAGGAATATATGAAATTAGTTCCGCATATTTTTTGAACAAAATACCTTTGCCTCTTGCTTAGCCATGCTATCTGAAATATCTGACTGGATTTCAGATTTATCCATTAACTTTTTAAGTATTTTATATCTTAGGAGAGAGTGTTTATAAGAAAGTTTTTATTATGTTAGGCAATGCCTGCCTTATAACATTTACATCCGATTCCTTATATAGACATACAAACCTACTATTCTAAATACTTATCCTAACACGTTTTTTTACACCTGTCCACTACTATTTACTACTATTCATGACTACTATTCATGAATAGTCCTATTTTATCTTATTAAGACTTATTTACAACTAACTTTTACACTTGTCTAATATGCACATGCACTTTACGACTTATTTACAATCTACACTATCTACATTTGTCTTTATTTGATGACAAAAGACCCATACCTACTTCATATCTACCTTATGACACATATCTTTACATATCTTGACAACTTTACATTATTACATATCTTCCTTCCGTTCTTATCTTTGACATAACTTTTTCCACTCTTATCTTCTTCTTGTTTTCTTCCTCGTTAATTATTCCAGCTGGACATCTGGAATTATATTATCTTCTCCGTTGCACTTTGAACATATATGGTCCGGATATTTATGAACAATTTGTTTACAATATCTGGTTAATAATTCTGCTGAAATAAATCCTTCTTTTAATGCTCGTGTCGTAGGTCGTTCTTCTGGCTTAAGTAATGATAAAATCCATCTCTGGACTTCATCCATATCTGCTTTCCTTAGCTCTCTTGAATTGGAATAAATCATTAACTGGTCTCTTGCATAGTAGCTCCATATAGCATTTCCATTTAAATAATTGTTCGCTAGCTCTTGTATGATAGTTGATATACCAATTATTCTTTTGTTGGCATAAAACCTTGGTATCTCTATTTTGCATATCTCTTCTTGTTGTCCGATGTCCTCGGGTATAATCATATCTTTAGTCAGTCTTATCATGATAACCTGTATCGGAGGCTTTATCTCCTCATATAATATCTCCGCTGGTGCCGTATAGAATTTTATATAAAATAAATTTCCTTTCGTAACACTTTTGTATGTGATAAATGTTTTGTATAGTTCTGGTATTCCACTAACTTCTTCTCCGTCATATGTATATACAGTATTTAGTAATCCATAGTTATAACATGTCCTTACTAAGTTGGCATTAGTTTTTGGTTGTGCAATTAGTTTATTATAACCTTGCAATCTTTGGGTTAAATAATCTTGGTTTGGTTCTTTTGTAGTTGATCTGGGGTTGCGGTTTAAATAGGTTTGGATTTTGTGGATATTTTCAATATAGGTTCGTGTGATGTAGTTATATGTCTTTTTCTCATTTTGATTTTGTAAGCTATCTGCATATGTAGATGTTTGTGGTTCTATAGACACATGTCTAGGTGTCCTTTGGGTAAATGGTTTTGCAAATAGCTGGTTTAAGTTAGCGTTTTTATGTTGTTTATCGCTAACTTGTTTGCTTGTACCTGCAGCTGTATTTAAACAAACGATATGGGTTTTAAGGAGTTTCCCATCGTCTCCTTTTAGCTCTGGGTTTTTTCCGTCTTCCGGTCGACGTAGCTCCGCATTTTTATAGTCATGCTGCTGACTAGCTTTAGACTTCAGATTATCTTCATTAGTCTTTAGCTTTTGTATCTCGTTGTCCATACTGTCCACTTTTATACAAAGTGTAGTAATGGCTTTGAGTAGTTTTTCAATTGTATCTTCTTCCTCAGTCTCAGTCTGAGTAGCTTTGTCTTGATAAGTAATCTGCAATAACATTCTTATCAGTTTTTATTACTTCAATTGTAAATGTAAAATTTAATATATTTAATACCAATCTCCTTATTTCTTTTGTTGTTACCGAATCTTGTATTTTTCTTGTTAGCCACCATTTTACTTGTGTATTATCTGTCCTTATAATAAATTTGTTATATACAATATATGGTTCAAATCATAATAAACACTTATACACTGAATATAATTCTTTTCTATTTATTTCCCATTTTATTTCTGTATTATTAAATGTTCCTGAATAGTACCTGCAATGATGTTCTATCGTAGTGTCATCATACCTGTATTTTAGTATTCCTCCATAACTTTTTTCACTCGCATCTGATTCTATTATATAAGTAAATTTTTTGTTCTCATCTGGAAAATATAATTTAGGTAAGTTTTTACATAATAATTTTACCTTTTGTATTTGTATTTGATCTTTTTTATCAAACTGGTATTCTATATCTTTCTTTAATTTTTGTTGTAATGGTTTTAAATTCTCTGCTAATTTTGGTATGTATTCTCTTACTTGATTTACTAGTCCTAAGAATGATTGTAATTTCTTTTTTGTGTCAAGTTGTTCATTTGAGTTAATTATTTTTTGTACTATATGTGTTTGCATTTTTATTCCGTTTTTATCAATTTGTATTCCTAAGGATTCTATTTGATTTTTCATTATATCAGCTTTCTTTTTACTTAGACTTATACCTGAATATTCTATGATGTGTATAAATTTTTCTAATAATCTTATATGTTCATCTTGTGGTTTGGAATATAATAATATGTCATCAATGTACACTACACAATTTTCTATTTGTTTAAAGTAATTGTCCATAAAGTGTTGATATCTACCTGGTGCGTTTTTATATCCAAATGGTAATACATTCCATTCATAAAATCCTTGTGGTACAGTGAATGCTGTTAGTTTTTTAGATTCTTCTTCTAGTTTTAAGTGATAAAATCCTGATTTACAATCAAATTTGCTAAAATAATTATATCCTTGTATTTGTCTTATTTTTAGTATTTTATTTGGTATTGGATAATTATATGTTTTAGTTTTTGCATTTAAATTTCTATAATCAATAACCATTCTACTTTTTCCTCTTTTTTGTTCACTATGTATATTTACGATAAATGCCGGGCTTGTATGCTTACTATTGCTTTCTTGTATATATCCTTTTTCTAGTAATTCATCTATATGTATCTTAAATTCGGTTAAATCATTAAAATTATACTTTAATGGTTTATGGGTTATTATACTGTTATTATCAATTAGCTCAATTTTCACTTTTGTTTTATGTTTTTCCCATCCTTGTAAAGGATCCTCACTATATAATAATTCTAACTTATCTTGAATTATTTTTACTTTATCTATAGAGAATATAATTAATTCTATTTTAGGGTCTTCTTCTTTATATTTTCTAATTTTTGTGTAATTTTTTCACTTCCTTTTATCCATTCTGTTGTTTTTCGTTTTTTATTATTTACTCTTTTTGCTCCTATTTTTTGTTTACACGGTGTTGTGAACCACCAGTGTGTTTTTGTTATTATATGTGGGTATAATTTTTCTAAAAATGGCATTCCTAATAGCATATCTTTTGTAGTTAATTCAAAGTTATATATTTCTTCTATAGTTAATATTTTATCCCATATTTGTACTTTTATATTTTTTGCCTTATATGTGATCATGCTTCCTTCATTATTAAATCTTGTTACTACTATAGGTGTTTTTAGTTTTTCCCACTTATCTTCTGGTAAACAATTGTATTTACATATATTAGCTTCTGCTCCCGTATCTATCATTGGTGTATAATATCGGTTGTAATATCCTTCTATTATTATCTTTGCAAGTATATATATTTTCATATTTTTATTATACTACAGTCCTTTTTATTATTACTCTTTTATTTTCATAATTTATTGTTAACTGTTTATCTTCTAGATTATATGGTTTTACTTGTTCTAGCCATTTTATTCCTAAAATGATATTTTCATTTCCTTGATATATTTTGAATTTTATTACTATTGGTACTCCTCCGATGATTATTTCCTTTTCCGTAGTTTCTTCGGTATACATTAATGCTTTTGGTAGTTCGGAGCATGATTGTTCAATAGTTATTATTTCATCTTCCGTTACTAATTCTCTTGTAATATAGTTTTCTTCTCGTCCTGTATCTATTAATATTAAATATTTTCGTTGTTCCATTATTCCGGTTATGTAGTAATGATATGGTTTTATATCTTCTTCTATTGATTTTTGTGGGGTTTTATCTATTCTCCTTGAGGTACTCATTTTTTATGATGTTTGGGGTATCTCATCGTTTATTCTTTTCGATGTGCTTAGTCTTTCTTTTACTATTTCTAAATCTTCTTCTATATCAATTTCATTATAACTATAATCGTTTTTATCTATGACTGTAACTATTCTTTCAAAGGGATCTTCTATTTTTATTTTATCTATTTTATTTTTTGCTGTTATTTTGTGTTTTGTTGTTAGAACATATAAGTTTTTACATCTAGCTGTAAATATTTTACTTCCTGGGGCTAGTTCTATTCCCGACATTCTCCAATATAATACTAATGATTTATCTATATTTCTGTCATTTATTGCTACTGAGTAATTAGCACTTATTATAAATTTAAATTTTTGGTATATGAGGTTACCTCTTGCTGCACTTATTACACTTTTTTTTATGGGTTGTATAATTCTATCATCCGCTAAGTATATTTCTATGGGCGTATCTATTCTTTCTCTAAAACATGCTTTTATTAATATTTCTGTTCCTCCTAAATGTACATATTTAATTGGATTTTTAGCCTTAATATATTGTATTTCTTTATTTATTATTCGTTTATTTATTATTGGTATTTTGGCCTTTCCTTTGTATATTTGCAATCTATGATATGTTCTCTTTGACTTACTACATAATATTCTTCTTTTTGTCGTTTAAACCAGTTTCTTACTGTTGGTATTTCGAATATTTTTGCTACGCTTAGGTCTAAATCTTTTCCTTTTATTTGTTCAAATATACTATTATCAAATATTATTTTTTGTTCTAAATATTCTTCGTCTTGATGCTTTTCTTTATTTATTGTTTGTATATCTGCTTCAGTCATTTGTTATATTATAGGATTCATTATCTGATTCTATTTCTATGTCATTATCTATTTCATTTCCCGATAATTCATATATACTATCATTGCTTTCTAATTCATAATCTACATATTCTATTTGTGTATATTTTTCATCGTCTATTATTATTTCTGATATTTGTTTTTTCTTTGGGTTCTTAGGTAATTTACAATCTCTAGCTATATGTCCTAATTTTCCACAATTATAACAAGTACATTCCGTTAGTTTTCTTTTTGGTCTATATGGTCTTTTGGTTTTGTAATTTTTTACGTAGTACCTTCTTCTTGGTTTTTTATATTTGTATTTTGATCTATATTTTTTAGTATATTTCTTTCTATTTTTATAATACCTATCCGTACAACCAAATTGGGGTGCTGTCTTATTTTTGCAACATGCTAAGTTTTTTACTAATATTTTTTCCATCTTTATTTCTTCTTTATGTTTTTCACGTAGTTCCATATACCATCGTTGCAAGAATTTTATTCTAGCTCCTAAGGTATCTGTTAATTCTGCTTCATTCCAACTTTTTATTACTTTTGAATTAAAAGGTTCTGGTAATTTTGTAAAATATAATTTTCTTATTTCTTTACTTTCTTCTATGCTATATGTTCCTTTATAATAATATTCTCTAAATGCACATGTATATTCATCTATGTAACACATATTACATATTGCTAATTTTGTTATTAGATTTCGATTTATGATTTTTTCTTTATTTTGTTCTTCTACCTCTGTTGTCATACTGCTAAATTCATTCCTTATAGCTATTTCATATTTATATAGTATTTCCATGGTTGTAGTGGCTATTCCACCATCAAATTTTTTATTATTTCTTAAAGTTGTTAAGCTTTCATTTGTTAAATTTTGTAGCCATAATTTTACTGTTCCAATAAGTGTTCTTTCTATGTATCCTGGTGCCTCTGCTATTACTATCTTGTTATCTATTAATTGTTTCGATATGTATCCTACCCATAATTGGATTGTTTTATTTATGTCTGCTACACAGTCTAAATCTAAAAATTCATGTTGTCCAGTTATTGGTTTAGGCGTCCATTTTTTATTTAATCTTTTATCCCATGTAGTTTTTTCTTTATCATATTGTTCATAATTTTCATTATAATATTTTGGATTAAAATTTTTTGGGTTTTTTACTCCTGATGTGCTAGGTTTTTCGCCTATGTCTACGTCTTCTGTATTTACTTCTAAATTCTTTGTATTATCTATGTTTGCTAAAAGTTCCGTATATGTTTCGCTTGTTTCCGAATGTTGTTCTAGATCATCATCGTTTATTTCATCAATTCTTATTTCGGGTAGATTATCTTGGTTATTTTCTTCTTTTTCTCCTAATTCATCTCATAATTGCAATTTTTCTTTAAATTCAATTATCTCATTTTTTAATTTCGTTTTTTGTTCTTTTTCTTTTTGTTTAATTTCATACATTTCTTTTAATATTGCTAGCTCTTTTTCTAGCTCTATTATTTTAGTATTTTTTACTTCTTCTAATTGTTGTACTTCCTTTTTTGCTTGTTGTTTTATTTTTTCAATTTCCGTTCTTCTATCTATTTCTTCATTTTCTTTTGTTATTCTTACCATAGCAGTTAGACTATCTTCTAGTTTTACCGTTTCTTTTTCTAACATTAAACTTATATTGTCACCTATTTTCTTATATCTTCTTCCTAGATTAGAAAATATTATCTTTATTTTTAATCCGTCATAATTTTCATATGTTTTTTCATCTATTGCGTATTCTTCTTTATTCATTATAAATTATGTTGTAGTTTATATTCTAAGTTATTTATTTGTATTTCTAGATAAAAATAGTCTTTCTTTGTGCTACTATAGATTTGTGACAAATTCCTGCAAATATATTACTATTAAGTCTATTTTGCCTATGTTCTAATTCTTGTCGTTTTTCTATAATTACTTCATTAAGTTTTTGTCTATATTCACTATTCTTGTTATTCATTGTATTTTTAAGTATTTAATATATTTATATTCTATTTTAGATATATTATTTATTAATTGATCTAATTTTTCATTATCAGTCTTTGTGATATTAAGTTGTTTATATTCCGGATATAATTTATTTAATTTTCTTCTTATTTTTCTTAATTTTCTACTTGTATGCTTCTTACCGTGTTTTGTAAATAATAAAAAACGAAAAACAACAGAATGGATAAAAGGAAGTGAAAAAATTACACAAAAATTAGAAAATATAAAAGAAGAAGACCCTAAAATGGAATTAATTATATTCTCTATAGATAAAGTAAAAATAATTCAAGATAAGTTAGAATTATTATATAGTGAGGATCCTTTACAAGGATGGGAAAAACATAAAACAAAAGTAGAAATTGAGCTAATTGATAATAACAGTATAATAACCCAAAACCATTAAAGTACAATTTTAATGATTTAACTGAATTTAAGATACATATAGATGAATTACTAGAAAAAGGATATATACAAGAAAGCAATAGTAAGCATACAAGCCCGGCATTTATCGTAAATAAACATAGTGAACAAAAACGAGGAAAAAGTAGAATGGTTATTGATTATAGAAATTTAAATGCAAAAACTAAAACATATAATTATCCAATACCAAATAAAATACTAAAGATAAGACAAATACAAGGATATAATTATTTTAGCAAATTTGATTGTAAATCAGGATTTTATCACTTAAAACTAGAAGAAGAATCTAAAAAACTAACAGCATTCACTGTACCACAAGGATTTTATGAATGGAATGTATTACCATTTGGATATAAAAACGCACCAGGTAGATATCAACACTTTATGGACAATTACTTTAAACAAATAGAAAATTGTGTAGTGTACATTGATGATATATTATTATATTCCAAAACACAAGATGAACATATAAGATTACTAGAAAAATTTATACACATAATAGAATATTCAGGTATAAGTCTAAGTAAAAAGAAAGCTGATATAATGAAAAATCAAATAGAATTCTTAGGAATACAAATTGATAAAAACGGAATAAAAATGCAAACACATATAGTACAAAAAATAATTAACTCAAATGAACAACTAGACACAAAAAAGAAATTACAATCATTCTTAGGACTAGTAAATCAAGTAAGAGAATACATACCAAAATTAGCAGAGAATTTAAAACCATTACAACAAAAATTAAAGAAAGATATAGAATACCAGTTTGATAAAAAAGACCAAGTACAAATACAAAAGGTAAAATTATTATGTAAAAACTTACCTAAATTATATTTTCCAGATGAGAACAAAAAATTTACTTATATAATAGAATCAGATGCGAGTGAAAAAAGTTATGGAGGAATATTAAAATACAGGTATGATGACACTACGATAGAACATCATTGCAGGTATTATTCAGGAACATTTAATAATACAGAAATAAAATGGGAAATAAATAGAAAAGAATTATATTCAGTGTATAAGTGTTTATTATCATTTGAACCATATATTGTATATAACAAATTTATTATAAGGACAGATAATACACAAGTAAAATGGTGGCTAACAAGAAAAATACAAGATTCGGTAACAACAAAAGAAATAAGGAGATTGGTATTAAATATATTAAATTTCACATTTACAATTGAAGTAATAAAAACTGATAAAAATGTTATTGCAGATTACTTATCAAGACAAAGCTACTCAGACTGAGACTGAGGAAGAAGATACAATTGAAAAACTACTCAAAGCCATAACTACACTTTGTATAAAAGTGGATAGTATGGACAACGAGATACAAAAGCTAAAGACTAATGAAGATAATCTGAAGTCTAAAGCTAGTCAGCAGCATGACTATAAAAATGCGGAGCTACGTCGACCGGAAGACGGAAAAAACCCAGAGCTAAAAGGAGACGATGGGAAACTCCTTAAAACTCATAACGTTTGTTTAAATACAGCTGCAGGTACAAGCAAACAAGTTAGCGATAAACAACATAAAAACGCTAACTTAAACCAGCTATTTGCAAAACCATTTACCCAAAGGACACCTAGACATGTATCCATAGAACCACAAACATCCACATACGCAGATAGTTTACAAAATCAAAATGAGAAAAAGACATATAACTACATCACACGAACCTATATTGAAAATATCCACAAAATCCAAACCTATTTAAACCGCAATCCCAGATCAACTACAAAAGAACCAAACCAAGATTATTTAACCCAAAGATTGGAAGGTTATAATAAACTGATTGCACAACCAAAAACTAACGCCAACCTAGTAAGGACATGTTATAACTATGGATTACTAAATACTGTATATACATATGACGGAGAAGAAGTTAGTGGAATACCAGAACTATACAAAGCATTTATCACATACAAAAGAGTTACGAAAGGAAATTTATTTTATATAAAATTCTATACGGCACCAGCGGAGATATTATATGAGGAGATAAAGCCTCCGATACAGGTTATCAAGATAGGACTGACTAAAGATATGATTATACCCGAAGATATCGGACAACAAGAAGAGATATGCAAAATAGAGATACCAAGTTTTTATGCCAACAAAAGAATAATTGGTATATCAACTATCATACAAGAGTTAGCAAATAATTATTTAAATGGAAATGCTATATGGAGCTACTATGCAAGAGACCAGTTAATGATTTATTCCAATTCAAGAGAGCTAAGGAAAGCAGATATGGATGAAGTCCAGAGATGGATTTTATCATTACTTAAGCCAGAAGAACGACCTACGACACGAGCATTAAAAGAAGGATTTATTTCAGCAGAATTATTAACCAGATATTGTAAACTAATTGGTCATAAATATCCGGACCATATATGTTCAAAGTGCAACGGAGAAGATAATATAATTCCAGATGTCCAGCTGGAATAATTAACGAGGAAGAAAACAAGAAGAAGCGGAAAAAGTTATGTCAAAGATAAGAACGGAAGGAAGATATATGTAATAATGTAAAAATGTAAAGATATGTGTCATAAGGTAGATATGAAGTAGGTATGGGTCTTTTGTCATCAAATAATGACAAATGTAGATAGTGTAGATTGTAAATAAAAGTCGTAAAGGCATGTGCATATTAGACAAGTGTAAAAGTTAGGTGTAAATAAGTCTTAATAAGATAAAATAGGAACTATTCATGAATAGTAGTCATGAATAGTAGTAAATAGTAGTGGACAGGTGTAAAAAACGTGTTAGGATAAGTATTTAGAATAGTAAGTTTGTATGTCTATATAAGGAATCGGATGTAAATGTTATAAGGCAGGCATTGCCTAACATAAATAAAAACTCTCTTCTCAAAAAACTCTCTTAAGATATTAATTACTTAAAAAGTTAATGGATAAATCTGAAATCCAGTCAGATATTTCAGATAGCATGGCTAAGCAAGAGGCAAAGGTATTTTGTTCAAAAAATATGCGGAACTAATTTCATATATTCCTGAATATCATATATATGATTGAATAAATTTATGTTAGTTATTATGTATTAGAATTATTTGAATCATGATTTCTAGTTTATTAGCACACTGGAAACAGGGAGAAAACTTCTATACTATGCCATCCTAATGTTGAAACCGGTAGGCGAGGGAAGCCGTTTAGGGGAGTAAACAAAGTTGAGGCGCTGATAAGAAGAAAGTATCCGCTAAAGTACGATGCTAGTAGTGACAGGAAAACATGATAAAAATAATCTAGTTCATAATGATCTAATATGAATTTAATCAATTATGAATATGATAGGAAGGAATAATTTGAAATAAAAAATCTGCATAATAAAGAACATGACTACTTACCTTCATAATGAAATGATAAAAAACTATGAAACTTTAATATCATATATACTTAAAGATATAAAAATAATTGAATTAAGAAGAATCATATGGGAAAAAATATTTAATAACGAACCAGAAGATATATTGAATCAAGAATGGTATGAAATAGATTTACAAGATCTATATTTAGATAATGAAAGAATAGAATGGTACGATTTAGAAATAAATTCAGATTAAAATAAATTACGAATATTTACAATATTGGATAGAATCTATGGAAGATATAAAACTATTAGAACAATTAATAAAGGAAAATTTATCTATGTACCAAAGAACCGAAGATATGTTATATTTAGAATATATCATAAATAATATTAATGAAATGTTCAGATTAAAACAATTATCAGAAGAATATTATAATAAATATTATTACATATTACCATGAATTTAGTACTACCTAAAAGTAATATTAAAGAGATATCAAAATTAAGATACTTAGTAAAAAGATATTATAATAAAATCTTGAAAATAAGTTACTTACCTACCACACTACCACCTACCACACTACCACTTACATGAATCCCCCAGCTACCAGTTCCGCTATGAAAAATGGTATCAGAGCTATGGATAATAAGAAACACGGTAAGAAACATACAAGTAGAAAATTAAGAAAAATAAGAAGAAAATTAAATAAATTATATCCGGAATATAAACAACTTAATATCACAAAGACTGATAATGAAAAATTAGATCAATTAATAAATAATATATCTAAAATAGAATATAAATATATTAAATACTTAAAAATACAATGAATAACAAGAATAGTGAATATAGACAAAAACTTAATGAAGTAATTATAGAAAAACGACAAGAATTAGAACATAGGCAAAATAGACTTAATAGTAATATATTTGCAGGAATTTGTCACAAATCTATAGTAGCACAAAGAAAGACTATTTTTTATCTAGAAATACAAATAAATAACTTAGAATATAAACTACAACATAATTTATAAATGAATAAAGAAGAATACGCAATAGATGAAAAAACATATGAAAATTATGACGGATTAAAAATAAAGATAATATTTTCTAATCTAGGAAGAAGATATAAGAAAATAGGTGACAATATAAGTTTAATGTTAGAAAAAGAAACGGTAAAACTAGAAGATAGTCTAACTGCTATGGTAAGAATAACAAAAGAAAATGAAGAAATAGATAGAAGAACGGAAATTGAAAAAATAAAACAACAAGCAAAAAAGGAAGTACAACAATTAGAAGAAGTAAAAAATACTAAAATAATAGAGCTAGAAAAAGAGCTAGCAATATTAAAAGAAATGTATGAAATTAAACAAAAAGAAAAAGAACAAAAAACGAAATTAAAAAATGAGATAATTGAATTTAAAGAAAAATTGCAATTACGAGATGAATTAGGAGAAAAAGAAGAAAATAACCAAGATAATCTACCCGAAATAAGAATTGATGAAATAAACGATGATGATCTAGAACAACATTCGGAAACAAGCGAAACATATACGGAACTTTTAGCAAACATAGATAATACAAAGAATTTAGAAGTAAATACAGAAGACGTAGACATAGGCGAAAAACCTAGCACATCAGGAGTAAAAAACCCAAAAAATTTTAATCCAAAATATTATAATGAAAATTATGAACAATATGATAAAGAAAAAACTACATGGGATAAAAGATTAAATAAAAAATGGACGCCTAAACCAATAACTGGACAACATGAATTTTTAGATTTAGACTGTGTAGCAGACATAAATAAAACAATCCAATTATGGGTAGGATACATATCGAAACAATTAATAGATAACAAGATAGTAATAGCAGAGGCACCAGGATACATAGAAAGAACACTTATTGGAACAGTAAAATTATGGCTACAAAATTTAACAAATGAAAGCTTAACAACTTTAAGAAATAATAAAAAATTTGATGGTGGAATAGCCACTACAACCATGGAAATACTATATAAATATGAAATAGCTATAAGAAATGAATTTAGCAGTATGACAACAGAGGTAGAAGAACAAAATAAAGAAAAAATCATAAATCGAAATCTAATGACAAAATTAGCAATATGTAATATGTGTTACATAGATGAATATACATGTGCATTTAGAGAATATTATTATAAAGGAACATATAGCATAGAAGAAAGTAAAGAAATAAGAAAATTATATTTTACAAAATTACCAGAACCTTTTAATTCAAAAGTAATAAAAAGTTGGAATGAAGCAGAATTAACAGATACCTTAGGAGCTAGAATAAAATTCCTGCAACGATGGTTTATGGAACTATGTGAAAAACATAAAGAAGAAATAAAGATGGAAAAAATATTAGTAAAAAACTTAGCATGTTGCAAAAATAAAACAGCACCCCAATTTGGTTGTACGGATAGGTATTATAAAAATAGAAAGAAATATACTAAAAAATATAGATCAAAATACAAATATAAAAAACCAAGAAGAAGGTACTACGTAAAAAATTACAAAACCAAAAGACCATATAGACCAAAAAGAAAACTAACGGAATGTACTTGTTATAATTGTGGAAAATTAGGACATATAGCTAGAGATTGTAAATTACCTAAGAACCCAAAGAAAAAACAAATATCAGAAATAATAATAGACGATGAAAAATATACACAAATAGAATATGTAGATTATGAATTAGAAAGCAATGATAGTATATATGAATTATCGGGAAATGAAATAGATAATGACATAGAAATAGAATCAGATAATGAATCCTATAATATAACAAATGACTGAAGCAGATATACAAACAATAAATAAAGAAAAGCATCAAGACGAAGAATATTTAGAACAAAAAATAATATTTGATAATAGTATATTTGAACAAATAAAAGGAAAAGAATTAGACCTAAGCGTAGCAAAAATATTCGAAATACCAACAGTAAGAAACTGGTTTAAACGACAAAAAGAAGAATATTATGTAGTAAGTCAAAGAGAACATATCATAGATTGCAAATATACTAAAGGAAAGGCCAAAATACCAATAATAAATAAACGAATAATAAATAAAGAAATACAAGATATTAAGGCTAAAAATCCAATTAAATATGTACATTTAGGAGGAACAGAAATATTAATAAAAGCATGTTTTAGAGAAGGAATAGATACGCCCATAGAAATATACTTAGCGGATGATAGAATTATACAACCCATAGAAAAAAGTGTAATAAGTGCAGTAAGAGTAACCTCATATACCAAAAATTTAAATTTATAATAAGTGCTAATTACTCAGTAGCAATAAATGACAGAAATATAGATAAATCATTAGTATTATATTGGAGAATGTCGGGAATAGAACTAGCCCCAGGAAGTAAAATATTTACAGCTAGATGTAAAAACTTATATGTTCTAACAACAAAACACAAAATAACAGCAAAAAATAAAATAGATAAAATAAAAATAGAAGATCCCTTTGAAAGAATAGTTACAGTCATAGATAAAAACGATTATAGTTATAATGAAATTGATATAGAAGAAGATTTAGAAATAGTAAAAGAAAGACTAAGCACATCGAAAAGAATAAACGATGAGATACCCCAAACATCATAAAAAATGAGTACCTCAAGGAGAATAGATAAAACCCCACAAAAATCAATAGAAGAAGATATAAAACCATATCATTACTACATAACCGGAATAATGGAACAACGAAAATATTTAATATTAATAGATACAGGACGAGAAGAAAACTATATTACAAGAGAATTAGTAACGGAAGATGAAATAATAACTATTGAACAATCATGCTCCGAACTACCAAAAGCATTAATGTATACCGAAGAAACTACGGAAAAGGAAATAATCATCGGAGGAGTACCAATAGTAATAAAATTCAAAATATATCAAGGAAATGAAAATATCATTTTAGGAATAAAATGGCTAGAACAAGTAAAACCATATAATCTAGAAGATAAACAGTTAACAATAAATTATGAAAATAAAAGAGTAATAATAAAAAGGACTGTAGTATAATAAAAATATGAAAATATATATACTTGCAAAGATAATAATAGAAGGATATTACAACCGATATTATACACCAATGATAGATACGGGAGCAGAAGCTAATATATGTAAATACAATTGTTTACCAGAAGATAAGTGGGAAAAACTAAAAACACCTATAGTAGTAACAAGATTTAATAATGAAGGAAGCATGATCACATATAAGGCAAAAAATATAAAAGTACAAATATGGGATAAAATATTAACTATAGAAGAAATATATAACTTTGAATTAACTACAAAAGATATGCTATTAGGAATGCCATTTTTAGAAAAATTATACCCACATATAATAACAAAAACACACTGGTGGTTCACAACACCGTGTAAACAAAAAATAGGAGCAAAAAGAGTAAATAATAAAAAACGAAAAACAACAGAATGGATAAAAGGAAGTGAAAAAATTACACAAAAATTAGAAAATATAAAAGAAGAAGACCCTAAAATAGAATTAATTATATTCTCTATAGATAAAGTAAAAATAATTCAAGATAAGTTAGAATTATCATATAGTGAGGATCCTTTACAAGGATGGGAAAAACATAAAACAAAAGTAGAAATTGAGCTAATTGATAATAACAGTATAATAACCCAAAAACCATTAAAGTACAATTTTAATGATTTAACTGAATTTAAGATACATATAGATGAATTACTAGAAAAAGGATATATACAAGAAACAATAGTAAGCATACAAGCCCGACATTTATCGTAAATAAACATAGTGAACAAAAACGAGGAAAAAGTAGAATGGTTATTGATTATAGAAATTTAAATGCAAAAACTAAAACATATAATTATCCAATACCAAATAAAATACTAAAGATAAGACAAATACAAGGATATAATTATTTTAGCAAATTTGATTGTAAATCAGGATTTTATCACTTAAAACTAGAAGAAGAATCTAAAAAACTAACAGCATTCACTGTACCACAAGGATTTTATGAATGGAATGTATTACCATTTGGATATAAAAACGCACCAGGTAGATATCAACACTTTATGGACAATTACTTTAAACAAATAGAAAATTGTGTAGTGTACATTGATGATATATTATTATATTCCAAAACACAAGATGAACATATAAGATTACTAGAAAAATTTATACACATAATAGAATATTCAGGTATAAGTCTAAGTAAAAAGAAAGCTGATATAATGAAAGATCAAATAGAATTCTTAGGAATACAAATTGATAAAAACGGAATAAAAATGCAAACACATATAGTACAAAAAATAATTAACTCAAATGAACAACTAGACACAAAAAAGAAATTACAATCATTCTTAGGACTAGTAAATCAAGTAAGAGAATACATACCAAAATTAGCAGAGAATTTAAAACCATTACAACAAAAATTAAAGAAAGATATAGAATACCAGTTTGATAAAAAAGACCAAGTACAAATACAAAAGGTAAAATTATTATGTAAAAACTTACCTAAATTATATTTTCCAGATGAGAACAAAAAATTTACTTATATAATAGAATCAGATGCGAGTGAAAAAAGTTATGGAGGAATATTAAAATACAGGTATGATGACACTACGATAGAACATCATTGCAGGTATTATTCAGGAACATTTAATAATACAGAAATAAAATGGGAAATAAATAGAAAAGAATTATATTCAGTGTATAAGTGTTTATTATCATTTGAACCATATATTGTATATAACAAATTTATTATAAGGACAGATAATACACAAGTAAAATGGTGGCTAACAAGAAAAATACAAGATTCGGTAACAACAAAAGAAATAAGGAGATTGGTATTAAATATATTAAATTTCACATTTACAATTGAAGTAATAAAAACTGATAAAAATGTTTTTGCAGATTACTTATCAAGACAAAGCTACTCAGACTGAGACTGAAGAAGAAGATACAATTGAAAAACTACTCAAAGCCATAACTACACTTTGTATAAAAGTGGATAGTATGGACAACGAGATACAAAAGCTAAAGACTAATGAAGATAATCTGAAGTCTAAAGCTAGTCAGCAGCATGACTATAAAAATGCGGAGCTACGTCGACCGGAAGACGGAAAAAACCCAGAGCTAAAAGGAGACGATGGGAAACTCCTTAAAACCCATAACTTTTGTTTAAATACAGCTGCAGGTACAAGCAAACAAGTTAGCGATAAACAACATAAAAACGCTAACTTAAACCAGCTATTTGCAAAACCATTTACCCAAAGGACACCTAGACATGTATCCATAGAACCACAAACATCCACATACGCAGATAGTTTACAAAATCAAAATGAGAAAAAGACATATAACTACATCACACGAACCTATATTGAAAATATCCACAAAATCCAAACCTATTTAAACCGCAATCCCAGATCAACTACAAAAGAACCAAACCAAGATTATTTAACCCAAAGATTGCAAGGTTATAATAAACTGATTGCACAACCAAAAACTAACGCCAACCTAGTAAGGACATGTTATAACTATGGATTACTAAATACTGTATATACATATGACGGAGAAGAAGTTAGTGGAATACCAGAACTATACAAAGCATTTATCACATACAAAAGAGTTACGAAAGGAAATTTATTTTATATAAAATTCTATACGGCACCAGCGGAGATATTATATGAAGAGATAAAGCCTCCGATACAGGTTATCAAGATAGGACTGACTAAAGATATGATTATACCCGAAGATATCGGACAACAAGAAGAGATATGCAAAATAGAGATACCAAGTTTTTATGCCAACAAAAGAATAATTGGTATATCAACTATCATACAAGAGTTAGCAAATAATTATTTAAATGGAAATGCTATATGGAGCTACTATGCAAGAGACCAGTTAATGATTTATTCCAATTCAAGAGAGCTAAGGAAAGCAGATATGGATGAAGTCCAGAGATGGATTTTATCATTACTTAAGCCAGAAGAACGACCTACGACACGAGCATTAAAAGAAGGATTTATTTCAGCAGAATTATTAACCAGATATTGTAAACTAATTGGTCATAAATATCCGGACCATATATGTTCAAAGTGCAACGGAGAAGATAATATAATTCCAGATGTCCAGCTGGAATAATTAACGAGGAAGAAAACAAGAAGAAGCGGAAAAAGTTATGTCAAAGATAAGAACGGAAGGAAGATATATGTAATAATGTAAAAATGTAAAGATATGTGTCATAAGGTAGATATGAAGTAGGTATGGGTCTTTTGTCATCAAATAATGACAAATGTAGATAGTGTAGATTGTAAATAAAAGTCGTAAAGGCATGTGCATATTAGACAAGTGTAAAAGTTAGGTGTAAATAAGTCTTAATAAGATAAAATAGGAACTATTCATGAATAGTAGTCATGAATAGTAGTAAATAGTAGTGGACAGGTGTAAAAAACGTGTTAGGATAAGTATTTAGAATAGTAAGTTTGTATGTCTATATAAGGAATCGGATGTAAATGTTATAAGGCAGGCATTGCCTAACATAAATAAAAACTCTCTTCTCAAAAAACTCTCTTAAGATATTAATTACTTAAAAAGTTAATGGATAAATCTGAAATCCAGTCAGATATTTCAGATAGCATGGCTAAGCAAGAGGCAAAGGTATTTTGTTCAAAAAATATGCGGAACTAATTTCATATATTCCTGAATATCATATATATGATTGAATAAATTTATGTTAGTTATTATGTATTAGAATTATTTGAATCATGATTTCTAGTTTATTAGCACACTGGAAACAGGGAGAAAACTTCTATACTATGCCATCCTAATGTTGAAACCGGTAGGCGAGGGAAGCCGTTTAGGGGAGTAAACAAAGTTGAGGCGCTGATAAGAAGAAAGTATCCGCTAAAGTACGATGCTAGTAGTGACAGGAAAACATGATAAAAATAATCTAGTTCATAATGATCTAATATGAATTTAATCAATTATGAATATGATAGGAAGGAATAATTTGAAATAAAAAATCTGCATAATAAAGAACATGACTACTTACCTTCATAATGAAATGATAAAAAACTATGAAACTTTAATATCATATATACTTAAAGATATAAAAATAATTGAATTAAGAAGAATCATATGGGAAAAAATATTTAATAACGAACCAGAAGATATATTGAATCAAGAATGGTATGAAATAGATTTACAAGATCTATATTTAGATAATGAAAGAATAGAATGGTACGATTTAGAAATAAATTCATATTAAAATGAATTACGAATATTTACAATATTGGATAGAAGCTATGGAAGATATAAAACTATTAGAACAATTAATGAAGGAAAATTTATATATGTATCAAAGAACCGAAGATATGTTATATCTAGAATATATCATAAATAATATTAATGAAATGTTCAGATTAGAACAATTATCAGAAGAATATTACAATAAATATTATTACATATTACCATGAATTTCACACTACCAAAAAATAACATTAAAGAGATATCAAGATTAAGACACTTAGCAAAAGAATACTACAATAAAATCTTTAAAATAAAATATTTAACTACCACACTACCACCTACCACACTACCACTTACAATAGAATATAAATATATTAAATACTTAAAAATACAATGAATAACAAGAATAGTGAATATAGACAAAAACTTAATGAAGTAATTATAGAAAAACGACAAGAATTAGAACATAGGCAAAATAGACTTAATAGTAATATATTTGCAGGAATTTGTCACAAATCTATAGTAGCACAAAGAAAGACTATTTTTTATCTAGAAATACAAATAAATAACTTAGAATATAAACTACAACATAATTTATAAATGAATAAAGAAGAATACGCAATAGATGAAAAAACATATGAAAATTATGACGGATTAAAAATAAAGATAATATTTTCTAATCTAGGAAGAAGATATAAGAAAATAGGTGACAATATAAGTTTAACGTTAGAAAAAGAAACGGTAAAACTAGAAGATAGTCTAACTGCTATGGTAAGAATAACAAAAGAAAATGAAGAAATAGATAGAAGAACGGAAATTGAAAAAATAAAACAACAAGCAAAAAAGGAAGTACAACAATTAGAAGAAGTAAAAAATACTAAAATAATAGAGCTAGAAAAAGAGCTAGCAATATTAAAAGAAATGTATGAAATTAAACAAAAAGAAAAAGAACAAAAAACGAAATTAAAAAATGAGATAATTGAATTTAAAGAAAAATTGCAATTACGAGATGAATTAGGAGAAAAAGAAGAAAATAACCAAGATAATCTACCCGAAATAAGAATTGATGAAATAAACGATGATGATCTAGAACAACATTCGGATACAAGCGAAACATATACGGAACTTTTAGCAAACATAGATAATACAAAGAATTTAGAAGTAAATACAGAAGACGTAGACATAGGCGAAAAACCTAGCACATCAGGAGTAAAAAACCCAAAAAATTTTAATCCAAAATATTATAATGAAAATTATGAACAATATGATAAAGAAAAAACTACATGGGATAAAAGATTAAATAAAAAATGGACGCCTAAACCAATAACTGGACAACATGAATTTTTAGATTTAGACTGTGTAGCAGACATAAATAAAACAATCCAATTATGGGTAGGATACATATCGAAACAATTAATAGATAACAAGATAGTAATAGCAGAGGCACCAGGATACATAGAAAGAACACTTATTGGAACAGTAAAATTATGGCTACAAAATTTAACAAATGAAAGCTTAACAACTTTAAGAAATAATAAAAAATTTGATGGTGGAATAGCCACTACAACCATGGAAATACTATATAAATATGAAATAGCTATAAGAAATGAATTTAGCAGTATGACAACAGAGGTAGAAGAACAAAATAAAGAAAAAATCATAAATCGAAATCTAATGACAAAATTAGCAATATGTAATATGTGTTACATAGATGAATATACATGTGCATTTAGAGAATATTATTATAAAGGAACATATAGCATAGAAGAAAGTAAAGAAATAAGAAAATTATATTTTACAAAATTACCAGAACCTTTTAATTCAAAAGTAATAAAAAGTTGGAATGAAGCAGAATTAACAGATACCTTAGGAGCTAGAATAAAATTCTTGCAACGATGGTTTATGGAACTATGTGAAAAACATAAAGAAGAAATAAAGATGGAAAAAATATTAGTAAAAAACTTAGCATGTTGCAAAAATAAGACAGCACCCCAATTTGGTTGTACGGATAGGTATTATAAAAATAGAAAGAAATATACTAAAAAATATAGATCAAAATACAAATATAAAAAACCAAGAAGAAGGTACTACGTAAAAAATTACAAAACCAAAAGACCATATAGACCAAAAAGAAAACTAACGGAATGTACTTGTTATAATTGTGGAAAATTAGGACATATAGCTAGAGATTGTAAATTACCTAAGAACCCAAAGAAAAAACAACTATCAGAAATAATAATAGACGATGAAAAATATACACAAATAGAATATGTAGATTATGAATTAGAAAGCAATGATAGTATATATGAATTATCGGGAAATGAAATAGATAATGACATAGAAATAGAATCGGATAATGAATCCTATAATATAACAAATGACTGAAGCAGATATACAAACAGTAAATAAAGAAAAGCATCAAGACGAAGAATATTTAGAACAAAAAATAATATTTGATAATAGTATATTTGAACAAATAAAAGGAAAAGAATTAGACCTAAGCGTAGCAAAAATATTCGAAATACCAACAGTAAGAAACTGGTTTAAACGACAAAAAGAAGAATATTATGTAGTAAGTCAAAGAGAACATATCATAGATTGCAAATATACTAAAGGAAAGGCCAAAATACCAATAATAAATAAACGAATAATAAATAAAGAAATACAAGATATTAAGGCTAAAAATCCAATTAAATATGTACATTTAGGAGGAACAGAAATATTAATAAAAGCATGTTTTAGAGAAGGAATAGATACGCCCATAGAAATATACTTAGCGGATGATAGAATTATACAACCCATAGAAAAAAGTGTAATAAGTGCAGTAAGAACGTAACCTCATATACCAAAAATTTAAATTTATAATAAGTGTTAATTACTCAGTAGCAATAAATGACAGAAATATAGATAAATCATTAGTATTATATTGGAGAATGTCGGGAATAGAACTAGCCCCAGGAAGTAAAATATTTACAGCTAGATGTAAAAACTTATATGTTCTAACAACAAAACACAAAATAACAGCAAAAAATAAAATAGATAAAATAAAAATAGAAGATCCCTTTGAAAGAATAGTTACAGTCATAGATAAAAACGATTATAGTTATAATGAAATTGATATAGAAGAAGATTTAGAAATAGTAAAAGAAAGACTAAGCACATCGAAAAGAATAAACGATGAGATACCCCAAACATCATAAAAAATGAGTACCTCAAGGAGAATAGATAAAACCCCACAAAAATCAATAGAAGAAGATATAAAACCATATCATTACTACATAACCGGAATAATGGAACAACGAAAATATTTAATATTAATAGATACAGGACGAGAAGAAAACTATATTACAAGAGAATTAGTAACGGAAGATGAAATAATAACTATTGAACAATCATGCTCCGAACTACCAAAAGCATTAATGTATACCGAAGAAACTACGGAAAAGGAAATAATCATCGGAGGAGTACCAATAGTAATAAAATTCAAAATATATCAAGAAAATGAAAATATCATTTTAGGAATAAAATGGCTAGAACAAGTAAAACCATATAATCTAGAAGATAAACAGTTAACAATAAATTATGAAAATAAAAGAGTAATAATAAAAAGGACTGTAGTATAATAAAAATATGAAAATATATATACTTGCAAAGATAATAATAGAAGGATATTACAACCGATATTATACACCAATGATAGATACGGGAGCAGAAGCTAATATATGTAAATACAATTGTTTACCAGAAGATAAGTGGGAAAAACTAAAAACACCTATAGTAGTAACAAGATTTAATAATGAAGGAAGCATGATCACATATAAGGCAAAAAATATAAAAGTACAAATATGGGATAAAATATTAACTATAGAAGAAATATATAACTTTGAATTAACTACAAAAGATATGCTATTAGGAATGCCATTTTTAGAAAAATTATACCCACATATAATAACAAAAACACACTGGTGGTTCACAACACCGTGTAAACAAAAAATAGGAGCAAAAAGAGTAAATAATAAAAAACGAAAAACAACAGAATGGATAAAAGGAAGTGAAAAAATTACACAAAAATTAGAAAATATAAAAGAAGAAGACCCTAAAATAGAATTAATTATATTCTCTATAGATAAAGTAAAAATAATTCAAGATAAGTTAGAATTATCATATAGTGAGGATCCTTTACAAGGATGGGAAAAACATAAAACAAAAGTAGAAATTGAGCTAATTGATAATAACAGTATAATAACCCAAAAACCATTAAAGTACAATTTTAATGATTTAACTGAATTTAAGATACATATAGATGAATTACTAGAAAAAGGATATATACAAGAAAGCAATAGTAAGCATACAAGCCCGACATTTATCGTAAATAAACATAGTGAACAAAAACGAGGAAAAAGTAGAATGGTTATTGATTATAGAAATTTAAATGCAAAAACTAAAACATATAATTATCCAATACCAAATAAAATACTAAAGATAAGACAAATACAAGGATATAATTATTTTAGCAAATTTGATTGTAAATCAGGATTTTATCACTTAAAACTAGAAGAAGAATCTAAAAAACTAACAGCATTCACTGTACCACAAGGATTTTATGAATGGAATGTATTACCATTTGGATATAAAAACGCACCAGGTAGATATCAACACTTTATGGACAATTACTTTAAACAAATAGAAAATTGTGTAGTGTACATTGATGATATATTATTATATTCCAAAACACAAGATGAACATATAAGATTACTAGAAAAATTTATACACATAATAGAATATTCAGGTATAAGTCTAAGTAAAAAGAAAGCTGATATAATGAAAAATCAAATAGAATTCTTAGGAATACAAATTGATAAAAACGGAATAAAAATGCAAACACATATAGTACAAAAAATAATTAACTCAAATGAACAACTAGACACAAAAAAGAAATTACAATCATTCTTAGGACTAGTAAATCAAGTAAGAGAATACATACCAAAATTAGCAGAGAATTTAAAACCATTACAACAAAAATTAAAGAAAGATATAGAATACCAGTTTGATAAAAAAGACCAAGTACAAATACAAAAGGTAAAATTATTATGTAAAAACTTACCTAAATTATATTTTCCAGATGAGAACAAAAAATTTACTTATATAATAGAATCAGATGCGAGTGAAAAAAGTTATGGAGGAATATTAAAATACAGGTATGATGACACTACGATAGAACATCATTGCAGGTATTATTCAGGAACATTTAATAATACAGAAATAAAATGGGAAATAAATAGAAAAGAATTATATTCAGTGTATAAGTGTTTATTATCATTTGAACCATATATTGTATATAACAAATTTATTATAAGGACAGATAATACACAAGTAAAATGGTGGCTAACAAGAAAAATACAAGATTCGGTAACAACAAAAGAAATAAGGAGATTGGTATTAAATATATTAAATTTCACATTTACAATTGAAGAAATAAAAACTGATAAAAATGTTATTGCAGATTACTTATCAAGACAAAGCTACTCAGACTGAGACTGAGGAAGAAGATACAATTGAAAAACTACTCAAAGCCATAACTACACTTTGTATAAAAGTGGATAGTATGGACAACGAGATACAAAAGCTAAAGACTAATGAAGATAATCTGAAGTCTAAAGCTAGTCAGCAGCATGACTATAAAAATGCGGAGCTACGTCGACCGGAAGACGGAAAAAACCCAGAGCTAAAAGGAGACGATGGGAAACTCCTTAAAACCCATAACTTTTGTTTAAATACAGCTGCAGGTACAAGCAAACAAGTTAGCGATAAACAACATAAAAACGCTAACTTAAACCAGCTATTTGCAAAACCATTTACCCAAAGGACACCTAGACATGTATCCATAGAACCACAAACATCCACATACGCAGATAGTTTACAAAATCAAAATGAGAAAAAGACATATAACTACATCACACGAACCTATATTGAAAATATCCACAAAATCCAAACCTATTTAAACCGCAATCCCAGATCAACTACAAAAGAACCAAACCAAGATTATTTAACCCAAAGATTGCAAGGTTATAATAAACTGATTGCACAACCAAAAACTAACGCCAACCTAGTAAGGACATGTTATAACTATGGATTACTAATTACAGTATATACATATGACGGAGAAGAAGTTAGTGGAATACCAGAACTATACAAAACATTTATCACATACAAAAGAGTTACGAAAGGAAATTTATTTTATATAAAATTCTATACGGCACCAGCGGAGATATTATATGAGGAGATAAAGCCTCCGATACAGGTTATCAAGATAGTTTTGTCACGACCCAAAAATGGATGTGATGACACTCGTCGTATCCCACCAAGACAAGTCAGCCTAAAACCCAATCATTTCGATAAAGTGCGGAAATAAAGCAAAGTTCAATAGCAATTACTATTACGAAAACAGGTCAACTTAATTCAATCCCCAAAACCTGGTTGTCACGTGCACAAGCCTCTAATGTAAATACTAGAATTGAAAGAAAATACGCAAGTCTCAAATGACGTTGTCTTTCAAGTAAAAACAAAATCATAAACAGAAGTAAGAAGGTTCGCTGAGATGACAAACAGCTACCTCTCAGATCTCCACAGAAAACCTCGGAAACGAAGAGAATTGAAGGTATCACGAAGATCCGGGCTCGTAACCTACAAAAGATTGTAGAAGCAAGGGGTGAGTACCAAACCACACGGTACTCAACAAGCAAACCTCTAAACACAAGCTAAGAGTACAGAATACGGGTACTCCTTACACCCCATCCTAACCTCCATAACTACAACCTGCATAAAACCAACCCAACCTAACAATTTACAATTTACAAAGCATACAACTCAACAATAGCACTCTAACAGGTCATATATTCTCAATAACACCTCAATATTCGTCAGTCACAAGTTCCATAGAAAGGCACTCACAAGATCAACAACACACAAAATCAAGTTCATTAATAATAAAAATGTGCAATGCAATGAAATGCAATGTCAATTATAGTGATGCATGTCTGACCTAATGATACACACCCGCTGTCTCTCAGTCCGGGACCCATGGGGGACATATCTGTCCATGCATCCATCGCGGTGCGCGATACGTCCCTCGAAATATAATATCCGTCGCGGCGCGCGACACGTCCCTCGAAATATAGTATCCATCGCGGCGCGCGATACGTCCCTCGAAATGGTACATCCTCCTTAATTTCTTATTCTTTCTCAATGCACATAACACTTGTCACAACCATGTCTCAGAATAATGCAAATGACATGTTCACACAAATAATGAGGAGATGACCATTTTCATAACATTGCACAAATCACAAGTTCAACGATGATTCAACAAGTCTTTCAAACAATTCTCAACACATTACACAAACAATTGATCACATTACTCCCAAACATATACCACAAGGAAATACACGAATTCCATACGCTTAACAAGGGTTTAGAAATCCACTTGCCTCAATGGATTCACAATTCACTCCGAGACTTGAGCCTTCCCTTTTCGTTGAGCTTCCAAATCAATACAATCTATTCAAATAAATAACCACAATAAGATTTCGAAATTAACAATATTCATATTACTCTATGTCCAACTAGACCCAAGAGCTCACCCAAACCTAAAATCAAGTTCCTATATCTTGGTGCCAATTAACATGTCAACTCTTATATTTCCAAATTTCAAGTCTACGGTTAAGTCATAATTTCTCCAATATCATAATTATAATAGTATTCATATTATAAATTACTCCTTATATTCAATTATCTACCTTAATATATCAAAACTTGAATCATAATATGATAATTATAAGAAAGAATTGGAGAAACACTAAAAACCCGAATTATGCACATAGCTTTTTAGATTAGGGGAAAACCAAAACTTTCCAGAACTCAAATTGACACAAGTTAATCTCAAAATCCTTTTCTCCATCCTATCCTTCTAATTATTATACTATAATTTGATAATAATTACTGAATGACTATATCCTACCAAATCACACTTCCCTTTAACCAACATTCTGCCGCCATTCACCAACTGCAAACAAAATTATAACCTCCTCATTTTATACCCACCAAACACCTTAGCCATTAATAATCTTGCATACATTAACCCACCAACATGACACACCCACCAATAGGAATAACGATCTTAACCAAATTTGAAAACTAAATTGTTACCTCTAACATATAGTAATAATAAATTAACAAAATGTCACATTTACGCATACACTCAATTCATTGTTTAAAGGCGTACCTACCTGAATCTTGAAGTTTGGCCGTTCTTTTTCATCTCGTTCATCCGCCTAGGTAAGTTTCTGCCTCCCTTTCTTTTCTAAATTAGTTATTTATTAAAAAGTGACAAACCCCTAACTTATTATAATAATTGTGGGCCAAATAATAGA
This sequence comes from Solanum verrucosum, assembly GCF_900185275.1. Taxonomy (NCBI): domain Eukaryota; kingdom Viridiplantae; phylum Streptophyta; class Magnoliopsida; order Solanales; family Solanaceae; genus Solanum; species Solanum verrucosum. The sequence continues at coordinate 36,500 of NW_026020257.1, forward strand.
GGGTCTTAAATAAATGATCACTTTAGCCCACTAACTATCGATTAATTAACTCAAGTTAAACAAATAGTTTAAAATTTCCAAAAATGACCTTTCGGGTCATTACATTATCCACCACTAAAAATCATGTTCGTCCTCGAACTTAAGGTGAAAGAAAGTACCTAAAGCTTCAAAAAGATGAGGATATCTGGCACGCATGTCAGACTCTGTCTCCCAAGTTGCCTCTCCCACTGATCGGTGCTTCCATTGCACCTTCACTGAAGCAATCTCCTTGGTCCTAAGCTTTCGAACCTGCCTGTCCAATATAGCTATAGGTTCCTCCTCAAATGTCAAGTCTGGACCCAACTCCACTGAATCGAGTGAAAGCACATGTGACTCATCCGGAATATAGTTCCGAAGCATAGAGACATGGAAGACAGGATGAACTGCCGACAAACTAGGTGGCAAGGCCAACTTATAGGCCACCTCTCCCACTCGACCCAAAATCTCAAAAGGTCCAATGAATCTAGGGCTAAGCTTGCCCTTCTTGCCGAACCGCATCACACCCTTCATAGGTGACACTCTAAGCCAAACATGATCGCCCTCCATAAACACTAAGGCTCTAACTCTCCGGTCTGCATAACTCTTCTGTCGACTCTGGGCTGTCAACAGTCTATACTGAATCCTACGGACTTGCTCCATAGCATCTCTAAGCAAGTCAGTATCCAAAGAGTCCATCTCTGCCGAATCAAACCAACCGATCGGAGACCTACATCGTCTGCCATACAACGCCTCAAATGGGGCCATCTGAATACTAGAGTGATAAATGTTATTGTAGGCAAACTCTGCTAAGGGTAAATGTCGATCCCATCTAGCACCAAAATTGATCACACATGCTCGGAGCATGTCCTCCAACACCTGAATCGTCCGCTCGGACTGACCATCTGTCTGAGGGTGAAAGGCTGTACTCATATCTAGCTGAGTACCCAAACCATGTTGTAATGCCTTCCAGAAGTGAGAAGTAAATAGTGAACCTCGATCTGATATAATAGAAACAGGAACCCCATGTAGTCGCACAATCTGACTGATATATAGCTCGGCTAACTTCTCTGCCGTATATTTCACCCGAACCGGAATGAAGTGGGCAGACTTGGTCAGCCTGTCAACAACAACCCAAATGGAGTCATAACCACCCACTGTGGTAGGCAAACCCACAACAAAGTCCATAGTGATCCGCTCCCACTTCCAAGTAGGAATAGGCATCCTCTGAGATACACCCCCAGGACGCTGGTGCTCACACTTGACCTGTTGGCAAGTCAAACACCTAGAAACAAAGTCTGAAATATCTCTCTTCATCCCACACCACCAGTAATGCTGACTCAGATCATGATACATCTTCGCTGCTCCCGGATGGATAGAATATCGGGAACAATGGGCCTCTTCAAGAATCAGTCTAGTCAACTCTCCTGTCTTGGGCACACAAATCCTGCCTCCGATCCTCAAGACACCGTCAGAATCAAGGACAGCCTCCTTGGCTTCCCCTCTCAATACTCTGTCTCGAATGAGACATAATTTCTCATCATCAAACTGGTGCGCACGGATCTGCTCGACTAAAGAAGACTGAGCCTCAATAAAAGCAATTATCCCATCACTCTCCTCTGAGATCTGCAACCGGACAAGACTATTAGCTAACCTCTGAACATCTCTAGCCAATGGTCTCTCCTCAATGCTAAGTGCTGCAAGACTTCCCATGCTAGGAGTCTTCCTACTCAGAGCATCGGCAACAACATTGGCCTTCCCCGGATGATATAAAATGGTCACATCATAGTCCTTCAACAACTCAAGCCACCTACGCTGCCTCAAGTTCAGATCCCTCTGACTAAAGATATACTGAAGACTCCGATGATCAGTGAAGATCTCACAATGCACCCCATACAAATAATGACGCCATAACTTAAGTACAAATACTACAGCCGCCAACTCCAAATCATGAGTAGGGTAGTTCTTTTCATGGGACTTCAATTGCCTAGAAGCATAAGCAATCACTTTCCCCTTTTGCATCAATACACCACCCAATCCGACTCCTGAAGCATCACAATACACAGTAAAGTCTACACCCTCCTCAGGTAGAGTCAACACAGGAGCCGAAGTCAACAAAGTCTTGAGCTTTTGAAAACTCTCCTCACACTCATCAGACCACTGAAAACCCACACCCTGTCGAGTCAATCTAGTCAATGGAGCTGCAATAGTAGAGAAACTCTGAACAAATCGTCGGTAATAACCTGCCAATCCCACAAAACTCCTAATCTCGGTAGGAGAAGTAGGTCACGTCCAGCCTCTAACTGCCTCAATCTTGGCTGGATCTACTCTAATACCCTCCTTGGACACCACGTGTCCCAAGAATGCCACAGAATTAAGCCAGAACTCACACTTTGAGAACTTGGCATACAACCTCTCTTCCCTCAATCTCTGAAGTACAATTCTCAAGTGTCGGACATGGTCATCCTCAGTCTTGGAGTAAACCAAAATGTCATCGATGAAAACAATCACAAAAGAATCAATGTATGGTCGAAACACCCCGTTCATCAACTCCATAAAAGCTGCAGGGGCATTAGTTAACCCAAAGGACATCACTAAGAACTCATAATGCCCATACCGAGTCCGAAAAGCTGTCTTAGGGATATCTGATGCCCTAATCTTCAACTGATGATACCCAGACCTCAAATCAATCTTAGAGAACAACGATGCCCCCTGTAGCTGATCAAATAAGTCATCAATACGCGGAAGAGGATACTTATTTTTCACTGTTACCTTGTTTAGCTGTCTGTAATCAATACACATCCTCATAGTCCCATCCTTCTTCTTCACAAACAGCACAGGGGCACCCCAAGGTGACACACTAGGGCGAATAAACCCTTTACTCAATAAATCCTGCAACTGATCCTTCAACTCTTTCAACTCTGCTGGAGCCATACGGTAGGGAGGAATAGAAATAGGCTTAGTGCCCGGCTCCAAATCAATAGCAAAATCAATATCCCTATCGGGAGGAACACCTGGAAGATCAGAAGGGAATACATCGAGAAACTCCTGAACCACGGGAACAGAATCTATGGAAGGTGGTTCAACACTGGTGTCCCGAATAAAAGCTAAGTAAGACAAACACCCTCTCTCCACCAATCTCTGAGCACAAATAAAAGAAATGACCTTGCTAGGATAAGAGCCATTAGCACCCTTCCACTCAACCCTCGGAGCACCAGGCATTGCTAAAGTCACAGTCTTAGCATTACAATCAAGGACAGCATGATAAGGAGAAAGCCAATTCATACCCAAGATAACATCAAAGTCTACCATCCCCAGAATGATTAAATCTACCCAAGTGTCATACCCCGCTAGAGAAACAAGACAAGATCGATACACTCGATCCACCACTAAGGGTTCACCCACGGGTGTAGAAACACGAATAGGTACAGTCATGCTATCACATATCATATCAAATTCAGCAGCAAAATAGGTGGACACATAAGAGAATGTAGACCCTGGATCAAACAATACAGACGCAGATCGATGGCATACTGGAATGATACCTGTAATAACAGCATCAGAAGTCTCCGCTTCGGGTCTCCCCGGAAAAGCATAACAGTGGCCCCCTCGGCCACCTCCAGCCTGGGTGGTAACTCTACCCCCACTCTGCTGAGCTGCAGAACCACTACTAGAAGCTCTACCGCCTCTACCTTACTGAACTCTGCCTCGGCCTCTACCCGGTGGTACTGGTGGTCTAGCCTGAAATGAAGAATTAGGTTGGGACCCTCCACGACCCCTCTGGGAAGTACACTGTCGCATCAGGTGATTGGGATCTCCACAAGAAAAGCAAAATCTCTGTCCCGGGAACTGTTGTGCAGACCCTGAAAACCCACTATAATTGCCTCGCCCCATAGGTCGCTGCTGTGAACCGTGACCCACGCTATAAGAACCCCGAGGTATCTGACCACCCTCGGATGTCGGCATAGATGCATGAACGGGTCCTCGCTGCTGAAAGGAACCACTCCCTCTGTGTGATCCCCTGCCTCCAGATGAGGCACCATGAAACTGATCTGCTGTACGGACTCTCTTAGGGTCCCCAAACTCTTCTCTCTCCATCAAACCCGCCTCTTTAGCGGCACTCACAATGGATTGGAAGGAAGCCCCCTCTCTAGATGCTCTAAACACAGCCGATCTGATAGAGAAAGTCAACCCCCTCACGAATCTACGGATCCTCTCTGTCTCGTCTGGAATAATGGCCAAAGCATGCCTAGACAACTGGCAAAAACGGGCCTCATACTCTGTAACTGATAAGTTGTCCTGTCTCAGATTCTCAAACCTCAAACGACTCTCCTCTCTCACGCTCCAAGGGATAAAACGGTCATGAAAGGCACTGGAAAACCTCTCCCAAGTCACTGGAGGAGATCCAACTGGCAAAGCCCCCGAATAAGTTCTCCACCACTCTCTCGCTGGCCCACGAAGCTGGAGTGTAGCATATCGAACCCCATGTGACTCAGCTAATCCAACAACCTCTAGTAACTCTCGGCATGTAGTCAGAAACTCATGAGCATCCTCACTCTTCCCACCCTGAAACTGAGGTGGGTCCATCTTTCGAAATTTCTCATACCTACGCTGCTCATCCTCTGTCAGAACAACCAATGGTTCACCTTGACCCCCAATTGCTGGTGCAAGATCATTCTCAACCATGGGATCCTTTGGTGGCTGCCCCACCGCATCATGCATAACTGGAGCTTCCTGCTGCTCTTGGGTCTGAGCCCCCTCTCTAGTCTGAGAGTCTTGTGGTGTAGCGGTCGCACCACCACCCTGAGTAAAGCTCTCAAGCACACTTAATACCCTCAATAATGTATCCTGAAGCAAAGGTGTGACTGCAGGCTCTGGAGGAACCTGGTCCTCTCTGTCATCAATCTGGGGCTCAGGAGAGGCCTCTCTAGTATGACCTCTAACTGGTGCTGCTCCACGGCCACGACCTCTGCCTAGTGTCGTTCCACGAGCACGACCTCTAGCTCGGGCTCTACCCCTACCCCTAGCTGGGGCCTCAACAACTGCCTCAGGAAGTGCCTCCCCTCTACCACCAGTAACAGTCGCTCTAGTCCTCGTCATCTGTCAAAAGAGTATACAATAGCTCAGTACTAAAGAAGGTAACCACGCACGATGAGATAGAATGAACAAAAATGAAGTTTCCTAATAGTCTTTATAGCCTCTCAGAGATAAGTACAGACGTCTTTGTACCGATCCTTGAGACTCTACGTAGACTCGGCTTGTATGCACGTGAGACCTATGAACCTGGGGCTTTGATACCATTTTGTCACGACCCAAAAATGGATGTGATGGCACTCGTCGTATCCCACCAAGACAAGTCAGCCTAAAACCCAATCATTTCGATAAAGTGCGGAAATAAAGCAAAGTTCAATAGCAATTACTATTACGAAAACAGGTCAACTTAATTCAATCCCCAAAACCTGGTTGTCACGTGCACAAGCCTCTAATGTAAATACTAGAATTGAAAGAAAATACGCAAGTCTCAAATGACGTTGTCTTTCAAGTAAAAACAAAATCATAAACAGGAGTAAGAAGGTTCGCTGAGATGACAAACAGCTACCTCTCAGATCTCCACAGAAAACCTCGGAAACGAAGAGAATTGAAGGTATCACGAAGATCCGGGCTCGTAACCTACAAAAGATTGTAGAAGCAAGGGGTGAGTACCAAACCACACGGTACTCAACAAGCAAACCTCTAAACACAAGCTAAGAGTACAGAATACGGGTACTCCTTACACCCCATCCTAACCTCCATAACTACAACCTGCATAAAACCAACCCAACCTAACAATTTACAATTTACAAAGCATACAACTCAACAATAGCACTCTAACAGGTCATATATTCTCAATAACACCTCAATATTCGTCAGTCACAAGTTCCATAGAAAGGCACTCACAAGATCAACAACACACAAGATCAAGTTCATTAATAATAAAAATGTGCAATGCAATGAAATGCAATGTCAATTATAGTGATGCATGTCTGACCTAATGATACACACCCGCTGTCTCTCAGTCCGGGACCCATGGGGGACATATCTGTCCATGCATCCATCGCGGCGCGCGATACGTCCCTCGAAATATAATATCCGTCGCGGCGCGCGACACGTCCCTCGAAATATAGTATCCATCGCGGCGCGCGATACGTCCCTCGAAATGGTACATCCTCCTTAATTTCTTATTCTTTCTCAATGCACATAACACTTGTCACAACCATGTCTCAGAATAATGCAAATGACATGTTCACACAAATAATGAGGAGATGACCATTTTCATAACATTGCACACATCACAAGTTCAACGATGATTCAACAAGTCTTTCAAACAATTCTCAACACATTACACAAACAATTGATCACATTACTCCCAAACATATACCACAAGGAAATACACGAATTCCATACGCTTAACAAGGGTTTAGAAATCCACTTGCCTCAATGGATTCACAATTCACTCCGAGACTTGAGCCTTCCCTTTTCGTTGAGCTTCCAAATCAATACAATCTATTCAAATAAATAACCACAATAAGATTTCGAAATTAACAATATTCATATTACTCTATGTCCAACTAGACCCAAGAGCTCACCCAAACCTAAAATCAAGTTCCTATATCTTGGTGCCAATTAACATGTCAACTCTTATATTTCCAAATTTCAAGTCTACGGTTAAGTCATAATTTCTCCAATATCATAATTATAATAGTATTCATATTATAAATTACTCCTTATATTCAATTATCTACCTTAATATATCAAAACTTGAATCATAATATGATAATTATAAGAAAGAATTGGAGAAACACTAAAAACCCGAATTATGCACATAGCTTTTTAGATTAGGGGAAAACCAAAACTTTCCAGAACTCAAATTGACACAAGTTAATCTCAAAATCCTTTTCTCCATCCTATCCTTCTAATTATTATACTATAATTTGATAATAATTACTGAATGACTATATCCTACCAAATCACACTTCCCTTTAACCAACATTCTGCCGCCATTCACCAACTGCAAACAAAATTATAACCTCCTCATTTTATACCCACCAAACACCTTAGCCATTAATAATCTTGCATACATTAACCCACCAACATGACACACCCACCAATAGGAATAACGATCTTAACCAAATTTGAAAACTAAATTGTTACCTCTAACATATAGTAATAATAAATTAACAAAATGTCACATTTACGCATACACTCAATTCATTGTTTAAAGGCGTACCTACCTGAATCTTGAAGTTTGGCCGTTCTTTTTCATCTCGTTCATCCGCCTAGGTAAGTTTCTGCCTCCCTTTCTTTTCTAAATTAGTTATTTATTAAAAAGTGACAAACCCCTAACTTATTATAATAATTGTGGGCCAAATAATAGAGGGTCTTAAATAAATGATCACTTTAGCCCACTAACTATCGATTAATTAACTCAAGTTAAACAAATAGTTTAAAATTTCCAAAAATGACCTTTCGGGTCATTACAGACTGACTAAAGATATGATTATACCCGAAGATATCGGACAACAAGAAGAGATATGCAAAATAGAGATACCAAGTTTTTATGCCAACAAAAGAATAATTGGTATATCAACTATCATACAAGAGTTAGCAAATAATTATTTAAATGGAAATGTTATATGGAGCTACTATGCAAGAGACCAGTTAATGATTTATTCCAATTCAAGAGAGCTAAGGAAAGCAGATATGGATGAAGTCCAGAGATGGATTTTATCATTACTTAAGCCAGAAGAACGACCTACGACACGAGCATTAAAAAAAGGATTTATTTCAGCAGAATTATTAACCAGATATTGTAAACTAATTGGTCATAAATATCCGGACCATATATGTTCAAAGTGCAACGGAGAAGATAATATAATTCCAGATGTCCAGCTGGAATAATTAACGAGGAAGAAAACAAGAAGAAGCGGAAAAAGTTATGTCAAAGATAAGAACGGAAGGAAGATATATGTAATAATGTAAAAATGTAAAGATATGTGTCATAAGGTAGATATGAAGTAGGTATGGGTCTTTTGTCATCAAATAATGACAAATGTAGATAGTGTAGATTGTAAATAAAAGTCGTAAAGGCATGTGCATATTAGACAAGTGTAAAAGTTAGGTGTAAATAAGTCTTAATAAGATAAAATAGGAACTATTCATGAATAGTAGTAAATAGTAGTGGACAGGTGTAAAAAACGTGTTAGGATAAGTATTTAGAATAGTAAGTTTGTATGTCTATATAAGGAATCAGATGTAAATGTTATAAGGCAGGCATTGCCTAACATAAATAAAAACTCTCTTCTCAAAAAACTCTCTTAAGATATTAATTACTTAAAAAGTTAATGGATAAATCTGAAATTCAGTCAGATATTTCAGATAGCATGGCTAAGCAAGAGGCAAAGGTATTTTGTTCAAAAAATATGCGGAACTAATTTCATATATTCCTGAATATCATATATATGATTGAATAAATTTATGTTAGTTATTATGTATTATAATTATTTGAATCATGATTTCTAGTTTATTAGCACACTGGAAACAGGGAGAAAACTTCTATACTATGCCATCCTAATGTTGAAACCGGTAGGCGAGGAAGCCGTTTAGGGGAGTAAACAAAGTTGAGGCGCTGATAAGAAGAAAGTATCCGCTAAAGTACGATGCTAGTAGTGACAGGAAAACATGATAAAAATAATCTAGTTCATAATGATCTAATATGAATTTAATCAATTATGAATATGATAGGAAGGAATAATTTGAAAATAAAAACTGCATAAACAACGAACATGATTACATATATGCATGACGAAATGATAAAAAACTACGAAACTTTAATCTTATATATACTTAACAATATAGAAATAATTGAATTAAGAAGAATAATATGGGAAAAAATATTTAATGATTACGAACCAGAAGATATATTGAATCAAGAATGGTATGAAATAGATTTACAAGATCTATATTTAGATAATGAAAGAATAGAATGGTACGATTTAGAAATAAATTCAGATTAAAATAAATTACGAATATTTACAATATTGGATAGAATCTATGGAAGATATAAAACTATTAGAACAATTAATAAAGGAAAATTTATCTATGTACCAAAGAACCGAAGATATGTTATATTTAGAATATATCATAAATAATATTAACAAAAACACACTGGTGGTAATAATTTTTGTTATTATATGTGGGTATAATTTTTCTAAAAATGGCATTCCTAATAGCATATCTTTTGTAGTTAATTCAAAGTTATATATTTCTTCTATAGTTAATATTTTATCCCATATTTGTACTTTTATATTTTTTGCCTTATATGTGATCATGCTTCCTTCATTATTAAATCTTGTTACTACTATAGGTGTTTTTAGTTTTTCCCACTTATCTTCTGGTAAACAATTGTATTTACATATATTAGCTTCTGCTCCCGTATCTATCATTGGTGTATAATATCGGTTGTAATATCCTTTTATTATTATCTTTGCAAGTATATATATTTTCATATTTTTATTATACTACAGTCCTTTTTATTATTACTCTTTTATTTTCATAATTTATTGTTAACTGTTTATCTTCTAGATTATATGGTTTTACTTGTTCTAGCCATTTTATTCCTAAAATGATATTTTCATTTCCTTGATATATTTTGAATTTTATTACTATTGGTACTCCTCCGATGATTATTTCCTTTTCCGTAGTTTCTTCGGTATACATTAATGCTTTTGGTAGTTCGGAGCATGATTGTTCAATAGTTATTATTTCATCTTCCGTTACTAATTCTCTTGTAATATAGTTTTCTTCTCGTCCTGTATCTATTAATATTAAATATTTTCGTTGTTCCATTATTCCGGTTATGTAGTAATGATATGGTTTTATATCTTCTTCTATTGATTTTTGTGGGGTTTTATCTATTCTCCTTGAGGTACTCATTTTTTATGATGTTTGGGGTATCTCATCGTTTATTCTTTTCGATGTGCTTAGTCTTTCTTTTACTATTTCTAAATCTTCTTCTATATCAATTTCATTATAACTATAATCGTTTTTATCTATGACTGTAACTATTCTTTCAAAGGGATCTTCTATTTTTATTTTATCTATTTTATTTTTTGCTGTTATTTTGTGTTTTGTTGTTAGAACATATAAGTTTTTACATCTAGCTGTAAATATTTTACTTCCTGGGGCTAGTTCTATTCCCGACATTCTCCAATATAATACTAATGATTTATCTATATTTCTGTCATTTATTGCTACTGAGTAATTAGCACTTATTATAAATTTAAATTTTTGGTATATGAGGTTACCTCTTACTGCACTTATTACACTTTTTTCTATGGGTTGTATAATTCTATCATCCGCTAAGTATATTTCTATGGGCGTATCTATTCCTTCTCTAAAACATGCTTTTATTAATATTTCTGTTCCTCCTAAATGTACATATTTAATTGGATTTTTAGCCTTAATATCTTGTATTTCTTTATTTATTATTCGTTTATTTATTATTGGTATTTTGGCCTTTCCTTTAGTATATTTGCAATCTATGATATGTTCTCTTTGACTTACTACATAATATTCTTCTTTTTGTCGTTTAAACCAGTTTCTTACTGTTGGTATTTCGAATATTTTTGCTACGCTTAGGTCTAATTCTTTTCCTTTTATTTGTTCAAATATACTATTATCAAATATTATTTTTTGTTCTAAATATTCTTCGTCTTGATGCTTTTCTTTATTTATTGTTTGTATATCTGCTTCAGTCATTTGTTATATTATAGGATTCATTATCTGATTCTATTTCTATGTCATTATCTATTTCATTTCCCGATAATTCATATATACTATCATTGCTTTCTAATTCATAATCTACCTATTCTATTTGTGTATATTTTTCATCGTCTATTATTATTTCTGATATTTGTTTTTTCTTTGGGTTCTTAGGTAATTTACAATCTCTAGCTATATGTCCTAATTTTCCACAATTATAACAAGTACATTCCGTTAGTTTTCTTTTGGTCTATATGGTCTTTTGGTTTTGTAATTTTTTACGTAGTACCTTCTTCTTGGTTTTTTATATTTGTATTTTGATCTATATTTTTTAGTATATTTCTTTCTATTTTTATAATACCTATCCGTACAACCAAATTGGGGTGCTGTCTTATTTTTGCAACATGCTAAGTTTTTTACTAATATTTTTTCCATCTTTATTTCTTCTTTATGTTTTTCACATAGTTCCATAAACCATCGTTGCAAGAATTTTATTCTAGCTCCTAAGGTATCTGTTAATTCTGCTTCATTCCAACTTTTTATTACTTTTGAATTAAAAGGTTCTGGTAATTTTGTAAAATATAATTTTCTTATTTCTTTACTTTCTTCTATGCTATATGTTCCTTTATAATAATATTCTCTAAATGCACATGTATATTCATCTATGTAACACATATTACATATTGCTAATTTTGTCATTAGATTTCGATTTATGATTTTTTCTTTATTTTGTTCTTCTACCTCTGTTGTCATACTGCTAAATTCATTTCTTATAGCTATTTCATATTTATATAGTATTTCCATGGTTGTAGTGGCTATTCCACCATCAAATTTTTTATTATTTCTTAAAGTTGTTAAGCTTTCATTTGTTAAATTTTGTAGCCATAATTTTACTGTTCCAATAAGTGTTCTTTCTATGTATCCTGGTGCCTCTGCTATTACTATCTTGTTATCTATTAATTGTTTTGATATGTATCCTACCCATAATTGGATTGTTTTATTTATGTCTGCTACACAGTCTAAATCTAAAAATTCATGTTGTCCAGTTATTGGTTTAGGCGTCCATTTTTTATTTAATCTTTTATCCCATGTAGTTTTTTCTTTATCATATTGTTCATAATTTTCATTATAATATTTTGGATTAAAATTTTTTGGGTTTTTTACTCCTGATGTGCTAGGTTTTTCGCCTATGTCTACGTCTTCTGTATTTACTTCTAAATTCTTTGTATTATCTATGTTTGCTAAAAGTTCCGTATATGTTTCGCTTGTATCCGAATGTTGTTCTAGATCATCATCGTTTATTTCATCAATTCTTATTTCGGGTAGATTATCTTGGTTATTTTCTTCTTTTTCTCCTAATTCATCTCGTAATTGCAATTTTTCTTTAAATTCAATTATCTCATTTTTTAATTTCGTTTTTTGTTCTTTTTCTTTTTGTTTAATTTCATACATTTCTTTTAATATTGCTAGCTCTTTTTCTAGCTCTATTATTTTAGTATTTTTTACTTCTTCTAATTGTTGTACTTCCTTTTTTGCTTGTTGTTTTATTTTTTCAATTTCCGTTCTTCTATCTATTTCTTCATTTTCTTTTGTTATTCTTACCATAGCAGTTAGACTATCTTCTAGTTTTACCGTTTCTTTTTCTAACGTTAAACTTATATTGTCACCTATTTTCTTATATCTTCTTCCTAGATTAGAAAATATTATCTTTATTTTTAATCCGTCATAATTTTCATATGTTTTTTCATCTATTGCGTATTCTTCTTTATTCATTTATAAATTATGTTGTAGTTTATATTCTAAGTTATTTATTTGTATTTCTAGATAAAAAATAGTCTTTCTTTGTGCTACTATAGATTTGTGACAAATTCCTGCAAATATATTACTATTAAGTCTATTTTGCCTATGTTCTAATTCTTGTCGTTTTTCTATAATTACTTCATTAAGTTTTTGTCTATATTCACTATTCTTGTTATTCATTGTATTTTTAAGTATTTAATATATTTATATTCTATTTTAGATATATTATTTATTAATTGATCTAATTTTTCATTATCAGTCTTTGTGATATTAAGTTGTTTATATTCCGGATATAATTTATTTAATTTTCTTCTTATTTTTCTTAATTTTCTACTTGTATGTTTCTTACCGTGTTTCTTATTATCCATAGCTCTGATACACCTAGGAGTTATGACTGCTCAAAGTTGGCCAAAAACTCACTTTTTCCCACACTTTAACGAAATTTCCAGATTTTAAAATCCTTCCAAAAAAATGACTATTTTCGATTCTACGCCTCTTCATAGTTGTTTCAATTTGCCTGATGTTACAATATCTCTCCCTTGGGAAACATTCATCCTCGAATGAGGTTACTATTACAAAGCTAAGGGTGTAACATCAACTCAAACACCCAACAAGCAACCTTGCAAACATAACAACAACCACAACATGCTCATTATAATTAAAAGAGCACTAAGAAGGAAATTAGTACCTTAATAAACATTTCCCCCGATTTCAAAGAGATGTGGATATCTCTTCTTCATGTCCTCTTCAGCTTCCCACGTAGCTTCCTCAACAAATTGGTTGCTCTAAAGGACCTTAACTTATGCTACATCTTTCGTTCTCAGCCTATGAACTTGGTGATCTAAAATCTGAACAGGAATCTCCTCATAAGATAAGTTATTCTTGATCCTAATACTTTCAGTTCATAGGATCCACGAAGGATCGCCTATGCACTCCTTCAACTGGATGCTCAAATGTTTATATACACAATATAAATTGTGGACCATGACATGGAATAAGCATTGGAGGGCTTGGTAAAGATAACACTAAAGCTTGTGTTTGAAATGTCACTTGTGAAAGATATCATTATGGATAACACAATGAATGGCGTAAGGATTAAGACATGGCAGGTATGGATACCATTATGTATAATCCCAACATTCCAATAACTGTTTTATCGAGTTTTGTGTTGGATAGGTTTTATTAACTAATTCCAGGATTTTGATCGATACGGTATGTTAAGACACTTCGCTTAGTCCAAAACTATCTTCTGGTGTTTGTTGGAATGACTACTCCACTATGCTATATGCTAACAGAGACAGATCCAAAAATTGAAGTTTATGAGTTTCCATCACAACCTCAAAATAATATATTATAATTATAGAGTTGACCATAAAATATTTAGAGATATTTAGTGGATTTCTTAATACATATCACATGAATTTGTAGCTTATAAGCTAAGTCCACCATGATAAACCATTTACAATCAAAAGCTCAAGGATTTGTGTCTCGAGATATTAATTGTTTCTTCAAATAATCTATCACTATGGAGACTAAAAATTGGTAATTAAAGGGGTAAGAAATGCAACCGTCCAATCAATTTCGGATTTGTGTGGTTCACGAAAGGAAAAAGGGTTAAATATCTCTCTTAACTGACAAAATTGATTTAAATATACCCATCATTATATTTTTTTTCCAGATATACCTTCCATTATACTTTTCCATAAATTTGTCCTTAATTTTTAAGGAGGGACATTTATCAAACCTAGAATCAAAGGATGTTGACTCCTATGAGTCCACCAAACGTCAAGGGACCAACTCCTTGAATCAAAATAGTTAGACCAATAAAGAACAATCTAGAGAGAAGAAAGTAAAGGAACAAACGATACTTACTGATGTTTCAACATTAGAGGACACATTTGACGTTTTTAACTATGAATAAATGCAAGTTCTTAAGTAACAATTGTGTTAATTTGATAGTTTTTATGTATTTTGTACATGAAATTGAAGCAAGACAAAGATATAGTTTGTGGAAACCTTAACCACCCAAAACAAGAACCTATATTAGCAAAAATAGAATACAACCAAATAAACAACGATTTATCACGGAAAACTTCCTTGCTCAATGGAAGAAAACCACACCTACACTTCGTAGGATTTCACCAAACTTCACTAACTTCAAAGAACTATTTTATATTACAACTCTATAATCAAAGAAACTAAGAGCCTGATTGGTATTGTTGTAGAAAGGCCAACAATATTTTTTTTTGAGAAAGAAACATTTTTTTTTGAAAAATCAAGTGTTTGAGAAATCCTTAAAACTGCTTTTAAATGAAAACAAAAATAGTTTTTCTGTTGTTGGGAAGAAACTAAAAATTTCTATTTAAAAAAAAAAGAATAAGTAGGGAATTATTTTTTGAAGAGTAAGATATCCCTCCCATATCTACATATTTTCCAATATATCTTTTATTAATTAATTACCAAATCTCATAAGTTTGGTTAAGTTTCATTCAAAAATATTGTTTTTATTTTCATATAATAATTTTTTTTATTTTATATAATATACTATTAATTTATATTTTATATATTATTTTACGTATTATTTTACAAAATTAGAAATAAAGATAACCAGTGCACTAGAGGAAATTAAACCTTGATTAAATTCGTAAGTAATTTAATTTATATATTAGAATTTGTACACTTAATATGAGAAAATATATAAGTGTTTAATGAAGGATTTCAAAATATAAATGGAGTGCAATTACAAGTTTTTAATGAAATGATTTGTAATTTATTATTGTAAGAATAATTCGGACAAGAATTTTGAATTATTTTTGTAACTAATTTTGTGTTTTGTGTTTTGTCATATTTAATTAGTACTCAGAATCTTATTTCTTGATAGAGAAGGAAAGAAGCCTATTTTATCTACATTTTGGACAAGAAAAGAAGTGTCTATACATAGAGCTCTTTCTAACCTAGAAAGTGACATAAGTTTCCGAGCAATGCTAATTGTCCACCTAATTTTTAGTAATTAATTTGGGATCTCTGCAGAATTGGAGTCCGTTTGAGAGGTATTTCTCAAATTAAATTTGAGTACGTATTTCTCAAATTAAATTTGAGTACATTGTATGTTTTATGTTAATGTATTCGTTGTCCATTATTCATGTAAATAGTATGTTCCTGGAATGCTTTCCATGATTATTACATTCCAACGGTACATGCTACTATTACTTCCCTTATGAGCAATTGATGCAATTTCCTAAACTTAATTAATAAGTGTTTTATGAAAAGCTTTATTCTGTGAGAGTTGTTTTGCAGAAACTATGTATAATAATAGGCAATTTTGAGGCACATACTGTTGAATATGAAGGAAGCTAATGATTGGAACAGGTCCAATAAAGCTGTCTGATGAGTTTACTACTGTAGAGTTAGAGTCACACTAGGACTAGACTACTGAATCCTAAATTGTGTACGACTAAGCTGATGTACTGTGTATGGGGATAAAGTCGACTGGGATAAGGTATTTTAGTTACTGTAATACTACTCATGCAAACAATATATTTTGTACTGTCGTAGGACTGCTAAGATAGCTAGTATAGGACTCTTCTCCTATATGAGGAGTATGTAACTCAACAGTTTAATCATTAATATAATCCTTCAATTCTCCTAAATCCTTATGAGAAATTTCTACATGGTATAAAATATTTAAAGTTTCTGCTCTTTAATGTATGTATTAGATCAAAATCATAATAACAACAATATCAAATTGCAATGACCTTTTCTACTAACACTATATCGACCTCCTCACTTCACCATCTTTTTGCATCCTGCTCCAATAAACTCAACCCAACAAACTATCTTATAAGGAGGACACAAATATCTTTGTTGATTCAAGTGATGAGATTAACCTACCTCATCACTAAGAGTGAACCAACTAAAGGTACTCGTTCCATTGGACAAACTACTGAGAAAGTTGTAGTAGTTGAGATGGGTGCAGAAGACAACAACCATATTGATGACTAGGAGGAGAAAAATATGTTGCTAAGGAGTTGGATTTAAGGCACATTGACAGAAGAAAGTATGCACCTGATTGTAGGCTGCTCAATTGCCAAGGATATGTGGGAATTCTTGGAAGAAGCTTACTTTCAAGCAACGAAAGATAAGGAGTTCCTACTCAAACAATAACAACAGGGTATTAGGCAAGGAACCAAAAAGATTGATGAATATATTAAGGAATTCAAAGGCATATGTGATGGTCTTGAAGTCATTCACAAATATGTGGATGAATATAGCAAAGTAATTAATCTTGCTAGAGTTCTAGGTCTCAGGTATAAAACTTTCAGAACTTCCATGCTAGGTAGTACATCATATCCCACTCTCAATCAATTTGTTAATGCTCTCAGGGGTTTTGATATGAGGGAGGATGACTAAGAAGTGCCACAACAAAATTATAACATGGCATTCTCTACCCAAAGGGAAAGGGGAAGAGGAATCTACTCTCAAAGAAGAGGAAATAGTAACTTTCATTCCAGAGGAAGAGGCTTTAAGCAATATAGACTAGGAACAAGTTCTTATAATAGTAAATACGAACCAGGCCCTCGGAACAGCCCTTCAAGTGGAAGTCTGGATAGGAACAACTATGATGGATGTAAAATTTGTGGTAGGAATAACCATACAACTTTTAAGTGTTTCTACATGTGAGACTACTCTCACCAAGCTGCAGATGAGCTACCATAAGTATTGGCTGCTACTAATCTATAAAACACTACTGATGACACCTTGTATGTGGACTCAGGAGCAAGTAGTCATATGACAAATAACTCAAGTATTTAACTGATCTTAAACACTATAATGGACAATATAAAATCATTATTGGAAATGGATAAAAGCTAGAGATAACAGATGTTGGGAACATATCAAGATTCGACCTAAAGATAAAAGAAATTCTAGTAGTTCCAAAGATTAATAAAAATCTACTCTCATTTAGTAAAGTTGCAAAGGATAATTGTTGTAATGTTGAGTTTGATGAAGCTAAAATTTTTATAAAGCACAAGAAGACAAGGACATTGTTGGCCAAGAGATCTAAAAGAAATGGACTTTATGGTTTGGAAGTAACAATCTTTATGCTTTAACTACTGCACACGATTACAACACATCATACAACATGTGGCATACTAGATTAGGACACCCTAGTTTGAAGCCTTTAAAAGTTTTGGGTAGTAATAGTTGCATCAATGTTAGGAGTTGGAATAAAATGCCTACTGTTTGTTCTAGTTGTCAGTTGGGTAAAAGTTGTAAACCTCCATTAGGTTTGAGAATTAAAACTGAGAAGAACCTTTATTGAGAATTCATTGTGACTCATGGGACCTGCTCCTGTTGAATCTTCTTAACATATCAAATATTATGTCGTTTTTGTAGATAATCACACAAGATATACATGGATTTATCCGCTAAAAAAAATCTAATTTTTGTGAGGTTTTTGTAAAATTCGAGAAAATGGTGGAAAAACAATTCTCTAAAAAATTAAGATATTTCAGTGTGATAGAGGTGGTGAGTTTATCAAAGAAGACTTCATTTGGAAGATTGTGTCATTGTGAGACATATTTCATGCCCTAACGTACCCGAACAAAATGGAGTTTCAGAAAGAAAACATAGGCATATTGTGGAGACTGCCTTAACTCTACTACTTTATGCTAACCTACATTTGTTTATATGGGTTGAAGCTTTCCTCACTTCAGTGTTCCTCATTAATAGATTGCCCTCCTTAGTCCTAAATATAGTGACTCCATTTGTTAAGTCGTATGGAGATCAATCTGATTACAACAGTCTAAAAGTGTTTGGGTGTAGATGTTTTCCACATATCAAGGGTAGCAACAAGTTCACTCTAAAGACTTACCCCTGTGTGTTCATAGGGTACAACAACCTACACAAAAGATATAGATTTTATCATCCCTCTACAAGGAGAGTGTACATATCCATACATTTGTTGTGTTTGATGAAAACACAGTACCCTATATGTTTCTCCAAGTTAATCTCACACTAACATTGATGTCTCACCTCATCTTGCTACTTTTCTTGAACTTTTCTCTAAACGTCAGGCACATGATAATCATAATTCAGAGGAAGTACATGCTACAATTACGCAAGTTCTTGGTGAAAATTCTACTATAACAACCCATATACTCCTTGAGGATTATAGTGCTATTGACCCATTATGTGCTGTGTCAAATGATGATCATGAGGAACGGGTTGAAAGTGATGATCCATACAGTAATATTCAGACTCCAACTACAGATTATGGATCCACTAGTGGCAGTGAGGAACATGTTACACTTACAAGTCATGTCAATAAGCTTCATTAACCTAAAGATACTACACTTCAATCAACTACTTTAGTTGATGTACCAATTGATCATCGACTTGACAACACTACACTACAATTAATTAATTTATTTGATGTACCAGTTGAGGTACTTCCTACACCACAAGGGCATCATATGATCACCAAACACAAGGTGAAGGAACATAACCAAACACTTGTTGCTCGCATCAGCAATGAAATTTCGAGGGAACCAAATAGTTCTAAGGAAGCACTAAGGTCACCTCATTGTCTTGCACCAATGTAGGACAAAATCAATGCTTTACATACTTAAAATACATGGATATTGGTGCCCAAATCTCTAGTTATAAACTTGGTTGGTTCAAAGAGGGTGTTCAAGACAAAATTAAATGTTGATGAAACAACTGATAGATACAACGCCAGACTTATGGCTAGGGGTTTCTCGCACTCGAAGGGATAGATTTTGAAGAAACATTTAGCCCAGTGGTTAAAGACAGAACTATTAAGGTGGTTCTATCTATTGTTATTAGCTCAAAGTGGGAAGTTAGACAACTAGATGTCAAAATGCCTTTCTCTATGGTTACCTACAAGAGGAGGTGTACATAAGTCAACCTCCTAGATTTACTGATCCCAGGTAACCTCAGGATGTGTGTCTACTTAAAAAGGCATTGTATGCTCTTAAACAAGCACCAAGAGCGTGGTTTGATAAGTTTAGCATACATCTCTTACACCTTTGTTTCATTTGTAGTAAGACAAATCCCTCCTTATATACATTCCAAACTCACAAAGGCGTAATATTTCTCTTGTTATATGTAGATGATATTATTGTCACATGGAGTCATCCATCACATGTCTCAGAGTTTGTTCTACAACTTGAGAAAGAGTTTGCTATGAAAGATCTTGGCCCTTTACACTTCTTTCTAGTAGTAGAGGTTAAGTATTTTGAAGGGGGATTCACTTAAGACAGAGTAGGTATGTTGCTGAGCTGCTGGACAAGACAAAAATGACCTTGACAAAGGCTGTAGCCACTCCTTTGGATGAAAAACATGGCTTACAAGAAGTTGTAGGAAGTCTTGCAAATGCCCTCCTTATACAGAATGACAGTAGGGAGTCTTTAGAACTTGACCCTCACAAGATATGAGTAATGTTATTGAAACGGTTTTACACTTATTTGAGAAATAGTATTTTGACATGTGATTGTTAAAATTTGAAATAATATGGCTTGATAAGATTTAAATGCTCCATTCGATTTTGAAATGCTTTCACTAATTACAAGAAAAGTACAAATGGGAGTAGACCTAGATATATCTCGTAGCTAACAACGGGTTCATTAGACCTGATGCACCTTGGAGATTACCGATACAACCCTTGCTAGTGGGAAGGTAGAACTAGCATATCGTTACCGATATCCGTTGGGTAGGGATACCAATCTGAATATTTAACTCCTTTATGAGGAGTTCACCGTTATTGATTACTTCTTAATTAGATGGCCACCCTGATTACATGATTAATCCTTGGAAACCAGCCAAATATATAATATTGATATGAAAGTGTTTTTATAGAGTTTGTTTTTAAATTTTTCATTGATTTTGCATACATGTGATAAATTAGATTGAATATTGTTACCGTTTTTTAAAGGGCATTGATTTCATTACGTTGATTAACATACTAGCATATTTTCTAACTTTCCCCTCATTAAAATGGTTGTGGTTAAGTGTTATTACTCTCTGAACTAACGTCCCACTCCTTGCTAAATATTTTTGTAGAGAACTAAAGTGGTATTGACGACTATTTCATTAAGTGAGAATTGGTAGCATTTGGTAAACTCCGCATTGCTTTGCGTTGCAAGAGATTTATTGAATTTCTATATTTTTATTTTTTTTTAACTCTTAAATTCTCTCCATTTGTCATTCCTTATTTAGAATCATGTTTATTCCTTCATATTGTAGTTAAGTGGCTAGCTATAGACTTCTTTTTTTAATTGAAGAAGGATTGGTATAATTGTGTGGCGATTGAATTGTTGATGGATATTGGGTTATGAGATCGAGATGTTATTAGTTGTATTGTTGATTTCTAAGATATGGAAAAAATGGATAGGCCCAAAATCAAAGAAAACTCTGCCTCATTTTCTGTATATTTATATTAAGGCTTGCTTTGGGATTGTTTCCTCTTAGCGCCGGTCACAAACCTAATTTGGGTCGTGACAAAGTTGGTATTAGAGCTTAAGTTATTCCTGTGACTTATGGAGCACAAGTTAGCAGTAGAATCTCAATTATGGTTATGTTGCCGGCTATTTCTATAATCGTGATTCTGCGAGGACGTGATAGGATGTGTCTTGTCTTCCTTTGTTAGTCTGCCTTGTGTGTGCGACTAATAGGGTCAACTAGATGAATCTAACAATGTTACCTATCTATCTATTACATGTCTTGAACTTGTTCATTTCATAACAAGAATATTTTAAAGGTTCAGAGGTATCAAGGGCCACCTTTGTGAACACTCATCCCCTCCAATTAAGGGGAGCTAACTGAAGTAGTTGAAAAGTCCAAGAAAAAGGTCGTAATGCCACTTTGAGGAATTTTCATGCAAATATGTGAAATTTGATATATCTCTTTCCGGAAAGAGCACTACTCTACCACTTTAGAATTATGAGAGTGTTATTGTTAAGACACATATGTTTCTGTAATGAGTCACCGATATTAATGGACATAATGAATGGAGTCAAGCAAGAAATAGGTCTCAAGACCTTGTTCAACCAGCTACAAAGATTCAAGTTTTCAAAAGAATATGCTTGGAAGTTTCTAAAGATTAAACCTCCAAGATTCATAGTTTCTAACAACTCAAAGATCCTAGAGATTTTTGATAAAGATTCTTCGGTGAAATACTTAAAGCTTTGTGAGTTTTAGCATGTTCCAACAAGTGTATTTTTAATCTGACCGCGTACAAATAGTGAACATGTCAAATTAAATGGTATAATATTGTATAGTTAAGAATACCAATAGGAGAACACCATCGATAGGAGACGATTCACTAAGCTTTATATGGATTGTTTCTTTCGTGACCATTGAAAGTGTGTAACTTGACGAGAAGTTTAAGAAATTTGTTCAAATAATAAATTGAACCAATATATGACCCAAATTCTTCAATAGGTTAGATATGCTTCCTCTTTATTATCTAACGAAGTATCATTTAGAGGTTTGTTGGAGGGTTTGTTAGCCCATAAACCACCTTACGAATGAAGACCTTAACTTACTTTGAGGTAGTTGATATTGCTAAGGGATTGGAAATATGTAATGTGTTAAGTTGTTAGTCAAACAGTCATTCGAGAAGGCCAAAACTAAGAAGTCCTTCTATGAAAATTGTAGTAAAGAGTTGGAAATTGTGAATTCAAGAAATTAGGCAATACTTTTATTGATTTCTACTCCTCTAGAATATTTTTCTTTGGTTCGACATGTATACAACGCTTGTCAACATAGAATTGAGGGAAAGGAGAACATAACTAATCAGATCATATTTATATTGTTTAATTGATATGTCATAGTGTGTGAATAAGTTATTTTCCTCGCAGATTACTCTCAAATGCCATGAGAAGATAGTTGAATTCAAAATCAGTGAACCTATTTTTTCAAAAGAAGAAAGAAGAAGAGAATGGGAGTTAAAGAAATAAGAAATCTTGTATCTTTTATTGTTGTGACTTAGTGACCAGTGAAGAAAAATTTGTATGCTTCCTATCGATGGTAACAAAAATGGTATGTAGTAAGTCATGAAATAGACCATACACCTAGTTGGATAAAAACCATTAGTGAGAGAATTAGATTGTGTTTTCTATGGATTTTCTTCAACTAACACACATACAAGAACTAGATTTTTGGTAATGATTTGGCAACTGACACCTAGCCCATTTTGATACCTCCATATCGTATGATATTAATATAGTAAAGCGAGCTAAGAAATAGTTGGTGGACCAACCGAAAAGTGCTCTATAGGACTCAATTGTACACAAATATCTTGTGAAAAAAAAGGGCTCAACTACTTGGGAATATTATTGACTACTAATAGCTGAACTATGTCACGATATGCAATAGTAACCATTGCCTTCTGCAAATGACTTATTTGATTAGTTACATGGAACCACCTAATTCTCAAATATTGATTCTTTGGTCGGTTCTCATAAGTCTAGAGTTGGAGGAAATATTTTAATATAGCTTGCAAAACTTGATAGAGGCATTAAAAAGATCTTTGTGATATCTTTTGGACTTACATACGCTCCAGTCGCTATAAAGGCATTACTTGGAAGTTTTGTGCCAATGGTTAGTGATTGTACTTGAGTGTATTCTCTTGGCTAGAATGAATAAAAAGATAGTCTCAATACTTTGGTTCAGACACTACAAGGACTCACCCTTTTTGAGCTTGACGGTCTTCAAAAAGTATATGTTTGGAGATGTCTTTAGAAGGACAGTGTAACTAATCAACTAAGCACAAAAAATTGGTGCATGAAAAAAATTGAGCAGAACCTACATATTTTCAAGATCTATTGACCACCATACAAGTTTTAGTGCTACGGATAGGTTATAAGAAATTCATGGTGCTTTGTGATGCTTTTAGGGTGGAATTGAAATAAGTTCTCATATAGAATGATCGTGTAATAGCTTATGTTTCAAGAAAACTAAATTTCTAGGAATAGAACTATCTCTCTCATAATTTAAAGGTACTCTCAATAGTACTTGTTGTAGAGGCTTAGATGTGCTATATATACAGTGAAACCAATGAGATTTATACAGAGTACAAGAGCTTGGTATTTATGTTCCACAGGTAAATTTTTAGTCTTCCATTTTCACCAGTGGAGGAAACTAATCGATGATTATATAATTTACTATTTGGTCTCACATGGAAATTGAAAATATTAAGGCAAATGCATTGAGAAGCGAATCCATGGGCTATTTGACATATAGCTCTTGCGAATAGATTTATGACCTAAGATGTGTACATACTTGATGATATGGATATCAAAGAAACTCAGAAACATTGTTGGCTTATGTTCTGGCCAATTCTTTATTTGTATAGCACATCGAGATCACCTAATATAAGGAGGAGAATTGGGTGAATATTGAAATAAGGTTATAGTGAGTAAAGACATGGATATGAGTATTGACAGTTATGTCGCTTTTGGAGTAAGTGGATGATTATGATGATCGAATATAACTGTTGAAGCCATACCTCTTAATACAGAGTCGATCCTAGATCTACTAAGACACCTAAAGCAAGTGTACTGGTGGGAACTTAAAAATAATGATATTGCTAAGTTCAATTCCAATGGCTAACTTGTGAACATGTTAAAGATAAGTATAAGCAACTAACATTACTACTACTACAATTTAAGATTCTAGAATCAAAATTGAAATGTAGTAACTATTGATTTTATGACTATGCTACCACGAATACTAAGAGGTTATGACCCTATGTGGGTATTTGTAGATCGACTTGCGAAGCCATTACACTCCTCACCGTTCAAAACCAAATAAAATGGAGGAACATCTGTTGAAGTATAGATGAACAAAATTGACTGACTCCACAAGTTTCAGTGCCTATCATATCTAACAGAGTATCATTATTCACTTCACACTTTTGAAAAGTTTGCCATGAAACATTGGGTGTACAAATAGAATTTAGTACTGTTGTTCGTCTATAGATAGACAGCCGTTTTGAGCATACAATACAAATCTTAAAGGATATATTAAGAGCTTGTATTTTTTATTTTCAATGTGGTTGGAATGTTTACCAACCATCAGTAGAATTCGCCTACAAAAAATAACTTACAATCAAGCTTTTAAAGGACTCTATACGAAACTGTGTATAGTAGATGATGTGATTTCCCCATCAAATAGTTTGAAATTGATGCGGATAATGTATTACGATTTGGGATCTGATTTAGTATTGGTTGCAATGGACAAGGTCCGGTTGATATGACAGAAGTTGCACATAGTTTCAAATAGATAAAAGTCTTACTTATACAAATGAGAGGAAAGTGTATATAGAGTAAATAGTTGGATACCAAATGTTCCTTGGAATCCCTCCATAAGAGGTATGAAGCAATTCAACAGAAAAAGAAGAATAAGCTAAATCGAGTTCGGGATCTGTAAGGCCATGTAACACCCCGTATCCGAAACAGACCAAAAATGCAGATTTTGAGAAGTTGCAGGTGCAACCCACGGTTGCCATCCGCGGACCGTAGGTCAGGCCATGGCCCGTGCTGGTGGTCCATGGTTCACCACTTCAACCCCTTCCTAAACCCAGCTCAGAAAATCAGCTAAGTCTCGATCCACGGATAGACCTACGATCTGTAAGTCAGACCACGGTCCATGGTCTGTATCCATGGATCAAGACCCCTTTACCCAACCTCTGACACAAACTACGGTCGACCTGGAAGGACCGTCATTCGATCCACGGTCCGTAGGTCTGACCATAGATGAGGTTCATCAGCTAGTTAGCAGAAAATTGTTGAAGGGTCAACTTCAGATGGTCATAACTTTTCACATAAAAGTAGTGTATCCCATGAACTATGATATGATATATAATTGAATCCTCTTTCCGATTCCACTGAGATTGCTTAAATCCGACCTCTGAGTAAAAAGTTATGCTCGTTTTAGTAAAGCGTTGTCGGGCAGACTCAACCAACGACTCCAATCGATGGACCATTGATTGACCTACGACCCGTCAATATTGTCCGTCGGTCACTCCGACATAAATTAAGTCAGGGGTCTTTTGGTCTTTTCCTATTTCGTTGGACCCATAAGATACGTCATTTAGACCTTAAATCATGAGGTTTTAGTCAGTTCAAGCCTAGAAATATAACTAGAACTTATCTAACTGAAATCAATAATCAAAACATAGAAAAATTAGAGCACAAGACGAGAAAAGAGGTCAAGAACCCTAGTTCAAGAACGTCGCAAGATTCCATCAGCCCCAGCCCCGAAGTCGAAAGATATCTCGGTGAAATTTGTCATCAGGTCTGTGGGATTTCACTAGTGGGTTCCATTCACCTATTAGGTTCCTAGTTTTCAGTCAGTTTCTAAATTCCCTTATTATGACTAGACCTAGAGTTTCTTTAATGTTAGAATTATTGGGTTCTTAGTTGTTAGAATGATCCAAATCTAATTAGTATGTTAATATTCAATGTATTGCATGAATTTCAGAACCCTAGTTATGTATTTCTTTAGTTCTTGAATTACACATGCTACGTCGGGTATTTTAGTATTCAGTAATACATGTCTCACTTTATGAATGCATTATTATCAGATTAATTGTTGCATTCTCGTTTGCATGTTAAGTTGAGCTATCTGGTATTTACATAAATTCAGTTATAACCAGTTAACTACTTAATACATTGGGAGTAGCATAATATCCAGTGAGACTAGGGTTCAGCGTACCCATATAGTCTCAGAACTACGAGCCACGTAGGTGTAAGTCCCCTCTGTTGGCAATATCAGTTAGTGTTCACGCCAGCATGCCTCTACACCTTTGGCCGGGTGTATTGGGTCCTCTAGATGGGGCGTATACATCGGACTCCACATTTAACTCATGTGGTTTTATGTCAGCTATTAGTAGTTCCACAGTTCAGTCAGACTCTATTGCATTGACCATATTTCAGTATAGTCAGTATTTAGTCTCAACATGTTATAAATTTGGTCATTGCATCAATTAGCTCAGTATTCAGTATTTTCAGTATCTATATCATGTTCAGATTATTTCATTGCTTTATTGTTTTGTTCAGTTATATTTTATTTCAGCTTTACTCTATCCTGCATGCTCAGAACCTTTCAAGTACTGATGCATACGTGCGCTACATCTTCTCATGATGTAGGTTCAGCTTCTCAGCATCCAGATCACGCTTAGATCGATTCCCGATCTTCAGTTCAGCAACATCAGTGGTGATTCCTCATTCTTCGAGGACTAGTGACATGTTTATCTTTATCACTTTTAGTCTTTAGTTTCTGTTTTGCTAGACTAGTTGGGGCATGTCCCAACATTTCTAATCAGTTTAGAGGCTTATTTCAGACATAGTTAGATTCAGCTTAGTATTGAGTTAATATCTTCTTTGTATTAACCTCATCAATTTTCATTTATCTCAGTTATACTATATGGGTATTCCCCATCTTTTTAGATTTATTTATGATTTAGCTTCCGCATCAGTTTATTTTCTTTAGTACGCTTATGATCAATCCAGCAGGGTTAGCTTGGGATCACTTGTGGTCATAGGTCCCGTTTCCGTGTCTCGGGGGTAGCTCGGGGCTTGAAAAACTTGGTATCAGAGCATTAGATTTAAATATCCAAGGATGTCTGAAAACCCGAACTAAGTATAGTCCTTTTCATGGGTGTGTAGTGCACCACATCTAATGAGAGGAAGGCTACGAGGTGTTTTAGGAAAACATCACTTTCTTCATATTTTTATCGTGCGTTGGTATGATTTCCTTTCTAATCCATCTTTATGCATTTAAGATCATGCCTCATCATAGAGATTATGCCAGGAATGCGGATGCCAAGAATACAATTGCAGCTCTTCCAGTCCCAGATCAGGATGTTTCTAATGCAGAATTTAGGAATGCCATTCAACTTTTGGCTCAGATATGACCAACAAGAACAATCAACAGGTTCCAGTTCCTACTAACAGAAATGATGGATTAGTGGCAGCTAGAGTTTGAGATTTTATTAGGATGAATCTACTTGAGTTTTTAGAGTCCCAAGTTGGTAAGGACCCACAAAACTTCATTGATAAGGTTAAGAAAATCTTTGGAGTGATGCAACTGACTAATAATGGTAGGGTTGAGTTGGCATCCTGCCAACTTAAGGATGTGGATCACATATGGTGCACTCAGTGGAAATATTCAGGTGGTACTTTATCTTTTATGAATCCCTTTATAGCAGTAATCTTAGATGTCAGTCCAGAAACTTTATCAGAACCCTTCTAAGTCTCTACTCCAGTCGGTGACCCAGTTATAACTAGACGGGTATACAGAAATTGCCCTGTCACAGTCTCTCAGAAAGTCACCTCAGCAGATCTTGTAGAGTTAGAAATGGTAGACTTCGATGTCATTCTAGGTATGGATCGATTACATTCTTGTTATGCCTCAGTCGATTGTAGAATTAGGGTTGTTCGTTTTTAGTTTCCAGACGAACCAATCTTAGAATGGAAGGGTAGTAGCTTAGCTCCTGTAGGTCGATTCATTTCTTACCTTAAGGCCAGAAAGATGATCTCTAAGGGTTATCTCTATCATCTAGTTCGAGTTAAGGATTCTAATTTTGAATCTCCAACTCTTGAGTCAGTTCCAGTGGGGAAATCGACTTTGGAATTGATCTCCTTCCAGATACCCAGCCTATTTCTATCACTCCTTACAGAATGACTTCAACTGAGCTTAAGGAATTGAAAGAGCAGTTGAAAGACCTTCTAGATAAAGGCTTCATCAGACCTAGTATTTCACCTTGGGGTGCACCAGTGTTGTTCGTAAAGAAGAAATATGGTTTTCTCAGAATGTGCATTGACTATAGGCAGTTAAACAAAGTCACAATCAAGATTAAGTACTCTATCCCCAGGATTGATGACTTGTTCGACCAACTTCAGGGTGCAAGTCATTTTTCAAAGATAGACCTCAGATCAGGTTATCATTAGCTTAAAGTCAGGGATAGTGACATTCCAAAAACAGCCTTCAGAACTCGGTATGGTCATTATTAATTTGTAGTTATGTCATTTGGACTAACCAATGCTCCTGCAACTTTCATGGATTTGATGAACAGAGTGTTCAAGCAGTACTTAGACTTGTTCGTTATCGTCTTTATTGCTGATATCCTTATTTACTCTAGGAATGAGGAAGTACATGCGAGTCATTTGAGAGTTGTTCTGCAAACTCTCAAAGATCGCCAGTTATTTGCAAAATATAACAAGTGTGAGTTTTGGTTACAATCAGTTGCTTTCCTTGGGCATATTGTGTCTAGTGAAGGAATTCGAGTAGATTCCCAGAAGATAGAACCAATGAAACAATGGGACAGACCTACCTCAGCTACAGATATCAGAAGTTTCTTGGGTCTAGCGGGCTATTACAGATGGTTCGTGGAAGGATTTTCATCCATAGCCTCACCATTGACTAGGTTGACTTAGAAGGTGGTCAAGTTTCAATGGTCAGATGATTGTGAGAAAAGCTTCGCAAAACTAAAAACTAGGTTGACTACAACTCCTGTCTTGACTTTACTAGAGGGTTCAGATGGTTATGTGATCTATTGTGATGCATCCAGGGTCGGCCTAGGTTGTGTGTTGATGCAGCGAGGTAAGATTATAGCTTATGCTTTTAGACAACTTAAGGTACATGAGAAGAATTATCCGACTCATGACCTCGAGCTTGCAGTAGTGGTGTTTGCACTCAAGATTTGGAGACACTACTTGTATGGTGTTCATGTAGATTTGTTCATAGACCATAAGAGCATCCAGCATGTATTCACCTAGAAACAGTTGAATTTTCGCCAGAGAAGGAGGCTTGAGTTCCTCAAAGATTATGATATGAGCGTGCATTACCATCCGGGTAAGGCGAATGTAGTAGCAGATGCTCTTAGTAGATTATCTATGGGTAGTGTAGCACATGTTAAGGAAGAAAGAAAAGAGGTAGCAAAGGATGTTCACAGAATTGCTCGACTAGGACTTCGTCATATCAGCATAACAGATGGTTGTGTAACGGTTCAAAATGGGGCAGAATCTTCTTTGGTAGTGGAGGTTAAGAAAAAGCAAGACAGTGATCCAATCTTGTTTGAGCTTAAGGGTGCAGTCCAAAATCATAAAGTGGAGGTTTTCTCCCGAGGGGGAGATGGTGTACTTTGCTATCAGGGTAGATTGTGTGTTCTTGATGTGGGTGAATTGAGACAACATATTCTCATAGAACCCCATAATTCAAGATATTCTATTAATCTAGGCGCTACTAAGATGTACCGCGATCTGCGGAAAGTCTATTGGTGGAATGGTATGAAAAGAGATACAACAGATTTTGTGGCTAAGTACCCCAATTGCCAGCAAGTTAAGGTAGAACATCAGAAACCAAGAGATATGACTCAAGAGATTGATATTCCCACTTGGAAGTGGGAAGTGATCAACATGGACTTCATCACAGGTTTACCTCGTACTCGCAGACAACATGACTCAATTTGGGTGATTATTTATAGGGTTACTAAGTCTTCTCGCTTTTTGGCGATCAGGACTATAAATTCGACGGAGGATTACGCCAAGCTTTACATTAATGAGATTGTGAGGTTACTTGGGGCTCCGTTGTCTATCATATCAGATAGAGGTCCTCAATTTACCTCTCATTTCTGGAAGTCATTTCAGAAAGGTCTTGGTACTCAGGTTAACCTTAGGACATCATTTCATCCAGAGACGGATGTTCAGGCACAACATACCATTCATACCTTAGAGGACATGTTGAGAGATTGTGTGATCGACTTCAAGGGTAGTTTGGATGATCACCTTCCTCTTATTGAGTTCGCCTACAACAATAGTTACCATTCCAGCATTCAGATGGCCCCTTATGAGGCATTGTATGGGCGTAGATGTAGATCTCCAGTTGGTTGGTTTGAAGTACGTGAAGAAGCCTTGATAGGACCAAATTCAGTCCTTGATGCTATTGAGAAAGTGCAACTCATTAGAGATAGACTTAAGACTGCCCAGAGTCGCCAGAAGTCTTATGCAGATATGAGAAAAAGGGAACTAGAGTTCCAAGTTGATGATTGGGTTTTCCTGAAAGTGTCACCTATGAAAGGGGTGATGAGATTTGGTAAGAAAGGGAAGCGCAGTCCCAGATATGTAGGCCCTTACTAGATCTTGAAAAGGATTGGTAAAGTGGCTTATGAGTTAGAGTTGCCAGGAGATTTAGCAGCAGTGCATCTAGTCTTTCACATTTCTCTTTTGAAGAAGTGTGTGGGTGATCCATCATCTGTAGTGCCATTAGAGACTGTGGCTGTAAAAGATAGCCTTTCTTATGAGGATGTACCAATTGAGATTCTCGATCGTCGGGTTAGAAGGTTGAGAAACAAAGAAGTCACTTCAGTCAAGGTGTTGTGGAGGAATAGTCCGTAGAGGGAGGTACTTGGGAAGTAGAAGTAGCCATGAAGTCCAAGTATACTCACCTCTTTCCTTCCGATTCCATTCCAGCTTGAGGTAATAGTTCCTCTTTAGTTTTTCAGTCATTCATGCATAAATTTAGTCATAGAATCATGTCCCTACAATTGTACCTGCATTTTTAGCATATTTGCATGTTCTTGGAACTCAGTTAAGTCAGAAATTCAGTTCTCAGTGTTTAGTGGTAGGGATTGGTGTCCTCTCCCTCCATTTCAGCTAGTTTAGTCTTCATTCGAGGATGAATGGTCCCAAGGGGGAGATAATGTAACACCCCGTAACCGAAATAGACCAAAATTGCAGATTTTGAGAAGTTGCAATTGCAACCCACGGTCCGTAGGTCTAACCGTAGATGAGGGTCAGCAACCAGTTAGCTGAAAATTGTTGATAGGTCAACTTCAGATGGTCATAACTTTCAGTACAAAAGTTATTGTGTGTCCTATCACATATGATATGATAGATAATTGAATACTCTTTCCAACGCCACTGAGTTTGCTAAAATCCAACCTCCGAGTAAAAAGTTATGCTAGTTTTAGTGAAGCCCTGTCGGGCAAATTCGACCGATGACTTCAATCGACGGACTATCGACTGACCTACGGCCCGTCAGTCCTGTCTATCGGTCACTCCGACATCAATTAAGTAAGGGATCTTTTGGTCTTTTGCTATTTTGTTGGACCCCTAATATACGTCATTTAGACTCTAAATCATGATGCTTTAGTCAGTTTAAGCCTAGAAACATAACTAGAACTTATATAAGTGAAATCAATAATCAAAACTTAGAAAAATTAGAGCGTAAGAGGAGAAAAGAGGTCAAGAACCCTAGTTCAAGAGTGCAGTAATATTCCATCAATTCCAACCCCGAAGTCTATAGATTTCTCCGTGAAATTCTTCACCAGGTATGTGGGATTTCACTAGTGGGTTCCTTTCACCTATTAGGTCCCTAGTTTTCAGTCAGTTTCTAGATTCCCTTATTATTACTAGACCTAGGGTTTCTTGAATGTTAGAATTATTGGGTTCTTAGCTGTTAGAATGATCCAAATCAGATTAGTACGTTAATATTTAGTTTATTGCATGAATTTCAGAACCCTAGCTATGTATTTCTTTAGTTCTTGAATTACACATACTAGGTCAGGTATTTCAGTATTCAGTTATACATGCCTCATTTTATGAATGCATTATTATCAGATTAATTGTTGCATTCTCAGTTTGCATGTTCAGTTCGAGCTATCTAGTATTTATAGAAATTAAGTCATTAATAACCATTTAACTACTTAATTCATTGGTAGTAGAATAATACCGAGTGGGACTAGGGTTCAGTTAGTGATCAAGCCAGCATGCCTCTACACCTTTGGCCGGGTGTATTGGGTCCTCTCGATGGGGCGTATACATCGGACTCCACATTTACCTCATGTGGTTTTATGTCGGTTATTAGTAGTTCCCACAGTTCAGTCAGACTCTATTGCATTGACCATATTTCAGTACATTTAGTATTCAGTCTCAGCATGTTATAAATTTTGTCATTGTATCAGTTAGCTCAGTATTCAGTATTTTCAGTATCTGTATCATGTTCAGATTATTTCATTGTTTTATTGTTTTGTTCAATTATATCTTATTTCAGCTTTACTCTATCCTGCATGTTCAATACCTTTCAAGTACTGACGCATGCGTGCACTACATCTTCTCGTGATGTAGGTTCAGGTTCTCAGCATCCAGATCACGCTTAGATAGATTCCCGATCTTCAGTTCAGCAGCATCAGTGGTGAGCCCTCATTCTTCGAGGACTAGTGACATGTTTATCTTTATCACTTTTAGTCTTTAGTTTCAATTTTGCTAGACCTAGTTGGGGCATGTCCCAATATTTCTTGTCAGTTTAGAGGCTTATTTCAGACATAGTTAGATTTAGTTTAGTATTGAGTTGATATCTTCTTTCTATTAAACTCATCAGTTTTCATTTATCTCAGTTATAGTATTTGGGTATTCCCCATCTTTTCAGATTTATTTATGATTTAGCTTCCTCATCAGTTTATTATCTTTAGTATGCTCATAATCATTCCAGCAGGGTTTGCTTGGGATCACATTTGGTCCTAGGTCCCGTGTCCGCATCTCGGGGGTAGCTCGGGGCGTGACAGGCCATATAAGATTTCTTGACAAGGTGAGATTTGTGTTTTATCATTTGGAACTTCCCTATGAGATGTATTTTACTCGTTCAATGTTCTATGTCTACGAAGAAAATGTATATCATACTCATCTCATAGGCTTGAACCATCGGCTATACAACTTGATGATAACTTGACATAAGAGAAGGAACAGTCACTACGTTTTAACCAATAAGTAAGGAAATTACAGTCTAATAATTTGGTTAGCGTAAGTTAATAGAGAAACCATACCATTGAAGAAGCTACCCAGGTAAGCACTTTAAATTCGGGGACCGAATTTCATAAGATGGGGAGAATGTAATACCCCATATTAAGAAAAAAAAAGGTATGTAAATTGTTAATGAACAAAATATTTCTTTTGTTTAAATTAAATGTATTGTTGTAAATAAAGAAAATAGAAAGTTAATGGCCCATAGCCCATATAACTCACTGGAAAGAAAAAAAAGGGCTATGTTGAAGAATTTAGACGGGAAGTACTCTTGGTCAGCGGCTTTTGAAAAAAGAAAGAGGAAAAAAGGGTCATGGGTTTAGCCTCTCTATCTAACGAAGGAAGCCGGGAAGAGAAAGATCCTTCACACAAGGTTGTTAAGTAAAAAGATAAGGAGGAAACAAGATAATTTTCTGAACTTGAATTATAGATGTGATTTGTATATTCCATGACTATAGACTGGGGTTCAGAGTTGAAGAATCATGATTTAAAGAAACAAAGAAATTTGTTAAATTCTTAGGAACTAATACAGTGCATTTAATTAATGAACTATAAGCCTTTGTATATTGACATATATGAAATAAAAGTAGGTGGATATTAAGGTTTTTCTTAAGAAGAAGCAATATAGCTTCAAGTTCAAAAAGAAGAAGAAATGAATATGTATGTCATCAGACTAATCAAACACTCTGTGAATATTAGAAGAGATTTGAATTCCACACTTGCTTCCCGTAAAAGGTGCACTCGACAGAAAGGTCAAATGTCTCATTAATAAATTATTTTTCTTGAGTTATCTTCTAATGATTCTAGATTTTGTTGGGTACAAAGATAATTACTGTTGTGAGTAAACAATAGGCAGTGATGTTGCACCAGGTGGATATACCTTTTAGTAAGGAATTGGAGGAAGAAATTCTATAAATAGATTAAATTGGATAAGGATATGCATTTGTGGAATTATTCATAGAATAATAGATATAATTTGATAAATGGAAATTCAATCATGAAACCTAGAGGGTTGGACATTCTAAAGTATGAAATTTCTTGTATGAAGAGGTTAACACGAAATTGTTATGAATGTGATTATAAATTGATCGAACGAAGCTTTACAAATTACTTGTGGTGACAAGTTTGGTATGTCAACACGAGTAATGTGAGTAGTAACCTCAACACAATTTATATTTCACAAATTTCATGGTCTTTACGTGGTTTATAAAGTCAATGTTTTACCGACTATTTTGAACTTGCATGTGGGACAAATCCTTTTCTTGATTTGATACTTAAAAGATTATTTGAGATGAACTTATTCTTACAAGATTTGATTATTGTTATTCAAAGGGTTTTACACTTATTTGAGAAATAGTATTTTGGCATGTGATTGTTAAACACTGAAATAATATAATTTGATAAGATTTAAATGCTCTGTTCGATTTTGAGATGCTTCTACTGATTACAATAAAAGTATAAATGGGAGTACACCTTCATGAATCCCGTAGCTAACTGCTGGTTCGTTAGATCTGGTTCTCCTTGTAGTTACAGATTATCGATAAAGCCCTTGCTAGTGGGAAGGTAGAACTAGCATACCGTTACCTATATCGCTCAAGTAGGGATCTACCGATATGAATATTTAACTCTTTTATGAGGAGTTTTCCGTAATTGGTTACTTCTTAGTTAGAAGGCCACACTAATTACATGATTCATCCTTGGAAACCTACCAAATATATAAGATTGATATGAAAGTGCTTTTTTGTCTTTGTTTCAAAAAGTTTACATTGATTTGGCTTACATAAGACAAATAAGATTGGATATTGTTACCGTTTCTGAAAGGGCATTGATTTCATTATATTGATTAACATACTAGCATGTTTTCTGACTTTTCCCTCATTAAAATGGTTGTGGTTTAGTGTTATTACTCACTGAGCTAGTGTGTCACTCCTCGCTAAATGTTTTTACAGAGAACTCAGGTGGTATTGCTGAAGATTTCATTAACTAAAGAGTGAGAAACGGTAGCATCTGTTGAACCCCGCATTGCTTTTGCGTTGCAAAAGATTTATTGAATTTCTATGTTTCCTTTTTCTAAACTCTTAGAGTCACACCATTTGCCAGTCTCTATTTAGCGTCATATTTATTCCTTCATATTGTAGTCAAGTGGCTAGCTATAAATTTCATTTTTGTAATTGGAGAAGAATTGGTATAAATGTGTGGCGATTGAATTGTTGATGGATATTGGGTCATGAGATCAAGATTTTATCAGTTGTATTATTGATTTCTACGTTAGGGAAAAATTGGATAGATCCAAAAACAAAGGATTTAAGCTTAGGCTTTCTTTGAAATTAGTTTCGCTTAGTGTCGGTCACATACCTAATTTGAGTCGTGACAACATGATATCACTCATGTTGTGAATTTAGCAAGCCAGTTTATTCAAAGTATGCACATTGAACATTTTCAAGGGGTCAAAAGGATTCTCAGGTACATTAATGGTACTCTACAGATTGGACTCAAAATTATTTCACAATAATCATGTAGGTTGTACGGATACTCAAATGCTGATTGGAGAGGTTTTTCCACCACTAGGAGATCAACTACAAGCTCTAGCATTTGCCAAGTTGCTAATTGTATTTCTTGGACTTTCAAGAAACAAACAACAGTAGATCGATTGAGTGCTGAAGCTGAGTATAGAGAACTTGCCTCCACTGCAGCAGAGATGGCATAAATCATGTATCTACTTCATGATCTTGGGGTGTTAGTTTGATCTATTCCAACATTGTACTATGATACTTAAGTGTATTGTACATGACAGTTAATCTTGTTATGCATGCTAGAGCCAAACATGTTGAAATGGAATATCATTTTGTTTGTGAAAAGGTTGCCAGAGGACAACTTCTTACTCAGTTTGTGTGGTCTAAGGAACAACTATGCTAACATTCATACAAAAGCATTGAAAAATCATGTCTTTGCTGTATTTCGCAGCAAGCTGAGGGAAAGTGTTGAAGATAGAGGAAGTTGATGACTTGAACATGTTGAAGGAAAATGTCCAATGAAGCTGACTGACAAGGTTACTTCTATAGAGTTAGAGTCACACTAGGACTAGACTAGTGAATCCTGAATTATGTACCATTAATCTGATGTATCGTGTAAGTGCCTAGAGTCGACTGGGATAAGGTATTTTAGTTATAGTAGTAATACTTTTGAGGTAGAGAATATATTTTGTATTGTAGTAGGACTCATAGTATAGCTAGTATATGCATCTTCTCCTATATAATTGAAGATGAAGGAAATTAATGATGGGAACATGTCAAAGAAAGATGTCCAATGAAGTTGACTGATGAGTTTACTATTATAGAGTCACACTAGGACTAGACTAGTGAATCCAATATTATGTATGGCTAAGTTGATGTATCGTGTATGGGGATTCAGTCGACCAGGATAAGCTATTTTAGTTATAGTAGTAATGCTACTTATGTAAATAATATAATTTGTATTGTAGTGGGACTCCTAGTAAGGCTAGTATAGGAATCTTCTCCTATATAAGGAGCATGTAACTTAAAAGTTTAATCATCAATATTATCCTTGTTTTCTCCAAAATCCTTACGTGAGATTTCTACACTTATAGGCTTAGAAGCTGGAACTTGTGGAGTGTATATATATATATATATATATATATATATATATATATATATATATACTAGATTCACCGCATGTGCGTTGCACGTGATTCCCTCGTCTTGAGATTGACATGTGTATGTAAATGTATTAGAATATATTAGTCAAAATATATCGTTTTTTTAGATGATATTTCCTACAGTTGTAACCGTTATTTATGGGTCTCCAATTATAGATTCTTAAATATTACCGCCTTATGCTTGAGTAATGTACTTCTTCATGGTGTTTTTTGGCGGTGTCTTTATTATAAAAGTAACTTACTGAAGATAACCATAAATTCCATACAAATGGTGAGTACCATCGTTAAAAGTTACAGTAGTGCTGCACTCACTATTTTATCGGGGTATTATTTATACAACACGCAACAATATGAACACAATAATTTGGTATATGTTTCTTTAGTAATTGTCTTTGTTTGACCCGATCATAACGGCTTTGGATTCCACTTGTATTAAGTTGTATCAAACCAAATAGCTTACTAATTTTTTGACTAAAAGTGAGACCAGCTCAATATGTACATAACTCACCAAATATTGACTAATCAAAACTGCTTTACCATCTGAACTCATAGATAATTTTCAAGATTACAATGTTTCATTAACAAACTCACCTTTCATTAATGGTCCCTGGTGAGGATTATCAGATGAGTAGACGCTTCAATCATCCATTATGCACAAAGACTCCAGTTAGAAGGGACTCCGCTTGACGACAGCTGTGGCATATTATGAACATTGACATCGAGATGGAGCATACGATACTCAATATCTAGCTCTCTGAATATCTTTACCATTTCCTCAACTAAAAGGCTTGTCTTTGCCCATCTCTCTCCCATGTCTTGCAAATTCATTGTGTGTGTAATCCATACTGACCATCTTATCCTGTTTAAGTGTTCAATATCCCTCTTCACGTTTGTTCTGAATAAACCTAATAGTACAGAAGCCATACCAATAATTATTTTAAGGGGAAGAATATTACTCATTTCATTTCAATTTGTTTGTTTGGTTTTGAGTATATGGACTTTTAGGAAGTTAAGAATAATTTTGAATCTTATGGTCTTAAGCATTGTGATGTGAAAATTTGATATTAAAGAGTTGCAAAAAGAAAAAAAGATGTTTTTTTTACACAAACACAATAAGAAAGTAAGAAAAACAGATCAACACGGAGGAGCTCTAGTTTCTTGCTTAAGCTGAGAAGCAAGTAAAAAAAGGCGTTTTGTTCCGTCTATTTTACCAACATTACTAATTGCGGAAAAAGAGTTAGGACGGGTGATTTATGTGTAGAAAGACTACTAAGATAAGTGTATTCTTATGTTGAGCATCATAAAAGAGTAAGTCAACCACTATAACACAAGAGATCCGTAAAGGAAACAACTAAAATTGATCAATGGAAGCTGAATAGTTGTATATACCTTGTTATTTACTCTTTCATCAATGCTTTTTTTCCATAGGAGTTGAGATATGCTTGCCGAATTCGATTGCATCTTGCATGTTTGTACTGCAATAGTAGTTACTTATGGGCTTTTTAGTTAAGACACTGTTGGGATATATGATCTTCAGGCTATTGTATCTCGGAAGTACCGTAGTCAATATATTCATCTCTTCTACAATCATTTGTAACCCAAGAATCAGAAAAGGTCCTTTAATATACAAATCAGAATGGTATCTAAAAATCTATATTAGAGTGGATGAATTCTTACACGAACTCCGTCAATTTCAACATGGTCACCTACATAAAATGGATGCATCATAAATAAGAATATTATTGCCTTGAATGTCATCTTGGCCATGTTTCCCAACATCAATACGGCCAGAAGAACCTGAGAGTTCATAAAGAACAGGAAAAATGTAGTGGAAACTTTGAGGATAAGAAGCCAGACGACCAGTATGATGGCCCCTACTAAGACGTTCAACATGCAGTTTGTCCACAACAGTCTTTGTGTTTCAGTCGCCATGTGGCTTGAATCTCGATGAGTGCATGTACCTAGGGAGATGAGTGCAAAAATGTTAACTCCAGAGGTAAAAATGTATTAGTACCATTGATGATGGTAGCGTAGGGTAATAGTTTGCAATAATTGGCAGTAATTTGATGACAAAAAAATGTTATCAGTAAGATGCAACATGTGGATAACCTAAGGCTAGCAGTAACAGATATATTTATATATTATAATGACTATTTTTATAATTGCCAGTGGACTGTAGGTAAGTTGAAGAACCAATAATAGTCCATATAATTTATTGCCTCAAGGTGATGTGACAAAGTCGATTAGTGCCCTGTATATGCTAGTTTGTATGATACTTTCCCTCTAGACTGTGAAGAAGATTTGGTGTGACTGTGATGCATACAAGACGGTAGAGGTAAGATGTAAAGAGCACAAGCTTAAGGTAAGAAGTAACACATATATGGGAAATTTTAATTCCAAATGCCAGAGGACTGTATATACTCAGTAGAACAAATAATAGTTTGTGTTATTGTTGCCGAAAGGGGAAGAAACAAAGTATGTGAGGGGGTTGTACTCTTAGGCAATATTGCATCTGGAATGTGATTCATATTGTTCACTTTCAGAATGCCGTTAGTAATTGTACAAGCAGCCGTGGTAATGAAAGATAAAATTAATAAAGGGAATGTGTGTTTGCGGTTAATGTGTGTATAGGGAAAACAATTAAATTTCCGAAGGAAAAGGTTATGTTTTAGTAAAGCAGTATTTTCAATATGAGGTTGTGTCGTTACATACCTGTGCGTCATCTATTTGGGGAGAAAACATCTCCGTTTATGAGTTATAAAGAGTGGGAAATGATGGGTTACATCTTTTTGGGAATACTAGAAGTTGGTGTCTATTCAACGCGGAGGTGGTTGAAGTGTGGCCTATGCTTTTGATACATGTACGGAAATATTTTGTACTATATTTGGCAACCAGACACGCTACTTTGCTTGTTGGTGTATGGCATGTATAGACTATGTATACAATTTAAGCATTAGGAATGTGAGTCAGAGTTGTATAGTTGTTGCCTGAAGGGGATGAAACAAAATTCATGGTATTTTCCTGTAGGAATGTGAGTCAGAGTTTGGGTGAATGTGATGCATAACAGAGATTAAGAGTAAGATGTAAAGATCCCAATCGTAAGGTTAGAATTAATCCAAATATAGGAAATTTGTAGTTGCAAATGTCAGGGAATTGTATAAATGCAGGCGAACAAACTATAGTCAGTCGTATTGTTGCAGCAAGGGGAAGGAACAAAGTGAATGAGAGGGTTGTAATCATAGGCAATATTCAATGTGGAATGTGATTCACATTGCTTAATTTCAGAATGTCGTGAGCAATTGTAGGGTACCGAGCAGCCATGTTAATATAAGTTTAAAGTAATAACGGATTAATATAGAAAATGGAATTGTCAAGACAAATATCGTCTTGGCATTAAATCACACAAAAATTTTTAAAATGTAAGAAGAAGAAGAGTAGAAGATTTAAAAAATTGTGGTTGAAAATGAGTGGGAACCCCTCTACTTATAGTCAACAAAGGGTAGTATGAACAAATATTTTTTGTGTGAATATTAAAAATATTGTGGTTGAAAATGAGAGGAAACCTCTCTACTTATAGTCAACAAAGGGTAGTATGAACAAATATTTTTTGTGTTTTATCTGAAAAAGCATGACCTTTCGGAGAAGTCACAACCCTTTCAAAAAGTCACAACTTGTTGAAAAAGTCAAAGTTCTTGGCAAAAGTCACAACTCTTTGGAAAAGTCATGACTCATCGAAAAATCACAACCCTTTGAAAAAAGTCACAACTTATCAAAAAAGTCACTACTCATCGAAAAAGTCACAACCTAAGTTAGGGATATTATAGTAACTTGACATTCAAGTTAGGAGTTCATACTTTTAAGGTAATATATATATATATATATATATATATATTCCTCCTTTGCTGCAATAGGTTAACATCATTAGTCCTCAATTACTGCAAAGATTGCAACAACATCAAAAAAGCTTAAAGTTGTTTATCTACAAGTTTGAATTGCTATTTTCTATTGATGTCATGAGTGACATCAAATGAGGCAGTATTTTCCATATAAATAGAGCACTTATGCTCATTTGTAAGGACACCAAAATAGACAAGAAATAGAGAGTAAAGAGAATAATCCATAATCTATTTCTTAGTTTGTGATTAAATAGTGTGAAAGTAATATTATTATGAGTTTTGTGAAATAAAAGAGTGTTGAGCAGTAGTATTTTGACTCTGTCAAGTTTTCATTAATATTATTGTATTAATTATTCGGGTATCATATTTACCCCATTTTAATATTTGGTGTCGTTGTTACTCTCTTCTTATTGATATTTAGTGTTAATATTTTCGTGTGTGTGATTATCATTTTGTTCAATAACGTGGTATTAGAGCCATGAAAGATAATAGTACATTGTCCTACAATACGCCCGTCTCACAAGATAAAATTATGAAAAATAGTGTCTACAAATGAAGGTAATTCTTGGCTTTCAAAATGTTTGGGACATGGTAGGCACTGGGTATACAAAATTTGTTAATGATGAAACATTGTCCCCAAATTAAAAGGAGGTCTTGTTAAACAAAAGAAAGAAAGATCAACAAGAGCTCACTCTTATCCATCAATGTATGGATGATGTCATGTTTGAGAAGGTGCCTAATGCAACCACCTCAAAAGAAGCTTGGGAGATTTTACAAAATTATCTCCAAGGAGTTGATATGTATGGAAGATAAAACTTCAAACTCTAAAGGATGATTTTGAAGTTTTAAAAATGACAGAATCCGAATCTATTTTAGATTTCAGTTCAAGATTGATGGCTATTGTGAATAAACTAAATAAATACGGGAAAGGAGTAGATGATGTGCGTGCGGTAGAAAAGATCCTTCGTTCCGTAAAACCTAAATTTGATTATGTGTTGTGTCCAATTGAGCATTCTAAATATTTATACTCTATTATGGTAGAGCAATTAGAAGGTTCTTTACAAGCACATGAAGAAAAGATGAAAAGGAGAAAAGAAGAGCCACTAGAGTAACTTCTTAAAACTCAGGCATCCTTCAAAGGATTTGAAGGTGAAGAAAGTGACTAAGGAAATGGAAAATGGAGAGGTCGTGGATACCGTGGAAGAGGAAAAAGTTATATTAACAAATTCAATAATTAAGATAAAAATCACCGGTCATTCGGAGCTCGTGGTCGTGGTCAACAAAGAGGTAGAGGACGTGGAGCCTATCAAGGTACCAATAAAATGAGGTATGATAAATCTAAAATTGAGTGATATAGCTATCATAAAATTGGACATTACTCTTCGGAAAGTCATATTAATATTGAAGAGAAAGCTAACCTTGTTGACAACAACAAAGACGAAGATGAGTCAACATTGTTAATGTCACTCAAAGAAGAAGATACAGATGATTGCAACTCATGGTATCTTCAAAATGGAGCAAGCAATCATATATGTGGCTAAAAAGATAAGTTTGTAGAGATAAATAAGACGGTGAAAGGTAATGTGTCTTTTGGAGATATCTCATAGATCCAAATTGAAGGGATAGGTATGATTATGATATCCTGTATAGATGGTGGCCATAAATTTATTAACAATGCTTATTATGTGCCAAAACTGAAAACTAATATTTTGAGTTTGGGTAAGCTTCTTGAAAAAGGATATGATATTCATATGAAAACTATGCATATTTGGCTTAGAGATTCAAGTAACAACTTAATTGTTGAAGTGAACGTGGCCAAGAATAGGTTGTTCCCTTTGAATCTTAAGACCATTGATGCAAAGTGTTTGAAGGCTAATGTGAAAGATGACTCATGGTGCGGACATATGCGATTTTGGCATTTGAACTTCGAAGCGCTCAAATCAATGGGAGGCAAAAACATGGTTGATGGGATATGATCAATCAACCATCCAAATCAATTTTGTGAAGCTTTTCTTCTCGGAAAACATGCGAGATGGAGTGTTCAAAAGGAGACTACATCAACAACAAGTAAGCTACTCCAACATGTACACACTGATGTGTGTGGTCCAATCAATCCACCTTCGTTAGGTAAAAGTAAATACTTCTTGTTCTTTATTGATGATTTCAGTCGAAAGACTTGGGTATACTTTTTG
The DNA here is from genome assembly GCF_900185275.1 of Solanum verrucosum. Classification (NCBI taxonomy): domain Eukaryota; kingdom Viridiplantae; phylum Streptophyta; class Magnoliopsida; order Solanales; family Solanaceae; genus Solanum; species Solanum verrucosum. The sequence continues at coordinate 79,707 of NW_026020257.1, forward strand.
AAGAAAAAATCTGAAGTTTTTATTGCTTTTAAAAATTCCGAAGCACTTGTAGAAAAAGAAAGTGACTATGAAATAAAAGCATTAAGGTATGATAGAGGAGGCAAATCCACTTCAAAAGAATTTAATGACTTTTGTCAATCTCATGGAATTTTCCCTCTAACGGTTGCTCGCCCCAACAAAATATAGATGCATGAAGAAAGAATAGAACAATTCTTAATATGGCTAGAAGTATGTTAAAAGCTAAACATCTACTAAGAGAATGTTGGGCCGAGGCTGTTTCTTGTGCAGATTATTTAACCAACAGGTCTCCAACAAAAAATGTGCGAGATCAAAATCTTCAAGAAGCATGGAGCGGAGGTAGGACAAGTTTCAAGCACTTGAGAATCTATGAGAGCATAGCCTATGCTCATGTTCAACATCAAGGGAGAGCTAAACTCAAATATGGAAGTGTCAAGTATGTGTTTGTTGGCAATGGATTGAGTTCAAAAGGCTACAAATTGTACAATCCAAGCAATAATAAGGTTGTGGTGAGTCGTGATGTTGAATTTAATGAAGAAGAAATATGGAAATGGGAGGCTCCAGAGGAAAGAACATATGATTTTTTACCATACTTTGGAGATGAATAAGAACATTAGACAATGACACCTTCACAGGATGCAACTCCACCTCCTTCACCAGCAAATGTTGCATCCCCGTCTACTCAAGAGAGTTCAAGTGAAAGACTGCATAAGATGAGGATTATACAAGAACTCTATGATGACACAAAAGAAATTACTAATTTTTAATTTTTGTGTTGTCTTTTTGCTGATAGTGAACCAATGATTTTTTATGAAGCTGTTACTGACAAAAGGTGGAGACAAGCAATAAAGGAGGAGATCCAGTCAATATAGAAGAACAACACTTGGGAGTTAACGTGTCTTCCTAAGGATCATCGAGCAATTGGAGTCAAATGGGTATACAACGTGACGAAAAATTCTCATGGAGAGGTAGAGAGATACAAGGAAAGACTTGTGGATAAAGGCTACAACCAAAGACATGGCATCGACTATGAGGAAGTCTATGTGCCTATTGCCCACTTGGATTAATCTCTTTGGCAGCACAAATGAAGTAGAAAACCCATCAAATATATAGATGTAAGATCAACATTATTGAATTGATATGTTGAAGAAGAATTCTATGTTGAGAAACCATTGGGCTTTGTGAATCATGAAGCTAAGGTGTTGAGGTTGAAGAATGCCTTATATGGGTTTCAAGCTCCATGATTTTCGAATAATCACATTGACAAATACTTTCAAGACAATTGGTAACTCGTTGTCTCCACGAATATGCTCTTTACATTAAAGTTCTTACTAACAAAGATATTGTGCTTGTTTGTCTTTATGTTGATGATCTCATTCGAATGGGTAACAACCCAGTTTTATTTGAAGCTTTCAAGAAAGCCATATCCCTTGAGTTCCACATGACGAACATAGGGTTCATGTAGTATTACTTGGGCATAGAAGTTAAACAAATGGAGGAAGGCATCTTCATATCTCAAGAAAGTTATACAAAGGATATCTTGAAGAAGTTCAACATGTTTGGTTGCAACCCTCTGAACACCCCAATGGAAAGTGGAACAAAATTGTCCAAGTTTGATGATGGAGAAAAGGTGGACTCCACTCTGTTCAAAAGTCTCATAGGAAGTCTGAGGTACTTGACATTTACGAGATCATATATTGCGGTTGGAGTAGTAAGTAGCTTCTACCTCCACTCACATGAGGTCGCTAAAAGAATTCTTTGTTACCTAAAAGGAACAATCGACCTTGGGCTATTTAATTCTTCTTCTAATGATTTTAATCTAGTGGGATATTGTGATAGTGATTATGCGCGAGATGTTGATGATAAAAAAAACACATCTGGTTTTTTTTTCTTGAGTTATTTTGTTATTTCTTGTAGTTCAAAGAAACGATCTATTGTTATTCTCTCAACTTGTGAAGTTGAATACATGGCAGCGACATCATGTATGTGTCGTGCTATTTGGTTGAAGAGATTGTTGAAGGAACTCAATTTGCCACAAATGAAGCCACAGTGATTTGTATCGATAACAAAATCTGTGCAAGCACTTGCTAAGAATCCAGTGTATCATGATCGGAATAAGCACATAGAAACAACGTATCACTTTATCAAAGAATGTATTGCCAAGAAAGAGGTAGAACTTAATTAGTATGTGAATCTCATGGTCAAGTTGTGGATATCTTTACAAAGCCTCTCCTGTTTGAATTGTTATTTTACATTGATGTCATTACTGAAATCAAATGAGATAGATTTTCCTTATAAATAGAGAACCTATGCTCATTTGTAAGGACACCCCAAAATAGAGAAGCAATAGACTACTATCCACAAGTTATTTCTTAATTCGTGAGTGAATAGTGTGGAAGTAATATTATTGTGAATTGTATGACATAAAAGTGTATTGAGTAGTAGTCATTTGACATTACCAAGTTTTCATCAATATTATTACATTAATATCCGGGTATCATATTTACCCCATTTTAATATTTGGTGTCTTTGTTACTCTTCTGATTGCTATTTAGTTTGGATATTATCCCGTGCGTGATTATCATTTTTCCAATAGAATTAAACTGCCAGCATCCAGAACAGATTATATAGTTGACTAGGATAATAACACATGATAATGAATCATTTACTATAAAGTTGAAATTAAAGAGTTTTAGAATGTTGCACAGTCGATGTTGTTGCGTTTGTCTCTTATCGGTCTATCTCTCAACACACTGCAGAGCCTGAGAATAAAATTGTTGACCTTGAAAATGAATTCCAGATGATGCAAGATCAACTTGCAAAATAAGAAAGTGAACTAGAATGGCTAACAAACTTTACAATTATCCACTTATTATGATTCTCTTTGATAATTTAGTTTTGTTTCAAAAGAGCATTCTGTGAGAAATTTACTCTTAAGCCTTTTTTTCATCAATAGCTGGATAAGATGATAAATATTATGATCAGCGTGATGAAGCTCCTAAATGCGGGAAGTACTTGGTAGTCATGGATAACATATGTAGGACTGTGGTGATATAAAATCATGTTTTCCAAACTGCACTTGAAATATGGAAGTGGATGAATATGACAACTTAGGTAGGCCTCCTTATCCAATGTTCATTTTAAATTTTAATTGAAGTTGGAATTTACTCCACAAAGAGGTCTTTGAGAAAGAAGACTTTCTCGTTTAATTGCATTTAAGTGCGGAGTATTACCTCTAGACTTTTTATGATTGCAGGACTTCTCTTAAAAGTTGGTACAACATTGGACGACTGGTGGTAAAGTGTTGCTGAGAATAGCTAGCCTTCTTTATCTCGGAACTATTGTACTTAAGAATCTCAATTCTGTCCGTAGCTCTAAGCATTGCTTGTTACAGACCTTCAGAAATTATGAATATGTTGCAATTGAGACACCTATGTTTGAACTCAAAAATCGTGTGTCGTTTCAACCAAGATAAAAGACTTTTGTTCTGATAAAAATTCATTGTTTGTTTGACTACAACTTACCAAAAGCTTTATATGAGAACTGATGTTGTCTAGTTGATACAATTTATCTTTCCTAACATTGATGGATATTGCTTACACTTTCTTTTCTACTTTTTCTACACTTCATACTTCTTTACTTTTGTTCAGATGGTAACTTCTAATATCTTTACTTTTGTTCTAGGTAAGCGTGTAAAACTTAAAATGTTTTATTATCCAACTTTTGTTCTTATTATTTACGTCTTCTTTTAATTCATTTATTTTATTTCTTATTCTTCAGACATAAATCATGCAAAAGATTAAAGAGACAATTTGGGGTGATTTACTATCTTCCTTCTCTATTTCTTATCTTATACTCCCTCTGTCCCATATTAACTAATCACTTTACTAAACATATGTGTCCCAAATTACTTTATCACTTACTAAATCAAGATAAAATTAATTAAATTATTTTCATTTTACCCCTATAACGAATACTCATTATCATGCCTAATGTTCCCAAATTTTGTTAGGATTTGCCCTAATTTTCTTACTTATTTAAGTTTTATTTTCTCTTAAAGGAATGCCAAAGTATTACCATAAATGCTTTAATTTTTTCCGAAAGAAATATTTAATTCTCTATCATATTTGTTTATTCTTTCCATAGGAGAAATATTTGGAGATCTATAAATTGAAATTGTATTCTCATAGTAGAACACAATAGCATCCACAATGTAGCTAATAGAGAGTTTTGTTTATGGGGATATTTTTTTTTTTGACATATTTATGTTTTTCCATTTTAGTTTAATAATATGCAAACCTATTGGTCATATCCTATAATAATATATGCTTCTTTTAGTATGGTTTTATGTGTTGTTAAATTTATCGTCATATGATTTGTTATAGTAAGTTTAAGCATGACACCCTAATCACTTTCAAACCCAACAAGTCGTATCAAAGTACACAGTTCAATGATCCAATGGAATGAGGTTAAAGACATGTTCAACGCGGTTTCAAATTAATTGGCAACTAATTTAATAATAAAGATGTTTTTTATCCAACTACATGTGGAGAAGAGATTTAAGTCATATTTTCAACATTTCTGATGTTGCCTTTATAAAAATAAAATATTTTAAAACCATTTTTAACCCATATACTTTATAGATGGTATACAGAAAGTTCGTATGATCTAGGGTAGGCTGTTGATAGCCAGAGTCGACAGAAGAGTTATGCGGACAGGAGAGTTCGAGCCCTAGTGTTCATGGATGGTGATCATGTTTGGCTTCGAGTTTCACCCATGAAGGGTGTGATGAGGTTCGCATAGAGGGGCAGTCTTAAGTACCCTAGATTTATTGGACCCTTTGAGATCTTGAGTTGTGTAGGAGATGTGGCCTATAAGTTAGCCTTGCCACCTAGTTTGTCAGTTGTGCATCCTGTGTTTCATGTTTCCATTCTTCGAAAGTACGTGATGAATCAGTCCCACTTACTTTCCCTTGATTCCGTTGTGTTGAATCCAAACTTATCTTTTGAGGATGAGCCTATAGCCATTTTAGATAGACTAGTCCAAAAGCTTAGGACCAAAGAGTTTGCTTTAGTGAAGACACCGTTTAGTTGGTGAGATGGCTTGTGAGTCATAGTCAGATATGTGTGCCAGATATCCTCAGCTTTTCAAAGACTGAGGTACATTCTTTTTCTTCATTTTCAAGGTCGAACACATTTTTTGGTGGTGGATAATGTAGTGACCCAGTCGATTATTTTTTGAAAGTCTCAAGAATTTACTGTTTTCCTCCTGATATTAATCCCGAGTGTTGGAATGAAATTCTTTGTATTTCATTAATCTCAGAATATGGAATCTAAGAGTGACAGTGTTAGTTTCACATTCCAAGTATTTTTGAGGATTTGAAGTCCTAAGTTCTGAAATTATGGAAATTTAGCCTTTTGGTTGACCTTGGTCAACATTCAGAGTTCAGATGCTCAGATTGGAATTCTGAGAGTTTCGTTGGATTCAAAAGATGATCTTAGGTCAAGGTGCGGTCTTGGTTTAATTTTGAGAGGCCCTTAGCTAGTTTTAGTGTTTGTAGATGTTGAGTTAGTTTCTTCTATTTTTCACTTATTTTGGGTCAAGGAGGACTCAGAATTGTGTTTTAACGGTTCCATTGAGTTTGAAACGTCAAGTATATTTGATTTGCATATGGTTTTTCTTTTTACGGGGTTCCAAATGAATCCAAGAGGGTCATTTTGATGTTTTGAGAGTTGGCTGATTTTTCTGGTGCTCGAGTTCTGTAACCTCCGCTTTCGCAATAGGCCTTCCGCTTTAGAGACCTCCACTTTAGCGAAGGTGAGATTATAGTTGAGCGAAGGCTAGGTTTTTTGTGTGGTTCTCTTAAGAAGACTAGGGATCTCTTTAGTGATGGACACTTAAGTGAAGCTTGGTTCCCAAAAGCAAGACCCCCAGTTTTTGCGAGATTTGCTTAAGAAAACCTATGGTCTCTTAAGCGATAATAGAGAGGTTTTGACTTGCCATTTTTGGGGTTTAAACCCCATTATCCATTTTTGTGATTTGGGAACTCTTAGTGGTGATTTTCGAAAGGATTTCTGGTGCTAAATAACTTGGGTATGCTTTTATGACCCAAAAACCCCCATTTTCTTTTGATTGTTTATGGATTCTAACATCATATTTTGGGATTTGATTTTGAAAATGGCAAGTGATTGAACGTATCAAGAACGCCTCATCTGATTCTAGGTGTAAACGATTGTGAACTAGTATAAAACCTAACGAAGAGTTGGGATCGAACCCATAGGGAGTTGTACATGTCTAAATTTCAGTTATAAAGTTGTAAAGTGCTCTATTCGGTTATAGGAATATAATTTATCGAAAATACATATAAACAAGTCTAAGGGGTGACAACGAATGTCAAATGGGGGGATTGGATTGTAAATTATCAGCTACAACACAATCAAACACAGGGAAAATAACAATATAGAGAGGAATTCTCAGGATGTGATCAATTAAAGGAAAATTTCACTCTATGGGTAATTGAAACTACTAATAAATAGATAAATATTTGTGGGTAGGCTACGCTAAAAGTGAAATATCTTTCTTTCGAACAACTATCTCGATTCAACTAATTTCTTTCGAACATCAATAAGCTTAGCAAATAAGAACATCCCACACCTTAATTCTTCTACTCTTTCAAGTAGATAGGTAGAATCGAGGTTAGGATTTACTGTTTTGAGCTAAACCCATATCATCCCAATAACTACAATCATCAATTGAAAGCTTGAATTCTAAAACCTCTATTCCAAGCAACCCCAAAAATCTAAGTTCGAATTGCATTTGGAACTACAATTCTTAGTTTAAAACACAGGTATCAATTAAAACTCACTTCAATTAAGCATTTAAATCAGTAATTAGCAACACCCATTAGCTAATTCAGCCCATAATCACATGATCACACCCCAAGAATTGGGGTTTTAGCCACACATAATAGAAATAGAGAAACGATTACTAAATACATTCTCCATGATCTGGGTAAAGGTTCCCAAGTCTTTAAAATAGCCCAAATTATAGGGATTTAGAAACCCACTTGCAAATCCTCAAAATTAAGCTTAAAAATCGTCAAAGTCTACAATAAGAACTACAAACTAAGAGAAAACTTTAACTCTAGAATGAGAACTGCAATAAAAGAAGAGAGAACTCCTCAAAATTCTTTTTAGTATATATATTATAGTTGCCTGCGTTTTGGCCTAAAAGTCCACTCGGTGGAATAAGTCGTGCCTCACCGAGTGGTTTGGCGATCCTCCGTTTGCTCTCTTTCCATCTCCATTTTGCATTAGTCCTCAGTATCCCAAGTGCAGTATTTTTGGGCGATCCAGTTTGTTGTCGCAGAACCGATCGGTTATTCGCCGACTATCCATTTCTGTAGTCGACTTGGTTTTTCCCCAGGGCTGGTACGCTGTAACTGTAGGCGAACTAAAGAGCCACTATTTGGTGCGCCGAGTGGTCTTGGCGATAACCAGGATCGCTTTTGTTCATCTCTTCAACTTTTTAGTTCCTTTCTGTCCAGTAATGTCCTTGCCTTGCTCCTTAGACTCCATAGCTGCAAATAAACATTTTAGCATCAGTTTAGAGAATACAATAGGTATTTGAGGACACTTATACTATCAAAACAAAGCCCTAAATGAGTCGAAATCTCAAACTTATCAACACCCCTAACTTAAACTTTTGCTTGCCCTCAAGTAAAACTTAAGATCATCAGATCTACAAGGATTACTACAAACAGTGCTGCATAAGACTCAACATAAATGGACACAACAAGGTTCAAACTAGTCATACCATGATTAATTGTCCACTCAAAGTTTCAAATTGTGACTCACCATCATAAAGTAGCTCAAGCTCACAATCCTTACTTCAAATGCAAGTTCAAGTTCAACAATAGTATTCAAATTCCCTCACAACAAAGATGATTCCATATTCACACAAAATTTCTCAACAATTTAAAGTACCGGATTCACATACAACTCTCACATTCACAATGATTAACACATCCATGACTTCACCCGTAGGTTTGCCCTTATTTTCCTATCAACATTCGTTTCAGCTCACTCAATATCACAAAGGTATTTTCAAGGCTTGTAATGGAGCTGAGTGTAAATGTATGGTCATTTAGGATTAGTGCATTATACCTTCATGAAGTATGGCCAGAACATCACTTTCTTCCTTTTCTTTAACATTTCAAACATGCTCATAATCCGCCCCATTATTCAACTTCATATGAACTACCGAATACCCCATTTCTTTTGCAATTTTCACAACTTTTTCTCTTTTTCGGTCATTTTCACTTTTTCCTTTCATTTATTTTTTATTTATTTTACATGGAGGGGTTCCATCTTTTTCAAGACAATTGATCAAAAGGGGGAATTATTCACACTTCTTGACTTTCCTTCTTTTTCACGACACCCCGAACTTAGGCTTTTGGCCTAAGTTGGCTATTCAAACATACCAATACTTCATGAATATTATGGGTGATGGGATAAAAGGGTCAAAGTTTTTCAAGTTTCTTCCAAGAAAATGATAGGCTCAAAATGTGCCAGGCAAGGTTCACACGTCTCAGAAAGGTGGCAACAAAAGATGTATATTGTCAAATTGGTTCACTCTTAAAAATTACCGCCTACGATCATTCCAATTGCTTACTTCACTTCAATTAATCGGACCAACGGGACAAATTCTAGGTGTCTTAAAATATAATGTTGAAGACTACCTCACCACGCAAGGCATTGATATAATAATCAGACAAGACTCCACACTTTCTAGCTAGCGTGCAATGTTCATCACAAAAGACTTCACTGACAATCGGCTAGTTACAACAAGATGCTCAAAGTTCACATATTTCCTATGTGACTTTATTTACCTCATCGTAGCCGCACATCCATTTGGTTCAATTAACATCACTATTCAAGTCATCGGTATTGACCACAACCGACACTCAAATTTTTACAAGAACAACCACAATCACACACACAAGAGGTGGCAAAAAATAATTTTAAAATTAGTTCAAAACCTCTTTCACATCAAAACAATGGGCCACAAGTTAAGAACATCTGAAATATCACAACCAAGAAATCTATAACACAACAGACTGAATATTCACAAAAACATCATCAAAATAGAACAAATATTCAAAAAATAGTCACAAGAGGTAGGTATGGAAATACCTCACCCCACCTAACAAAATATTCAGTTCTCCTCAAATGTAACTAAAACAAAAACAATGTATAAAATAACAGAGAGGGAGGGAAAATGTCATCCTGTCAGGCTAAGCATGCATTTGTCACTCCATCAGTATGGGCATCAATGCTCGAGGTATCAGACATATTGGCTCCACTGGAGCCCACCATAGAATCTCCCTCAAAGAGGCCTGAATAGATGAATCTACCATGGCACCCTCAAGGGCTGCCAAATCATCAAAGACAATATCCTCATGAACATTAAGCTTCTCCTCTTTAGTCTCATACTCGGACTCAACAGCAACAACATCGATAACATCAGCTTTAACCTCATCTACGGTGGTAGTCGGAGGCACCTCATCCCAAGGTACGCTTCCTTTTGGGTGGCGGAGGATAGACTCAGTTTGAGACGGCATGATCGAGATGCTAATAGATCCAAACCAATACTTAGCCACCTCATTAAGATCCTTCTTCTCTATCGGTGCTCTATCCACAATCCACCTCGGGGTATTGTCAGAAAGAAGAGGGGCCAGCCAACCTTTGAGGTCATCCAGAGTCTTTGTCGTGATCATACTCTGGTATTCATGAATGAAGTTGGTAGCCCGCTCAAACAGAACATTTATATCATCACTACTGCATTTAACCATCCTTCATCGGCTCATCAAAAAGTCCACCAGCTTGAAGGCAGTAGCCTTCTTCTTCCCTTTAGGTACCAAATCACTGTAAGCGGAGTACAACTCCCGGACCCAGGTAGGAATGTATGGGTCACAGGGCTTGGTTAACACCTCGAATCTATGGAACCTGAGGGTGTTCCACATTGCTGGATACTTGTCCACTACACCATTTGTGGACAATCTCTTATCCTATAAGATGGTCCTCAATCCCTCGGCCTTTAACTAGTTGAGTGAGGATCCTATACTGGTGGCGGTGGGACCACTGTCTTCTTTGGAGCTGGAGGAGGAGGAGGAGGAGTCTGATCTACCAGGATCCTACACGGATCATGCGTCGCCTTGGAGTGAGGCTCTGCTCTTCGAGCTTGCAAAACTAATCATCCTTAGGTTTAGAGAAAAAAGCTTGAGAATCATAGGATTCCCCCTCATTGTCGGAGTTGTACTCCAGTATCTTAGCCATGGATTCCTTGCCTTTTCCTTTGACTCCATTTGAAGGTAGCTTTGCAGCCTTAGTCTTGGAAGTGGTTTCTCCATCATTTATAATAACTCCTTGTGTTGGCTTTTCAGGTGCCATGTCACTACCAGTCATATTGGTTTTAGTCATTCCTGCAAATAACATAAAAAAATGTTGGAAAAAGATCTAGAAAAAATGCAGAAAATAAGATGTAGGAAAACTCATCGAACCATTCTGCGAGTCAACGAATCACTTTTCTAAGCCACATCAGGATCGCCGGCACCATTCGACGAGTCAAAGGTAGCTCACCAAAAGTTATAGTGCATTTTAAGGATTAAGGGTGCAGAAAGGCAATCAAGAAGGACTTTCCTACATTTCACTTAAGAGTTGTGTGTTTCTAGGGCCATTTTGTATTAGTATTAATGTGTTTTCATCATGTTTTCAGGCAATAAGTTCAGACGCAAAAGTTGAGAGACATAGCAGATGAATGTACAGAAAATCCCATCTACAGATGTGATACACGGACCATAGGTCCATTCACGTTTTGTAGATGATGACCATAGATAGACTAGAAAGTCATGAAGGAAGATCATGGAATTCTTGACCAAGTGTAGAACCACGGTTCCAATCGAAGGACCGTAGATTGATCTACAAATCGTACTGCTAATCCATCAAATTATTCAGAGAGGGGTTCCAGTAGCTAATTTTGAAGAATCTAAGTATAGAGCTACGGATGAGGATCCATGGACCGTAGATCAATCCACGGTCAATACTGGTGATCCGTCATTTGGTTAAGAGATTTGAAGATTTTGAAGTTTGAAATTTGCCTAAGTCCTAGTCACGGAAAGGACCTACGGACCGTAGATCAATCCACGGTCCATAGGTAAGTATCGTCGATCGAAACCCCTTCCTGAAACATTATTTCCCTATTACATTTCCTTTTTAGTTAGGACTTATTTTTCTATATATAGGGAATGTAAACCTCATTTTTGGGGGCTAGACTTTATTACTTTTATTCTAGTTCTTGACTCTAGAGATTAATTTACAACTTTAGGAATTCTTAATTTCCTAAGTTCATTTTGAAGATTTTGGTTTGGAAATTCAAGTTGAAATCCTGGGTTTATCATTCTCATTACGTAAGTTCATGATTTCTTCATCTAAAAATATGAATTGTGTTCTTGCTACTACGGGTAACTAAATTCACAACTAGGGTTGTGGGAACCATAAGTGATTAACAACGTAGGAATAGTAACTAAGCAATTCTTGAATAGTGTTATTACATGCATTGATAATTCTTTCATTTAGAAGTCTTTTTCACGAGTGCACGAGTTAGAATGCACCTCGTTGCTACTTGCCGGACTATGGAGGTAGTTAATAAGAAAAGAATTATCAACATAGATTTAGTGTGATATCTAATAGTCTAATGTCGATTGGTGCGAGGGTAAAAACTAAGCCATACATCGATGTGATGTCTAATATGAGTTAAAAATAACGGTTAGTAAATTATAAACACGTAGCCGGACCAAGGTGCGGGGTAAATTCTCTAGTTGTCGGACCAAGGAATTAGAGATACCTAACTTATCACTTTGCATGTAATACAGTAGGAAAGGATTGCTATTACTAGGATTACCACGTTATGAGCTTATGGGGAACACGTACACCCTAGTTACTTTCTCATCTTGATAACAAATAAATTTGAATCTTGCTCATTGAATAGTTACATAATTTCCTAAATTTGTTTCACAAATCCCCCCCTTTAATTACTTGTTTTTGGAAATACATTGACTAAATGAATATAATCGTCAGTTAAGTTTATGTCTAAAACATATCCCTCGTGGGATTGACCCCAACCTAAAAGTTGGGTTCTTTACTTGATAACGATCGATTATGCTTCTTTAGGGAGGTGTAATTTGAGTGTATCAAATTTTGGCGCCGCTGCCGGCAATAAGGCTTTTAGATTAAGTTTAACTACATTATTGAACTTTAGTCAAATATTTCCTAATTTTACTTTTTCTCTTGTTTTTGTCTCTCTCAGGTTCCTACTCTAGTGTATGCTAAGTACACGGAATCAAGGAGAACCACTTACTTCCTACGATCCAGAATTGAACAGAACTTTCCGAGGGTTGGTGATGAGAAGAATCACATTCAAGCTGAGAATCTATTGAGAGATGCAGTGGGGGTATATGATCAATCAGGGACAAGACTACACGATAACTATAGGGTCAACTTTAATATTGTTGATTCTGACAGACCTCTTGTCCTACCTCATCATCTACCTTCGGGATATACATTTGTGGTGACTAGAAAGTTGATGTAGATGCTTACAGCGAGGGGCTTGTTTGTGGGTGTGGCATCGGACGATCCACATGCTCACATAGCCAAGCTAAGAAGTGTTTGCAAAAGTTGTGTGGGTCGATTGGACTTAGACATGGATGTCATTGGATGCAAGTATTCACTCTATCGTTGACCGACGATGCTATTGTGTGGTTTAAAGAGCTTCCCTATAATTCAATCTACACATGGAACCAATAGAGAGATGAGTTCCTAGCAAGATTATTTCCAGTGTCCAAGAAGTTGATCCACAAAGATAAAGTCAACAATTTTGTAGCACTACCTGGAGAGTCTGTGAGTAGTTCTTGGGACAGGTTCACTAATTTCATAAGAGGTGTTCCGAATCACCATATTGATAATTAATCGCTAAAGGAATATTTCTACCAAGGTCAAGATGACAATAGTAAGGTAGTGCTTGATACTATCACTGGGGGTTCATATGGTGAGTGCACTTTTGAGCAGATTGCAGACAAACTAGAGAAGATCTCTTGGAACAATAAAGCTTGGCGCACTAGAAAGTAGGATACTGGGAGGAACACATTTGCCGTTCAACCTATAAACAACCAGTCGATAGATGAAATTCTTGAGGAGATGTCTCAAATAAGGACCAAACTGGGGTTGGTGTTGAAGCATATGAGCGGAGGTAAAGAGAAGGTAAATGTTGTGAATTATTTAACTAGAGATCCATCGAGGAGTGTTACTATAAAGAATATACTTATGCGGTGAATGATCAGATGGTGGGTTTTCGATAAAACGCCCAAGGTTCCAATACGGATAATTGGCACTAAGGTCAAGGAAACCAAGATTGGAACTATGGCAACTATAATCGAGAGTGTCAATATGTCCGGGATGGGAACTACAATCGCGACAACAACTATAACTGGAACAACTATGGTAATGGGAATGAGAGAGTTGGCCCCTACGTCCCTCTTGGGAACAGGGAATCTCGCAATAGGGAAGCTAGGGGTAGTATGCCGCGCGTTGAGAAGATGATGCAAAAGATGTTGAAGAAGTTTAACACTACTGATCAGAATGTGAAAGAGATGTGCACTGAGTTGTTCGAAATTGGCCAGAAAGTTGATGCCCATACAGTGTCGATAAAGCAACTTGAGCAGCAGTTTAGTCAGTTGTATGCTATTATGAATACACACCAATTGGGCACGCTTCGCAACAACACCATCCAAAATCTGAAGAATGATGGGCATTGTATAGCAATCACGACTCACGGAGGAAAGCGGACTATTGACCCCCCATGACATCCGATGTAGAAAGAGTGGTAGAAATAGATGGTGATAAGATTGAGGTTACCAAAGAGACTAAAAATACCACAGAGAAAGAAGCAGAGATAGCCCAAAAGCTTGTTCCGATGCCTAGACCTCCGCCTCCTTTCCCACAGAGGTTAGTGCAGAAGGCTGAAGAAGGAAAGTACCGCAAGTTCATAACTATGTTGAAATAGCTTTCCATCAATGTCCCTTTGATAGAAGCATTGAAGCAAATGCCTGGGTATGCAAAGTTCATGAAGGACTTGGTGACCAAAACGAGGGCTATCAATTTTAAGAATGACGAGAGGTTGCAGCATTGTAGGGCCATTTCTACGAGGTCACGTGTACACAAGAAAGAGGATCCTGGAGCTTTCACTATTTCATGCACCATCGGTAAGGTGAACTTTGCGAAAGCTTTGTGTGATTTGGGTGCCAGCATTAACTTGATGCCATTGTCAATTTATAAGAGGTTGGTTTAGGAGCTCCAAATTTTTTTTTGATGCATTTACTTATGGCTGATAGAACTATGAAAAAGTCCATTGGAGATCTTCAAGATGTCCTTGTGAAAGTGGGGCCGTTCATTTTTTCGGAAGACTTTGTTATACTTGATTGCGAGGTTGACTTTGAGGTCCCCATCATCTTAGGGAGACCATTCATTGCTATTAGGCATGCCTTAGTTGATATGGAGAGAGGGCAGATGAAATTCCGACTGAATAAGGAAGAGGTGACCTTTAACATTTGTAAGTCTATAAAGCAGGAAAGTGATCTTACATCGGTATTGGTGGTGAGTCACACTTTCGGAAGAAGTGCTGAAGTGTTTAGTAAGGGGAAGTTATGTGCAACATTGCACATGGAGAAGAAGCACCATGCTCAATAGACAAAAAAGCGCAAACTAGTTCCTGGTGATCTGGTGTTGTTTAATAAATCAAGGTTGTGCTATTTTCCAGGCAGATCCAAGTCCCAATGGACTTGACCATTCAGAGTGACCCAAGTGTCCCCACATGGAGTGGTTGAGCTCGAGAAAAGGAGTGGGACAACATTCAAAGCTGACCAACGGAGGATAAAAAGCTACATGGGAAATTTGAGAATGTAAATGCAGTGATAGAGGCATGGCATCTTTATGAAGTCTGAGTAATCAAGGGGCCTGCTTCGTGCCACGACGTTAAATCAAGCGCTTCTTATGAGGCAACCCAATATGTAAAATCTAGCCAACTATAGGTTTTTCTTTTCAATTTAAGAGTTATCTTTATTTATTTGAATTTTTGTAATTATTTAGATATAAAAACTGATGCTCAATCTGTTAAATATTGCCCTAGAGTTGGAACCCATAGTAGTAGCATATCTAGAAAATAATGTAAACTTGAATGCATACTCCTTCACACTCATATTTCCTTGAAAAAGGTTGGTGCATTCAAGTACCTTTTCCTCCCTCATTTCAAGGGAAAAAAACCTATCAACGAAACCAACCTTAAGCTTTTCCTAATAAGGATGACCAACATCAGTCGCCTTCATTTCCTTTTATTGGTTGAACTAATGTTGTGAAACACCCTTAAGTTGATAAATGACTAATTTTCCACCGATGTCACTCCCAAGATCATCAAAATCTTATACACCTCATCAATTAACTATTGAGGATCATCCTGAACCTTGGACCCATGAAAATCCGGGAGATTCATCTTAGTGAAGTTCCTCAATCTAGTTGTCGTCGTACTAAAATTTGAGTTCATGGGGACCACATCATTCCTGTTGGCTTGAGTTGTCATGCCTTGAGACAAAACTTGAAAAACTGCTAAAAACTCTGAATTAGTCACTTGTTCAGCCAAAGGGTCGGTCAGAACTTTTGGATCCTCTTGAGGAACTTCTTTTTCCACATTTTCATTCACATTCCTTCTCACTCTCTTCAAAGAGCCATATTTAGAAAATCAGCAGATACAGATTAGGTGAGAGACATATAGGTTACACACTATCGCACGAATTTAGAATGATGAAAAAAATAGAATTTCCTAAATATCTTATAGCCTCTCATAAATAAATAGGGCACACTTCACACTCATGAACAAAACTCTACTCGATGTGTCCTATGAGACTTCCTACGCCTTTCTAAACTTTGTGACCTGAATACAAAGTTTTTCACAGCCTAAGGTATACCCTAGGCATTACATGGTATGTAGAATCCCGAGAGGCCCTACATAATCCACTTAGCATACATCATACGAGATATTAAAAGTAAAGAGTTCAAATGATATCATTTCACATTTTAAAAGAGTTTGACAAATGTGGAAGTCTAACATAAGTCTCAATAAACCATCTAATACATCATAAAAAAATGATTTGGATGTAACCCATACATATCATACAAAGTCTGAAAATTGAAATGACATAAAGCTAAAGAATGTATCTCTGTCCTTGGAACATGAGGACTCACCAATTTTCAAAGTAAATGGAATCAACTAGCCACGAGTATAAAAGGTAGGAGCGTCGTACCTTGTATTAGTGAAACAATGCAGGAACAAGTATGCATTACTACACGGATTGTACTAAGTATGGGAAAATATGAATAAAGATAAATATAATAGCATGAATGGCTTAAAACATGTATGCATGATCATTCTTTTATTACTTAAAGACTTAAGGAAGAAATGACATGTGAATCATGAAATATGGTCAAATCCCTTAACATAAAGCACAAAAGAAAACTTTGAAGAAACAAATTCATTTTGTGGGATGTTAGCTTTAACCGACAATAATACCATGACAGCTATATTATTTAATCTGGTACATCCCTCATGCGTATCGAAGGAAAATCTACTTGCCAATGCAGAATCCATAAATATCATCATTTGCTAAAGTTGAACCACTAGCTAGGTTATTTAAGACAATCCTATGGGTGACATGTAGTTTGGGACTAGAGGTTGTGAGGAGAAACTACCCTATTTGAGCCTCCACCTGAAAGATCTCAAGGTGTTAAGTCTAAATTCCTAAATAATAGATAAAAGTGAATTATCAATATAACATAGGAAAGACAATAATCAATACCAATCCATATACTTTTAAGATCAAAACATAAAATATCCACTTAAACATAATTCAATCATGGATGAGAAAACCTTTCACCAATGTGAATTTAGATGTGACAAATACATTTCAAAATCATGATCATCATAGTAAGTGATAAATCCTTATACAATAACATTGATACTTTTCTTTCAAAGCATCCCCATATAATTTATAATCATCTCATAAAAAGATGCATATCTTCATAATTCATACCTTATGGATTCATCATAGATTCGTAGTTGAAAAACTTGATTTAGGCATGGGCCAATGTAATTTAAATTAAATATCATTTATTAAAATTAACTCATGCATTTGATGACTTAATGAACAATGATCAATCAAAATTCAATGAAACACACAAAGATTGAATTGAAACCCTAACTTAGTCAATTCAAATTCAATTGATGAATTTGAAACCCTGAGAATCCCATGGAAGAATGGTTTCCACGGGTGAATACCCATATACCTTGCTGTTCAAAGCCCAAGAATGATGGTGAATTGAAGACTTGAATGGAATCCTAACTCTTCTTCTTCTACCATTAGTTGAGAGAATTCGGGGAGGATGAATGTGGTTAGATTTAGGGAAACAGGAGAATAAGGTTGAAATGAGTAGTTTTATGTCCTAAAAACCTTATATAGGGATCAAGGTAGAAGACAAAATGACATGGTTTTGATTTAAAATAATTAGGGAAAATACCCAGAAGCCCTTGAAAATAACTATCGAACCCTCTCTACGGTTTGGACATACTTTCTACGGACCGTACTGGTAAAATGTAAAAAAGCATAGAAACCTTTGTTTTGGACTATATTTGATGGATCTTGTCTAAGAGTCGTAGGTCTCTTACGGACCGTAGAAACCCATTATACTCATTAAAATATCACTATGTTTGGGACGTTCCAATGAGACCTATCTATGGTTCGTACATGCGATGATGGGCCGTACTGCTGAACCAAAGAAAAGGTGCTCGGACTTGATTTTAAAATTTTACTTTCCCTCTTACTACGGTTGCCATCTACGGCCCGTGGTAACTTCTATGGTCCATAGATGGGACCCATACAACTAGACTGCAGCTCGGAAGTCATTTTCTTTCTTTTCCAAATTCCGAGGTGTTACAATATCAATGCAACTTTTTCTAAAGCTTGCTTAACAAAAGTTGGACCTAACAATTGCACATCACCATGTTCAAACCATCAGATTAGTGATCGACAATAGCAAACATATGGAGCCTCATATGGCGCCATATCTATACTCGATTGAAAGCTATTATTATAAGCTAACTCTGCCAAAGGCAACTTATCATTTCAATGACGACCAAAATCAATTGCAAAGCTCTAAGCACGTTCTTCATGATCTGAATAAGCCATTCACATTGTTTGTCAGTTTGGGGATAAAAAGTTGTACTCAACTCAACTTGTGAACCCAATGACTTCTTAAAAGACTTCCAAAACTCAGCAGTGAATTGCACAGCTCGATATGATATTATAGAAATAGGCACCCCATAAATTCGAACTATCTCTTGAAGGTAAATGTCAGTTAACTGCTTCACGGTATGTGTAACTAAAACTAGTAGGAAATGGGAAGATTTTGTGAGTATTTCCACAATCAGTAAAACTAAGTCACGTTTCTAAAAGTATTCGGCACTCAACATAAAAATCCATAGTAATCCTTTCCCACTTCAAATTTGGGATAATCAAGTTTTGCATAACAACACCTAGTTTTTGATGTTTATGTTCGACTTGTTGAAAATTTAAGCATCTAGGTACATCTTTCAAAATATCAGCTTTCATTCCTTTCCACCAGTACAATCCATGCAAGTCATGATACATCTTCATAGAACCTGAGTGGATGGTGTATCACGAACTATACCCCTCTACAAGTATAAGTTGTTTCATATCACCAGCACCGAAATACACAATATACCATGTTGATGTAGAAGTCCCTTCCCATCAATAGTGAATGACTTTACACCCCCATTCTGTATTTGATCTCGTAGTTTAGAAAGTTGGGGATCATAATATTGGCAAGTTTAGGCTTCTCCAACTAATGATGATTGCGCCACCATACCTGAAACCAGTCTGCCAGGCAATGTATGATCAATTCGAACTGTCTAATTGGATAAAGCCTGAATATTCATAGCCATATGGCACCTTTCGGAATCAATCCAGGCAAAGCTACCCATAGACTTCCTACTCAAGGCATGTACCACCACATTTGCCTTTCTAGGATTATACACAACATTTGCCTTTCTAGGATTATACACTATAGCAAGATCATAATCTTTAAGTAGCTCCAACCAGCATCATTGCCTCAAATTTAGATATCTTTGCTTGAATATGTATTTCAAACTTTTGTGATTAGTATAGATTTTACATGGCTCACCATAAAGATAACAATGCCAAATCTTAAGTGCAAATATGATTGCAGCCAATTCTAAGTGATGTGTCGAATAATGCTTCTCATGAAAATTAAGTTGTCGAGATGCATATGCCACCACTTCACTGTAACCTCCCGAGGCTACCACTAGCGCGTAAAAATGGGACCTAGGATCACGAGTGACCCTAAGCTAACCCTGCTAGCATATCATAATCATACTTAAACATTTTCAAAATAATAGTCATACTGTGCAAAAGCTAGAAACATATAATAAAATGAAATAATGAGGAATACCTATTCTAAGTCTGAATATATACAACTATGTTTAATGATAATTGTACGATCAAACTCAAACTATAACTGAATTTAAACTATGTCTGAATAAAAGCCTCTACTGACTAGAGATGCTGAGACATGTCCACAGGTAACTCTAGAAAAAAATGAAACTAAAAGACTGAAAATGGAAAGATAACATGTCACTCGTCCTCGAAGAATGAGGACTCATCACTAATATTGCTGAACTGGAGATCGAGAACTGATCTATGCATGATCTAAATGCTCAGGACCTGAACCTACATCACGAGAAGATGTAGCGGAGAGTATGCGTAAGTACTTAAAAGGTACTGAGCATGCAATATAAAATAAAGTTGAATAAAATGTATAGCTGAACAAAGCGATAAAGCAATGATATAATCTGAACATGATAAATATAGTAAACATGTTGAATAGGAACTAATTGAGTGTAGTGACCAAGTTTATAACATGATAGAATTGAATACTGAACTGTAACTCATAACCTAGTGAATACACTAGAATATGTTTGTGGGAGCTACTAATAACTGACATAAAACTAGATGAGCTAATTGTGGAATTCGATGTATACGCCCCATCGAGAGGACCCAACATACCTTGCCAAGGGTATAGATACATGACTAGCGTGATCAATAAGTATAATGCACATATAGGGGACTTACCTACGGGGCACGTAGTTCTGGGACTATGAGGGTGATTGACCCTTATTCCACTCGATATTTGAGCCTACTCCCAATGGAATGTATAAAATACAATATGACTAAAATAAACTGGATAGCTCGATTTTCTGCAATGTTTTCTAAAAATGCAACGTTAATGTACTCATAATGAAACATTTTTAACTAAGGCATGTATATCTGAATAATCTAAACTAGCAAGTCTAATTCATCAATTAAACGAATATACACAACTAGGGTTCTGAATTTCAAGCAAGAACTAAGCAACAATTCCATGGAAACATGATAATATGATTTGGATTAGTCTAATAACTGAATCACAACATAAATTCAGAAGTTCTAGAAACCCTAGGTCTAACATGATGTAGAGAATGAAGAATCAGACTGATTTCTAGGGACCTAATGTGTGAAAGGAACCCACTAGTGAAATCCCACATACCTGGTGACGAATTTCATTGAGATATCTTTTGATTTCAGGGCAGGAATAGATGAAACCTTGTTGTGTTCTTAGACTAGAGCTGCTCGATTGCTTTACCCTCTTTTTGTTCTAATTGGATGAATTTTGGAGAATAAATTGACTAGGGTAGGTTCTAATTTAGTTGCTAAGCTAAAAATGACAAAAACTATGTAGTTTAGGGGTCCAACGCATAGGGAAAAGACCAAACGACCCCCGACTTAAAAGTTGTCGGGGGTCACCGATGATCTATCTTGCTAGGCATCGATGGGGGTTCAGATAGGGGGTTTCTAGGGTCTCGATCCATGGACTAGGACCACGACCCATTGCTTGACTAATGGTTCGTGGGTTCTACCGTGGGTCGACCCTTACACAATTTTTCTAGGCGTTTCTAGGAAGGGCTACAGGTGGCCATCCACGAACCCCACCTACGGTCTGTGGGTGGTGCCTGTCGGTGGTACCTGCAGCTTCTAAAATCTCCATCATGGTCTGTCTAGGATACGGGGTGTTACATTCACCATTCTGCATTATGACACAACCCAAAATGATTCTAGATTCGTCATAATAAATGGTGAAACCACCCTCCACTATAGGTAGAGTTAAAACCGCAGCCGTAGTCAATCCAATCTTTAATTTATGAAAATTTACTTCACATCCATCTGACCATTGAAACATCATGCTTTCAATGAACACTACCACTCCGATTCAAAATAATAAGACTGACCTTGAGATAAATCAACACACCTGCTCCAAAATATCGGAAATACCCAGGTGCAATAATGGACCCCGACTCTAATTACTAGATAGCCAAAACCAAGCACCAAAACAACAAAAAAGATACAAACGAAATATATTGTTCGAGCATAAACTACTTCAAGACCCCAGAAATTGAGGATAATCATAAATCAATGAAAATAATATATAAACTAGAACTATCACGACACCATAGAAGGTTACACCAACCCTCACACCACTATATCAGTCACCAAACTCTCAACTACTAAAAAACAGAATTACGACCATGTCGATCCACTACTAAAAGAAATCAACTACAAGATCTTAAACACATAGACATTATCTTAAGTAACGCTATCACAAAAATCAAAATACGAACAATAAGACAATAGGCATGCAAGGGCATGAAAAAATTAAAACACATAACCTAAGAAATAAGGGATAAAACAATGAAATCATATCAATGATAGGGATATAATGAGCCTCAACCCTTGGTTGACCTGGAGAAGCATGGAATATATTATGCCTGACCTCAACTTGATCATCTGAAGTACCATAAAAAACACTCAGGGTACCATTTATAACTACAAGTTTCATCAACCCAAGAGACTAAGCTAACTGAAAAAATCTCTCCATGCTCCCATACCGGGGGCACTGGCCAAATTCTCCACAAATACTAGGGAGTAACAAATACTGGCAAACTCCAGATGATTAAATACCATTAGGGGCAATCCATAGACAAGTATCCAACCTCCTCATTATCATAACAACTCGTGTAGGTAGAAGTCTGGCATGAATAATAAGATAAGCTGCCCTAGCCACCACTGTCATATTGAGGACCAACTCTAGATAACTGCACCAGGATCATATGACAATCTCTATCAAAGTTTCCTAACTCACCACACTCATAGAAATCATCACTAAGAGCGACCTATTGAAAAGACCCGGCAAGACAACCTACTTCAGTAACCCTTAACTTTCTCTTGAGAAGTCAAACCTTAACTTTCTCTACCACAGGCAAAACAACCTACCTCAGTAACCCTCAAAACCTAAGGTTCTACTAATAGAGGTCAAATAAAATGAGAGGGAAGATGACTTCCTTAGCGATAATACCAAACTCGAGGAGGGATCTTATCATTATCATATTGTTGGAAAGGCATCTTACCATTATGTTTGTAAGTTTCAAAGAACGCATGCGCCATGCCTCTCAAATGACTAACAGCCTGGGGAAAGGTACACCCAACGGCTATAAAGTGCTCTAATGCAAGCCAGAGTGGCAAATACAACCCCTGACTCAAATATTGATAATTAGGGAATAATATGATAGTATTCCCAAACCACTTGAGAAATCCCAACATGTACTCATAAATGGATAATGAACCCTATTGGAGATAAACAACCCAACTCTATTATATGAATAAAAAACTTCACCAAGAACAACACCTATATGTGGTTTATAATCATGTCATAGTTTGGGCTACCACCAAACTATCATGCTGCTAAAGAACATTTCCAACCTCATGGTGTACAACAAACTGAGGCTCTCTATCCTGACCAAACACCAAAATGTTGTCTGTATATGTTGATGACCCAATCGGTTACATCGAATACCTTGCGTTATCCATCTATGAAGGAATTGATTCAAAGAGCATTTTAGAGGTTAAATGAAGTGAATGCACATAATAAGGAGACAATAATGGAATTTCCTAAGAATGTCTTATAGCCTCCCAAAGATAGAATATTGACATCTTTGGTCTGATCCGCAGGACCTACTCTCATATCAATGATGCTGGTCAACCTCGCTCTGATACCAATCTGCTACCACAACCACATTTCATAGGTCATGATGGAACCTACTATATTACACTAGTAGATAAGCCTAACATGTACCTCAAAACCAGAAGCAATGAGCTATCAAATAGATGGTAAACATGAAGAGGCAAGGAATAGTAAACAAATAAATACACAACAAGACATGACCTGATATCAATCAATAATCGATCATCTAGTCAAAATAGAGTAAAAGGCTTTTCAAATACATTTAAGTATAGAATTTGCTTCTAAAACAACATAAAGAGTAGTCCTTATTCCCAAAAGTGTCTCCACACTAGATCCAACTCAACAACCAGAAATTGTACTATAATCAGTAGGGTGCCAAAGTGTAGTACAAATACCATCAAGCGATACTTAGTAGGCAAAGGCTGATCTCAAAATATAGAGCAAGTATGAACAAAAAACATAAAAGGAAGGTACATTACAATTATCTCACAAGAAAATATGTCATTGTAGCATGGGAAATAAGAAGAAAAAAATAAGATACATATAGTAAGATAACAAGTAAAAATACATACCTAGAAGTGCAAACCCCACATCCTAATCACAAAAGGATCGTACTATGAAAGTAAATTAACAAATAAGGGATTGCCAATATAAGGACAAGTCAAAGATGCACACCTAAAAAATTATTAGTACAACACAAAAACATAGGCACATAATCAAACATTAACCTAATCGGACCCCCATAAGCCCAAAAGGTACAGAATAACAAACATAATCCAACTGACCCCCATAAGACTGTTAAGTGCAAAAAGTAACCAATTATAAAGGTAATGCATATAAATGAAGGTAATGTAATAAAACACCATAATACCATCTGTAACCAATCATATGCACCTACCTACTTTCATTGCAGTAAGGTAGGACCCATCATCTCATTCTCCATGTTCAGTGTGGCACATGGCTAGAGGAACCCATAGGGGACTCGAGAAGTTTGTATACACTTCTTGGTCCTAATTTAAGATTTACAAATACAATAATATCGATTGCGGTATCAGATCTTCTCCATCATGGTATCAGAGGCACAACTAACCAAACTAATGTAGGAAAGTGAGACAACACGCCAATTAATCGAGTAAAAACTTAGCACATCCTACCTAACTCTAAAATTTCAAAGTAGAAAATGAGCATATCCTTGACGCCACATTTAACTCAAAAATGTGTTTATCAAAGTCAATCAAGTGGTACGACTCCCATTCAAACCAGCTTAAAAAGCAAATATATAAAAATAGTCTTTCTCCAAATGAAATTTCAAATCCAATGCCTGAGCCCGGATCATACCATAAAACATGAGAACCGTGAATATCCAATGCAATCATGGAATCAACAACATTTAAACAGGAATAAAACAAAACCAGAATCATGACTAATACAACCATATTTTTAAGGTAGAGATAATTCACCTCAAGTCTAATTGGTCATCGATAACAACCTCAAGCCTAGTAGTATACCGGCATGATCAATAAAAGAAAAACATGCTCACCGCTATTCTAGTAATGAATGAATAAAAAAAAATTAAATGTCAACAAAGGGAGAATAACTTAAGGATCGACACCTTACCCCAAACATACCACTTCAGCTCACAACCAAGCACATCTAATGACAACCTATGACTACATTAAGCCACTAAGGTCTCAAGGAATATGGGTGAGCAAACCAAAACAATCCTCACATAGAGTTGACGTAGATACATGGGCGATACAATGTACTTTAGGGCATCTAGGGCTCAACCTAGCCTAAGACCTTAAGTATCATCCCTAAACAAAATAGAATAATTAGACAAACCATACCGTAAGAAAGCCTACTAGATTAATCTAAGGATCCTACCACCCAATATAGGCTAAATGTTCCAATGAGAATCAAAGAAATAACTGAAGCAATTCTAAAGCCCGACAGGCATAATTCTACTTCACATGCAACTCATACTAATCATTAAATGATTGATCTCAATTAAATGAAAGTAGACTATAGCCTAACAAGAAAAATATTTTGCATGCTCTGAATAGCCTAACAAGAAAAAGATTTTGCATGCTCTGAATCCACTCCATAAGAGCGTCTTCTTCTTGAAACACTTATGATCACTGCCTTAATATCATAATATCAATCACAACATCAATGCATACATTTAGAGTAAAAATTAGCTACAATTAGAGATGGATGGAAAATCAAGTAAATATATAAATGTGGGACATGTGTTGGAATCCTGAAATTGATTTTGTCAAAAAGTCCTAAATAGATCAAGGAGCTTGCCCCTCGAAAATGGGCACAATCAGAGCTCGAAACGGGCTAAAATAACCCATTCAAGATTATTCATAAAAACTCACCATTATAGAGGCAAGAAATGTCATCCGAATGAGAAATTACCTTTAAATCAAGTTCCCCCAAACTGGTCGGATAACACCAACACAAAGCTCCGTCAATTTCTAAAAAGAAGCTACTGAAATCAGCTCAATCAGAGCTCTATAGCTCAAGAAACCGTGGTTTGAATAATGAGCTTCTAAGCTTAAATTCAAGATTTATAACTCAGCAATCTCGTCGATGAAATAAATTTTCTATCTCTAAAAGCCTATTTTTTCTTCTTCACTAGCAAAAATATATTTTTCTATTTTTTGAAGTCATTGAATAGACCCTTGAGAGTTATTCGTTATTCCATAAAAAGAAACGTGATATGTTAAGCCACTAAATTCAACATTTTTGACTCAATGGAATCATTAGATATCCAAAAAAGAATTTTATGATAAATTACCCTCTCAGGATCCCTTTAGGCCTTAAAATCTGCTTTTTGCCTATACACCCAAATTACAACCTAAAGTGTTGAGATTCTAGAAAATAACTCCACTAATGAAAACTCGATATTCTGGAGCTAACATATCAATCAGAATCGCATTGCGTGGTGGTTTACTTAATCGTTTGAATGGAATCAACTATTCAAACTTTAGAACCTCCAACTTACGAAAAGTTACATAAAAATCAAATGAAAGATTAGGTGACCTAGAAAGTCATAAATAACCTGAGGTGATTAGAGTAAAGCCCTAACATAAAAAATATTTGAAAACGGAGGAAATGACCTGTAGGG
Source organism: Solanum verrucosum (assembly GCF_900185275.1). NCBI lineage: Eukaryota > Viridiplantae > Streptophyta > Magnoliopsida > Solanales > Solanaceae > Solanum > Solanum verrucosum. The sequence goes on from NW_026020257.1 coordinate 106,170, forward strand.
TCATGACACTTCTACGCTATCAACTCCCCAAACATAAAAAACACATGCTATAAGAAAAGGAAAAGCTAGGGTTTCATGTTTTTTCTATGAAATTCTTCTTATAAATCTCAATTCTTCAAGTATGTAAGGCTTCAATAAAAGTATTTTATTCTCAAGACTTTCACAATATGGTTAGATGCAAAGCTAGGGTTGTTATGAAATTATGATATTTGTTCATTAGTTTATTTTTCCATTTCTTTACTTTGGTTTTAAAACCTTGCTATACGAATTTATCATGATTTTTATTATTAGTTTGACCTTTATGATTTGTAAGCATGAAAACTAGCATGATATATATTTCAACCTAAGGAATGAAAAAATAATCCAGAAAGATTAAGGAGAAGAGAAAAAACTTGACATGGAATGGACCTTGGAACCGTCTATACAATCGAACTTCAGAACTCGGGTAACAAGGCATATAGATAAACTTGTACAAGTCGTACTCTGTTCTATGAGCCACAGATTGGTCCGTAGAGTTGAACTATTGAAACTTAGGATTTTCCTGTTGTCTCCTGTAGACCCTTTTTACGGTCCATGTAGGGCATCCGTAGATGACTTATGAATGTTTCTAATCAGGGGATTTTTAGTCATTGCCCACGCTTTTAATTTATATACTATATTGTTTTGACCTATTCTAAATGGGAATAAAGGATTGTTAGCAACCTTAACCCCTTATTTCTCATAACTCACCTAAAATCATTTTCCCCCTTTTCAAGTCTTCTCCCTCAAGCAAACTAGTGTTCCAAGATTGAAGCCTCTATGAAAGAATTCAATCAAGGTTTCTATCTTAGGTATGTGGAAACTTAATCAGTGGGTTGCTTTTCAACCATCGAGTCCCAAAGAAACCTCAATTTATTAAATTATGAACATATGTTATTTTCAGAGGACTATTTAGCACAGAGATGACAAGAAAACCATGTCCCAAAATTGCATGCCACTGTAAGATTATGTTTCACCTCTTTGAAGGTTGATGACTTAGCCTTGAGAAGCTTAGATTAGTGGACCCACATAGATATGATATGGCCCTGCAGTCTGGAAAGGTATAGGGTATCCATCCCAACTAGGTTAGATGTTAGACATCATGAACTCACATGGATTATGTCAGTTATAAGAAAACTTCCCATTTTATGAACCTTTTTATGATATGCTCTTATTTGATTCACTTTAAGTATGTTGGTTCCAACTATGATTGTGTAGGGCTACTGAAATGTACTCACAAGAACATATAAAAGTCAAACTAAAAGGCATAGAATATGCCCTAATTTCAAGGCCTATCAACACTCTGAACGTAATGTCACGACCCGAGCCTACACCCTGGACGTGGCCGACACTTAAGAACCATTATTGGTCTCCAAGCGAACCCTCATCGTGGCTGGCTGTAAGCTGAAGACTAACTCCAGCATACAAAATCTTAAAACAAAATGAATTTTAATAAACTCCAATACTGAACCTCTTTAAAAGACTTTACACTATTCAAACTAAAAGTAAAATGCAGAAACTCCTCAACTGTGTCTATCTATGAAGCCTCTACTATTACAGAAGGATATCGGGGCAATACCCATGTTATCTCAAAACTACTAACTGTAAGATAAAGGTGAAGTCCTCTGGATTATAAGATGGCTCACCAAAGAAGACTGGAATATCACATGACGTCAACGAAATGCCAATTGATAATCTTGAATACCTATATATGCATCATGAAATGATGCAAGACAAATGGCTCAGTACTGTCATGGCCTAGGGTACCCCCAAGATTTAACATGGCGTATAGAACCCCGAAGAACTCCATACAAGCCACTTAGCATATCATAACGTAAAGTAATAGAACAATAAAGAGTAAAATAACATTTAAGTCCAAAATAATTTTTTTAAGAAAATCGAAAGTCTAACTCATGTCTCAACATAACCATCTATTACAATAGAATGAAAGTGGGCCTAGCTCATACATCATGTTCAAAAAAGAAAATACGAAAGAGAAACTACAATAAGGAAAGTCCATCCTCGAACTATGAGGACTCACCAAGCTTGGGATAATCAAATTCCAAGCTCTAGCCATTAAAATGGGAACCATGTCTGGCGGACACTACATTTGGGAAAAATGTAGGAAAGAGTATGTGTTAGTACAAAAATGCACTAAGTATGATAGCTATGCATAGAAGAATTTTACTTATGCAAAAAAGGATATTTCATTTGAAAACATGCAATTTACAAAGTTTAAACATCATCATAGAGATAGTTGGAAAACATAAGTCATACCATCATAGTCAATACAAGCTAGAATCATCCTTAAAGCTATTGAACACATGAGATACTTCTTTAAGTAACCTTAGTTCATTAATCATCTTGTTGTGGGAAAATTATCCTTAATCGATATAGAGACCATGTGAGCTATATTATTATCCCTAGTGTCTTCCACACCGAAAAGGGTTGTTCTACATGACTAAGGTAGAACCATGAACTTCTAGCTTAAGTGGATCCACTAGCTAATCAACCTATGGAGACACATAGTTATGGGCTAAGGAGATTGCTACTAGAAACCCAACCTCTACTAACAGGAGAGATTCCATCTCATGAGAATTCTTCTAGAAACCCAGCCTCTACTAACAGAAGTGCTTCCATCTCAATGTCAATATCCACTCAGTGCTAAGAATTATTCCCACATAATAGTATTTTCTTACTTATTCTCATTATTCATGGAAAGACATGTCATGTTGTCAATCCAAGCCAGTTCATTAGGATAACCCTTATTATTTGATTCAATTAGGTGAGAATGGCCTTTCAACTTAAGAGTCCTTTCTATGTGAGAAAACCATTCATATCATGCTAGTATGTGTTTATGAGAATAGCATTTTACATCATAACATAAAACATCATCATTTGGCACTTTACTCTAAAAGCACCCTTAACATTTACATAGTTTCCATAAGATCATGCAAAAAATCTTACTTTGCCCTTTTAAGGATCAAAGCTTACTTTTAATCACCAAATCTAGAATTCAAGCATTAGATAGGGATTTTATCATAGATTTATGTAATGTTATTACTTCATGCTTTCATAAAACTGCCCTTTCGTAATCAACAACCTACATTTTGAGATCACAATTTTAAAAACATGGGATAAAATCATTCTAAATCATCAATTCATGCATATTTAAACATAATTAAATCATTAAGACCAATAATCAAAAGAGCACATGGTGTATGAAGAAAACCCTAGCTAATTGGGGAATTCTACCATTTGAAATAGAGAAATTTGGGGACTCCATGAACGAAAGAGATTCACGGATGAAAACTACCATACCTTAAATCCAAATGCTAGCCTTCAATTGAGAAATTGAACCCTTATCTTGAAACCCTAGGTGAAATCTTCTTCTTCTTCTTCTTAAAGTGTTCTAGAGAGAGTATATTTGGGAGGAGATTTGATCTCTTTTGGGAAATTTGGAAGAATGAATTAATTGGGGAGAATTTGGGGGTAAAAAGTCTTATATATGGGTTCTAAATGTAGGCAAAATGACATAGTATAGGAATTAATTAATTAGGAAAAGACGCAACTACCCCTGAAACTTAACTGCCAGCCCTAACCCACGACTCACAACCGACGGAGTGTGGGTGGACCTACAGTCCATCCTGCATGTCCGTGGTTGGGTGGTCTGGGACTTTATTTTGGGGCTTTTCGAACTACAACCCCTGGAAAACTTTTTGGGTGGCCAATCGATGAACCCCACCTACGATCCGTTGGTCCACCTATGATCCGTGGGTCCACCAACGACCATCTGTGGTTCTCGTGGGTGGCACCTGTTGGCCCTGAATTTTTCGTTCATTACCCTTTTCTGGATACGAGGTGTTATAATATCTCCCGCTTGGGATCATTCATCTTCGAATGAGATCCAAACTGGTTCTAAAAGAGTAAGAGAGGAACTAACAACCCAACCTAACAACGCAATGCATGTAACCAAGGAGGAACTATCGACTCCAAGTTAGGACGTTCTCAAAACATCACATAGGGGTGAATCTCACTCTAACATCCCATTATGCATGCAAGTTCATCAAAATGCACAAAATCAAGGTGAAAAGATAAACTCCAAACTTATCATACTCAAATGCATCAAAAGAAAGTACGAACTACATTTAGCAACCCAATATGCATGGAAATTTTAGAGATGAAGATATCGGGACATCATATCGGCCTCGACCTCCCAAGTAGTATCCTCAACTAAATGATTCCTCCATAACACCTTTACGGAAGAAACTTCCTTGTTTATCAAATTTTTGACTTGCCGGTCTAAAATCTCAATTGAAACCTCTTCGTACGAAATATTCTCTTTAACTTCTAAACCTTCTAACAAAACTATGGATTTTAGATCCCCAACACATTTTTTAAATATACAAACATGGAAAACCGGATGCACTGATGCCAACTCATTTGGTAAATCAAGATCATATGCAACCTTACCAACATGCCTCAAAATCTCATATAGGCCTACAAAATGGGGACTAAATTCCCCTTTCTTACAGAACCTCATTACACCCTTCATCGGTGATATTTTCAAGTAAACCCAATCATGAACCTAAAATTCAAGATCCCTCCTTCTAACATCGGCATTAGACTTTTGCTGACTTTGGCCAGTTCTCAACCTCTCTCTAATAAGCCAAATCTTTTCTATGACCTCATGTACCAATTTCGGACCTATGAGAGAACTTCACCCACATTAAACCATCATATAGGAGATCTACATCTCCTACCATAAAGAGCCTCAAATGGAGCCATATCGATAATCGAGTGATAACTGTTATTATAAGCAAACCAAATTAATGAAAAATGGTCATCCTAATTACCTTTAAAATCAATCACACAAACCATCAACATGTCTTCCGAAGTATGAATAGTACGCTCCGCTTGCCCATCGGTATTGGGATGAAAATTCGTGCTAAGCTTAACTTTTGTACCAAGAACCTTTTTGAATAACTTCCAAAATTGGGAAGTGAATTGGGTATCTCGATCAGAAATTATTGACAAAGGCATTCTATGTAACCTTACCATATTCCTCAAGTACAACTTAGCATAATCTTCTGCTGAATAGGAAACCTTGACGAGAATGAAATGAGCAGATTTAGTCATCCGGTTCATTATTACCCAAATAGAGTCATGTTGTCGTCGAGTACGTGGAAACCCTACAATAAAGTCCATATTTATATCTTTCCAGTTCCAAGTAGGAATACCAATGTCTTTGGATAGGTCTTCTGGTCTATGATGCTCAACCTTCACTTGTTGACAATTGGGACACTTAGCCACAAATCCCGCAATATCCTTCTTTATCACATTCAACCAATAAATCTCCCGCAAATGACAGTATATCTTGGTGGCTCCCGGGTGAATAGAATACCAAGAAGCAGGAGCTTTTGCCAAGATCTGTTCCCTCAAGTCATCAACATTTGGAACACAAAACCGACCTTGTTATCTAAGTACCCCATCTCCCCTTTGGGAGAAAGCCTCAACGAACTTTTTGAATACTGTCTCTTTCAATTCCACTAAAATTGGATCAAGACTTTGCTTGACCTTCGCATCCATCAAGAAAGACGATTTGGAGCCATTATGAATCATAACACCACTCTTGGTGGAATCCACTAGTTGAACAACAAATCGAGCCAACCTATGAACCTCTCAAACCAACACTTTCTTTTCAGCCTCAACATGAGCAACACTACTCATTAATAGTCATCTAAGAGCATGCACTACCACATTTGCTTTACCGGGGTGATAAAGGACACTCATGTCATAATCCTTCAATAATTCTAGCAACCTTATGTGGGAAAGATTCAAGTCCTTTTGACTAAACACATATTGCAAGCTCTTATGATCGGTGAAAACATCAACATGGACCCTATATAAATAATGCCTCCATATCTTTGAGGCAAAAACAACCTCCATTAATTCAAGGTCGTGGGTGGGATAATTCTTCTCATGGATGTTAATTTTCCTTGAAGCATAGGCAATGAATTTACCATTTTGCATAAGCACACATCCCGACCCAACTCTAGAGGCATCACAATACACCACAAAGCCATTCATACCATCTGATAAGGTCAACATCGGATCTTAAGTAAGTCTATCTTTCAACTCTTGAAAACTTTTCTCACAAGCCTTTGACAATATAAATTTCGCCTTCTTTTGAGTCAAAGTCGTCAAAGGAGAAGCAATGGAAGAAAACCCCTAAACAAACCTTCTATAGTAACTGGCCAAACACAAGAAGCTTCTAATATACGAAGGAGATAGAGGTCTAGGCTAACTCTTGACCACATAAGCCTTGATAGGATCTACCTCAATATCGTTACTTCAGACAATATGCCCAAGAAAAGCTACGGACCTTTGCAAAAAGTTGTGGGTCCTTTAGAATTTCCAACAAGATCCTCAAATGATCAATATGCTCTTCCTCACTTCTCGAATAGATCAAAATACAATCAATAAACAAAATTACGAACGCCGCTGGAGCATTAGTTCAGCGAAACGACATTACCAAAAACTCATAATGAACATACTGAGTTCAAAAAGATGCCTTTGAAATATAACTAACATTCACCCTCAATTGGTGGTAACCCAAACAATGATCTCTCTTGGAGAAATAGCTTTCTCCTTAAAATTGATCAACCAAATCATCTATTATTGGGAGAGGATATTTGTTCTTAATGGTCACTTTGTTCAGTTGTTGATAATTAATGCACATATGGAGGGAACCATCTTTCTTCCTTACGAAGAAAACTGGAGCACCCCATGGAGAGATTCTCGGCAGGATGAAACCCTTATCCAACAAATCCTTTAATTGATTTTTCAACTCTTTAAGTTCCACCGGAGCCATTCTATAAGGAGGAATAAATATAGGTTACATATCTAGGAGAAGGTCAATACCAAAGTCTATTTCCCGTTCGGGAGGAATATAAGGTAACTCATTGAGGAAAAAATCCAGAAACTCATTAACTATGGAGATTGACTGAAGAGTAGATGTTTCGAAATCTACACCTTCACCCGAACTAAATGGTAAATGCAACCTTTAGAGATCATCTTTCTTGCTTTGAGACAATAGACTAATTGACCCTTAGGAATAGAATTTCCCCCATCCCACTCAAAGATAGGCTCATTTGGAAACTGAAATTTGACCACTTGAGTCCTAAAATCTATGGAAGCATAACAAGAATGCAACTAATCCATCCCAAGAATGACATCAAAGTCTAACATGTCAAGTTCTACCAAGTCTGCATGAGTAACTATATGGGATAAGGAAATGGGACACTTTCTGTAGACCCTCTTAGCCATCACAGAATCACCAATATGTGTAGAGATAGAAAAAGGTTCTAACAATATATCGGGGAGCACATAAAACTTCATGGACACATTTGGTGTCACAAAGGACAAAGTAGTACCGGGGTCAAGCAAAGCATAAACATCAAGTTGAAAAACTTTTAACATACCTGTAACTACATCCGGAGAACTCTCTTGGGTACCTCGGGTTTGGAAAGCATATAAGTGGTTTTGCTTTCGAGCATTGGAATTCGAACCACTAGGAGGAGCTTACTTGCCCTCTATCCCTTTAGCCACAAACATGGGGAAATATCTCATTTTGTGTCCACTCTTCCCGCAACAAAAGCATTCATCGTTGTAGGCTCGGCACTTACCATCATGTTTCTTCCCACATTTAGCACACGTAGATCTAGTCAACAGGGAACCACCTCCATTTCCTCCTTGAGGTTTAGGGTTAGACACCCTATCCTTGTTAGACATAGGAGGAGCGTTAGAGGAACCTTAACCAGAACACCCTTGTCAAAACTTAGGACATCCATGTCCATCGGATATAGCATGAGAGAAATTACCATCACCGATCTTAGCCCTTTTTACCTCTCTAGACTTCTCTTTGAGTTTCTCTTCTTCAATTTGTATTGAATGCACCAGGAGACGAGAGATTTCCATGTCACCAATGAGCATTGCGGTACGACACTCTTTGACCACTATTTCGGACACACCTGATACAAACTTACTCATTCTAGCTCTTGAATTCGCAACCATTGTTGGAGCATATTTGGACAATTGAGTGAAATTTAGAGCATATTCCCTCATACTCATGCTTCCTTGAGAAAGGTTAATGAACTCTAGCACCTTGGCTTCCCTCATCTCAAGGGGAAAGAATCTATCAAGAAAAGCCAATTTAAATATTTCCCACTCTACGGGACCTGCTCCTACCAATCTTGTTTCCTTCCATTGGTTCTACCACATTGAGCAACACCTTTCAATTGATACGCCACCTATTCCGCCTTTTCTCAAGGTGTCACTCCCATGATAGCAAGTACCTTATAGACCGCATCGATAAACTCTTGAGGATATTCCTCAACTTTAGATCCATGAAATTCCAGAGGGTTTATCCTAAAAAAGTCCCTTACTCTTGAAGCCGTCGTACCCATATTTGGGTTCACGGGGACTACCACCTCTCTATTGGCTTAGGCCGTCACGGCTCAAGCCAACACTTGAAAACCTGATCTAAACTCCGCATTTGTAACTTGTTCGGCCAAAGGATCAATCGGAGCTTGGGGAGGACCTGCTTGTTCCACGTTCTCCCTCACATTCCTTCTAGCGTAAACCCTTCGAGTAGACATATCCTGAAGAGCATAAGGCAAAGATTAGAAAAGAGACTTTAAAGAGTTAAACTCTATCACAGGACTTAAGAGTAATGAAAAAAGTGGAGTTTCCTAATCATATTGTAGCCTCTCATTCATATATGAGGCACGATTCACACTCATGAATAAGACTCTACTAGACGTGGCTTATGAGACATCTTAGGTCCACTCTAAGCCTTGTGCTGTGATACTAAGTTTGTCACGACCCAGGAGCACACCCTAGATGTATCATGACGTATAGAACCCCGAAGGACTCCATACAAGACACATAGCATATCATAACATAAAGTAATAGAACAATAAAGAGTAAAGTAACATTTAAGTCCAAAATAGTTTTTTTTAAGAAAAGTGGAAGTGTAACTCATGTCTCAACATAGCCATCTATTCCAATCAAATGCAAGTGGGCCTAGCCATACATCATGTTCAAAATGTAAATACAAAAGAGAAAATACAATAAGGAAAGTATGTTCTAGAACCATGAGGACTCAACAAGCTCGGGAGAATCAAAGTACAAGATCTAGCCACTAAAATGGGAACCCTGTCCGTCGAACCCTATATTTAGGAAAAATGTAGGCAAGAGTATGCGTTAGTACAAAACTGCACTAAGTATGATAGCTACGCATACAAAAATTTAAATAATGCCAAAAATGACATTTCATTTCAAAACATGCAATTTACCAATTTTAAACATCATCATAGAGATAGTTGGAAAACATAAGTCATAACATCATAGTCAATACAATCTAGCATCATCATTAAAGTCATTGACCACATATGAGATACTTTGTTAAGTAACCTTAGTTCATTAATCATCTTGTTGCGGGAAAATCAGCCTTAACCGACATAGACACCATGTGAGCCATAAAATGATCCCTCGGTGTCTACCACACCGAAAAGGGTTGTTCTACTTCCCTATGGTAGAATCATAAACTTCTAACTTAAGTGGATCCACTAGCTAATCAACCTATGGGGCACGTAGTTATGGGATTAGGAGATTGCTACTAGAAACCCGAGCTCTACTAACGAGAGAGCTTTATCTCATGAGACTTCCTCTAGATACCCAACCTCCACTAACTGGAGAGGTTCCATCTGAATGTGAATATCAACTCGGTGCTAAGCATAACTCCCACAGAATAGTATTTTCTTACTTATTCTCATTGTCCATGGAAAGACATGTCATTTTGTCAATTCAAGCGAGTTCATTAGGATAGCTCTTATCATAGATTCAATCAGGTGAGAATAGCCTTTCAACCTAAGAATCCTTTCTATGTGAGATAATCTTTCACATCATGCTAATATGTGTTTATGAGAATAGTCTTTCACAACAGAACATAAAACATCATCATTTGGCACTTTACACTCAAAGCACCTTTAACACTTATAGAGTTTCCCTTAGATCATGCATAAACTCTTACTTTTCCCTTTCAAGGTTCAAAGTTTACTTTCAATCACCAAATCTAGAATTCAAGCATTAAATAGGGATTTTATCATAGATTCATTAAATTCTATAACTTCATGCTTTAGATCATAAAACTCCTCTTTCATAATCAACAACCCACATTATGAGATCACAATTTAAAAAACATAGGTGTCTGCATGGGTTCATAGGGAAAACATCATAAAAGAATTGTAAATCATCAAATCGTGCATATTTAAACATAACTAAATCATTAAGACTAATAATCTAAAGAACCCATGGTGTTTGTAGAAAACCCTAGGTAATTGGCGAATTCTACCATTCGAAATACAAGAATTTAGGGACTCCATGAATGAAAGAGATTTATGGATAAAAATTACCATACCTTGAATCCAAATGCTAGCCATCAATGGAGAAATTGAACCCTTAGCTTGAGACCCTAGGTTAAATCTTCTTCTTCTTCTTCAAGTTTTCTAGAGAGAGAATATTTGGGAGGAGATTTGATTTATTTTGGGTAATTTGGAAGAATTAATTAATTGGGGTGTAAAACCCAAAAAACTAGTAGGCTAAAGTAGAGCTTGACGTGAGGGTTAGAGCCGTAGATATAACCTCTCGTGCTTAGAATGAAGGCTTTTAGGGTAGAACATCAAGGTATGACTCCCCAAGGATCAACAAAGGGTCCTTGAGGAGGATCTTAGGACTGCCCAATAAAGCTGCCTAAAAACAGTCCACCCACAAAAAGGGATCCATGGCCCGTATGGGGGCCCACACCCCTTGGGTGAGGGGTCATGGGGCAGGGTCCTAAAAGAGTATTTGTAGACCACCACCCACTGATGACCAGCACGCCCAGTGGGTCCACCCATAGCCCATGGGTTTGGTCTCGTGGGTGAGGAAGTGTTGGTCATTAGGCGGTAAAGAGAGGTCTTCATGGTACTTTCCGGAATTAATTAGTTAGTAAGTGACATCATTTTACCCTAGTTTTGACCAAATATATAAGACCATTATACCCTTTATTTAGTGACTCCAAATAATTATTTCTAAACCCCCAAAAGAAACCCCATTCCCTCTCAAAATACCTCTTTCTAGAAAGATGAAGAAGAAGAAGAAGAGGGTCAAGCTAGGTCACGACTCCATTGTTTAAAGCTTGCTATGCCTTGAAATCAAGGTATGATAGTTTATTCATTCATGGACCTCTTTCATCCATGAAGCCCCCCTTGTTTCCCCCAATTGTGTAGATGAACCCTGTCACACCCTTATTTTTCAAAATAATTTTTTTTAAAAGAGTTTTTCCAATTTAATTGACGGTATTAATTAGGGATTATTTTATTTTCAGAGTCCCCAATTGGAATTGAGTTATGGTGTTCCAAGTCACCTTTTTGAATCCCTAATCAATAGAAAATAACTCTTTAGTTTTGGTTTGTGAAAACAAAAGTTCGGGTTAGAAATTATGTTGACCGAGGGGAAGGTATTAGGCATCCCTCAAGTCTCGTGGTTTTAGCACGATCGCTTTTATTTACTTATCCTCGACTTATATTATTATTATTATTATTTGGATAAATTGTGTTATAGGCCATGGTTTTCTCATATTATTTATTGTTGAATTTTACTAATCTTAAATCGGATGCATAACTGCATTCGTGATCTTGATATTTAGAGATATAATTGTCCTACCCTCTCGAGGGCATCACAGTTAATAATCTAAGTTTACACTTCTTGGTTTGAATTAATAAAAAATTAATTATTAAAACAATTTAGTCAAGGTGCATCACCGCATCCTTGAATTTCTTTTAAGTGTTTCAAAGAAGATGTGTAACCACATTCTTAAATGAAATCATTTTTAACATATCTAAACTTGCTTACAAAAAATAGTTTCTCAATTTTTAAGTGTGAATCAAGTGGTGCTTAACTACCACCGGTCACAATAATAATAATAATAATAATAATAATAATAATAACAATAATAATTTTAATATTATTATTTCATCATAAACATGCACACAATAGTTATTACCCACAGTTCAAAATTTTCTTATTAGTTTTTTATATTATAATATTTTTTTAAAAAACAAAGATAAGTTAGCACTCAAAAGATAAAACCATCACCCATATTATTGCACAAAAATAACTTTTCACTTATTTGAATACAACTCAAGAGAGAATTCATCAAAACTGATAAAAACACAAGCATTAAAACCTTTGATAATGATGCAAGAAATAATCACATGTTATACAATTTTATTTCTAAATTTAATGATATAAAAGGATCAAACAAATTTCAATATTATAATGTCAAAATTAAACACAATAAATTCGAGCAACTTCATAACATTTAAATCATGTCTTATATAATCATGAAAAAAAATATCATACAATAAAATTAAATATTACCTCTTGCGAAAATCAATTTACGAAAGAAAACAATCCGTATAAGGAGCACGAACTCGAAGCCACGTAAGCACCTCTAACTCAACCTTTATATTTTTTCTCTTCTGTGTGTGTTTCCTTTTCTTTTTTTTTGGCTTCTGCATATAATACAAGAAAAATGTTTTGGTTCTTTTCTTCTTTCTTTCATGTTGTGTCGTGTGTGTATGTATTGTTGTTGTGCGTTTCTGCATATACCGTATAGTGTAGTGGTAGTAGTAGTGTTGTTGTAAGTTGTGGAATATAGGTGTAGTATGTGTGTGTTGTGTTTAGGATAGTTTTTCTCTTTTTCCCCATTTTTTTTTCAGATGTTAGGTAGTATATGTCGGGTAGGAATAAAGTGTTTGAGAATATAAGGAGAGTGGAGGGGAGTATAGTATGGTGGAATGTGGGTGTGGGTGAGAGGTTTAAGGGAGTGGGGAATTTGGTAGTAGTTAGGATAAATGGGTGTGCGCAAAAACTGAATATATATAATAAAAGATTAGCTGATTATTTTGAACTAATAAAAAATTAAGGAAAGTTAAATAGTTAATCTAAATAATATAATTAAGAAATACTAGCTTATTTATTAAACAAAATTTTTTTGTAACTTTTCATATATATTTTTTTTTAACAATTGAAAGTAGAACTTACCTTGATATGCGACTCTATTTTTTTGTAGTTTACAAATATTTTAACATAACTAACTAAAATATGATAAAAAACAAAATATTTAATTCAAAATATAAACGAAATATTTAAGCCCTAAACTTTGTGTAAAACATCAAGTTCAGTCAAAGATTACGTGTCTACAGTTTGCTCCTCTTTGACTAAAAACACGATGAGTTGGCAAACAAAGAAGTAGACAACGTGACAAGTTTTGATCGGACTCTTATTTGAAAGGAGAAATATGCGACCGAGTCCTAGTTTTGGAAAGCCTACATATCCCAGGTTATAAGGGAATCAGGTCACGTGTAGTTCAAGGAGATGAAATGATGAGTTGGAAGTTAAGTGAGGAACCCCCGAGGCTCTAGTTTGCGGCTCCTATTATTACACCAAAATAAAAATACAAAAACTTAAAAGGAAAATACAAGTGCAATATCTTATCTACGTCCCATTATTCAGGAAGTTCCTTGTTACACTACGTCCCATTATTCAGGAGGGTTCTTGCTACAACACGTCCCATTATTTATTAGGGTCCTTGCTATACTACCTCCCATTATTCAGGAGAGTCCTTGCTACACTAAGTCTCATTATTCAGTAGGGTCCTTGCTATACTACGTCCCATTATTCAGGAGGGTCCTTGATATACTACGTCCCCTTATTCAGAAAGGTACTTGCTACACTACGTCCCATTATTCAGGAGAGTCCTTGCTACACTACGTCCCATTATTCATGAGAGTCCTGCTATACTATGTCCCATTATTCAGGAGGGTCCTTGCTACACTAAAAATACAAACCAAACATTTGCCCCAGTATGATCTATAAAAGTTTTGGGAATGTTATTCAAATTATTTGCGGAACATTCAATAACCAATGTTTTTTTTTCAATTAATCAATTTCACAAACCTCTATTGCAATGTTGTCATTTTTCCTCCGTAGGATAAAATTCAACATCTAGGCTCTTTTTTCTTGAAATAACTTGTACCCCTACTTCAACAAAGAAAATTTATGAGTTTAAAATGTGGTGGTTGGTTTGTGATTATGCTTTTTGACGAGGATTGCTCCCATACTTGTCAGGTTTTCACTTATTTCCAAACGGCTAGTGCTTGTTATTGATTGAATGTAGTCTTTACCCCAAAGTTGCTTATTTTGAACGACTTAAATCAAATATTTGTCTTTATTTCATGATACCCATTGTGTAACCTTCATTAAATCATGGCTTTCTTTTGAATCCAAAACTTGCCAATAGATGACAACTCATTGGCCTGATGCTTCACCTTGTACAATCCAGAGAGTTGGTAGCGAGTCTTAAAATCCTTTCTCACTTTTTTGACACGGACTCGACTCAAGGATATATGAAACAAAGTGATTAAAAGTGGAAGAACAATATACACTACACAAGAATAAAAGAAAATGACTTGACGAAGAATCTCTTTTAGAGAGAGGAAGAAAGAAGAACTTATCTGAGTGTGGTAGCCGACTCTACTGATCATGACATGCAATTTGACTTAATTACCTGATTTGTCCATCCAGTCTATTCATCAAACATTACTGATCATCTAATTTTGATGTGGTGTCCCAACATTTCAAACCCTTATTCGCCTTACGATGTCCACGAGGGTTTTTGCCACTAAGACTCTTTCATTTTGATTCCTTCAACTCATATTCACCTTATGGTGCCCATTAGGGTTTTCACCAATAAAACTATCTCATTTTTATTTCTCTCAACTCACACTCGCCTTATGATGTCCAATTAGGGTTTTCACCAATAAGACTCTCTCATTTTTTTTCTTTTTTTTTTCACAAAAGGAGTATGGTGTCATCGTTTGTACCGTTAGCATACTTACTCTTGACATTTCAAAGTTTGACCCAAAGGTCTTTCTTGGATTGAAACTAAATACCACTTTTAGACAAGGTTAATAAGAAATGGCAACACGAAAGCTCAAATCCGACTTTGAGTGATGGGGTTGACTTTATCTTTGGGGTAAAAAATAAAAAATAAAAAATAAAAAGGAAATGACTTGTGCCCTAGTTCTTTGCAAATATGGATTTTTGGATTTTTTTATTTGGTTGGACTGAACCCCAACACTAGGGTTGCCTACGTATCTCGCCGAAACAAGAATCAGGTCAAACGTAGTTTAAGTAAATCAAAATTTATTTTTCTTTTTCTTTATTTTTCCTACGAAAGACATCTTTTGAGAAACGAATCAGTTTATGGTTGTCTACATTTTGACTTTAGTTGGTACCAATAATGATTATTATGCATTTGAACTACTTTTAGACAAATTTGAGGTCAACTTTGAGTACTCCCAATAGTTTCAAATGATATCGTAAACATACTTAAGTATTTACAAGATCATTTCATCTTGCATAAATTAAGAGACTAGAATTATTCATATCTTGATGTTTCAAGTGCCCTTACAACAAATAAAGTCTTTTTTCACACATTACAGAATAATTTAGATCGTAGTACATTTTTTAAAGTCACTCACACTCAAAAAGATGTTCAATGCATTAAATTGAGAGACCATATGATTGGCCCTCATGTAAGTATCCACTAATATGAAAACACTAAAAATGAGATCAAATAGGACTTGTCATTGGCTTGTAATGTAGGCTTAGAGAAAGATAGGATATTTATTTGGGATAAAGTAACTATTTCCTCCTTAAAATTTGCACAATGCTCTCAATTTTTTTTTTCATTTCAGCATTTGACATTTGTTTTCTTGAAAGTTTCTCCTCATTTATTTTCTTCTCTTTATTTTTTCACATTTTCTCTCCTTTTTGTTGGATTTTTTTTTTTTTCATTCTATCTTTTCTTTGTCATTTTTTTTTAACTTTTCACTTTGTTATCCAACTTAGGTCTTTGGCGCTCCGTAGATAATTGATAGTGCGCTCAAGGAGGTGGGACCAAGGTATAGTGCACCATTGCACTCAAAAGATATACGCTAAAATATGTGAAACGACCCCAAAAATGCCCGAAAATGTGCTTCGGAAACACCTATAATTGTAATTTCCATATATCTCAAAATCCGTGCATGATTTCGGAAATCCGACTTCATATTCTTGTTTAGGGGGTCAAATTGAGTGGGGAATGGGTCTAACCCAAATTTTAGAGCAACCGTATCAAAATCCGAAATTTCCAAGTGAAGCCTTTTCGAGGGTCTACTTTGGAGGGTCATATCTCCTAGCACACAAATTATTTGGGTGGCCAATAATATATCCATGGAAAGCCCTTTGAGTTAGCTACCTAACGCACTTCGTTTCACCTCATTCGGAGTTCGGACGAAGAAGTTATGCCCATTTTCGTAAAGTCTGTCCGGCAGGGAATGCAATTTCCAGTAGCCTTTTTTACTGTTCACCCGCCCCTTTTTTTTTTCTAAGTGTTGGACGAATTTTTCTTCCAAAGGGCATATGTTATTTCCTATATAGCATTAGTTCAAATTTCATCTCAAAAACATTTCCAAAACACCTCTCCCATACTTAGACACATTTTCTCTCAAGTTCTCTCAAGAACCCTAATCCAAAACCTTCCTCAAGATTGAAGAGACTCTTGTTCCAAGCTGCAAGCTTCCATTGATGACACTCTCAAGACCTTCATAAGAACTCAAGGTATGTGGTGTTGAACTCATGGGTCCTTCCACCCATAGTGCCTAGACTCTATTCTACTCACTAATTCATGGTTTAAGTTAAGATTCATATATTAGTCTTGTTCTTTGTAATAATTTCCTACACATCGAATTTTAAACATGAAAAGTGATTGTTTTGAGCATGTTGTGACCCTAGAACTTGAACCTAAATTTGGAATGGATGTGGAGATTTTCATGTGGTATTGTGGGTGTTAAAAAGGTGTTGTTGTAGGTTGTTCATTGGTTTGGCTGCATAATTACTACCCTATTTCCCATGCTCTTTGATTCCATTACATGCCTTCAAGGTGTTTGACAAAATGTCCAACTATGGAGAATTGATAAATTGATGCTTTAAAGCTTGAGTTATGAGATGTATGGAACTCCAAAGATGTGTTGATGACAAACTAAGCTTGTGTATATGTTCATTCCATACGTGAGATTGCATTAGAGCCTAATGAGAATTTCCTATATAAAGTGTTGCATGACCATGCCCGGTCTGGGGGAAAAGAACCGGACAACCATGTGAGAGGTTTATATCTCACCACCTAGGATGCTTGGGGTGTGACCAACATCAACCATGTGAGAGGTTTATATCTCACCACCTAGGATGCTTGGGGTGTGACCAACATCAACCATGTGAGAGGTTTATATCTCACCACCTAGGATGCTTGGGGTGTGACCAACATCAATCATGTGAGGGGTTTATACCTTGCCACCAGGGTGTCCGGGTGTGAACGGCATCCCCCATCCTAAGTTGGGGTTATAAATTGGTTGGATCATGTATACACATATGATATCTACTATTAGTATAGAGTTACTTAAACATGTTTTGAGTTCACTTTGATCATGTATCCTCATATTGTTATTCATAATGCCTATGAAACTATTTCTTGTATTTCGATTGTGTCCTTGTCTATTGTTGTGTTGCACCCCGCATACTTAGTACATTCCAAGTACTAATGCATATTTTGCCTACATGATGTCACCATGTAGGGACCGGAGTTACTCTTGATCCTTCTCTTCATTCACGTGGCTAGTACGGTGCTTATCCGAGTTGTTGGTGAGTCCTCAATGATTCGAGGGCTATGTTATGTTTTCTACTCCTATGTTTTGAGACTTTAGCTTGCAATTGTATTTTGACTATGAGGGGAGCCGGTAGAATGTCATGGCCCCGTCCTATCTATGTATGTAGAGGTGTGCGTTGGACGAGTATTTTGTAAATGAGCTTGACTCTTGTTCTATGATGTCATTTTGAAATGGTTTGCCCTTAGTCCCTATTTCCCGTTAATTATTGTTGAATGTACTTCCGCGACCGATGAAGTGTGATGACAAGTTTGAGAGGCTTGTTTGGGGTTCCTTCGGGTTCCTCATTCTCCATGTCACGTCTAGGCCCTAGGCTTGGGTCGTGACAAGCTTGGTATCAGAGCACTAGGTTGATAGATCCTCGGAGTCCAACACACCGCGTTGATTAGAGTCCGATTCATGGTTGTGTTGTGCACCACAACTATGAGTAGGAGGCTATGAGACGTTTTAGGAAATGTTTCACTTCTTCATTCTCTAAGTCGTGCCATAGATCTATAAGCTCTCTCTCTTATTCCTTGTCTTATGGTGTTTAAAGTTGGACCACTTGAAGGGTTCTTGCTAGAAGGAGCGAGTGGTTGTAATGCCAATTATGGCTATGTGACTTGTGAGCTTTGATGGAATAGATTATGAAGTTGTATTTTGTGTGATTAATGCTTCATAATTGTCTTTGTGTTGGTTAGAAGAACTTGTGTAGGCTTACTCCAAAGGGGGAGATAGTGTGCCTACCTAGCAAGGTAATTGTGAGGTTATGTTTAGTTGATGGTAGAACCCGTATGGTCAAATTGTTGATTCCCAAAGGAGCCTATCCGAGAGTGGAGATGGGAAAAGAAATTATATGCCCTAGGTCGGGATTATGTTGTGTTTTGAAGTTGACTTTGAGGGTTGCATGTACCATCTAGTTAAGGTGAAGAATAAGAAGTATAAGTGTTGACCAACTTCAAAGGGTTAGTTGTTGTATTTTAAGATTGATCTTAAGTATGGTCACTTAAGTAGGGTGCTTAGATAATACCTAGGCATAGTTGGTTGGTAGACCCCACCAAAAGTGGTGATAAGGGTTGACATGGTCTAGAGTTGTCTTAATCCAACTTTAGTGAAAAAGAGAAAGGTTTCTTGGTCAAAACTCCTCTAAGTTCCTCTAAGGTTTAACCAAGAAAGGATGTCTACCCGTAAGTCTCAAAGAGTGAGTGGTAGTGGATCTTAAGGGTTCCGGTATGTGTTTTATGTTTTATTGAATTGCGGAAATTCCATGGGCCAAAGATAGAGGAAGATCCTCTAGAGTTTATAAAGGAGTTATCTAAGGTGATGAACCTTGTAGGAGTAATCTTAGTAATACTTGTCTTTCGTGACTTGATGAAGAGAATATCGCGATTTTTTTTTGTTGTGTCGTCCTTAATATTCATGGGTTTAGTTATGGCCATATGTGAGTGATTAGTATAACTCAACTTAGTCCTTATGAGTTTTATGATGTGTTGGATTTTGACGAATAGTGATTCTTAAGTGGTACCTAGAGATGTTGAGTGATTAAGCTCCTTTAAAAGAGGGTAGGAGTGAGATCCTCATTGGTTTGAGAATCATGTTGTGTAATGAGATAGTTTAGGCTTACCCCAATGTGGGATAATATGCTTAGATGGTAAGGTTATTGAGTGTCCTTGATGTTTATGAGATAGGTTTGCTTGAATTCTCACCTTATGTGGTTTAGTGAATTGGAGCAATCTAGACCCGGATTGGTAGATTCATATGAGATCTTGAGTGATATCCTAGTGACGGCCTTAGAAAAGGATGCTACTAGGGTTGACTTGGAAGAATTTTTGGGATGAAGGTACCGGTATGTGGTAATTTCATATGAGAGTAAGTGTTATGTTGATTTCCGGTACTACCTTATCTTGTATGATGCCTTATGAGGCTATGAGGCTTAGAGTTCTCCGGATGAGTTAATAGAACCTTTTTCGGATTTTACCCCGGTTAATGGTTTAAAGTTAGAAAAAAAAGGGGTTTGTGAAGAATATCTCTTACCTTGTTCCCCTAGGAATACTCTTGTTGACTTAGTGAAACTTGGCATGTTAAGCCTTGATGTGACTCTTAGTATGGATGGGTTGCATACTTGGTGTGTTTTTATTGATGATAGGGCTCGGATGGTTAGAAGAATATGGGGCCCTTGAGTGTGTACTAGTTATCACCTTGTTGAGTAGGATGACATTTGGGTACAATTTCTTCCTATTATGGATTTGGTGTTTGATTGTGTCATATAAGGGTGGTATGGCTAGATGTTGAGGACCATAGACTTTTGCAAAAATGGCAAAATGTGAGTTTGGTTATGTCTTTAGGAGTGCTTGGAAAAAGTTTTCTTGAGGGTTGTAGTGAGGGCTTCCTCCTAAGGAGGGGATGGTGTGCTTAAAAAGCATGATTTGTTGAAATCCGGACATCCTCATCTCTTTCTTCCATTCCTATTCTAGCTTGAGACCAAGAGTTCCTAGATGGGCCTATGTTATGTTTTAGAAGTCATGTGTGATTTTTATATTCTGATGATTTCCTTATGAAAGGTATGTTTTTGAGAATTCATGTTTTGAGATAAAAATGAGTTTTCATGTTTCATGCCCCTCATATTGATAGACAATTAGAGTAAGTAACCTATGTGATTCATGAGGTGAATGGTTTAAATGTGCTTTTAAGAAGTAATTGCATAATTGGCCGAAGATCATATGATAAGCATGATTTGAGTTGGAGGAGGAAATTCCTCCAATGAAACGGAATATGTCTAAGTTGCATGCATATTGAGTTCGTAGAAGTAGTCCTATTCTCTCATGTTGTATGATGTGTGTTTTAAATGGAGATTTTTTTCTCCTAAGTTGTGCATTGTGTGTAATATGGCATACTTGACTTGATGATGTGAATTAAATGAACATGCTTGAATGTGTTCTTATGAAATGGAATGTTAGCTCCTTATGTGGTGGAAACTTTCCTAAAGAGTAGAGGAGGTAGTTCCTCCCATGTTTATGTGAATTAATGAGGTTTGCGCATTTCCATAAAAACTTGTGTTTTTGAAGAAAGATGAGTTGTATGAGTTGTTTCCCTCATGTTGTAGTGCATTGGTTATAAGTGATCTATTGTACTTCATGAAAATAAGGTATGAGCATGTCTTAGTAAGGAGTTGAGAAGTTCCTCCTTGAAAGAGTGCTATTGAACATGGAAACTTGCATATGTGCTTAATGATGTATGGACTATGTAATGACTAGGAGAAGGTAGTTCCTCCTATGAACATGAGAAATGTTGATGTTGGTGTGTTATGACTAGGAGAAGGTAGTTTCTCCTTGAACATCACTAAACATGATAATGTCATTGCATACATTCATGATTAAGTTGACAATTGGTTCATTGTGGTTTTACAATTATGTTGAGGTTTTTGAAATAAGGTGTAAGTGCATTGTTGCATCCTTATGTGGGCTGAAATTGCCATGTTTGTGTCTCTCATGTGTGTTTCTTTAACATTCGGGGACGAATGTTCCCAAGGGGGAGATATTGAAACGACCCCAAAAATGCCCGAAAATGTGCTTCGGAAACACCTATAATTGTAATTTCCATATATCTCAAAATCCGTGCATGATTTCGGAAATCCGACTTCATATTCTTGTTTAGGGGGTCAAATTGAGTGGGGAATGGGTCTAACCCAAATTTTAGAGCAACCGTATCAAAATCCGAAATTTCCAAGTGAAGCCTTTTCGAGGGTCTACTTTGGAGGGTCATTTCTCCTAGCACACAAATTATTTGGGTGGCCAATAATATATCCATGGAAAGCCCTTTGAGTTAGCTACCTAACGCACTTCGTTTCACCTCATTCGGAGTTCGGACGAAGAAGTTATGCCCATTTTCGTAAAGTCTGTCCGGCAGGGAATGCAATTTCCAGTAGCCTTTTTTACTGTTCACCCGCCCCTTTTTTTTTTCTAAGTGTTGGACGAATTTTTCTTCCAAAGGGCATATGTTATTTCCTATATAGCATTAGTTCAAATTTCATCTCAAAAACATTTCCAAAACACCTCTCCCATACTTAGACACATTTTCTCTCAAGTTCTCTCAAGAACCCTAATCCAAAACCTTCCTCAAGATTGAAGAGACTCTTGTTCCAAGCTGCAAGCTTCCATTGATGACACTCTCAAGACCTTCATAAGAACTCAAGGTATGTGGTGTTGAACTCATGGGTCCTTCCACCCATAGTGCCTAGACTCTATTCTACTCACTAATTCATGGTTTAAGTTAAGATTCATATATTAGTCTTGTTCTTTGTAATAATTTCCTACACATCGAATTTTAAACATGAAAAGTGATTGTTTTGAGCATGTTGTGACCCTAGAACTTGAACCTAAATTTGGAATGGATGTGGAGATTTTCATGTGGTATTGTGGGTGTTAAAAAGGTGTTGTTGTAGGTTGTTCATTGGTTTGGCTGCATAATTACTACCCTATTTCCCATGCTCTTTGATTCCATTACATGCCTTCAAGGTGTTTGACAAAATGTCCAACTATGGAGAATTGATAAATTGATGCTTTAAAGCTTGAGTTATGAGATGTATGGAACTCCAAAGATGTGTTGATGACAAACTAAGCTTGTGTATATGTTCATTCCATACGTGAGATTGCATTAGAGCCTAATGAGAATTTCCTATATAAAGTGTTGCATGACCATGCCCGGTCTGGGGGAAAAGAACCGGACAACCATGTGAGAGGTTTATATCTCACCACCTAGGATGCTTGGGGTGTGACCAACATCAACCATGTGAGAGGTTTATATCTCACCACCTAGGATGCTTGGGGTGTGACCAACATCAACCATGTGAGAGGTTTATATCTCACCACCTAGGATGCTTGGGGTGTGACCAACATCAACCATGTGAGGGGTTTATACCTTGCCACCAGGGTGTCCGGGTGTGAACGGCATCCCCCATCCTAAGTTGGGGTTATAAATTGGTTAGATCATGTATACACATATGATATCTACTATTAGTATAGAGTTACTTAAACATGTTTTGAGTTCACTTTGATCATGTATCCTCATATTGTTATTCATAATGCCTATGAAACTATTTCTTGTATTTCGATTGTGTCCTTGTCTATTGTTGTGTTGCACCCCGCATACTTAGTACATTCCAAGTACTAACGCATATTTTGCCTACATGATGTCACCATGTAGGGACCGGAGTTACTCTTGATCCTTCTCTTCATTCACGTGGCTAGTACGGTTCTTATCCGAGTTGTTGGTGAGTCCTCAATGATTCGAGGGCTATGTTATGTTTTCTACTCCTATGTTTTGAGACTTTAGCTTGCAATTGTATTTTGACTATGAGGGGAGCCGGTAGAATGTCATGGCCCCGTCCTATCTATGTATGTAGAGGTGTGCGTTGGACGAGTATTTTGTAAATGAGCTTGACTCTTGTTCTATGATGTCATTTTGAAATGGTTTGCCCTTAGTCCCTATTTCCCGTTAATTATTGTTGAATGTACTTCCGCGACCGATGAAGTGTGATGACAAGTTTGAGAGGCTTGTTTGGGGTTCCTTCGGGTTCCTCATTCGCCATGTCACGTCTAGGCCCTAGGCTTGGGTCGTGACAATATGGTTATTCAAATAAAAAGGTTTTAGGCTCGAAATGGGAATTCTATGGATAACATGTCATTTGGTAGGCTTGAAAGGCACAATCAAATCAATGAAAGCCTATAATCCTTTCCCAAGTTAAATGTTGCTCAAAATTTCGTTTCAACCAACATTATGACCAAGTTCTGGATCAACAATGTCATGCCATTGGATTTTTTATATAAAACTCACCACACAATGCACATGAAACATGAGTTCGAATTTGTTTTAGCCTTAACTTTAAGCAAAACAGTTTCTCAAGTATTATGATATGCTCAAATTACACCTCCCTAAAGAAGCATAAGCGATCCTTATCAAGTAAAGAACCCAACTTGTAGGTTGGGGTCGATCCCACGAGGAAACTGGTTTAGACTTAACTTTAACTTACACTTATATTCGTTTAGTCAAAGTACTTCCAGACACAAGTAATAAAAAGGGGGGATTTGTGAAACAAATTGTAAGAATTCAGTAAGTAATCAGTAAATAAAAGTCAATTTTTGTTGTTATCAAGATGAGAAAATTAACTACGGTATACGTGTTCACCACAACCTCATAACTCAGTAATCCTAGTAATAGTAATCCTTTCCTAGTGTATTACATGGAAAGTGATAAGTTAGATATCATTAAATCGTTTGTTCGGCATCTAGAGAATTTAACCCCGTACCTTGGTCCGGCTACGTGTGTATAATTTACTAACCCTTACCTTTACCTCATATTAGACATTATAATCGATGTTTGGCTTAGTTATTACTTCGCACCAATCGACACTAGACTATTATATAGTACCACACTAAATATATGTTGATAATTCTTTTCTTGTTGATGACCTCCTTGGTCTGGCAAGTAGCAACAAGGCGAGTTCTAATGTATCCACTCGTTAAAAATACTTTTGAACGAAAGTATTATCAATGCATGCAAAATACTATTCAAGAATTTCTTATTTACTATTCATACTTTGTTTATCGCTTATGGATTCCACAACCCTAGTTGTGGAGTTTAGTTACCCATAATCATATGAACACAATTCATTGTTTTAGATGAAAGAATTATGAACTTAAGTAGCTGAGAAAAATAAACCCAGATATTCAACTCGAATTTCAAACCAAATCTTCAAAACTGACCTTTGGAATTCAAGAATTGCTAGGGTAGCAAAATTAATTCCCCAGTCACAAAGTAAAACAAAAGTAATAAAGTCTAACCCCTAAAAACGAGATTTACATGCACTATTTATAGAAAACAAGTCCTAAATTAAAAGGGAAACAAATTAAGGAAAGTTTGTTCAGGCACACATCTTCATTCCACGAGACTGACTCACGGACCGTCAATGGATCTACGATCCGTGAGTCCCTTCCGTCAAGCAGGACATAGAAAATATTTTAGCCTCCAAAAATCAATTTCTCTGAAGCAAACGATGGACTTACAGTACTGGCTCCACACTTAGAATCTTCATAAAATCAGGTATTTGAACCCCCGCAGTATCAATCTATGGATCAACAGTACGGTCCGTAGATCAATCTACGGACCGTCAGTGGCCACCGTGGTTCCACACTTGGTCAGATTTCCCTGATTTGCATTGCCTGCTGATCTACGGCCATCACCTACGGAGCGTCAGTGGACCTACGGTCCATAGATCACCTTCGTAGATGCCCTTTTCTACATTTCTTTCAGTTGTCTCTTTACTTCTGTGCCTAAACATCTTTCCTGCAAAATATGATAAAAACACATAAAAACCAATACAAAAAGGCCCTAGACAAACACAACTTGTAAGTGAAATGTATTAGAAATACCATAAACTCACGGTATATCAACACCGTTAACTTAAAATTGTTGTTTGTCCTCAAGCGACAGACTAAGACTCTAAACAACACTTGTATAGAAACAAGCATTTCAAGCACAAGCAATCACATGACTCCCTACCCCACTCTCTTTTTTGGTACAAAATTTGTTCTTTTAGACTCGACAAGCTAATTCATGCGGATCAAACCATGACAACGATCGACCAACCAACACACAACATACACTGTTTCACTATCACTAAGGTACCAACTTTTGGACAATGCAACTAGTGCCCTTACTTCAAACGAAATCCCTTTCCTTTCACACAATGACTTTTGAATTTGAGTACAAGGATTCATTCAACACTCAAACTCAGAAATAACTTCAAGTACAATTAGTCCTCAGTACCATAGGCTTGCCTTTATTTTCGCTGCTTAGACTCTCCAAACTAGACTCTAGGATCACTATAGGACTTTCTTGGCTTGTAACGTAGGCTCAAGGTTAGGTGTGGTACATTTGGGTACTTCATAGTGACTTTTCACCCTCCTTGGCATTACATTACGCTTTCAACCTCTTTTTACCCTATTATTGCCATCCTAGCATTGTACCATCTTTCCCTTGATTTTCTCTTCAACCATGGATGTGACTTTAGTCTTTGTAGCCCCTTTTTTTAAATTTTTTTTTAGCTTTCAACAAGTCATATCCTTTCCTCTCTTTTTCAACATCAAACTCTTTTCATACCCTTTTTTTTTCGGTTTCCACTTTCATAGCCACTGCTAACTTTATGGACTTTCCATTGGTTGAGGTGCACAATACCCGATATCGGGTCAGGGCCAAGATTGAAGTGACTTTTTACATTAGTCACCCTTAACTTAGGCTTTTGGCCTAAGTTGAGGTGCACATGTCCAAGGAGGGACAGGGCCCAACATAGTTGATTATGGGAAGGTGAGTTCGGGTTTAGAAAGAAATGGTTTAATTTTAGGCTCAAAGCATTTGGATCAAAGGGAGCATTTATTTCATTTGGTTGGATCCTTCTTTTAGGCAATTTGTGGACTTATCAGAACAAGGGTCTATGATCACTTCCTAACCTCTAGATTGAATTGTCTTAGCAGGACTAAATGGGCAAGTTCTAGTTTTGCACAAAAACTGTTTGAACAATCAACTATTCTCACACACTCTTGGCGCATAGTTTCATTATCAGATTACCAGTTCAAGTTTCAGCCTAAGTCATGCCATCAAGTTGATTCATTATCATATCATACTCAGAGCCAACACATTCAACTTGTCTTAGCCTACGAAGTCTAGCACACATCACAAAATCTGGACGGGTATATTTTTCATAAGCCATCATGCTTCATTTCTTTTTCATGCTTCTATACATACAATCCTAACACATGCCGGTTCAACAGAAATTAAACAGTCAATTTGGGAAAAAGAACACAGGCAAGAAAACCCCAAGAGAGGATTTATGAGTTGGGTTACTCAGACTTTACCCTTTCACTCACAATCCATTTACCCCACCCCCAACAAAAATTGATGTCATTTTCCCAATGCATACAAGAACAGTAAAAGATAATGGATTGGGTGAAGCAAACTTGTGGGTCATAGCGTCGAAGAATCATGAACGAGCGGGTGGGTCCGGTTTCCCATAGCCTGTTGGAACAATAGTTGGGTCACCCCCAGTAGTGCCCACATCATCCATCATAGCACCATCAGTGGTGCTCACAACGTCCCTCACACCAGGAGGGACCTCTACAACTGGGGCAGAACCCGATGCCCCTAAAACACTCTCATACACCCTCTACTGGCGCAACACCTCATCAAAAATCAAAGTCTTCCTAGCCTCCTTCTCCTACCTACACTGTCTCTTATGAGCATTTTACTCCTCAATGCGACTAGAACAGTGCCTCTTACCTTTAGCATGTGTAGGCTCAAGCCCCTCCTCGGTGGTCCCACTAAATGAAGCATCCAGCACAGTATCATCAGTCAGTTCAGTAGGTGCAGCCTAAGGCTCAATTGTAGGCGTGACAAGAATGGCATCAACGTCGGTCTGGAGATTGGCTAACTCAGCCTGCAATGAGTATAGATCTATGGTCAGGGCCGATCGCTCGAGGACTCGCAATTAAATGCATCAAGAGGCTTATTAACAGCCTAGACCTTTCGGTTCATCATGCCCTTCATCCTTCATTGTATTCTGGCCTCGGACTTGGCTATTAACTTTTACGTCCACGGCTGGATGTGATGCAACAGTGTGGCCATCTGAGCCTCTAATTTATGTACTCTGGCCAATGGGACAACAGTAGCTCCCAACTGTGGTGTGGACCGGGATGAACTAGGAGCCATAGTTGCGGCTTGGGAAGAGGAGGTCAGGACAGTATCAGAGTGATCTGGTATAATAGGGTTACAGCCATGTGCCTGCCCCACCGTTTCTGCAAGATCGGCGCCCAATTGAGGTACCTTAACCTGGGGCTCTTTGCGAGGTGTCGCCACATTTGCCTCATCTCGGATGAGGCCTGTACCCAAAGGTCTGTTAGGGTGGATCAACTTATCACAATGCCAGATCGGCACTCCAAAGTTCATCCACAATTGGAAAATCAAACATGGAAAGGGGTAAGTAGTGGAGGTCTTGAATGCCCTCTCGTGAATCTCTGCCAGCAGCATGCGGGTAAATTCAATCTCAACTCCTTCTACTAATGTTGCAACCATGACCGCTCTATCCCAAGTGAGTTGGTTGTTAGCTTTTGTAGGTGACACACTGTTACGCACAAACAACCAGAAGAACTTGGCCACAAAATTTAATGTGGCATTTCGGATACCCTACCGTGGTGTGGTGACCAACTCCGCACGCTCGCCATCCGCAGCAATGTACTTAGCCAACCATAGTATAATAGCCTCCGCTGCTCAGCATTCCTTTGGAAAGCACCGCTCCGCACGATGTCCCATCTGTAATCAAACTTCGATGTGTTAAGTCACAAAGAGTGACCTGTGGTAGGTCCATAGAGAAAGCGGCTGATGGTAGCTTGTGATATGTCTACCGGATAACCTCGGACCATAGTGGACGTGAGAGGATCTTGGGCTAAGGGCTTTGATTGCTTGGAGATCGACCCACGGAGAGTGGCAGCATAGGAGGCATAGAACTCCCACACAATCTCCTCGCTATAAGTCCCTGGGTCTCGAGCCATCTAGTCACACTTGTGAAGGTTGAAAAGCTGGTGAATGTCGGGGATAGTGTGCAAGCTCCTTGTGAGGACTCTGAGCTCCTCTGTAACAATTTAGGCCATCTTCTCTTTGTCATTAATCATCTTGGAATCCCGATAGATTTTCCATTGGCCTGCAACACACTATCTTTTTGGCTCACCGGCCACTGGAGTAGGGTTCTCATTCCTTGGTATTGGTACTGACTCTGAGTTAGTGGTCTCATCAGATGAAATTGCTTGTTCGTTATGGCTGGACCCTGTGGTTGACTTGGCATTGGACCTCGAAGCATGGGCAGACTCTGACCCTAAAGCATGGGTAGACTCGGAGCCAGACGCAGACCCAGTATTTGATCTGGAAGCAGCCCCAGTTGGTGACCCGATCAGTGTGTGCTCCTCATCAAACTGGAACACAGTGACTACGTCGGGAATCACCTTCCGGGGGGTGCCTATGGTTGCTCGATGTGCAATGGGAGAAGTCCTTGTGTTGGAGGGAACGTACGCTGGATCTCTTTCCGTATTTGTGTCCTCATCGATTAACCTAAAGCTAGGAGCAACAGATTCTGACTTGCCCTATTTTGAGTAGGTAACTAGCTTTTTAGGTGCCATTGTACCTGTTTAAGCGATATTAGTGCCAAAACTAACCATAAACAAACTAAAAATATTTAGAACTTTAAACGAACAGTGACAAAGTCCCATGAATATTTCAGGCAGAGGCTACAGTGGTCATCAACGGAGGAGTCCTACAGTCCGTAGACTGATTTACGGTCCGTGGAACCTTTCCGTGGATCAGAGGACAAACAATCTTGGTCGCGGATGGAAACCACGGATGTACAGAACGGTCCGTAGATTTATCTACGGACCATAGTCCACATCTGTGGTTTCACACTTTGAGAAATTTCAGGTGCATCCAACTACGAACCTAATCTATGGTCCATGGATTGATCTACGGTCCGTAGACGGGGTATCGTTGATGTGATATGTGCCAGATTTCAGCCATTTTTTATTTTCAAGTCCACATCGTGGACCATGTTCAACAATATCCTACTCTAACCATGCATTTCAACATTGAATCATGCTAGTTTGTCATTCTCAGGATTTCGATTAATCATTTTAACAAGTATTTAAGACAAAATTTGGAACCCTAAGTTTAAACTTACATTTAGACTTATAGTCACATACAACAAGGCAACACAATCACTATCTATCGTTCCAAAGGGTATTGTAACTGCCAATTTTATCATGCAATATCATTTAACAATTACCCAAGGTTAAGACCCGACTCCCGACTTTTTATATTCAATCTATGAACCAAAATTCAAAGTGAGGGGAAAGTCTATTACCTTACAAGCAATGTGGAGTGGGTTGATTACGTGACGACACTAAGTTTTGCGAGACCAAAGAATCACCGCTTCGTTACTAACCCAACAATGGACCCTTTTTGTGGAATATGGAATGAGTTGTATTCGAAATGGAAAGGAATTGTGGGAATGATGGGGCAATGGAAGGGATGATTTTGTGAGGGAGTTATGGAGTGATTAAGGGGAGTTGAGGGTGTTTGAAACGGTTGGAGAGTGAATGGAGGAAAGTGGAAATTATTTGAAATTAGGGGAGTTTTAAATAAGGGGTTCCGGGTCGGGTCAGATAGATTTAGGGTTTTGGACCCACGAGACTCCATCTACGGTCCGTGGGTCGATCTACAGTCTGTAGATTGCAATCGTAGATCACTCTTATACTTGGAAAATTTTAGGGGCTTACCTGGGATCTACCAACACCATCCACGGTCCGTGGATAGAACGAAGGACCGTTGATGGGGTCCGTAGACTTCTGCACCAGACCATTTTCAACAGATTTTTCATAGTGTACCTGCACATGTAGCAACCATTAGGCTATTCTTTTTACATTTTTTCGACAGTTTTTAGACATGGACCCTATGCTAATTCTAGCCAACCCTAAAAAAAAATAAACACACCTATTTAAAATGATACAGAGACGCAATTAAATAATGAAAACTATTAAATGGGAAATAGAAACCTATCGTTGGCTAGATTGTACATCTTGGGTTGCCTCCGAAGCAGCGCTTGATTTAACGTCGCTGCACGACGCAAGTTTCTTGATTACTCAGACTTGATCAAGATTGTAGGCATTAATCACTTCTTGCACACTTTCAGCATTTCCCAAATAGATCTTGATCCTTTGGCCGTTTACCATGAACCTTGTTCCTTCACTATTCTAAAGCCCAACCGCTCCATTGGGGAGCACTTTTGTGAGAAAAAATGGCCCAGTCCATTTGGACTTGAGTTTTCCTGGAAACAAGCGCAACCTAAAGTTTAATAGAAGCACAAGATCACTAACCACAAATTCTCGCTTTTCAATTCTTTGATCATGATACCGTTTCATCTTCTCTTTGTACAAGGCTGAACTGTCATAAGCTTTCAGGCAAAACTCATCAAGCATATTCAAGTAATTCATTCTTTGATTCGATGCGGCGCCCCAATCCAAATTTAACTTCTTCATTGCCCTCATCGCCTTATGCTCTAGCTCTACCGGTAAATGACAAAACTTCCCATATACAAGTTGGTAAGGATACATACCAACTTGTATGCAGTGCGATAGGCCCATAGAGCATCATCAAGCTTCCTTGACCAATCCGTTCTATTAGCATTCACAGTCTTCGCCAAAATCTGTTTGATTTCTCTGTTGGACACTTCAACTTGCCCACTAGTCTGCGGATGGTAAGGAGTGGCTACATTGTGGCGTACACCATATTTCTCAAGTAGTGCCTTGAACAACTTATTACAAAAGTGAGAACCTCTGTTGCTGATAATCTCCCTCGGTGTACCGAATTTGGAGAAGATATTTTTTTTCAAGAATGTGGTGACACTTTTACCTTCATTGTTGGGGAGCGCAACTGCTTCCACCCACTTCGATACATAATCAACCGCAATAAGAATATATCTCACCCCATATGAACTCACAAATGGACCCATAAAATCAATGGTCCATACATCAAACAACTATATCACCAATATAGGATTCATAGGGAGCTCTTGCCTCTTTGAAATCCCTCATTCTCTTTGGCAACGATCACAAGACTTGGCGAAATCATGAGCATCTTGGTGGATGGTAGGCCAGTAGTACACTCACTGCAAAATCTTATGCGCTGTTCGAATAGCACTATGATGCCCACCAACAGGCGATGAATGGCATGCTTCAAGTACATTCAACATCTCAACCTCGGGCACACATCGACGAATAATTCCATCAGCACAACTAAGATACAAGTAAGGCTCATCCCAAAAGAATTTCTTCACATCATGCATAAACTTTTACCTTTAGTGAAAAGACAACTCCGGGGGCACCAAATCGCTTACCAAATAATTAGCAAAGTCTGCTGAAACGACCCCAAAAATGCCCGAAAATGTGCTTCGGAAACACCTATAATTGTAATTTCCATATATCTCAAAATCCGTGCATGATTTCGGAAATCCGACTTCATATTCTTGTTTAGGGGGTCAAATTGAGTGGGAAATGAGTCTAACCCGAATTTTAGAACAACCGTATCAAAATTCGAAAATCGCAAAAAATGCGATTTTGAGGGTCAACTTTAAAGGGGCATATCTCTCAGCACACAAGGAACTGGAAGGAGCTCAAACTATCAAAATTAAAGCTTTGTGAGTTAGCTTTCCAACGCAATTTGTTTTGCCTCATTCCGAGTTAGGATGAAGGAGTTATAACCATTTTCGTAAAACCTCGCCGGCAGAAAAGTGCCATTTCCAGTAAGCCGAAACACTGTTCACCCGCCCCATTAATTTTTCTAAGTGTTGGACAATTTTTTTTCCAAAAGGGCATATGATATTCCCTATATATCATTAGTTCATTCCAAGTCTCTAAAACATTTCTCAAACATCCAAAAACTCTCTCTAAACCCTCTCCAAAATTCCACCAAGATCATCAACCAAATTCAAGGATCCCAAGCTTTAATTCCGGATTCAAGATTCAATCTCAAGCAATTCTCCATTCCAATCTTCATCAAGAATTCTCCAAAGTTGAGGTATGTGGGTTGATTGTGGAAACCTTCCTTTCCACAAGTCCAACCATTTATCCTCTATTTTACTTCAAGTTTATGGGTCCTTATGATCATTTATGAACTCTTGAATTATGGAATTATTACTACACATCCTATTATGGTCTATTTTTGTATATTATCATGAAATGGAATGATTATATGATGTTTATGGTTTTCATGCCCCCATGATCAAATTATGAAGGTTGTTATATATGTATATATATATGTATGTTGTTGGTGGGCTGTTTTATATGGATTTTGAAATTGGTTGGACTTAGTACTCTTGAAACACATGATTTTATTTACATGAACAAGTAGCCCACCATATGTTTGATAAAATGCCATTTATAGAATTCTTATGAAATGGAAGGTCCAATGTACGTCCTATGAGTCGGATGATTATATAAGTATTGAAATGATGATGAAATGGATACATGTATATGATTTTCTCTATATAGTGTGTGAGTCGACCAAGCCTAGCTCGGGGGTTGTAGGCCCGGGTAACCGTATCAAGGGGTTGGTACCTTGGTTGCCTAGTACGGGGGTAGTAGGCCCGTATAACCGTATCGAGGGGTTTGTACCTTGGTTGCCTAGTACGGGGGTAGTAGGCCCGTATAACCATATCGAGGGGTTGGTACCTTGGTCCCTAGCTCGGGGGGTGGTAGGCCCGGGTAACCACATTGAGGGGTTTGTACCTCTTTCGCCTCTCCAAGGGGGTGGTAGGCCTTGGAAATACTATATTGATGGTCACTCACCACACATGTACTACGTCCCACTAAATATGATTTTTATGTAAGCGTCATTATATACATCATTTCATTTATGTGCTATCTATCGGGTATGATTATGCATTTTTCCTATGATGTCCATCTATTGTAGCATTGCATTGCATCCCACATACTTAGTACATTCAAACGTACTAACGCATACTCTATGCCTACATGATGTCACCATGTAGGGACCGGAGCACCGCTTGACCATCCTCCTCCGCGTGGCTAATACGATTTCCTATCAAGGTTATTGGTGAGTCCTCCATTCCGGGGACGTTGCTCATGATCTTTTGCTATGTATAAGACTTTTCTTTTTAGTTATGTTTTGACTATGAGGGTGAGCCCGGTAGTTTGTCTTGGCCCCCGCTAAGTACTCATGTTTAGAGGTGGTGTTGGACAAGTTGTGTATTATGCTTGAGCTTGACTCATCTATGGTATTTATGTACCATTTCTTCTTTTTTTCTCTTGCTCCCTTAGTCCCGATTTCCCCCTTTGATTATGCTTATTGCTTATGGTCATTTTAATTGCTTCCGCGACCAAGGATGTGTAATGATACGCTATGAGGCTTGTTTGGGGTTCCTTCGGGTTCCCCATTCGCCGGTCACGTCTAGGCCCTAGGCTTGGGTCGTGACAAACTTGGTATCAGAGCACTAGGTTGATAGATCCTCGGAGTCCAACACACCGCGTTGATTAGAGTCCGATTCATGGTTGTGTTGTGCACCACAACTATGAGTAGGAGGCTATGAGACGTTTTAGGAAATGTTTCACTTCTTCATTCTCTAAGTCGTGCCATAGATCTATAAGCTCTCTCTCTTATTCCTTGTCTTATGGTGTTTAAAGTTGGACCAGTTGAAGGGTTCTTGCTAGAAGGAGCGAGTGGTTGTAATGCCAATTATGGCTATGTGACTTGTGAGCTTTGATGGAATAGATTATGAAGTTGTATTTTGTGTGATTAATGCTTCATAATTGTCTTTGTGTTGGTTAGAAGAACTTGTGTAGGCTTACTCCAAAGGGGGAGATAGTGTGCCTACCTAGCAAGGTAATTGTGATGTTATGTTTAGTTGATGGTAGAACCCATATGGTCAAATTGTTGATTCCCAAAGGAGCCTATCCGAGAGTGGAGATGGGAAAAGAAATTATATGCCCTAGGTCGGGATTATGTTGTGTTTTGAAGTTGACTTTGAGGGTTGCATGTACCATCTAGTTAAGGTGAATAATAAGAAGTATAAGTGTTGACCAACTTCAAAGGGTTAGTTGTTGTATTTTAAGATTGATCTTAAGTATGGTCACTTAAGTAGGGTGCTTAGATAATACCTAGGCATAGTTGGTTGGTAGACCCCACCAAAAGTGGTGATAAGGGTTGACATGGTCTAGAGTTGTCTTAATCCAACTTTAGTGAAAAAGAGAAAGGTTTCTTGGTCAAAATTCCTCTAAGTTCCTCTAAGGTTTAACCAAGAAAGGATGTCTACCCGTAAGTCTCAAAGAGTGAGTGGTAGTGGATCTTAAGGGTTCCGGTATGTGTTTTATGTTTTATTGAATTGCGGAAATTCCATGGGCCAAAGATAGAGGAAGATCCTCTAGAGTTTATAAAGGAGTTATCTAAGGTGATGAACCTTGTAGGAGTAATCTTAGTAATACTTGTCTTTCGTGACTTGATAAAGAGAATATCGTGATTTTTTTTTTTTTGTGTCGTCCTTAATATTCATGGGTTTAGTTATGGCCATATGTGAGTGATTAGTATAACTCAACTTAGTCCTTATGAGTTTTATGATGTGTTGGATTTTGACAAATAGTGATTCTTAAGTGGTACCTAGAGATGTTGAGTGATTAAGCTCCTTTAAAAGAGGGTAGGAGTGAGATCCTCATTGGTTTGAGAATCATGTTGTGTAATGAGATAGTTTAGGCTTACCCCAATGCGGGATAATATGCTTAGATGGTAAGGTTATTGAGTGTCCTTGATGTTTATGAGATAGGTTTGCTTGAATTCTCACCTTATGTGGTTTAGTGAATTGGAGCAATCTAGACCCGAATTGGTAGATTCATATGAGATCTTGAGTGATATCCTAGTGACGGCCTTAGAAAAGGATGCTACTAGGGTTGACTTGGAAGAATTTTTGGGATGAAGGTACCGGTATGTGGTAATTTCATATGAGAGTAAGTGTTATGTTGATTTCCGGTACTACCTTATCTTGTATGATGCCTTATGAGGCTATGAGGCTTAGAGTTCTCCGGATGAGTTAATAGAACCTTTTTCGGATTTTACCCCGGTTAGTGGTTTAAAGTTAGAAAAAAAAAGGGGTTTGTGAAGAATATCTCTTACCTTGTTCCCCTAGGAATACTCTTGTTGACTTAGTGAAACTTGGCATGTTAAGCCTTGATGTGACTCTTAGTATGGATGGGTTGCATACTTGGTGTGTTTTTATTGATGATAGGGCTCGGATGGTTAGAAGAATATGGGGCCCTTGAGTGTGTACTAGTTATCACCTTGTTGAGTAGGATGACATTTGGGTACAATTTCTTCCTATTATGGATTTGGTGTTTGATTGTGTCATATAAGGGTGGTATGGCTAGATGTTGAGGACCATAGACTTTTGCAAAAATGGCAAAATGTGAGTTTGGTTATGTCTTTAGGAGTGCTTGGAAAAAGTTTTCTTGAGGGTTGTAGTGAGGGCTTCCTCCTAAGGAGGGGATGGTGTGCTTAAAAAGCATGATTTGTTGAAATCCCAACATCCTCATCTCTTTCTTCCATTCCTATTCTAGCTTGAGACCAAGAGTTCCTAGATGGGCCTATGTTATGTTTTAGAAGTCATATGTGATTTTTATATTCTGATGATTTCCTTATGAAAGGTATGTTTTTGAGAATTCATGTTTTGAGATAAAAATGAGTTTTCATGTTTCATGCCCCTCATGTTGATAGGCAATTAGAGTAAGTAACCTATGTGATTCATGAGGTGAATGGTTTAAATGTGCTTTTAAGAAGTAATTGCATAATTGGCCGAAGATCATATGATAAGCATGATTTGAGTTGAAGGAGGAAATTCCTCCAATGAAACGGAATATGTCTAAGTTGCATGCATATTGAGTTCGTAGAAGTAGTCCTATTCTCTCATGTTGTATGATGTGTGTTTTAAATGGAGATTTTTTTTCTCCTAAGTTGTGCATTGTGTGTAATATGGCATACTTGACTTGATGATGTGAATTAAATGAACATGCTTGAATGTGTTCTTATGAAATGGAATGTTAGCTCCTTATGTGGTGGAAACTTTCCTAAAGAGTAGAGGAGGTAGTTCCTCCCATGTTTATGTGAATTAATGAGGTTTGCGCATTTCCATAAAAACTTGTGTTTTTGAAGAAAGATGAGTTGTTTCCCTCATGTTGTAGTGCATTGGTTATAAGTGATCTATTGTACTTCATGAAAATAAGGTATGAGCATGTCTTAGTAAGGAGTTGAGAAGTTCCTCCTTGAAAGAGTGCTATTGAACATGGAAACTTGCATATGTGCTTAATGCTGTATGGACTATGTAATGACTAGGAGAAGGTAGTTCCTCCTATGAACATGAGAAATGTTGATGTTGGTGTGTTATGACTAGGAGAAGGTAGTTTCTCCTTGAACATCACTAAACATGATAATGTCATTGCATACATTCATGTTTAAGTTGACAATTGGTTCATTGTGGTTTTACAATTATGTTGAGGTTTTTGAAATAAGGTGTAAGTGCATTGTTGCATCCTTATGTGGGCTGAAATTTCCATGTTTGTGTCTCTCATGTATGTTTCTTTAACATTCGGGGACGAATGTTCCCAAGGGGGAGATATTGAAACGACCCCAAAAATGCCCGAAAATGTGCTTCGGAAACACCTATAATTGTAATTTCCATATATCTCAAAATCCGTGCATGATTTCGGAAATCCGACTTCATATTCTTGTTTAGGGGGTCAAATTGAGTGGGAAATGAGTCTAACCCGAATTTTAGAACAACCGTATCAAAATTCGAAAATCGCAAAAAATGCGATTTTGAGGGTCAACTTTAAAGGGGCATATCTCTCAGCACACAAGGAACTGGAAGGAGCTCAAACTATCAAAATTAAAGCTTTGTGAGTTAGCTTTCCAACGCAATTTGTTTCGCCTCATTCCGAGTTAGGATGAAGGAGTTATAACCATTTTCGTAAAACCTCGCCGGCAGAAAAGTGCCATTTCCAGTAAGCCGAAACACTGTTCACCCGCCCCATTAATTTTTCTAAGTGTTGGACAATTTTTTTTCCAAAAGGGCATATGATATTCCCTATATATCATTAGTTCATTCCAAGTCTCTAAAACATTTCTCAAACATCCAAAAACTCTCTCTAAACCCTCTCCAAAATTCCACCAAGATCATCAACCAAATTCAAGGATCCCAAGCTTTAATTCCGGATTCAAGATTCAATCTCAAGCAATTCTCCATTCCAATCTTCATCAAGAATTCTCCAAAGTTGAGGTATGTGGGTTGATTGTGGAAACCTTCCTTTCCACAAGTCCAACCATTTATCCTCTATTTTACTTCAAGTTTATGGGTCCTTATGATCATTTATGAACTCTTGAATTATGGAATTATTACTACACATCCTATTATGGTCTATTTTTGTATATTATCATGAAATGGAATGATTATATGATGTTTATGGTTTTCATGCCCCCATGATCAAATTATGAAGGTTGTTATATATGTATATATATATGTATGTTGTTGGTGGGCTGTTTTATATGGATTTTGAAATTGGTTGGACTTAGTACTCTTGAAACACATGATTTTATTTACATGAACAAGTAGCCCACCATATGTTTGATAAAATGCCATTTATAGAATTCTTATGAAATGGAAGGTCCAATGTACGTCCTATGAGTCGGATGATTATATAAGTATTGAAATGATGATGAAATGGATACATGTATATGATTTTCTCTATATAGTGTGTGAGTCGACCAAGCCTAGCTCGGGGGGTTGTAGGCCCGGGTAACCGTATCAAGGGGTTGGTACCTTGGTTGCCTAGTACGGGGGGTAGTAGGCCCGTATAACCGTATCGAGGGGTTTGTACCTTGGTTGCCTAGTACGGGGGGTAGTAGGCCCGTATAACCATATCGAGGGGTTGGTACCTTGGTCCCTAGCTCGGGGGGTGGTAGGCCCGGGTAACCACATTGAGGGGTTTGTACCTCTTTCGCCTCTCCAAGGGGGTGGTAGGCCTTGGAAATACTATATTGATGGTCACTCACCACACATGTACTACGTCCCACTAAATATGATTTTTATGTAAGCGTCATTATATACATCATTTCATTTATGTGCTATCTATCGGGTATGATTATGCATTTTTCCTATGATGTCCATCTATTGTAGCATTGCATTGCATCCCACATACTTAGTACATTCAAACGTACTAACGCATACTCTATGCCTACATGATGTCACCATGTAGGGACCGGAGCACCGCTTGACCATCCTCCTCCGCGTGGCTAATACGATTTCCTATCAAGGTTATTGGTGAGTCCTCCATTCCGGGGACGTTGCTCATGATCTTTTGCTATGTATAAGACTTTTCTTTTTAGTTATGTTTTGACTATGAGGGTGAGCCCGGTAGTTTGTCTTGGCCCCCGCTAAGTACTCATGTTTAGAGGTGGTGTTGGACAAGTTGTGTATTATGCTTGAGCTTGACTCATCTATGGTATTTATGTACCATTTCTTCTTTTTTTCTCTTGCTCCCTTAGTCCCGATTTCCCCCTTTGATTATGCTTATTGCTTATGGTCATTTTAATTGCTTCCGCGACCAAGGATGTGTAATGATACGCTATGAGGCTTGTTTGGGGTTCCTTCGGGTTCCCCATTCGCCGGTCACGTCTAGGCCCTAGGCTTGGGTCGTGACATCTGCGAACCATGAAATTAAATCATGAGAAGCAGCCAATACCTATTCATCTGGAAAAGCATCATTAATTTCACCCCTATCTACAAGCTTTAGCATAGCCTCTTCCTATAATCTGGACAAGTGATCGGCAACTTGATTTTCGGTCCCCTTTCTATATTTTACCACAAAATCAAACCCTTGCATCTACAATACCCATCTAATCAATCTTGGTTTTGCATCCTTTTTTGCCATCAAATACCTGAATGCAGAATGGTCAGTATGCACTATGACCTCAATACCAAGCAAGTAGATCGAAATTTCTCGAATGCAAAAACCACCGCAAGAAGTTCTTGTTCGGTCACAATATAATTCTTCTGGGCCACATTTAGAGCTTTGCTAGCATAGTAAATAGAGTGATGAATTTTCTCTTTCCTCTGTCCTAGTACCACACCAAGTGCCACTCCACTTGCATCACACATTACCTCAAACGGTTGTCCCCAATCAGGTGAAATAATGATAGGTGCAGTAACCAACTTCTCCTTGAACTCTCTAAATGCTCTCAGACAAGCCTCATCAAAATCAAACTTATACTACTTTTCGAGCAGTTTGCACAATGGGTGTGCAATTTTTGAAAAGTCTTCTATGAATCTCTTATAGAATCGAGCATGCCCAAGAAAACTTCTAACACCTTTTACAGAAATAAGTGGCATAAGCTTTTCTATTACCTCAACTTTAGCTTTATCAACTTCAATACCTTTCTCTGAAATTCGATGACCCAACACTATACCTTCTTTAACCAGGAAATGACACTTCTCCTAATTCAGCACCAAGTTGCAGTCTTCACACCTTTTAAGTACCTCGGCCAAATGATCCATCCAATGATCAAACGAATCACCTACAACTGAAAGCCCCTGTCTGATCATTCACAACATAAGCATCCTCTTCATAATAACACTTTTCCACAGGTGTGGAGTTCTAGTCAAGTAGTTCACAACATTTACCTTTTATACACATCCGCTCACATGCTTCAATACCAAACCCAACTCGGTCCTCATCTAAGCCATCTCTTCATGAATCTCATCCGCAAACTGGTTGTTCGTAGCATTAATGGCAAATGTGTTTCTCCCAGTATCCGACCTCCTACTGCTTCATGCTTTATTGTTACGAGAGATCTTCTCCAGCTTTCATTTGATCTTAGTGTATGTGCACTCACCATATGAACCTCCAACAATAGTATCCAACACTGTTTTATTGTTATCATCCTGACCTCGATAGAAATATTCCTTCAGCGATTCATCATCAATACGGTGATCCGGAATACCTCTTATGAACGAAGTGAATCTATCCCAGGAGCTACTTACAGACACTCCAAGTAATGCCACAAAATTATTGACCCTATCTTTGTGATTTAGCTTCTTGCACACTAGATAATACCTTGCTAAGAACACATCCCTCAGTTGGTTCCATGTATAGATTGAGTTATAAGGAAGCTCAGTGAACCATATAGCAGCATCGCCTGTCAGTGATATAGGGAACACTCGCAATCTGATGACATCCATACCCATGTCTGGTCGACCTACACAGCTCTTGCAGACTACCCTTATTTTGGCTATGTGAGCATGTGGGTCCTCCGATTGCAACCCTGAGAACAAGCCTCTCACTGTAAGCATCTGCATCAAGCTACTTGTTACCACAAATGTGTGCCCCGGAGGCAAAGGGGGTAAGACTAGAGGTCCATCAGAGTCAACAATATTGGCGTTGCGCCTTTCGTTGTCATGCAATTGTGGGTCTGGTGGACCGTGCACCCTCACTGAATTTCCCAATTGATTTTCAGCTAGACCTCGATTTTCCCCACCAGCTAGTCTCTGCTGTTGTAACTCAACTGTATCATCAAGATTTACTCCGATAGGATTAACTGGAATTCCTTGATTGTTCATTCTTCGCAAAGTTCTGTCCAACTCCGAATCGTAAGGAGTAAGTGGTTCACCTTGGCTCCGTGTCCTTGGCATACACCAGAGTCAGAACCTGAGAAAGACAAAAAGAAAAAGAAAAATTAGGAAATATTTTACTAAAGTTCAATAATGTAGTTAAAATTAATCTAAAAGGCAAATTTCCCCGGCAGCGGCGCCAAAATTTGATCCGCTCAAATTACACCTCCCTAAAGAAGCATAAGCGATAGTTATCAAGTAAAGATCCCAAATTGTAGGTTGGGGTCAATCCCA
The DNA here is from genome assembly GCF_900185275.1 of Solanum verrucosum. NCBI lineage: Eukaryota > Viridiplantae > Streptophyta > Magnoliopsida > Solanales > Solanaceae > Solanum > Solanum verrucosum. The sequence goes on from NW_026020257.1 coordinate 147,585, forward strand.
TGAGGAAACTTATTTAGACTTAACTTTAACTTACACTTATATTCGTTTAGTCAAAGTACTTCGAGAAACAAGTAATAAAAAGGGGGATTTGTGAAACAAATTGTAAGAATTCAGTAAGTAATCAGTAAACAAAAGTCAATTTTTGTTGTTATCAAGATGAGAAAATTAACTAGGGTATACGTGTTCACCACAAGCTCCTAACTCAGTAATCCTAGTAATAGCAATTATTTCCTAGTGTATTACATGCAAAGTGATAAGTTAGGTATCTCTAAATCCTTGGTTCGGCATCTAAAGAATTTCATCCCGCATCTTGGTCCGGCTACGTATGTATAATTTACTAACCTTTACCTTTACCTCATATTAGACATCATAATCGATGTTTGGCTTAGTTATTACTTTGCCCCAATCTACACTAGCCTATTAGATAGTATTACACTAAATCTATGTTGATAATTCTTTTTTTGTTTATTACCTCCTTGGTCCGGCAAGTAGCAACAAGGCGAGTTCTAACGTGTGCACTCGTTAAAAAGACTTTTGAATGAAAGAATTATCAATGCATGCAAAACACTATTCAAGAATTGCTTATTTACTATTCATACTTTGTTAATCGCTCATGGATCCCACAACCCTAGTTGTGGAGTTTAGTTACCCATAATCATATGAACACAATTCATTGTTTTAGAGAAAAGAATTATGAACTTATGTAGTGGAGAAAATAAACCCATAAATTCAACTCGAATTTCAAACCAAATCTTCAAAATTAACCTTTGGAAATCAAGAATTGCTAGGGTAGCAAAATGAATTCCCCAGTCAAAAAGTAAAACAAAAGTAATAAAGTCTAACCCTTGAAAACGAGGTTTACATGCCTTATTTATAGAAAACAAGTCCTAAATTAAAAGGAAAACAAATTAAGGAAAGTTTGTTCAGGCACGCGTATTCATTCCACGAGACTGACTCACGGACCGTCAATGGATCTACGGTCCGTAAGTCCCTTCCGTCAGCAAGGACTTAGAAAATAATTCAGCCTCCAAAAATCAGCTTCTCTTAAGCAAACGATGGACTTGCAGAACGGACCGTAGATCGATCTACGGTCCGTCAATCCCCCTCCGTGGCTCCACACTTAGAATCTTCAAAAATCAGGTACTGGACCCCCGCAGTATCAATCTATGGATCAAAAGTACGGTCTGTAGATCAATCTACGGACCTTCAGAGGCCACCGTGGTTCCACACTTGCTCAGATTTCCTTGATTTGCATTGCCTGCTATCTACGACCATCACCTACGGAGCGTTAGTGGACCTATGGTCCATAGATCACCTCTGTAGATGCCATTTTCTGCATTTCTTTGAGTTGTCTCTTTACTTCCACACCTGAACATCTTTCATGCAAAATATGATAAAAACACATAAAAACCAATACACAAAGGCCCTAGACACACACAACTTGTAAGTGAAATATATTAGAAATACCGTAAACTCACGGTATATCATATTACATTAATATATTAAGAGATACCAAAAGAACTCTATAGGTCACAACAAAATTGGTAGGTCTTGCCAAATAGTTTAACACTTTATTATTTCTTTATATGCACATTCTTAAACATGTTGGTCCCAACCAAGTCAAATTTTCTAGATTAAAACTCTTTCTTGAACAAATGTCATACCTGAAACAGATTTTCATCATTTTTTTTATATATTTTAAAATAAGGAAAACAAACACTTTTATTTGAACTTTTAATTTATTTAAAAAAACATATTTGCCCCAATTTTTGTGACAAGGACTTTCTAGATTTTTGTTTTGGTTGGACCGAACCTCAACATAAGACTGCCTACGTATTTTGTCAAAGCAAAAATAAGGTCAAACGTAGTTTCTGAAGTTTTGTTATATGAAGTAAGAAAACTTTTGTTTTATTTAATTTTGAAGAAAGGTAAAAACCTTATATTTAGAAAGGATAAACACAACTTTTCTTTTTACTTTTTTTTAAAAAATTTTGAATAAGAATTAAGAACTTTTTTTTTAGAAATTTTAACTGAGAATCACCGAACACGAAGAGGGTTGCCCACATAGCTCATCGATATGAGAATCACGTGTGCGTCGTTCAGATTAGATAGTTAAATAAACTTTAAGGCATTTACACTTGACTTAACAAATGCATTATTTTTCGAAGAATTATGAAAACAAATCTTTTATTTTATTTTTGAAATCTACAAAAGAAACTAAAAATAATTTATTTATTTATATTTGTAAATTTTTCTTAAGCAGTGAAAAATCTTTCATTTCATTTTTTTTAAAGTATAATAACTTCTAAAAGAAGAATTTTTTTTATGTTTTCTCCCATTTTCTTATGTTGTAAAAATAGAAAGATAACATTTTCTCTCATTCCACTAATCACACTAAAATGGATCAACTTGTCAAGACTTTCTGAATAAATGCATTTTCATATAGCACATAAAATGATCTAAATAGTAAAATACGATAGGGGTACATGTCATAGACGGATACGACCCCTGTGTCGAGTACCACTAAGTCAAATGCAAATGATGCCCATAAGTGGAGCCTTCCAGTGATAAACCTATTTATATTATAGTTTACTAGGTTCAAACCTTCATAAGATAGGTATCTAAACTGGCTTACCCGAGTAGACAGCTCGAGCCAGGGAGGGGCAACTTATCTGTAGCAGCGCTATTTCGACTTCATTGTTAATTCAACCCCGTCTAACATGGGTGACTAAAAATTCTTCACTGGGTGTCAAGACACTACAACTCTATCTCAATAGAAGTAGGATGCATAACTGCATTCCTGTAAATGTGTGTGAAGTGTTACTAGAGACTCAGAGTGGTTGAGTAAGAGAAAACAATATAATACAGTTCAACAATATAAAACCAATAAATGATGACAAAGTAGCACATTAGGCCATCATACACAATATATCCAAAAAATACAATAATAAAATAAAGTAAGAGCCAATATAATAAAGCTCGAATTCTAGTTATTCCCTAGCAGAGTCGCCATCTGTGACGGTATTAATTAGGGATTATTTTATTTTTAGAGTCACCACTTAGAATTGAGTTATGGTGTTCCAAGTCACCTTTATGAATCCATAATCAATAAGAAATGACTCTTTAGTTTTGGTCTGCGAAAACAAAAGTTTGGGTAAGGAATTTTGTTGATGGAGGGGAAGGTATTAGGATCCCTGGAGTCTCGTGGTTTTAGCACGATCGCTTTTATTAAATTATACTCGACTTATATTATTATTATTATTATTTTTTGGATAAATTGTGTTATAGACCATGGTTTGCTCATATTTTTTATTGTTTAATTTTACTAATCGTAAACCAGTTGCATAACTGCATTCTCAATCTTGACATTTAGAGACATAATTGTCCTCCCCTCTCAAGTGCATCACACTTAATAATCTTAGTTTACACTTCTTGGCTTGAATTAATAAAAAATTAATTATTAAAACAATTTAGTCAAGATGCGAGAAATAATCACACGTTATACTATTTTATTTCTAAATTTAATGATATAAAAAGTTCAACAAATTTCAATATTATAATGTCAAAATTAAACACAATAAATTTGAGCAACTTCATAACATTGAAATCACGTCTTACATAATCATGAAAAAAAATCATACAATAAAATTAAATATTATCTACTGCAAAAATCAATTTACGAAAAGACAACAATCCATATAAGGAGCACGAACTCGAAGCCACGTAAGCACCTCTAACTCAACCTTTATATTTTTTCTCATCTGTGTGTGTTTCCTTTTATTTTTATTTTTTTGGCTGCTGCATGTATTTCAAGAAAAATGTTTTGATTCTTTTGTTCTTTTTTTCATGTTGTGTCGTGTGTGTGTATGTATTGTTGTTGTGGGTTTCTGCATCTGTCGTATAGTGTAGTGGTAGTAGTAGTGTTGCTGTAACTTTTGGAATATAGGTGTAGTACGTGTGTGTTCTGTTTAGGATAGTTTTTTCTTTTTCCCTCTTTTTTTTCCGATGTTAGGTAGTATATGTCGGGTAGGAAAAAGTGTGAGAATATAAAGAGAGTGGAGGGGAGTATAGTTGAGTGGAATGTGAGTGTGGGTGAGAGGTTTAAGGGAGTGGGAATTTGGTAGTAGTTAAGATAAATGGGAGTGTGCAAAAATTAAATATACATAATAAAAGTGTAGTTGATTATTTTGAACTAATAAAAATTTAAGGAAAGTTAAATAGTTAATCTAAAAATTATAATTAAGAAATACTAGCTTATTTATTAAACAAATATTTAAAAGCAAATATTTTTTGTAACTTTTCATATATATATATTTTTTTTCAACAATTGAAATTAGAACTTACCTTGAAATGTGACTCTATTTTTTTGTAGTTTACAAATATTTTAACATAACTAACTAAAATAAGATAAAAATTAGAATATTTAATTCAAAATATAAACGAAATATTTAAGCCCTAAACTTTGTGTAAAACATCAAGTTCGGTAAAAAATTACGTGTCTACAAACCCCAATTCTAGTTAGGGTTTCTTTTTATACTATGGGTATTGTTGTATGTTGATCCAATTTAGTAGAAAATTATTCTATATGATTGTTTATGATTTAATTACATGTTTTAGTATGATTATAAATTTATACATGATTAACCTATGATTTTAGGGTGAATTTGATGTAGCTGAGTTTCATGCTATGAAAGGGGGAATTGAGGGCTTAGATGTGATCTTCAAAGATTGATGAATTACTTTATGAATTGCTTGAGATTAGAACACCTAGATATGAATTACTTAAAAGTAAAGCTTGTACACATGAATTGATTAGGTTAGGTCTTATATGACGAGTCATGATTAGTTGTGTGGAGATTGAGTCTATATGAAGATATATGATTAAAATTGGTTAATGATGAAGCATGTGAGTAGAATGTCTTGAGACTTTGGTCTATGAGGTGCTTATGTGAAATATTTCTTGAGAGTAAGCCTTGTAGTATGAATGTGATTTCTAACACCTTGAGGGTAAAAGCTAATATGACTAAACGAGGAATGTTAAGGCTTTGAGAGTGAAGCTATTATGCATGATGATTTGTATATGGCATGATTGGTGAAGGACTTTACCCACATTACCTATATTATAAGTATATGTTATTATGCATGTTTTATGAAGATTATGTATATTCTTGACGAACACTTTGAGAGTGAAGTGATTATGATCATGATCTTGTTGTTTGTAGTCGAAAGAATACTCATTTACACTGTCAAGACCCAAGGGTACCGCCTAGACGTAACATGGCACATGGAATCCCGGAAGGGACCCAAGTAAGCCACTTAGATTATCATCATCACATAAGTATAGAATAATAAAGAATAAATCACAATTTTCAGTCTTTCAGAAATCTTTCATAAAAATAAAGCGGAAGTCTAGACAAAGTCTCATTAAGCCATATAATACAATCGGAGTCTCAAAATAATAGGTCACATCCATTACAATAGAAAATATGAAAATTTCTAGTACAATTAAAGAAATGAAACAACAATAAAAGCTCTTGTGCTCAGATCCATGAGGACATACCACAAGTTTGATGAGTAGTCAACCGAAGTTTGAGCTAGAAGGAATCACCTTAGACGCCGGAACCTACACTTAGTAGAAAAGTATAGAACAAATATGGGTTAGTACAATTAATGCACTAAGTATGATAGCTATGCATGAAAACCATTTAAGATGCTAAAAAGGGAAAATTTACTGGAAAACTATACATTTGATCAAGTTTATGAAATATCATATAAGTAAGTGCAAAAGCATAAAATACATGCATATTCAACTTATTAATCATGTCAACATAAAGGAAACTAACCATAAGAACCATCAAAGCAACTTTGTGCAATGTATGGATAAGGTCACATATCCCTATCCACACTAAAGAAGACTCATTAGGTGATTATAGTTCATAACTACAACTCTAGTTCATTCTATCATAATGGGATTAGCTTTAACCGACATAGACCATGAGACCTTAATCATGGAATCCGGTGTCTACCCCACACCAAAAAGGGGTTGTCCTACTTGCCTAAGGCAGAAGTAGAACTCTTACCTTATGTGGATCCACTAGCTAAAGACCTATGTGGGCACATACTTTATGGAATATGAATATTTCTTCTAGAAACTCAGACTCAACTATGGTAGAAGGTTTCCATCTCATGAGACAACTACTTTGCGAACCTGGACTCCACTAGTGTAAAAAGAATCCATTTGGGAAGCCGGACTCAACTAGTGTAAAAGCTTCCATCTCATAGTCATATCCACTCGGTGCTAAGAATTAACTCCCTTTTTGAGTTTATATTAAGTCTTGATTCAAGTTGATAAAATAGGAAAGAATGTCTTGACACTCAATCCACAACTCATTCTATAGCTCCTAGATTTATTATGGGAGACTAGTCTTCAACCCTTAGAACCAACATATGTGACAAACCTTTCACATTACATGATCTTCATACCTATATGTGTGCATAAGGATAGTCATCCAACCAATATCACAATTAGATCATAATAGAAGTACTATACTCTCAAAGCAATCTAATTGAATGCACACAAATCTCATACATATAGCTAGTTCTCATGCTTGTCCCTTCAAGGGCTATAGATCACTATGCATAAATATCTCTAGAATTACTTCATTGAACATGTATAATAACCTAATTCAAGTAAGCAATTCATCACATTCATAATTCGAACACAATCTACAAACAAAGACCCATATTCATGCTTCAAGATCCAATTTAAGGAAACCTAGATATTCATGGATTTTTAGATAATTCTTTTGGAAAACAGTATTAATTAATCAAATTGACCATAATATAAGACAATAAACACATTGAAATCGTTTTGAAAGTGAATCCATGTCATAGATTGAAAACCCTAGGTTCTTGGAGAAATTGAACTTTGAGAAATAGAGTTTTGAAGGGCTTTATGGAAGGAAGCTATCCATAAATTAACACTACCAAACCTTGATTGGAAATCCTTCAAGAAATTTAAGAGGAAAGTTGAGTTCTTGTGCCTTGGTATCCTAGTTCTTCTTCTTCTTCAATGGTGGTTTCTAGTGAGAGAATTTTTGGAGGGGAGAGCCTTTGATTTGGGTCTTGTGAGAATGAGTTAGTTTTCTTAGTTTAGGGGTCTTATTAATTATTTATATGTGTCTTAAATAATATTAAACAACCCTACATAGTTACTTAGTTAACCCTTAACCCCTCCCTTAATCCCTATTTCAAAAAATAAAGACCCAAAATCTAATGTGACCTACGAAACCCCACCCACAGACCGTGGGTGGGGTCAAGAGCCGTACTTGTTATTCGTAATTTGTGACTGAAACTTGGGAGGAACAGGGGAGGTCCATCCTCGACTCATGACCCCCACCTATGGGGCATGGGTCCACCCACGGTTAGTGGGTGCCCAACCGTAGCTCAAGATATTTTTGACAGCTTTTACGGGCTGCTTCAAGGTTCCCCTCAAGGGTCCTTGGTTGGTCCTTGGGGGGTCGTACCTTGAAGTTTACACCCAAAAATGTTTATACCAAGTGTCGGAGGTTATTTTACGACTCTAATCATTACGCTAAACCCCAAATGGGTCACTAGTTTTACATTAGGCTCTAGTTTAGTCTTACTAGTTTCACCGGGTGTTACATTATCTCCCCTCTGGGAACATTCGTCCTCAAATGAGGATTTAGACACCTAAGGAGGTTAAAGACTCAAGACTAGCAGCCGATCATGCATGAAACATCAAAATAATGCACAACTCAAAGATATACTATTCACAAAGTGCACTATTCAAAGGAGGAAACTTCAACTCAATTTCAAACATAATCAATGCAACATAAGGAAGTAGGAACTACATCTATCAACCCAAAATACATGAAATTTAACATTTCTCATGTTCATAGGAGGAACTACCGTCTCCATCAAAAGCATTCTCATCACAACTTTATGGAGCCACTATGACATCTCATAAAAACATAATAAAGAATGTTCATCAACACATCTCATGAAGTCAAATATGCAACATCATACTAAAATGCACAGCCATATGATGAAACACATAAATAATGAAAACTCATTTTATCACTAAACATGAATTTCATCAAGAACATGCATCATTTAAGGAAACCATGGAAAACATACCACTCACACATGACTTCCAAAACAAGGAGATTTTAGAGGAACTGTTTACCTCAAGCTTGAGTAGGGAAGGAAAGAGATGAGGGTATCGGTACTTCATGTCGGCCTCGGCCTCCCAAGTGGAACCCTCAACTAGGTGATTTCTCTACAAAACCTTAATGGAAGCTACTTCCTTGTTTCTTAACTTCTTGACTTGCCGGTCAACAATCTCTACCAGAACCTCTTCATAGGAAAGGCTTTCATCAACACCTCAACCTTCTAACGGAATAATGGTCACCGGGGCCTCAATATACTTTTTAAGCATAGAAACATGAAACACCGGGTGAATCGGGGTCAACTCATTAGGCAAGTCCAACTCTTAGGCAACTTTCCCAACACTCTCCAATATTTGGTAAGGACCTACAAATCGGGGACTAAGCTTCCCTTTTTTGCTAAACCTCATCACACCCTTCATAGGTGAGATTTTCAAATAGACCCAATCACCAACTTATAATTCCAACTCTCGTCTCCTCACATTGGCATAAGGCTTTTGCCTACTTTGAGCCGTTTCCAACCTCTCTCTAATAAGTCAAACTTTTTGAATAGCTTCATAAACCAACTCAGGGCCAATAAGAGCAATGTCACCTACTTCAAACCAACAAAGTGGAGACCTACATCTCCTACCATACAAAGCTTCAAAAGGATCCATACCTATGTTTGAGTAGTGACTATTATTGTAGGCAAACTCTACCAAGGGCAAGTGGTCATCCCAAATACCTTTAAAAATTTTTACATATGCCCTCAACATGTCCTCTAAGGTTTGAATGGTACGTTCCTCTTGACCATCCATTTGAGGATGGAAAGCGGTGCTAAGCTTCACCTTAGTGCCAAGCCCTTTTTGGAATGACTTCCCAAAATGAGAAGTAAATTGAGGACCCCAATCTGAAATGATAGATAGAGGAACCCCATGGAACTTCACTATTTCCCTAATATAGTACTCGGCATAGTGTTTTGCCGAGTGACTTAGCACCGAGTTGGGAGTAGACTTAGCACCGAGTTGGGCTAAGGTTCAACGTACCCTCAAAGTCCCAGAACTACGTGCCAATGTAGGTTCAAAAGTCATGTATGTTAGGCATCAGTTTTATTGATCACGTCACATAAATGCCTTTATACCCCTGCCAAGGTATAATGGATCTTCTCGATAGGGTGTATACATCGGACTCTATGTTTAGCTCACGTGGTTTATGTCGATTAATAGTTGCTCCCATAGTCGCACTTTTATTGTATTGACCATATTATCAACATTTACTTCAATATTCAGTTAAACATGTTATCTTCATGATTGGTACTTGGTCATTGCATCTAGTTTAGCTTTCCGTTATGTCTCAGTATATCAATGTTTATGTTCAATTTATATTGTTTAACTTAGTATCTATATCCGACATGCTCAGTACATTCAATGTACCAAACCATACTTTTGCGTATCTAGATCACTTTTTGTTCGACTTTCACTCCATACTCATTAGCTTCAGTGGTGAGTCCTCATAGTTTGCGGACGTTTCTTTATGCTTCTGGTTTAGTTAGCTCATTATCAGCTTTTAGTATTTTTAGAGTTAGTTGGGACTAGTCCCAGCAGCTCATCAGTATTAGAGGCTTTCAGACATAGTATTAAGTTATTTTGGGTTGTTCCCCATTGATATTAAGATATATTCTCACTTGATGTTCTTTTAGTTTGATTCACTTTACAATTATGCTTCCGCTTACTTAGATGTATTTCAATATACTTCTCATATACCAGAATTAGGGTTATCTTGAGGACTATCGTGATCCTAAGTGTCGGGTTGTGTCTATGGGCTAGACTCAAGACGTGACACATGCTTAGTTTAGGGGTGCTTCCAAGTGCTAGATAAATCCACGACCGCTCAAGAAAATCGAGAGGTTGTAGCTCCTCTAAACCCAAATGTGGCTACAACTACAACTAGAGTTTAGAACTTCACTCGCATGAAGCCTCATAGTTTCATGGTTTCAAAGGTAATGAGGATCAACAAGAGTTCAAACAATCTTATATAAAAGATTACAAATATTATGGGGATCACTCTACTCGAAAGTTCAGATTTTGTTGCTTATCAATTGAAAGGAGTTGCTGAGATTTAGCAAGTAATGGATAGAAGAAAGGACTATTGATGCAAGCCTATTGGATTGGGATAAGTTTAAAGGTTATTTTCTAGAAAGGTTCTTTCATCTTGAGATGAGAGAGGCTAAGGCACAAAACTTCATAACTTTAAAGCAAGGTAACATTACTGTGAAATATTATGCTTTGATGTAAACTCAAATCTACAGATATGCTTCCAATTATGAAGGCCGACCTTAGATCCTATTTGAGTAAGTTTTTCCCTAGTGTTTCTTGAGACGGTTGTAAAAGAGTGAAGAATTGCTATGTTGATAAAATAGATTGATATGTTGTTGTTGACAACCTATGCCAAGTAGATTGAGGAGGAAAAACTCAAGGAGAGTGCTAGGGATATTAAGAGGGCTCTCAGATATATAATGTAGGTACTTTTATTAGAGATGGAGAGGAGGTAGTCATTCTCAGATTTGTCAGAAATAGTCAGGCCTGGTCCCATCTTCTATTAGGCTTCGGTTCCTAACATTAACAAGGATAGGGTGTCAAGATCTAAGTCAGAGAGTAGTGTTTCTAGTGGACGTTGCTTTCCTACATGTCAAAAGCGTTGTAAGAACCATCTGGTAGAATGTATGGCTAGTACTCGTAGTTCCTTTTTATATGGTAAGATTTGTTATAAATTGAGGGATATCCCATCGGCCTTCGACAAGGTTACATGTGTTCATCAATAGACTCAACCTAGTGCTCCAGTAGGTCACCTGAATAAGCAGAGTGCCTTATCTAGATCTAGTGGAGGATAGCGTCACAATAGATTTTATGCTCTTCAGACTCTACAAAATCACGAGGATTCCCCTGATGTGGTCAATGGTATATTATGAGTCTTTTAGTTTGATGTTTATGTCTTGTTATATCTAGGATCCATATTTACTTTTGTGACACCTTATATTGTTATGAAATTCGATGTCTGTCTTGAGATCCTATAAAATCCATTCTTAGTATGTACTTTTGTAGGTGAGTTTGATTTAGCTAGATTAAGTTACATCAATTGCCCAATATTAGTTCTTAAGTATATCACCTTAGTTAATCTGTTAGAGTTATACATCATTGATTTTGATCTCATTCTTGGTATGGATTCTCTACATGCTTGTTTTGCCTCTATCGATTGTAGAACCAGAGTCATTAAATTTTATTTCAGAATGAAATAGTCATTGAATGGAAGGGTAGTACCTCAATGCCTATAGTTCAGTTTATCTCATGCCTCAAGGCTGCGAAGATTATTTATAAGGGTTTTATCTGTCATATAGTTCGATTTAAGGATACCAATTTTGAAACATCTACTCATTAATCGGTTTTTATAGAAAATGAATTCCTAGAAGTGTTTCTTGATGGTCTTATAGGAGTTACTATTGAAAGGGAAATCATATATTGGATTAACCTTCTTCCAGATACCCTACCTATGTCTATCCCTCCTTAGAGAATAGCTCCAACTAAGCTTAACAAGTTGAAAGATTAGTCAAATGACATTCTAGATAAAGGTTTCTTTAAACTCAATAGTTATGTATGGGGTTCCAACTTTTAAAACTACATGAAAGATGGCTCTCTCAAAATGTGGATTGATTACTAATATTTGAATAAGGTCACAAGAACAATAAGTATCCCATCCCCAAGATTAATGACTTGTTCGATCAACTTCAGGGTGGGAGGTATTATTTTAATTAAAGACCTCAAATCAAGTTATCATCATCTATGGGAAAGAGAAGATGACATTCAGAAGACAACCTTCAGGACTCAATATGGTCACTTTGGATTTTTTGTTATGTCCTTTGGACTTACAAAACGCTCCTACACCTTTCATAGAATTGATGAACAAACTATTCAAACATTATTTATATATGTTTTTCATTATTTTAATATATGACAATTTGATCAATTCTCAGAGTGAGGGTGAATATGCAGATCATTTGAGGATTGTATTGCAATTGTTTAAATACCATTTGTTGTTACTAAGTTCAGTAAGTGTGAATTTTTGTTGGGGTCTATAGCGTTCCATGGCCATATATTCTCAAAAATGCGCATTCAAGTTTATCCTAAAAAGACCAAGGCATTTAAGAACGAGCCTAGACCTCATTATCCCTCATATATTAGGAGTGTTTATTGTTTTAATAATTACTTTAAATAGTTTGTTGACAGTTTTTCCTCTATTGTTTCTTCTTTAACTAGTCTGACTCAAAGGAAAGTGAAAATTATTAGTCGAAAGCTTTTAAGAAGAGTTTCTAGGAGTTCAAGACCAAACTAGCTTCAGCCTCGGTTTTGACTCTACCAAAATGATCATATGATTTTGTGGTTTATTGTGATTCCTCTAGGTTTGGCCTGGGTTTTGTGCTGATGCAACATAGAAAGGTCATAGACTGTGTATCTAGGCAACTCAAGTTTCATGTTAAGAATTACCTGAGTCATGATTTAGAATTGGTAGTGGTAGTGTTTCCCTTGAAGATTTGGAGGCACTATCTTTATTGTGTTCATGTGGATGTGTTCACCGATCATAATAGTACTCAATTTTTGTTCAATCTTCGCCAACGGAGATGACTTGAGTTGTTGAAAGATTATGACATAAGTGTCATTTCCCATTTTCGTAGAGCTAATGTAGTTGTCGATGCTCTTTAGAGATTGTCTATGCAGAGTGTTGCTCATATTGAGAATAAGAAAAAAGATTTTGTTCGTGATGTTCCCAAACTTATTCATTTGGGAGTTCTTTTGGTTGATTCAGATGATGGTTGAGTTACTGTTTAGAATGGGTTAAAATAATCTTTTGTGTTATATGTTAAGGAAAAATAGGATAATGATCCAATTATTGTTGAACTGAAGAAACTAGTTCTTGAAAAAGTTATTGAGGCTTTCTCCCAAGAGGGAGATTGTGTGCTTTGTTATTACTGTCAATTATTTGTTCCAGATGTTGATTTGTAGAGGAAATATATACTTTTATAAGCTCACGGTTCTTAATACTCTATTCACCTTCAAGCCAATAAGATGTACCGTTATCTATGGAAAGTGTATTGATAGAATCAGATAAACAAGAAAATTATTGAATTTGTGGCAAAGTGTCCAAATTGCCAACAAGTTAAGGGTGAGTATTAGAAACTAGATGATATGACTCAAGATAATAGCATTCCTATTTGGAAATAGGAAGATATAAAAAGGGACTTTATTACATGTTTGCCTGGTGTTCGTCATCAACATGACTCCATTTAGGTTATTATAGAATTAATTACTAAGTCAACACATTTCCTTCAAGTTAAAAGTTCCTACTCAGTCACGGTATATTCTAGAATTTACATTCAAGAGTTGGTTAAATTACATGGTGTTCCCCTTTCCATTATTTTTGACAGGGCTACTCAGTTCACCTCTCGAGTTTGGAGGTCGTTTCAGAAAGGTCTTGGTACTCAAGTTTGCATACATATGGTTTTGTTGAATAAATTATTTATACTTTGGAAAATATTTTGAGAGCATGTGTGATAAGCTTTAAAGGTTATTGGGATGAACATTTGCCTTTGATTGAGCTTTCTTATAATAATAATAGTTATCACTCTAGTGTGCAGATGGATCCATTTGAGGCACTCTATGGTAGGTGGTGTAGGTATCCTATTGACTACTTTGAAGTTTGTGAAGTGGTTTTGTTAGGGCCTGAGTCAGTTCATGAGGCCATAGAAAAATTTTGACCTATTGGGGATAAGTTGACAATGACCTAGAGTAGGCAGAAATCTTATACCGATGTGAGAAGGATATAGGTGGAATTTGATGTAGATGATTGGGTTTATCTGAAAATCTAACCTATGAAGGGTTGATGGTGTTTGGTAAGAAGGGAAAGTACAATCCCAACTATTGATATATCATGAGTTTATGGTATTTTTGATAAATTTCACATGGAGTGTGTGTGAGTCTTGAGCATTTTGTTATTAGATATGATGGTTTTTGTGCAATTCCTACAGGAAATAGGTTCGGATGCGATTGTTTGAGATAAGAGGAGATAAGTGGCCAGTGACGGACCGTCATGTACGTCCTTCGTTCGTGACCAGAGATTTAAAGTTCCAATATTTGAACCACGGAGGAAAGTGACGGACCATAGTCTAGTCCACGAACCGTAGGTCCAAACATCGTCTGAAGGCCCTAAAATATTTTCCAAGTGCTGATCCACAGAGAGAGACCACGGACCGTAGGTTGACCCACAGTACGTAGGTCGTATCGTCGATTGAAACCGTGTTTGTGTTGTTATTTCCTTATTTTGTTTTCTACTTGGTTTAAGATTTGTTAACTATAAACATTAGTTGTTATTTCCATTTTTAAGGGTTAGACAATATTGGGAACCTCTGTTTTGGCTTTGTGATTTCTTTGCAAGAACCTTGGCAATTTAAATCTTTAAGTTTGGTTTTATTAAATTTTTCTTCTGATTTCCAATTGAAGATTCCGGTATTCATCTCTTTGGTTGTAAGTTTATGATTCTTCTTAACAACAATATGTATTGTGAATTCTCAAGCATGAGTAGGTAAATCCACAACTAGGGTTGTGGGAACCATGAACAATTAACATCTTATGACTAAAAAATAAGTAATTCTTGAATAGTGTTTATGCATGTATTGTTAATTCTTTCGTTTAAAAGTCTTTCTAGAGTTGCACAATGTTAGAACTTTCCTTGTTCCTACTTGCCTTACCAAGGGGGTAATGAACGAGAAAATAATTAAGCAACAGAGATTTAGTTAAGGATTTGCTGCTATCTAATAGTCTATCTTTTATCATTTGTGGAAAGGGTGAATACCTTAAGTTAATTGACACGAGGGCTAATCCGGGGTAAAGGTACGGGTTAGTAAAGCACACAACCATATATTTACCAAGTCGCAAGTGAAAGTTTCTACTTAAACTACCAATTACATAGGAATACATAACTTATCGGTCTTGCATGTCAAACACTAGGATGAAATTACTATTATTAGGAATACTGCGTTAAGAGCTCATGGGAAACACGTATGCCATAGTTTTCATCTCCTATTAATAGCTCAAAATTGCAAACTTGGTAACTTGTTATGATAAAAACAACAATCTTTTATTTTATTTGCGAAACCCCCCGTTTGTTACTTTTCTCAGAAATAGTTTGACTAAACGGATATTATTTTAAGTTAACTTAAGTCTAAACCATATTTCTCGTGGGATCGACCCTAACTTAAAAGTTAGGTTCTTTATATGGCAACAACAACTTATACTTCTTTCGGGAGGTGTAATTTTGGCCAGTAGAGGAGTACTACTATGAAGAGGATGTTAATTTGGTGGATGATCAAACGGGGGGTTTCTGAACCAACGCCCAAGGTTCCAATTCAGATAATTGGCGCCAAGGTCAAGAAAACCAAGGTCATAAATATGGAAACTACAACCGAGAGGGAAATTATGTCCGGGATGGGAACTTCAATCGTGATAACAACTACAACAGGAACAACTATGGAAACATGAATTAGAGAGTTGGGCCTTATGTTCCACCTGGCAATAGATAGGGTGGTACTAGTATGACTCACATTAAAGATATGATGCAGAAGATGATGAAGAGGTTTGATGCGACTGATGAAAGTGTTAAGGAGATGCATAATGATTTATCTGGAATTTGTCAGAAAGTTGATGCCCATGCAGGGTCGATCAAGCAACTTGAGCATCAGTTTAGTCAGTTGTTCGATATTATGAACCCACGTCAGACTGACACACTTCTTAGGAACACAATCAAAAACCCGAAAAATGATGGGCATTGTATGGAAGTCAGTACTGTAGGAGGAAAATAGACTATTAATTCCCTTATGTCGTCTGAGGTTGAAAGAGTGGTAGAAAAAGATGCGGATGAGATTGAGGTTATTGGAGATCTGAAAGATACTACAGAAAAGAAACCTAAGGTGACCTAAAAAGTTGTTCCCATGCCTAGGCCTCCACCTCCCATTCAACAGAGGTTGGTGAAAAAGAATGAAGAAGGAAAATAACGCAGTTTTATAGCAATGTTGAAACAGTTTTCCATCAATGTCCCATTTATAGAAACTTTGGAGATAATACTTGGGTATGAAAAATTCATGAAGGACTTCGTGACCAAAAAGAGGCCTGTTAGTTTTGAGGATGAAGAAAAGTTACAACATTGTAGTGTTATTGCTACAAGGTCAGTAGTGCAGAAGAAATAGCATCTTGCAGCTTTCACTATTCATTATACCATCAGTGTGTTACACTTTGTGAAGCCTTTGTGTGATGTGGTTGCTTGCATTAATTTGATGCCATTGTCTATTTATAAGAAGTTGGGTTTAGGAGCTCCAAAACCGATTGCGATGCGTTTACTTATGGCTAATAGAAATGGGAAGAGGTCCATTGGAGTGTTGCAAGACTTCCTTGTGAAATTAGAATCATTCATCTTTCCGGTGGACTTTGTGATATTAGATTGTGAGGTTGAATTTGAAATTCCCATCATATTAGGGAGATAATTTCTTGCTACTGGGCGTGCATTAGTTGATATGGAGAGCGGGTAGATGATGTTTTGATTAAGTAAAGAGGAGATAACTTTTAACATCTGTAGGTCTATGAAGCATAAAAGAAATCTTATGTCTATATTAGTGGTAAATCATAGGGTGGAGCAGGAATCTGAAGTGTTCATTGAAGAGAGGTTAGGTCTTGATGCACTAGCAGCGGTGATGATGAATTTTGACAGTGATGGTATTCGTGACTATGATGAGCTTGTTGCTACACTTGATAGGTTCGAGTTTCATTTCGAGCAAAAACGGTTGGAATTAGAATGAAGAATCAAGATATCCCACCTGCATAATCGTATGTTGATAAGCCTCAAAACTTGAACTTAAGGTTCTTCCATCCCATTTGCGGTACGTAATCTTGGGAAAAATAGCACTTTGCTTGTAATCATTGTTGCAGACTTGAGTGAACGCAAGTAGAGGCCTTGGTATCGGTACTGATGCGGTTTAAGAGGGCTATTGGATGGACTATTGCAGACAGTATTGTGATTCTTCCATGCATTTGTTCTCCCAAAATTCAACTCATGCCGAACAAGAAGCCATGTATTGGGCATCAAAGGAGATTGATCCCCCCATCCAAGAGGTTGTGAAAAGGAGATTATTAAATAGTTGGATGATGGAGTCATATATCCCATTGTTGATAGTAGTTGGGTCTGCCATGTGCAGTGTGTGCCAAAGAAAGAAGGGATCACTTTGGTTCCTAATGCTAAAAAAGAACTTGTTCCAATGAGGCCGGTGACTGGTTGGAGATTGTGTATGGACTACTGCAAGCTAACTCCATGGACATAAAAGATCACTTTCCAATGCCTTTTATGGACTAGATTTTGGATCGTCTCTGTCACGACCCGCGAGCACCCCCTAGTCGTAACACGACGTACTTGACCCCGAAGGGATCTTATACAAGCCCTTAGCATATCATGACATAAGAACATAGGAAACAAATGCAGAAAATTTAAAACTTTTCTTTACAATCGAAGTCTTTATAAAATAAGACAGTCTATGACACTGTGTCTCAAACCATCTGTAACATTAGCATTAAAACTCTTTAATACAATCTTAGGGACACGACCCTTACATAATTCTGAAGACATAAAAGTAAAGGCAATGAAGGACATGTGGTTGAGCCCTCGAATACAATGAGGACTCACCAATCTTCTTCTTCTTGATCTCATAGGAACCTAGCCACGAGGATAGCATCCAATATCTCCAAAGTCGACACTTTTAGAAAATGTTGAAATATGGGTTAGCACAAAATGTACTAAGTATGGAAGCCAGGCAAGAAAATCCTTAAAACATGCATAAAAGGGACATTTTGTTTAAAACCATGCTTCATGCTACTTTGGAATATCATCTTTGAAATAGTTGGAGAATGTAGCTCATAAGATAAACCATGCACAATTCATCATAACATATAGAGTATCATCCTAATTACAAGCATAGTCTCCAACACAACATAATACATACTCCAATCTTCACAAACATACTTCACATGTATAACCACATACCAAGATCATATCATTACAATAGAACTATCACATAAGCAACCATAAGCTAAACTTGTGCAATGCATATATAGGATCCCATAATCCTATCCACAGTAAGTCTACCTTTTAGGCCACCATGATCATGCATAACATAAGTTCATACTACATATATGCAACCCAAAGTCATACTAGTGCAATGCAAAGGTAATATCCCATAACCCTACCGAATGCTAAATATCACATTTAGACCACCAACAACATACATATCTTACTTTTAGTTCATTCATAACTAACATACATAAGTAAGGAGACATTCATCATCATCACTTGTAACAAGTAAAGTCAACCTTATCATTCATTCATATCACACATACATAATTCAAAGCCTTCATTACATAAGAGAACCTAACCATAACATCTCTTAAAGTCCACTTGTGCAATGTATGGGTGAAGTCCCATACCCCCACTCATACTAAGTAGTACCTTTTAAGAAGTAAAAATTAGAGTCTATGTTCTTATCATAGCTCGTATTCATATCATTTAGGGAAATATAACCTTAGCTGACATAGACCATTTGAGAGACATGGAATCTGGTGTTCTACTCCCATACTGAAAAGAGAGTGTCCTACTTGCCTAAGGTAGAACGTACATCCTAGCTTTTAGGTGGATCCACTAGCTAAGTCCTATGTGTGCATATAGTTATGGCATATGGCGATTTCTACTAGAAACCTGGACTTGCTAAACGTAGAAGGTTTCCATCCCATGAGAGAACATATATTGGGAAGCCAGACTTGCTAAACGTAAACGCTCCCATCTCACTTTCATATCCGCTAGGTGCTAAGCATAATTCCCTTTAAAAGCTACATTAAGTCTTTTACTTAAGTTCAAGGTTATAGGAGAATGCACTAGGCACTCAAACCTACATTCATCAGAATAGCTCAAAGATTCATTAAGTGAGAATATCCTTTCACTTTAGAACCATCAATAAGTGAGTAAACCTTTCATATTATCATTCGTAGTGTGTGCATGAGAATGACCTTTCATTTAACACAACAATACTATCATAAGCATACTTACATACTTCATACATAGTAAAGTGCATAGGGTATAGGGATGAAGGATCTTGCATTAATACCACATTATACACAATAACTAAACACCTCCACCTTTGTAGTGGACCAACATGATCATGTACATTTCATGCATATGAGTATGTAAAGCTGCATATAAGAACTAACCTTTCAATCAACACCATAGATACATTATCATCATAGACACTTCCTTTTCAAGTGTTCATAAGCATGTACATAATACCACAATAACACATAATACACATATATTGCATTTAAGAGTCACATTGAGTCAACACATCTAGCATTCAACATATATAACATAGATACAACCATGACTCAAGTAACACATTTATTTCATGCATAAACTCATATGATCATATTATAGGTCATGTGGGTGAAGTCTTTGCACAATAATGCCATATACAACTTCAACCTACATAGTAGCTTCCTTATTTAAGCCTAAGCATCCTTAACTTATTCATGTTAGCTTTTACCATTTATGCCTTAGGAATTACCTTCATAATATGAGCCTTACACTCAAGCCATGCCTCACATTGTAATCATGTATATGTGAGGCATGGCTTGAGTGTAAGGCTCAACTACATACTTCATGCTTACTCACTTATAGACATATAGCATCAACTAAACTAGATAACCATACTACTTTAACCATGGTCCATCATATAAAACCTAATAATGTTAGTTCGTGTATACAAGATTCATTCATAAGAAATTCATGTCTAAGTGATCTAATCTAAGGCAATTCACTAAGAAGTTCATCAATCTTAAAGGTTCACATCTAACCCTCAATTTACCTCTTTCATGACATAACCCTAGAATCTTAGGTTAATAAATAATATAGTTAGATTCATACTTTGATCATGTAATTACATCATAATCAACTCACACTCAATCAATTAAATCAACTTTTAACAATACTTATTCTGTAGGGAAAAGCCATAGCTAGGGTTGGGGAAAACTCATGGATTCTTTGGAATTCACGTTAGAATCACCTAAAATCATTAGTATCATCAATAACAAACATAATTCAATGTACAAACAATCACTTGTTAAGCTTCCATGATCAATCAAGTCACACCTTAGTTCACAAAATCATGGGTCTAAGAGTGATTTCCATCAAAACCATCAATACTACAATAATACAACAATAAATTGTCTTAAACAATCATAATAAACCATAATTAAACAATTGAATTCGTTTTAGAAGAAGTCTTATGACTAGATTTGAAAACCCTAGATTTGGGGAATTTGAAAACATAGTTGAAGGGGCTTCTTGATGATAGCTAACCAAGAATAAAAAGCATCCATACCTTAGACTTAGAATCCCCTTAAATTCGTATGAAAAAATTCCCATCTCCAAGCCCTAGTTGATCTCATTCCTTGGTCTTCAATGAAGGTTCTAGAGAAGAGGTATTTGGGAGGGTAAAGAAGTTGGGATTTGATTTGGGATCTTGGGTTATAATGAATTAATGACTTAGGTTTAGGGTATTATTAGACTTATATAGGTGATTAATTAACTAACTAACCGATCCCCTAAGCGCTTAATTAATTAACTAAATAAATTCCTAATCACCAACTTAAAACTAAAAGGTCAAACCCTGCCAGCACCTACACCCACCCATCCACGAACCGTGGAAGGTTCTACTAGCCGTGAATGGCCTTCGTGGTTTGGTACTGGGGCTTCATTCGCAAGCCTACTGCAGGCCTTGACCTACGCCCATGACTTACGGAGTGTAGGTTGATTTGCTGGCCATCAATAGGGGTCGTGGATCAAGCTGTTTTGACAGCTTTTTAGGCAGTGTTGGGGTCCTCCTCAAGGACCCCTTTGTTGGTCCTTGGGGAGTCTTACCCGAAAGTTTAACCCCGAAACATGTCATTTTAAGTACATCAGCCATTTATCTTGATTTTAACCCTCATACAACACTCCAAAATACCACTACAACACACTAGTTCAACTTACTAGTATCCAGGTGTTATAGTTGTATCTTGACGTTTAACCTCTAAATTCCTCAACCTTCACTCGGCAAACCATTTAACAACACATAATAAAGTTACCAACTTCAAATTCACATGTGAGGCTCTAGTTTCACCTACTAGATTTCGTCAAGCATTAGCTAGGTCTTACTAGTTTTTACGGGGTGTTATAGCCTCGCTGGCAAGGATTGGTACTGTTTTCTATATGGGTATACGGGCTACAATAAAATCTCCAGAGCTCCAGAAGACCAACAAAAGACAACATTCACTTGTCCTTATGGGACTTTCACCTTCAAAAGGATGTCATTAGTGTTATGCATTGCTCCAGTGATCTTTCAACAGTGAATGATGTCGATATTTTCAGATATGGTGGAGTAGAAGATAGAGGTATTTATGGATGATTTTTCTATGGTAGGTGACTCATTTGATTACGGCTTGACACATTTGGCTGAGGTACTAAAACAGTGTTAAGAGTTCAATCTTGTTCTCAAGTGAGAAAAGTGCTACTTTATGGTGAAATAGGGTATAGTTCTGGGTCATCAGATTTTGCTGAAAGGTATTGAAGTTGATCGAACTAAAGTAGAGATAATAGAAAAACTTCCACCTCTCATCTCTATTAAAGGTGTTAGAAGTTTTCTTGGGCATGCAAGTTTCTACTGGATGTTCATAAAAGATTTCACCAAAATTGTACACCCATTGTGCAAGCTACTGGAGAAAGATTATAAGTTTGAGTTTGATGATGCTTTTTGGAGTGCATTTGGAGAGTTGAAAGAAAAGCTAACTTCGACACCTATCATTATTTCACCGAATTAGGGACAATCATTTGAAGTGATGTGTGATGCGAGTGGGGTGGCGTTTGACGTAGTATTGGGACAGAGGCGAGAGAAGATTATTCATCCTATATATTAATATGGAAGCAAATCCTCCAATGTTGCTCAAAAGAATTACACTTTGACTGAACAAGAACTGTTTCAAGTTGTTATTGTATTCGAAATGTTAAGGCCCTATTTGCTTGGCACTAAGATGATTATGCATACTGATCATTAAACATTAAGGTATCTGATTGCTAAGAAGGATGCAAAACCGAGGTTGATTAGACGGATTCTTTAGTTGCAAGAGTTTGATTTTGAGGTAAACATAGAAAGGGAACAAAAAAATCAAATCGTCGATCATTTTTCTAGATTGGAGAAGGAAGTTATGGTCAAGCTAGGAGATGGGGTTGAGATTAATGATGCATTTCCCAATGAGCAGGTATTGGTAGCTTCTTATGACCTTATTCCATGTTTCGCAGATTTTGCTAAATATTTGGCAAGTGATTTGGTGCCTTTGGATCTGTCATTTCACTAAAGAAAAAAGTTCACGTCAGATGTGAAGAAATTCTTTTGGGAAGAGCGTTACTTGTTCCGTGTTTATACTGATAGGATTATTCGTCGCTGTGTGCTTGAGGTTAAGATGATAAGTATACTTGAGGTGTGTCATTTATCGCCTATTGGTGGGCACTATTGTTGTATTCAGACTTCTTATAAGTTTTGCACTTTGGTTATTACTGGCCTATTATCCACCAAGATGCTCATGATTTCGCCAAGTATTGTGAACGTTGCCAATGAGAAGGAGGAATTTCAAAGAGGCAAGAACTACCTATGAACCCGATATTGGTGATTGAGCTTTTCGATGTTTGGGGTCTTCACATCATGGGTCCGGTTGTGAGTTCACATGGGATGAAGTATATTCTAGTTGCAGTTGACTATGTATCAAAATGGGTGTAAGCAATTAGGCTTCCAAACAATGAGGGAAAGAGTGTCACCGCATTTCTGAAAAAGAGTATTTTCTCCAGATTTGGTACACCTAGGGCAATTATCAGCGATGTAGGTTTTATCTTATAAAGCAAATTCTTGCAAAGACTCTGAACTCCAACAAAACTAATTGGTCAACAAGGCTTGATGATGCTCTATGGGCCTATCACACCGCATTCAAGACTCCCATATGTATGTCCCCCTACCAACTTGTATATAGGAAGTCATGTCATTTACCTGTAGAGTTAGAGCATAAATCCATGTGGACACTAAAGAAGTTGAATTTGGATTGGGGCGCTGCTTCAAGTCCAAGACTGAACGAGATGAATAAACTAGAAGAATTTCCCCTAAAGGCATATGAGAGTTCATCCTTGTACAAGGATAAGGTGAAAAAGTACCTTGATCAGAAAATTGAAAAGCGTGAATTTGCTCCCGGTGATCTAGTATTGTTATTTAACTCAAGGGTGCGCTTATTTACTGGTAGATTCAAGTCCAAAAGGACCGGGCCTTTTAGAGTAACCCAAGTATTTCTACATGGAGCGATTGATTTAACTAGAAAACAAGGAAAGAACGAGGCTCAAGGTGAATGACCAGAAGATAAAATTCTATTTGGGGCAAGCTAATTGTGTAAACGAGGTGATACATGAATGGAATCTTGGTGAAATCTCAATAACCAAGGGGTCTGCATCGTGCCGCGAAGTTAAATCAAGAGATGTTCGGGAGGAAACCCCAGATGTATAATCTAGACAACTACATGATTTTACTTTTCGATGTAGAGAGTTTTTCTTAAATTTGTAATTTTCTAGATAGATGTTTATTAATTTTGTGTTTTAGTGTTGGCTAGATAAAGATAGAATAGGGTCTGTGTCTAAAAAGTTTTAGAAAATGTAAAAGGGAAGTCCTAATATTTGCTACATGTGCAGCAGGGGAAAAATGAAATTATGCAAAAAAATTGCTGATGCAGTGGTCTACGGGTCCCATCGACGGTCCGTTAGTCTACCCACGGACCATGGATGGCATCCGTATATCCCAGGTATGTCTTCTAATTTTTACTAAGTGTTAGAGTAAACCAAAACCCCATCGATGAACCGTAGGTCGACCCACGAACCATCGATGAGGTTTGGTGGGTCCAAGTTAGGGTTACAGTTGACCCAACCCGGACCCCATTAAAATAAAACCTTTCATTTCAAATACATTTCCCACTTCCCTCTTTTCCCCCAAACCATTTCCAACCGTTACTACACCCAAAAAGATCCCTTAAACTCCCCATTTACATCCATAAAGTCCTACTTTTCTATTTCTAATCACTTCCAAATTCCATTTCCTCCATATTTCTCCCAAATTATCCATTTTCTCTCCTAAATTACTCCATTTCCACAAAGCATTCAAGGTCCAGGTTCGGTGTCATGTTTGGTCTTAGTAGCACATTGTTGCTACATCACACACTCATCAACTTTGCTTACTTGAATGGTAAACGATATCATCAGAACTTTGAATCCCTTTTTCATTGTTTCATCATGAAGTCAAAAAGTTGAACGTGACCTTGGGTAGTTAATTCTTTGTTTAATTGATGAAAGTTGGATTAGATACTACCCTTGAAATGATAGTGCGTGAGTGTGTTATAGATTTCACTTGTAAAATTAAGTTTTATAGGTCTAGTTGGAGGTTTGGACTTAGGGTTTCATTGTCTCGTTATAGATAATTGAATTTTCAATAATCAAAACCCTAAGGATGATAAACTACCGCACAATATATTGATATATATGTTTAAACTTGAAGAAATTGGTGATTGTTGTGTTAATTTTGTTATATTTGAATTACAGAAATCACACTGCCTTGGATAGTCCTGGTCCACAGCCTCAACCGGCGGACTGTTGTTCGACTTACGGGCCATAGGTAGTGGCCTGTCAACTACATGCACACAAATATTGGCTAAGTTATAACCACAGTGTGGACTACAATCTGTGGTTCCATCGACAAACCTTTCTGCACATCTGTGGTTCCATCGTCAAAGACACAAAAATGGGCACCCTGTCCTACGAAGGTGACCCACGGCCCGTCACTCTATCAACAAATTGTAGTTACTCACCATCGGACACAGAACCAGCTACTGCCCAAAAAAGTTTTCATTTTTTGCCTAATTCCTAATCTTATTCTAAATTTTTTTCTTGGGCATTCTTGTGTTGTTTAGGTACTACCTAGTCTTCCACAGGTACCATGGCACTGAAACAAGCTCTCATGTACGCAATAGGGGCATTTCTAAGTCTGTTGCCCCGTCACACCACATGATCGTGAACTCCAGTGAGGACGAGTACGTCCTTGGGACCACCAGAGACTCCCCCACTGCCACCGGACTACGAGTAACAGATCTAGTAAGATACTTACTTCTAGTGCGAGGTTGAGGTCACTGCCTCCCAGTTTAAGGAGGAGCCCCACCTGTAGGAGAGTCGCATTCCAACTACGAATCGCATTCTAGCTCCAGTGCCAGTGGTACTTCTAATCCTTTTTCCGATGCCGATAGCACGGGGGATGCATAGGACTACCCAGAGTTGAGCCGATTGTCAGTGCCAAAGAACAGAACAGGTGGTTCGTTGATGGCCAGTACCAAATCTATGATGACGGCAAGGTGTTGAATGAACATAGGAAGATGTCCAGACCAATTATTGAGGAGCGCCGAGTATTGACAAAAGAACTTCATACTGTGCCCTCCATTGAAAAGTTGTTTAAGAGGAACAAATGTGAGTGGATTGCACGAATCCTGGGTAATTTTAGCGGGGAGATGACTCATGAGTTGTACGCATCCTACGCCGCCACCGTCCACAATGTTATGCCCAAACGGGCTAAGCCACTAGCTCAGCACCACTACCTGCAGCTTTTACTATAGAATATCCCTGTTGACATCTCTGAGACCACTGTTCTCCATTTTGTTTATGGTCGAGCCCACACTCTGTCTATTAACAGAGCGGAGTATGACTACAGATGAGGTGTTTTGGAGTGGGGCTATTTAGAGGGATGCAGAGCACATAGAGACATTATTGAGATGGATGGACCGTCATATAGATGAGGATGGAGAGGGTACCGAGTGGGTGAGAAAAATTACACTACCTATCAGAAAGGAATCCCTGAGCTTCACCGTGAAGTTATTTTGGTCTGTGGTTCTTACTAGACTATCCCCTACACAAGTAGACAACTTTGTTACTTGGGAGCGGGATGTGATGTTAGCCGTGATTATGGCTGGGTTGGAGCTTGATTTCTCTCGCATCTTAATTTCTGAGATCCATGAGACGACATTCAAGACTACTACTACTACTCTGCCCTTCCCATGTATTAACTTCCATCTCTGCGGGGAGGCTTCGGTGCTTATTTGGCATTTTGATAGGCTGACAGAGACGACCAAGTCTGTGGACATCGACCTTATTAGAGATGATGCCAATGTTGTTGCACCGCGGAAGGAACCACGGGTTGACCCACCTTTATTGGGTGCTGATCTTACTGAGGATGTGAAGCATATGAAGGTTGATGACATTATCATACCTCCTACTTATGCAGATGCACATGCTCCCCCTTCTACTGCCACCCGGTCGTGAGCTCTTCCTGAGCTACTCACCCTTTCAGGTCAACTTTAATTACTTTAGCCGAAGTCTAGAGGTTGGACGCCCAGATGGATACCTTATTATAGCACCTGAGGCCTTGGATACAACGATATGTTGAGGAGGCTGAGGCTCATACGGAGCAGATGATGGACACCAAGATTCAGGCATTTCACAGACGGCTAGATACGTTTGAGTTGAGAATCTTGGAGAGTCCTTCTCCCACCATTGATGTTACCACTTTCCAGATGGAGTTGGCTAGGCTCCGTGCTAATGTTCATGCTCTTCTGGCCCCTGCTAAAGTTCTACTGGAGACTGAACCTGAGGCTGAGGAGTATGAATTGGTGATGTTTGCACTCTTTCGCAATTCTATGCCACAACCCAACCCTTCCCCTACTTCTAGGAAGTGCCACTGCTCTTTTGAGCACATTTCTGATACTGAAGAGGCCCGACATGCAAGAAAGTGAGAGCGGCGGGAATTGGCGATGGCCTAGAGACAGTTGATTATTGATGAGAAGCTACGACAATAGAGGTCCCGTGAGATAGGTGGTGGTCCATCTGGTTTGAGGATCACTATTGAGGGTGTTCCTACTATTAATGAAGGTTGTACTGATGGCGTTCCTATTACTGATCCAGCGAGTTCCCAGAAACCAAACCCACCCACTTCTTGATAGGTCATCAACGCTTACGCACCATATGTTTTCTTTACCCTATGTTTTATTTTTCTTTTTTATGCATTGAGGGCAATTGCACCAATTTTTTGTGGGGGGTGGGGTAAATGGGTTTTGAGTGATAGAGTGAAGTATGAGTAACCCAACTCATAACCCTCCCTTGGGGTTTCTTGCCTGTGTTCTTTTTCCCCACAAGATTGTTCTACTTTTCTGGTGAACTGGCATATGTAGGATTGTATGTGTAGAAGTACATAGAAA
This sequence comes from Solanum verrucosum, assembly GCF_900185275.1. Lineage (NCBI taxonomy): Eukaryota > Viridiplantae > Streptophyta > Magnoliopsida > Solanales > Solanaceae > Solanum > Solanum verrucosum. The sequence goes on from NW_026020257.1 coordinate 175,243, forward strand.
GAATGAAAGCATGATGGCATTAAAAGGATGAAATTCATACCTGCCCAAAAAAAATTGAAAATGTGCTAGATCTATAGTATGAATGAGTTGAATGTGTTGGATCTTCATTTGAAATTATAGGAACTGGTATGATAGCATGCTTAAGCTAAAACTTTAACTCAGTGCTTTAGTAATTCAATAATGAAACAATGTGTCAAGAGTGTGTGAGATGATTTTGGTTGCTCGCGTAGTGTGTGCCAATCTAGAACTTACGCTGATTGTCCTGCTAAGACAATCTAGGCTAGGAAATGGGATATGATCATAGGCCCTTATTCAAATAAGTCCACTTAAGCCTAAAATGATCCAACCAAAAGAAATAAATGCTCCCTTTGATCCAAACGTTTGAGCCTAATGTAGACCACTTCTTTCAATAGACCCAACTCATTTTCCCTAAATGATTATATTGGCCCTGGTTCCTCCTTGGAGATGTGCACTTACACTTAGGCCGCACTCTTATGTTGAGGGTGGCTAATTCAAAAGTTACCTTAATCTTGGCGTAGGTCTAAACGCGGACATTTTGTACCTTAACTCATGCAAAATACATAAGTTGAGGGTGGCTATGAAAAAGGAAACTGAAAGAAAATGGTATGAAAAGAGTTTGGTGTAGAAGAAGAAAAAGGATAGAAAAAGATGTTACTAAACTCAAAGAAAGAAAGAAAGAGTGATAATGAGGTTGAATAATAGAAAAACAAAAGTGAAAAAGAGTAATGAAAAAGGCAAGTCACATTTGTGCTGAAGAAAGTCAAGGAAGAGAGCAGAAAATAAAAATATGTCAAAATTGGTTGAGAAAAGAGGTAAATAGCCAATGCAATGTGAAGGAAGGCACAAAAGTCACTAAAAATAGCCAAACGCATCCTACCTGACCCTGAGCATATGTTACAAGCTAAGAAAGTCCTATAGTGATCCTAGTGACTAGTGTGGAGAGTCTATGCAGTGAAAATAAGGGCAAGCCTATGGTATTGAGTACTAACTGTATTGAATTCACTTCTGAGCGTGACTGTTTACTGAATCCTTAAGCTTAAATATATGATGATTGGGTAAAAAAGGATTTCTTTGAAGTGAGGGCATTAGTTACATTGTTGGAAAGTTGGTACCATGGTGATTGTGGAAAGTGTATGTGATGATGTCTATAGGTCTGTCTATGTCATGTTTTGATCCGCATGAGTTAGCTTATTGAGTGTAAATTGAAAGATTTACGCTAAGTGAAGGACATGATTGAGAAAATCATGTGATTGCTTGAGTTTGTATGTTTGCCTCTACATAAGTGTCGCTTAGATTTATAGTGTGTCGCTTGAAGACAAACAACAATTTTACGTTGAGGGTGTTGATATACCATGACTTTACGGTATTTTTGATGCATTTCACTTAGAGTTTTTGTAAGTCTTGAGCATTTTGTTATTAGATATGATGGTTTATGTGTAATCCCTGCACGAAATAGGTTCGAATGTGGTTGATTAAGATAAGGTTGAAAACTGTAAAAGTGGGTAGTGACGGAGCCAACCATGGATCGTAGGTCCTATGAAGGACCATAAATGAATTATCATAGGTATGAGTTGAAGGAAGTCTGACCAAGTGTGGAGCCACGGAGGTAACTAACACCCTATAGATTAAATGACGAACCGTCCTGAACGTTTGTCGTTTGTGATCAAAGAGTGGAAGTTTCAGTACTTGAATCACAGAGGAAAGTGACATACTGTAGTCTAGCCCACGAACTGTAGGTCCAACCATCATCTGAAGGCCCTAAAATATTTTCGAAGTGCTAATTCACTGAAGGAACCACAGACCGTAGGTTGACCCACGGTCCGTAGGTCGTGTCATCGATTGAAACAGCGTTTGAGCTATTATTTCCTTATTTTGTTTCGTAATTGGTTTTTGTTTACTATAAAAAATAGTTATTATTTTCGTTGTTAGGGGTTAGACAATATTTGGAACCTTTGTTTTAGCTTTGAGATTTCTTTGCAAACACTTTCGTAAATTTAAATCTTGAAGTTTGTTTTATTGAATTTTTCTTTTGATTTCCAATTGAAGATTCCAGTATTCATCTACTTTGATTGTAAGTTCATGATTCTTCTTTACAACAATATGAATTGTGAAGTCTCAAGCATGAGTAGCTAAATGCATAACTAGGGTTGTGGGAACCATGAATAATTAACTGCGTATGACTGATAAATAATTAATTCTTGAATACTTTTTATGCATGTATTGTTAATTCATTCGTTTAAAAGTATTTCTTGTGGTGTGCAACGTTAGAACTCGCCTTGTTACTATTTGTCTTACCAAGGGGGTAATGAATGAGAAAAGAATTAAACAACAGAGATTTAGTTAAGGATTTTTTGCAATCTAATAGTCTGACTTTAATAAATTAAGGAAAGGGTGAATATCCTAAATTAATAGACACGAGGGCTATTCTGAGGTAAAGGTAAGGGTTAGTAAGGCACACACCCATAGATTTACCAAGTCACAAGTGAAACATTCTACTTAGATTACCAATCACTTAGAAATTCATAACTTATCGACTTTGCATGTCAAACACTAGGATTGAATTACTATTATTAGGAATATTACGTTAAGAGAACGTGGGGAACACATATTCCCTACTTTTAATCTCCTATTGATATCTCAAAAATGCAAACCTGGTTACTTGTTACTGATAAATTCAACAATCTTTTCTTTTATTTGCAAACCCCTCTCCCCTTTTTTTGTTACTTTTCTTGGAAATAGTTTGACTAAACGGATATAATTGTGAGTTATCTTAAGTCTAAACCATATTACTCGTGGAATCGACCCTAACCTTCAAAGTTAGGTTCTGCACTTGATAAGGATTGCTCATACCTCTTTCGGGAGGTATAATTTGAGAGTATCAAATTTTGGCGCCGCTGCCGGGGAATACGTCTTTTATATTAAACTAATTTCATTATTCAACTTTAGTCACATATTTCCTAATTTTACGTTTCTTTTGTTTATGTTTTCTACAGGTCTTATCTCTTGTGTATGCCAAGTACACCGAGTCAAGGCAATCCTTGATCCCCTACGATCCTTAACTGAGAAAAACTTTTAGAAAAATGGAAAATCAAGGGGTACACAATAATCAATCAAAGACGGTCAAAGAGATGGAGTTGAATTGCAACCTCCTAGAGTTATTTATGTGCCCGCAAAGGGTCATGGTGGTCATCTAATTGAAAATACAGAAAGGGTGCAGAATCCGCTAACACCGAGGGTTCCTGATAACTACAGGGTTGACTACGAGTGGTTGGATCAGATGGACTTATTGTTCTCCCTCCACTACCTCCAGGACATACATTTGTGGTAACCAACAGTCGTATGCACATGTTGACAGCAAGAGGGTTGTTTGTTGGGTTAGCTACAAAAGATCCATACGCTTACTTGGATAAATTGACTAGTGTCTGTAGGAAAAGTGTGGGATGAATGGAATTGGATATGAACGTCATAGGTTTGAGAGTATTCCCACTCTCGATGAAGGTTGATGCTGCTGTGTGGTTTTCTTAGCTACCATACAATTCGATATATTTATATGGGACCAATTCCATATGGTGTTTATGGCGAGGTATTTTCTGGTGTTCAAGAAGTTGAATTACAAAGATAAACTGAATAATTTCACAGCACTACCTGGAGAATTAGTAAGCAGTTCATGAGATAGGTTCACTAGATTCATGAGGAGCGTTCCGAATCACCGCATATATGATGAGTCACTAAAGGAATACTACTACAAAGGGCATGATGACAATGGGAAGACTTTGTTAAATATTATTGCTAGAGGGTCTTATGGTGAGTGCACTTTTGAGGAGATTGCCAAAAACTTGAAAGGATCGCCCAGAACAATAAAGCATGGAGCATTAGGAAGGCAAATACTGTAGAAGCAGGTTCGCGGTCAAAATTGCACCAAGTCAACCCAATGATGATATTCATGAAGAGATGGCTCAAATGAGGACTGAAATTGACTTGGTATTAAAGCATATGAGTGAAAGTGCAGAGAATGTGAATGCAGTGAATTATCTGACTAGAATCCCACCATCGCCAGTTGAGGCATACTACTATGAAAAGGATGCAAATTTGGTGAATGATTAGACGGAGGATTTCTTAACCAATGCCCAAGGATCCAATTTGGATAATTGGAACCAAGGTCAAGAAAACCGAGGTCATAACTATGGAAACTATAACCGATAGGGAAACTATGTCCTGGATGGGAACTTTAATCGTCACAACAACTATGGCAACAAGAATGAGAAAGTTTGGCCCTATGTTCCACCTGGTTTGAGAGAACCTGGTAATAGAGAGGCTGGTACTAGTATGACGTGCATTGAAGATATGATGCATAATATGATGAAGAGGTTTGATCCGACTGATTAAACTGTGAAGGAGATGCATAATGATTTATCTAGGATTGGTCAGAAAGTTGATGCCCATGTAGTGTCGATCAAGCAACTTGAGCAGCAACTTAGTTAGTTGTCTGCTACTTTGAGCCCACGTCAGCCTGACAGACTTCCTAGCAGTACCATCCAAAATCCAAAAAATAATAGGCATTGTATGGCAGTTAGTACTCGCTGAGGAAAGCATACTATTGATCCCCCCATATCGTATGAGGTTAAATGAGAGATAGAAAAAGATAAGGATGAGATTGAGGTTAATAGAGATCTATAAGATACTATAGAAAAGGAAGTTGAGGTGACCCAAAAGTTGTTCCTTTGCCAAGACCTCCACCTTCCATTCCATAGAGGTTGGTAAAAAAGACAGAAGAAGGAAAATACCGAAGGTTTATAGCAATGTTCGGTAGATCCTTGTGGTGCCTTTCTTGGTAAAGTATTATGGGTCAATAGGCCTAATCATGGCACCTTCTGTGGTACTCATATGTGAAGGAAATTACTCTATGGGAACTAAGGCTAAGCACCGAGTGGATAAGGTTAAGATGGTAGCTCTTGCCTAGTATGAGACAAGAGTACAATGAACGTCTTTGGATATCCCTTAAACCATGTGCCTACATGGGATGTGTATTAGTTCTACCCTTGGCAAGTAGAACACCTTCCACGATGTGGGGTCTTATGACACTGGATTCATACCTAGCTAGTATGGTGTATGTCGATTAATGCCTATTCCCATCATATGGGATGTGCACTCTAGTTATTGGATAGGTTCTACAAAGTGTAGGTGGTAGTATGGGATGCTATCTACACATGGCACGAGTAGGCCTAGAAGATGCTAAAGTGAGTTCCATAAGTCTAAATGACTATTAAGTGAAAGTCCCCTAATTGCTTGAATGTCTCCTAAATGGTGTAATAAAGAATATTGACTTAGCAGGTTATATTGTAATGATAAATTCCTTATCTGTGGTAACAATTCGGAAAACTTAGATGTATATGAAGAGGTTGTATGGGCGGTCACTTCATGTCTCACTTAACTGTGGCTTAGGGTGACATGAGATAGAGGTTTCAAGATGATGAAAGGACTTACTTGACTAATATGTTTATGTATTGTGCATTGGTACTAGTTGAGTATGTCTATTATGTGGGTATTGTCTTATATGTGGATGATGACTTGAAATGTGTCTCTTATACTTGTGTTATGAAGGTTTTATCAAAATTGGCATGAAAACCTATATCTCAAATAAATGTCTGTTTTAACATGTTTTGCATAGTCAACAAACTTAGTACTTAATTCTGCTAACTCCATTATTTTCCATGTTTTACTACAAGTGTAGGTATTGGCAAGTGAGGTGCTTTCCATAGTGAAGCTTGGGATTAGAGTTTCTCTCAAGACTTTTTGGTATGTCCTCATATGTTGAGGGCACGGATTCTATGTTCTAGTTTCTTTTATTAAGACTTTGTAATAGACTTATAGTATTCTTCTTTATTGTAAAAGGTCGTGTCCCTAGTATGTTTCTTTGTGACATGGGTCTAAGTTGGCCACGTGAGACTAGTATTCTGCTTGTGTATAAAGTATTCTTTAAAATGATGTTGACTTTCAAGTCTTATGAGTTCGTTTTAAAAGGTTTTAATTCTGCACTATTTTTACTGCCTATGTGATGAATGAATGCTAAGGGCTTGTATAAGACCTCTTCGAGGTCGAGTAGGCCGTGGCGCGACTTGGGGGTGCTCTCGGGTTGTGACACTAAGAGGTTGTGAAAAATGATATTTTTAAATGGTTGGATGATGGAGTCATATATCCCATTGCTGGTAGTAGTTGGGTCTTCCCTATTCAGTGTGTGCCAAAAGAAAAGAGGGATCATTGTGGTTCCTAATGCTAAAAATGAACTTTTTCTAATGAAGCTGGTGACTGGTTGGAGAGTATGTATGGACTACCGCAAGATAAATGCATGGACATAAAAAGACCACTTTTTAATGCCTTTTATGGACCAGATGTTGGATTGTCTCGCTGGCAAGGGTTGGTATTGTTTTCTAGATGGGTATTCAGGCTACAATCAAATCTCCATAGCTCTGGAAGACCAACAGATGACCACATTCTCTTGTCCTTATGGGACTTTCGCCTTCAAAAGGATTCCATTTGGGTTATGTAATGCTCCAGCGACCTTTCCACGGTGTATGATGTCGATATTTTTAGATATGGTGGAGGACATGATAGAGGTATTTATGGATGATTTATTTGTGGTAGTTGACTCGTTTGATGACTGTTTATATATTTGGCTGAGGTACTAAAAATGTGTAAAGAGTGCAATCTTGTGCTCAGTTGGGAAAAGTGTCACTTTATGGTAAAAGAGGGTATATTTATGGGTCATTAGATTTCGTAGAAAGGTTTTGAGGTTGATTGAGCTAAAGTTGAGGTAATAGAAAAACTTCCACCTCTCATCTTTGTTAAAGGTGTTAGAAGTTTTCTTGGGCATGCAGGTTTCTACCGGAGGTTCATAAAATATATTTATGAAATTGCACACCCATTGTGCAAGATACTGGAAAAAGAGTGTAAGTTTGAGTTTGATGATGCTTGTCTAAGAGAATTTGGAGAGGTGAAAAAAAACCTAACTTTGGCATCTATTATTATTTCACCTGATTAGGGACAACCGTTTGAAATGATGTGTGATGCAAGTGGGGTGGAGCTTGGCGTAGTACTGGGACAGAGGCAAGAAAATATTCTTCATCCTATATATTATGCAAGCAAACCCTTATATATTTCTTAAATGAATGACACTGTGACTGAACAGGAACTGCTTTCAATGGTTTTCGCATTCGAAAAGTTTAGGTCTTATTTTCTTGGCACTAAGGTGATTGTGCATACTAATCATTCAGCATTGAAGTATGTCATGGCTAATAAGAATTCAAAATCGACGTTGATTAGATGGGTTCTTTTGTTGCAAGAGTTGGATTTTGAGGTAAAGGATAGAAAGGTAACTTAAAATCAAGTCGTCGATCATTTGTCCAGATTGAAGGAGGAAGCTCTGCCCAAACTAGGAGATGGGGTTGAGCTTAATGATGCATTCCCTGATAAGTAAGGTATTGGCTCCTTTTTATGACCTTATTCCCTGGTTCACAGATTTTTCTAATTATTTTGCAAGTGCTTTGGCGCCTTCGGATCTCTCATTTTACCGAAGAAAAAAGTTCATGTATGATGTGACGAAATTCTTTTGGGAAGATCCTTACTTGTTCCATGTTTGTGCTAATGAGATTATTTGTCGTTGTGTGCCTGAAGTTCAGATGATGAGTATACTTAAGGCGTGTCATTCGTCGCATGTTGGTGGGCACCAGAGTGGTATTCAGACTACTCACAAGATTTTGCATTGTGGTGATTACTGGCGTACCATCCACCAATATTCTCATGATTTCACCAAGTTTTCTGCTTGTCGCCAACGAGAAGGAGGCATTTCAAAGAAGCAAGAACTACCTATGAACCCGATATTGGTGATTGAGTTGTTCGATGTTTGGGGGCTTGACTTCATGGGTCCGTTTGTGAATTCACATGGGATGAAGTATATAATCTTACTGCGGTTGATTATGTATCAAATTGGGTGGAAGCAATTGCTCTTTCAAAAAATGAGGAAAAAAGTGTCACTACATTACTGAAAAAGAGTATCTTCTCCAGATTTGGTACACCTAGGGCAATTATCAGAGATGGAGGTTCTCACTTTTTTAACTAGTTGTTCAAGGCATTGCTAGAGAAATATGGTGTTCGTCACAATGTAGCCACTCCTTATCATCCGCAGTCTAGTGGGCAAGTTGATGTGTCAACTTGAGAGATAAAGCAAATTCTTGCAAAAAGTGTGAATGCCAAAAGCATTGATTGGTTAAGAAGGCTTAATATTTCGCTAAAATTTCAATAATACTCATTAGTAGATTCAGAAAAAAAAACCAAGAACTTATCATCACACTCAAGCTAATGTCTGCACACTCCTTTCTCAAATCTTTTCAATAGTTTTTGACCAATCGATGGACTTGTGACACTATTACCATAGCCACAATAAACAAATGAAATCACGTGTCTCTGAACCCAATTATCTACCCTTGAAGATACCTCTTTAGCCTTAAGAATCAAAATAAAATATTCTTGCTCTCGCCTTTGTCTAAAGGTTGTACTACATTCCACTATTTTTCTTCATTATAACTCTAGCTCTTTAAAATTCGGTTCGAGTGGTGTCCCACCATCTCTTAAAATTTTCCATACTACCACGTTACTCACCAAATATTAGAAAAACCACAACCTTTAGATACTCGCAAGTCGTAATTATTGTACAAATTTCGCTTAACCCATAATCTTATTATATATTTGCATCCCATCACAATCCATCACGAACTCTTATTACCATTACGCTCACTTAGCCTTGACTATCACTACGAAGTCAACCTCTTCATCAACACGACGCCACAACCTCAGGTAAACTCATCAAATTCAAAGAACTGACCCAATTTATAAGCACTCTCTACTAAAATACTTTAATTTTCTTGACCCAAGTATACTCATTAGGACCTTCCTTATCCATAAGCTTGTCATTCCGGTATCAATCCACTCTTTTATGGCTTAAGATAAAATCACCAGTCCTCGTACTACCCTCTTCCTTCTTAACAAACAAGTCAGAGCACCCCACATGGAAGCATTAGGATGGATAAAATCTTTATCAAGAAGTTCTTGGATTTGAGATTTAAGCTCTCTCAATTCTGACACCACAGGGATATACTCAAAATAGGGGGATTCAACCTCAGCATCCCGAATATGAGCCAGTCACGCCAAGCAATCCTGCCCCACTTACTTTCTAGTCCAAATGGAGGATATGATCTTAGCTAGCTTAGGCTTGTAAGCCCCTTCCCATTCTAATCTTTCCCTACCCGGGATATCTAGAGTTACCGACTTAGTGTTACAATTTAGCCCGGTATAATAGGGGGACAACCAAGTCATGCCTAAGATTATATCAATTCAGTCATATCCTGCCTTACCAAATCAACCAAAATCTGAAAATCCATAACCACAACAGGACAACACGATACACATGGGTGACTATGACCTACTTTTCAACTGGAATATAAACATGGATGGGGGAATCAAGTATATCACAAACCACATCAAATCCCAAGGCAATTGAACTAACACGTACGAATAAGTAGAACCCATATCACACAAAACAATAGCCATCCGGGAACATACAAGAATAGCACTAGTGACCACTGCATCACACACCTCAAACTCGGTCTTTCCTGGAAAAGCATATTCCTAAGCCCTATCGTCTTGACGGGCAACCTACTCGCCTGGCTGCACTACTCCTCTACCTGCATTACCATTTCCCCGGCCTCCATGGCCTCGCTGATTTCCTCCTCATATACCCAGGTTCTCCATAATTTTAACACACCTTATAACTTATATTTGATTGGTGAACATTGAATTACATCGCGGGGTTTAGTTTAGGTACGCTTCGGGGTCCATAATTATGACTAGGGGAAAATAGGGGAGACTGGTCTGAGATTATGTCTCACCCTGTTCCGCTATTGCGGGAGGAATCCCGCATTGGCGGCCTCGCGATGGCGGTAAAATCCCACCCCAGTGGCTCAGACGAAAACAGTACCCAAGCAATAAATTTTTTTGGGGTTTTTCTCTTTTCTAAATCTCCTAATGGTCTTCAGCTTTACTGAGCAATTTAGGATAATTCTATGAACTAGGATAATCATGGTCTACCCTGAGTCAATCTAACAATACACAATCCAACTCATTCTCGTTAATTCTTTTGCTTACGAACCACATCGTAATTTATCTAGACCCTTGTACCTAATCTCGTGATGACTTTCTTTTCACAACAAGTTTCACGACACTCAAGCAGTTACAACTTGCAGACAAGTCCAAATTCTTTAATTAGTTCATTCCATAGACGACCATTACTGATAATCTATGACTTATACAACCCCTAAGGCCAGATATCAATTGGAACCTTCTCAGTTCCAACTAACTTTCTTGTGTCCCATCAGCCGAACTATGACGTTTAGTTCACTTCGTTGAGATACCAATTGGACTCAACTCATACCACAAGCGACAATAATAGTTAGCGAGCTCCACAAAACTACTAATTTCAATCATAGAACTTGGTCGACCCCAATTCTTAACCGCCTCAACCTTTAACTGATGGTAACTAGACCTTAAATAAATCTTAGGGAACACCGATGCACCTTGCAATTGCTTAGAAAGGTCATCAATCCGAGGTAATGGATATTTGTTCTGAATGGTGACCCTATTCAACTGTCGGTAGTCTATATACATCCTCTCTTGCTAGTGATGGTATTATCACTGTTGTTGCTCTAGCTCAGACCATAGAGTGAAGGAGGAAATATACCAATTTGTATCACCCAGATACCAAAGTCATAGCACGAAGAAGTAGAAAGAAGTGAGTTTTTCCTAAAGTCCAATAACCTCTCAAAGAAAAGTACAGACGTCATCGTACCATTCCGCAAGACATTACTAGACTCATTTTGGTACAATGAGATCAACGAACCTAGGGCTTTGATACCAACTTTGTCACGACCCAGACCGTCGTGATTAGCACCCACACAAACCTTCCAGTGGGACAACCATTACTACAACCCAAACAAATAAACTTTATGAAAACTAAGGCATTTAAAGATACAGAAGCAGCTTTAAATGACTATAAAAATGTAGTTCCTATAAACTTCAAGGTTTTAACAAACAACTAACCAAACTAATTCGGAAGAACAAACCCTAGAACATAAAAGTCATTGTACCAAAACTCTACTAACGACCAGTCTAAGAAGAAAGGGTACAACCCTAAAACTAAACAACACCTTAAACAAATAGTCTGAGTCCGAAAAGAGCGGACTTAAACAAGAAAGATCCATGGTAGCCTGAAAGAACTAGCTCACCCTTGAATCTGGTCACGCTCAATAGCCACCTAGCTGAGGTCTAGCAATAGCCGCCTGAAGATGCCCTGTACTCAACAAAGAACAAGCAAGTGCAGTATCAGTACACAACCACAGTGTACTGGTAGGATCATGCGGCTATCCCAATAAGTGAAACACATGCAAGTAACCACAACATTATAAAATAGGCATATACTGAATATATACAATATTAGTCATCTTTTCAAGATCAATGTAGCATCACATGTTCTCAATAATACACATTGGTTATCAATTTAGAGCAACATAAAGTCTTCCAATATCAATTATCATTAGATATGAACGTAATCATCACAAGTAGATACACAACACAATTCAATGGTTCTCTGATGGAACCTAATTCAATGGTCCTCTCATGAAACCCACACCCAAACTGTTAGCATACCGTAACGTGGTACCCGATCCAATTTTTATGCCAGAACGTGGCAATCGACCCATATATATGCCTGAACATGGCAACCGATCCCATGTTTATGCCGGAATGTGGAAACCTATCCAATCAACAAACCACAATCACAATCACAATGTATATTCTCACAATCATACAACAAGAGGTGATTCATGACATACAATTATTCAATTATCCTTATTTATGATTAGCGTAATCAATAATGCCATGCATACATGCATTATAATGAGCAATTACAAACATATATAACACCAACATGAAATCACAACTAGCACCTACATCAAATCCAAGCTTGAATCATCTAAGACACTTGAATATTCCTTTTCAGATTTTTCCCACTTATTCGTGGTTTAAAAATATACAATTAACGCAAGAATCAATAATCAAAGGTCTAATTATCTGGATTATATCAAACTCAATAACCCTTGACCAAACCCAAGATCCTAATACCCAATTAAGGTCTTTTTCCACCATTAGTTTCATATCAAAACCCTCCCCCCAATAGTAATTAACCAAGAATCCAAGTTCTACAGATCATAAAATGGATTAGGGGAGTAAAATCGTTACCTTTAGTGCTAGAAGAGGTGGAAAACCTCCAAGAAAAATCCCTAGGTCGTTTTCTAGCTCTTAAGAATGAAATTTTGGAGAAAATAACATTTTTGGGGGGTTTTACCTTATTTAAGTCGTGATTGTCCCGCTACGGCGGGACCCATCCCGCTATAGATGGATCCATCCTGCTACAGATGGATGCATGGAGATAGAAAGTTAGAATTTCAATTCCAAGCCCCCATTTCACCACACACCTTCAACCCTTGACATTTAACAACTACCGGTTCACGCTAAGATCATTTTCGCGAGTTCTACGCTCCCGAATTCGATTCTGTAAAGTCGTACAGATTTCTTAATGTCTTAGCTATTTACTCATGTAATCAAGTTCATAATTAGATATATCATTCGTTACCAGATTTCCCTAGGACTTACTGACTCAGATTTCGTCCAAATTTGGACTTAGTTAGGAAATTCCAAGTAACTACCAAAAGGTTTTTTGACCCCAATTCTTTCCCCATTGGTTTTTTCCTATGACGGAATCAGGTCCTTACATTTTTTCACAGTCATTAATTTATTATTATGTTATTAAGGATAAATGATAAGATTTTATAATTTTCATTTTCCTTTACATTATTAATGTTCGTTACTACGTATTCTTGTATGTAATTTTAATTTTAATGATTGATAGATTTTAAGTATTATTTTATAAATTCTGTGATATTAAATTCTCGCGCGAGGTGCGTGTAATTTTACTAATTTATATATATATAAATAATTTAAAGGGGATTAATTGGGGGTTTGAAAAAAAAATATGAAGCTTTGTTCCTCTTCTTTTAGGTGAGCATACATATTCGTTTCTCAGTAAAGAATTCACTATCTTTTTCCCTAGGTTTCATTCAATTTGTTTGGATTGGATGATTGAAAAATCAGCAAGCTATGCCTTCAAAACTTATCTTATTTAGAAAAGGATAGACACTTTCTTTATATATATTTTCAATATGGGGCGGAGCTTGAAGAGCAAAACGAACTGCTAGCTCTTGTTGTTTTTTATTGTTATTGACTAAACATGGTCCATAAATTATAATTATTGATTTATCATGTCGTAAATATCAAATCAAATTAGAACTTATCAAATGATATCAAATTATTTTAAATATGATAATAATATAGTACTCTTTTCGTATTATTTTATGTGACACGTTGATTTGGAATAGTATTTAAGAATTAAAGGAATTTTTTTGAAACTTATGGTCTAAAACAATTCTTAGATACTTTCTCTGTCCATTTTTAATTGTCATGTTGCATTTTCGAAAGTCAATTTGACTAATTTTCAAAGTTAAATTTGATTACATTAATTCAATATTTTAAGTAAAAAAAAATAGATATTCAAAAATTATATAAAAAGTATTATAAATTGCAATTTCTTGCTATCAAGAATTCAATATGATGAAAACTACATCATAAAATGTTACTTAAAGTTTTTATAGCTTGACTCTAAAAAATGAAACTATGATAATTAAAATTAGAATAATATAGTAGTTATGTAGTTAAAAATAATTTAATTAATGGGTAAAAATGATATTTTATAATTAAATTGTTTCTAATTATAGTAATGTGACACTCTTTTTGTGATGGACTAAAAAGAAAGGATGTCACATAAAATGAAATGAAGGGAATAATATTTTAGAAATCAAAATTATGGAAGCAAAAGTTTCAAATATTGCTTAAACTATGGCCACATGTCACGACCCAGACCGTCGTGAGTGACACTCACACCAACCCTCTGGTGGGAGAACCATTAATACTAATCAACTAACCCCAAACTAATATTTAAAGATACGAAAGCAGGTTTAAATTAAGGAATAAAAATAGAGATCCCATAAACTCCAACGGTTTAAATAAATTAAATACTAAACATTGAAACACCCCTAGAACCTCAAAGTCAATGTACCAAACTAAGTCCGAAAGAGTGAAGTAAGCAAAAAGAGAACTCATACTAGCCCAGAAGTACTGGCTCACCCTTGAATTCGATCTTGATCACTGATCACTTAAGCGAGGTCTGTCAGTAGCCGCCTGAAGATGCCTTTTACTCAACAAAAAAAAGAGCAAGCGCATAATCAATGCATAACCACAGTGTACTGGTAGGATCACGTGGCTATTCCAGCAAGCGAAACATATACAAGTATTCACAACAAGGTAAACAATCATTTACCGAACATATACAATATCAATCATTATTTCAGGATCTATGTACAATTCCACATTCTCAATATTATAGATATATGACAACTCAATGGTCCTCTCATGGAACCCATGCCCAAACTGTTAGTGTACCAGATCGTGACACCCATTCAAAGTTAGTGTGTCAGATCGTGACACCCGTTCCAATATGTATGTTGGTATGTGACATTCGATTCCAGTTAGTGTGTCGGAACGTGACACCCATTTCATTCAACATGCCACAATGTACATTCTCATAATCATACAATTCAGTGTTGATTCATGACATATAATCTTTCATTCATATTCATTTACGATTAATGTGATAAATAGTGCAACATTCACATACATGCATGTATTATAATGAAGCAATTACTAACATCCATCACACAAACATGAAATCACAACCATCACCTACCTCGAACAAAGCTTGAATCTTCCTCTGACACTTGTTTCTTCCCTTCTTGGATTCTTTCCGCTTGTTCTTGATCTACAAGCAATTATTATAACGCACAGATCAATAATTAAGAACTAATTTACCTAAATTACAACAACGACCAAACCCATGATCCTAAGGTGCAGTTGGGGTTTTTCCCCACCATCAACTTCAGACCAAAATCCTTCCCCAATGATAATTACCTATAAATTTGCGTTCTACGGATCGAAAAATGGATATGGGGGATGAAATCCTTACCTTTAGCACCAAAAATCATAGAAAACCTTCCAGAGATCACCTGGGCTCGTCTCCTAACTCTTTAGAACAAAGTTTGCAGAATAATGACGTTTTGAGGTTTTTTTCTGACTTAAGTCACGATTGTCCTTCTTGGCGGCTTGCACGGAGACAGAGAGTTAAATTAAGAGTTTCAAACCCCCATTTCACAACACACCTTCAACCCATGACTCTTAGAAAGTACCCGCTCAGGCTAAGATCAGTTTCGGGAGTTCTACTTGCCCGAATTTGATTTCATAAAGTCGTACGGCTTCCTTAACATCTTAGCTATCCATTTATGTAATCAAATTCATAACTAGATCTCTCATTCATTACAAGATTTCCCTAGACCTTACTCACTCTAATTTCATCCAAATCTAGACTAGGTTAGGAAATTCCTAGTTACTACCAAAAAGCTTTCTGACCCTAATTCTTTCCCTCATGGCTTTTCCCTAACGACAGAATCAGGTCTTTACAATAGATACAAATTTACCTATCACTCATCCTTGAGTGATCAACTAAGAAAGACTGGCTAAAGTAAGGGCAGAGTAGTACCTGTATCATCGAACAACTAGGGATACTTGTCTCGCACATCCTTTTCGGTCTCTCAAGTAGCTTTCTGAACTGAATGATACACCCATTGAACTTTCACAGACTTAATCTCCTTGGTCCTCAGCTTCTGGACATCATGATCAAGAATTGCAATCGGTTCTTCCTCATTCTAAAGGTCTTTGTCTAACACAATTGAATTTCATTTTATGATGTAATCCTCATCCCCATGATACTTCTTCAACATGGACACATGAAACACCGGATTAACTTCCGATAAGTTAAGCCAACCTATACGCCACTGGTCCTACACGGTCAATAACTTCAAATGGTCCAATGTATCGAGGACTAAGCTTGCCCTTCTTGTCGGATCTCTTAACCCCTTTGATAGGTGATACCTTAAGAAGAATGTTCTCACCATTCTGAAATGTCATGTCTCTTACCTTATGGTCTGCATACTTTTTCTGTCTACTTTGGGCTACTAGGAGCTTAGCTTGGATGCTTCTTACCTTATCCTGAGCATCCCACACTAAGTCAACCCCCAAAGGTTGCACATCTCTAGCCTCAAACCATCATATTGGTGATCTACATTCTCTCCCATAAAGTGCCTCAAATGGTGTCATATCAATGTTGGAGTGATAACTATTATTATAGGAAAACTCACACAAAGGTAGAAACTTATCCCAATGTCCTCCAAAATCAATCACACATCCTCTCAACATGGCCTCTAATACTGGAATAGTTCTCTCTGACTGCCTTTCTGTTTACACATGGAAGGTTGTGCTAAAAGTGAGTAGCGTACCCAACTCCTCATGTAATTTTCCCCAAAACTTTGATGTGAACTACGTACCACGGTCTGAGATGATAGAAAGGGGAACCCCATGCAGCCTTACTATCTCTTTTACATACACCTTAGCCAATTGCTGAGTAGTATAGTCTGTTCTGACAGGAATAAAATGGGATGACTTAGTTAATCTGTCAATCACTACCCAAATCGAATCATATTGTAACACCTCAGAATCTAGTAGACTAAGTTAAGGGCTAAAAGCTAGGCATGAACTAGATAATTAGGCGTTGGCACCCTCCATGAGTGCCCACACGAGTTGTGAAGGGCACCACGACTCGTGGTGGTGCCCATGATGCCTAGGCACTAGCTAAAGAAGACTGACTACCTCCCACGAGAGCCAAGACAGCTCGTGGTGGTCACCACAAATCGTGGGACCACTCGTGGAGGTGGGGCAGTAACTTCACAAGGCTGCCCAAAATAAAGACCCTCCCCACGAGCCACTAGATGACTCGTGAAGGCCAGCACGGGCCGTGGGAGGGGTCGTGGTTATGAGTTAGATTTTTAGGGGTTAAGGGGTGGAAAGCTAGGGTACTGGTCAAGGCCAAGGGCATCACAACGGTTCGTGAAGACCCACACGGATCGTGAAGATGTTCGTGAAGGGCTTTCATTAGACTTAGAGTGTAGGGTAAACTTTAATGATCATATATCTTAGCTCAAAACTAACTATGTGGGCCATAAGCTATATATTTAAAGTTCTCTAAGTCCTCTTTCCAATGCTACCGAGTTTGCCCAATTTCGATCTTGGGGTAAAAAAGTTATGCTCAAAATAGTGAAGCACTGTCAAGCTGAAAATTCTTCACGGTCTGTTTGACGGGCCATGGTGATGATGACGATCCGTGAAGGCGTCTGTCATGCCATTTCGACAGTTTCTAGCAAGGGAATTTCTTGGGTCTTTTCTCAATTATATTAACTCAAAGTTATGTGGTTTTGCCCAAGCCTAGGACTCTTATATAAGTATTTTAACACCAAAACTCACCAAATTAATTCATTTATTCCAAGACCCAAATCAAATCCACAAAATACTCTCCTAAAATATTTCTCTCTCTAGAAAACACAATGCTTGAAGAAGAACAAAGAGCTTCAAGATTAGGTCAAGAACAAAGACTCCATTGTTGAAGGCTTGTGTAGGGCTTTGATTTAAGATATGTTTAGCTTATTCATCTAAGGGTTCTTCCACCCATAGAGTCCCCTAGGTTTCCCTTAATTTATGAAGAAGAACCCCAATCTAAGCTGTGGTTTCTTCCAATGTGTGGGTTTTAGTTGGGTATGACTCCAATTGGTTTGTTAATACTTATTTATGGTTAATTTTGTGTTGATTCATGATATTATAATGAATTTATGTGAATTCCATGGTTAACTCTAAAAATCAAAGTATGTGAGTTTATGCCTTGTGAAGAGAAATTGATGACGCTTGATAGATCTTCTAGGATTGTTATCATGTATAGAACTTGTTCAAGAATAGGAATACAAAATCCTAAATTGAAATAGATTTATGAATGTATGATATATCATGAATTGTAATGATTGAATCTTGGACTTTATGATGAATTATGGTTAGAATTGTCTATGATTAAGGCTTGTGACTAAAATATTTTGTGATTTAGCCTAGTATGATGATTGTGGAGTAAAGCTTGAAATTAGGGCTTGAAGTCATGATGTTGATCACTAGATCATATAGAGTAAGTCTAATATGATGAGATAGCTTGCATGAAATTGGTATACAAAAAAGATAGTGTTGTGCTGGAAGGCTTTTACCCATATGACCTACCTAGAACTATATGAATGCATATATGTAGAATGTGAAAGGTCTTCTCACATAGAATGGTTCTAGATTGATGGGTTAAACACTTAAACTGAATCAAATCATGTTAGAATATAATAGCTTGAAGTTGTGAAATATGATCCCTTCATGTATAGCTTGTTTAGATAGCGTGAGTTAGTAGTTCTCATGGTAGCTTGGGATTGAGAAATTATACTCTCCTAAGATTAGCTTGAATTAGCATTGGTAGGATAATTTTTATGGTAGCTTGAATTAGTATAGGCATGGTAGCCTACTATTGAGGATCTATACTCTCCTAAGGGTAGCTTGGACTAGAATTATTAGAATGCCTCCATGTTAGCATGACTTTGTTCGGCCAAGACCATTTCATGGTAGCTTAGGATAAAGGATTTATACTCTCCTAAGGGTAGCTTAGGGTTGAGGATTCATACTCCCCTATGGGTAGCATGCATTATACTCCCCTGTATAGCTTGGTTTGCATGATAGTGTGTTTTACCATGGTAGTAAGGTCTATCCAAGTAGGGTACTATTCTTTGATAGTCTATAATGACAAATAGTAAGCATTGAGTTAGATAGCCTAAAGAAGTACTTAGTGTGAATGGCAGTATGCGATGCCATTCATACATGGCACAAGTATGACTTGAAGCGACTTATGAAGTGTCCTCTTTTATGTGATGTTTGCTTAGCTTAGATTGTTGCTATAGTTGCCTTCCATGATATGATTGACTTAAGTTGATAGTTCCTTGTCTATATGAAGTAGGTCAAATAGTGACCCCCATGAATAGTAACCATGAATATAGTGACTTCAAAGATATGGTTAGTGTAAGTGGTATTATGGGATGTCATTCATGCATTGCACAAGTGTGCATTGATGTTACTTAGGAGTATAGTTCTCTTATGAAATGAAAACGTAATTCTTGACTATGAATGTGGACTATGCCCAAGAATGACCAAGAAGGGATACTTAGCTTGGATGGTCTTATGGGATGCCATTCATGCCTTGCACAAGTATGCTTTGAGGTGGCTTGTGAAGTAGTTCTGTTATAATATGAAAGACTAAGGGTTGAATAATGTTAGTATGAAGGTCTGAGTAAAGACTATGCCCTGAAAATGATTTATCTCCTATGCTCATTACATATGTCTTATGTTGACTTATGATTATTTGATGCTTATGTTGGAGATTATGCTATGACTGTGATTATCTCTTATACTTATGTCTTATGTTGACTAACTATTTTGGGATGTTCTTATGATGTGCTAGGTATCATACTTGGTACATTTTGTACTAACGCATATTTTGCCTACATTCTAAACAAATGTAGAGTTTCGGAGGTTGAGTTCCTTTGAAGGCTAGGTTTCTAAAGAGCAGGAAGAGTTAAAGATTTTGTGAGTTCTCATAGCTTTGAGGACAAATCTTAGATCGGCAAGTTAAGAAATAGAAAGAACGAGGAAGTTATTCTCATGAATAAGATTAAAAGTGATCTTTTAGTAAGGGTTTTACTTGAGGGTTCTACTTGGGAGGCCTAGTGCCAATGAGAAGTCCCGATATCCTCATCCTTTTTCCTTGTATTCCTCCTTTAGCATTTAAGATCTTGAGATGATAACTTCCTCTTGAGTTACTTTTTATTTGAAGTCATGTGTGTTTTAGATATTTCCATGATTCCTTATGTGATGCATGTTCATGAAAAATTGTTTTTTGAAAGAAAATGAGTTTTATATGATTGATTTTCCTCATGTTGTAGTGCATTGAGTATGAGTTGCCTATAGACTTTATGAAATGAATATATGAGTATGCCATAGTTCGGAGTTGAGAGATTCCTCTTTAAATGAATAATTTTTGAGAGTAAATTGCATATGAGCTCCATGAGTATATGTTGAGCATAATTTTGTTTGGAGAAGGTAGTTCCTCCTATGAATATGACGAGTTATCAGATTTGGTGCATAATGGGTTGGTAGATGTAGTTCCTACTTCCTTGTGTTGTATTGAGTATGTTTAGCTTGGATCTGATGTTTCCTCTTTTGGCTATGTGTATCTAGATGAGTTGCATGCATGATAGGCTGCTAGTCTTGTGTCGTTTCCTTTAAGAGGTTCCTAAAATTCCATTCGAGGACGAAGGTTCCCCAGGGGGAGAAAATGTAACACCTCGGAATCTAGTAGACTCAGTTAGGGGCTAAGTGCTAGCGCATGAACTAGAGAATTAGCTCTTGGCACCCTCCATGAGTGCCCACACGAGTCGTGAAGGGCACCACGACTCGTGGTGGTGCCCATAATGCCTAGGCAGTAGCTAAAGAAAACTAGCTACCTCCTACGAAGCCTAGACGGCTCGTGGTGGTCACCACAGATCGTCAGACCACTCGTGGAGGTGATGCAGTAGCATCACAAGGCTGTCCAAAATAGGGACCCTCCCCATGAGCCACTAGACGGCCCTTGATGGCCACCACGGGTCGTGGAAGAGGTCGTGGTTATGAGTTAGATTTTTAGGGATTAAGGGATGGCAAGCTAGGCTACTGGTCAAGGTCCAAGGGCATCACAATGGTCCGTGAAGCCCCACACGGACCGTGAAGACGTCTGTGAAGGGTTTTCATTAGACTTAGAGTGTAGGGTCAACTTAAAATTATCATATATCTTAGCTCAAAATGAATTAGGTCAGCCATGAACTATATAATTAAAGGTCTCTCAATCCTCTTTCCAACGCCACCAAGTTTGCCCGATTCCGATCTTAAGGTAAAAAGTTATGCCTGAAATAGTGAAGCACTGTCAGGCTGAAAATTCTTCACGAGCCATTTGACGGGCCGTGGCGATGATGACGATCCGTGAAGGCGTCCGTCATGCCATTTCGGCAGTTTCTAGCAAGGGAACTTCTTGGGTCTTTTCCCAATTATTTTAATTCAAAGTTATGTTGTTTTTCCCAATCCTAGGACCCCTATATAAGTCATTTTAACACCAAAACTCACCCAATTAACTCATTTAATCCAAGACCCAAATCAAATCCCCAAAATATTTCTCTCTCTAGAAAACCCAAGGTTTGGTGAAAAAGAAAGATCTTGAAGCTTAGGTCAAGAATAAAGACTCCATTGTTGAATGCTTGTGTAAGGCTTTGATTCAAGGTATGTTTAGCTTCTTCATCTATGGGTTTTACCACCCATAGAATCCCCTAGGTTTCCCCTAATTTGTGAAGAAGAACCCCAATCTAAGCTAGGGTTTCATCTAATGTGTGGATTTTAGTTGTGTATGACTCCAATTGGTTGAGTAGTACTTATTCATGGTTAATTTAGTGTTGATTCATGCTATTATAATGAATTTATGTGAATTCCATGGTTAACCCTAGAATTCAATGAATGTGGGTTTATGCCTTGTGAAAAGATATTGATGATGCTTGATAGATCTTCTAGAATTGTAATCATGTATAGAACTTGTTCAAGAATATGAAGATGTAATCATGAATTGAACTGGATTTATGAATGTATGATAGATCATGAATTGTAATAATTTAATTTGGGACTTTATGATGAATTATGGTTAGAATTTCCTATGATGAAGGATTGTGACTAAAATGTCTTGTGATAGAGCCTATTATGATGATTGTGCATTAAAACTTGAAATTAGGGCTTGAAGTCATGATGTTGATATCACAATAGCTTATAGAGTATGTCTAATAAGATGAGATAGCGTGCATGAAATTGGTATACAAAATAGATAGTGTTGTGGTGGAAGGCTTTTACCCATATGACCTACCTAGAACTGTATGAATGCATGTATGTAGAATGTGAAAGGACTTCTCACATAGAATGGTTCTAGATTAAAGGGCCAAACACCTAAAATGACTCAAATGATGTTAGAATAGAATAGATTAAAGTTGTGACATATGATCCCTTCATGTATAGCTTGTTTAGATAGCATGAGTTAGTAGTTCTCATGGTAGCTTGGGATTGAGGAATTATACTCTCCTAAGATTAGCTTGAATTAGCATTGGTAGGGTGATTTTTATGGTAGCTTGAATTAGTATAGGCATGGTAGCCTAGTATTGAGGATCTATACTCTCATAAGGGTAGCTTGGACTAGCATTATTAGAATGCCTCCATGGTAGCATGACTTGGTTCGGCCAAGACCACTTCATCGTAGCTTAGGATAGAGGATTTATACTGTCCTAAGGATAGCTTAAGATTGAGAAACCATACTCTCCTAAGAATATCTTAGGGTTCAGGATTCATACTCCCCTATGGGTAGCATGCATTATATTGAATGTTTGCATGGTAGCTAGGTTGGGGGTACTTGCACTCTTCCCTGTATAGCTTGGTTTGTATGATAGTGTGTTTTACCATGGTAGTAAGGACTATCCTAGTAGGGTACTATTCTTTGATAGTCTATAATGATAAATAGTAAGCATTGAGTAAGATAGCCTAAAGAAGTACTTAGTGTGAATGGTAGTATGCGATGCCATTCATACATGGCACAAGTATGACTTGAATCGACTTATGAAGTGTCCTCTCTTATGTGATGTATGCCTATCTTGGACTGTTGCTATAGTTGCCTTCCGTGATATGATTTATTTAAGTTGATAGCTCCTTGTCTATATGAACTAGGTCAATAGTGACCCCTATGAATAGTAACCATGAATAGAGTGACTTCAAAGATATGCTTAGTGTGAGTGGTATTATGGGATGTCATTCATGCATTGCACAAGTGTGCCTTGAGGTTACTTAGGAGTATAGTGCTCTTATGAAATGAAAACCTAAGTCTTGACTATGAATGTAGACTATACCCAAGAATGACAAAAAAAGGATTCTTAGCTTGGATGGTATTATGGGATGCCATTCATGCCTTGCACAAGTATGCTTTGAGGTGGCTTGTGAAATAGTTCTCTTATAATATGAAAGACTAAGGGCTGAAGAATGTTAATATGAAGGCCTAAGTAAAGACTATGCCATGAACATGATTTATCTCCTATGCTCATTACCTATATCTTCTGTTGACTTATAATTATTTGATGCTTATGTTGGAGATTATGCTATGACTTTGTGATTATCTCTTATATTTATGTCTTATGTTGACTAACCATTTTGAGATGTTCTTATGATGTTATGCTAGCTATCATACTTGGTACATTTTGTACTAACGCATACTTTGCCTACATTATAAACAAATGTAGGGTTTCGAAGTTGATTTCCTTTGAAGGCTAGGTTTCTAAGGAGCAAGAAGAGTTGAAGATTTTGTGAGTTCTCATAGCTTCGAGGACAAACCCATTATTTCCTTTATGTCATTTCTTTATGTTTTTGTCACGACCCAAGCCTAGGGCCTAGACATGACATGGCGAATGAGGAACCCGAAGGAACCCCAAACAAGCCTCTCAAACTTGTCATCACACTTCATCGGTCACGGAAGTACAATCAACATTAATTAACGGGAAATAGGGACTAAGGGCAAACCATTTCAAAAAGACATCATAGAACAAGAGTCAAGCTCATTTACAAAATACTTGTCCAACGCACACCTCTACATACATATATAGGACGGGGGCCATGACATACTACCGGCTCCCCTCATAGTCAAAATACAATTGCAAGCTAAAGTCTCAAAACATAGGAGTAGGAAACATAACATAGCCCTCTAATCATTGAGGACTCACCAACAAATTCGGATAAGCACCGTACTAGCCACGTGAATGGAGAGAAGGATCAAGAGTAGCTCCAGTCCCTACATGGTGACATCATGTAGGCAAAATATGCGTTAGTACTTGGAATGTACTAAGTATGCGGGGTGCAACACAACAACAGACAAGGACACAATTGAAATACAAGAAATAGTTTCATAGGCATTATGAATAACAATATGAGGATGCATGATCAAAGTGAAGTCAAAACATGTTTAAGTAAATCTATACTAATAGTAGATATCATATGTGTATGCATGATCCAACCAATCTATAACCCCAACTTAGGATGGGGGATGCCGGACACCCTGGTGGCAAGGTATAAACCCCTCACATGGTTGATGTTGGTCACACCCCAAGTATCCTAGGTGGTGAGATATAAACCTCTCACATGGTTGATGTTGGTCACACCCCAAGCATCCTAGGTGGTGAGATATAAACCTCTCACATGGTTGTCCGGTTCTTTTCCCCCGGACCGGGCATGGTCATGCAACACTTTATATAGGAAATTCCCATTAGGCTCTAATGCAATCTCACGTATGGAATGAACATATACACAAGCTTAGTTTGTCATCAACACATCTCTGGATTGCCATACATCTCATAACTCAAGCTTTAAAGCATCGATTCATAAATTCTCCATAGTTGGACATTTTGTCAAATACCTTGAAGGCATGTAATGGAATCAAAGAGCATGGAAAATAGGGTAGTAATTATGCAGCCAAACCAGTGAACAACCTACAACAACACCTTTTAACACCCACAATACCACATGAAAATCTCCACATCCATTCCAAATTTAGATTCAAGTTCTAGAGTCACAACATGCTCAAAACAATGACTTTTCAGGTTTAAAATTCAATGTGCAGGAAATTATTACAAGGAACAAGACTAATTTATGAATCTTAACTTAAACTATGAATTAATGAGTAGAATAGAGTCTAGGCACTATGGGTGGAAGGACCCATGAGTTCAACACCACATACCTTGAGTTCTTATAAAGGTCTTGAGAGTGTCTTCAATGGAAGCTTGGAACTTGGAGCAAGAGTCTCTTCAATCTTGAGGAAGGTTTTGGATTAGGGTTCTTGAGAGAACTTGAGAGAAAATGTGTCTAAGTATGGGAGAGGTGTTTTGGGAAATGTTTTAGAGATGAGAATTGAACTAATGGTATATAGGAAATAACATATGCCCTTTGGAAAAATGGTCCAACACTTAGAAAAAAAATGAGGCGGGTGAACAGTAAAAACGCTCACTGGAAATTGCATTTCCTGTCGGACAAATTTTACGAAAATGGGCTTAACTTCTTCGTACAAACTCCGAATGAGGTGAAACGAAGTGCATTAGGTAGCTAACTCAAAGGGCTTTCCATGGATATGTTATGGGCCACCCAATTATTTGTGTGTTAGGAGATATGACCCTCCAAAGTAGACCCTCGAAAAAGGCTTCACTTGGAAATTTCGGATTTTGATACGGTTGCTCTAAAATTTGGGTTAGACCCATTTCCCACTCAATTTGACCCTCTAAACAAGAATATGAAGTCGGATTTTCGAAAAACGAAACGGATTTTTTTTATATAGCTAAACAAGTTTCCGGTAACTTCCGAAACACATTTTTAAGAACCTTTTGGGTCATTTCAGTTTTAGACATTTTTATGGGTTGCGTCCCAAGACTTTTATTCAAGAGTTTAAATAGATGATTTGATACAAAAGTGTAGTAAAGACTTCCGCTTGCTTTATGAAAATGTTTTCGATTGTATGGTTTTAAAAGTTTTAATTTCTCCGTACTTTTCTGTTATCTTATGTTATGATGATATGCTAAGGGCTTGTATGAAACCCCTTCGGGGTCAAGTATGCCATGTTACATCTTGGGGCTACCCCTGGGTCGTGATAACTTGGTAATCAAAGCACAAGGTTTAGAATGGTTCTAGGATTGTCTCAAATCACTTCTAGTAGAGTCTTGTTCATCAATGTACAATGCGCCACATTTATGAATATGAGGCTATTGGATGTTTAGGAAACTTAACTTCTTCATTCTATAAGTCGTGCATAGAGTTCAACTCTATAAGGTCTCTCTCTACTCCTTTTCCAATGATCTTTAGTATATGACTACTTGAGGGCTCATGCTACAATGAGTGAGGGAGAAATGTTTGTTATGATGCCAATTATGGCTATGTGACTGGATAGACTTTATGATGTCTTTAGTATGACTGAGTTGTATTATGGTTATGTGTATTTCATGGTAGAACCCAACTTAGTCATGATGAGTTTTGGGGTATGTTGATGGATTATGACTAGAGTGTTTAAGTAATGCCTAGATGGTTTGAGTGAGTAGACTCCTCTAAGGAAGGTAGAAGTATAATTCACCTTGGTTTAGAATCATCCTTGTGTGATGGATGTGAAATATTAGTGATGACTTGCTCCGACCTTAGAATTGAAATAAATAATGATTAGAAGAGTCCGTATAGACTTACTCCCAAGTGGGAGACTATGCTTAGATAGCAAGGTCGTTCAGTGTTCTTGATGGTTATGATTTGGTTGGCTTTGCAATTCTCACCTTGAGAGGTGTAGTGAGTTTGGGATGTTTAGTCCCGATTTTGTAGGCTTATGTGAGACCTTAATTGGTGTTGATAAAGTTTCTTGAGCTAGAGTTTCTTAATGAGAACCTCTCTAATTTAGAAATACCGAAAGGGATCTTAGATCGGAAAGTTAAGAAATAGAAAGAACGAGGAAGTTGTTCTCATGAATAAGTTGAAAAGTGATCTTTTAGTAAGGGTTTAGGTGAGGGTGCTACTTGGGAGGCCTAGTGCCAATCAGAAGTCCCGATATTCTCATCCTTTTTCGTTGTATTCTTCCTTTAGCATTTAAGATCTTGAGATGATAACTTACTCTTGAATTGCTTTTTATTTGAAGTCGTGTGTTTTAGATATTTCCATGATTTCCTTATGTGATGCATGTTCATGAAAATTTGTTTTTAGAAAGAAAAAGAGTTTTATATGATTGATTTTCCTCATGTTGCAGTGCATTGAGTATGAGTTGCCTATAGACTTCATGAAATGAATATATGAGTATGCCTTAGTTCGGGGTTGAGAGATTTCTCCTTAAATGAATGCTTTTTTAGAGTAAATTGCATATGAGCTCCATGAGTATATGTTGAGCATAATTTTGTTTGGAGAAGGTAGTTCCTCCTATGAATATGATGAGTTATTAGATTTGGTGCATAATAGGTTATTAGATGTATTTCTTACTTCCTTGTGTTGCATTGAGTATGTTTAGCTTGGAGTTGATGTTTCCTCTTTTGTCTATGTGCATTTAGATGAGTTGCATGCATGATAGGCTGCTAGTTAAGAGGTTCCTAAAACTCCATTCGAGGACGAAAGTTCTCAAGGGGGAGATAATGTAACACCTCGGAATCTAGTAAACTCAGCTAGGGGCTAAGTGCTAGCGCATGAACTAGAGAATTAGCTCTTGGCACCCTCCACGAGTTCCTACACGAGTCGTGAAGGGCACCACGACTCGTGGTGATATCCATGATGCCTAGGCAGTAGCTAAACAAAATTGACCACCCCCCACGAAGCCTAGACGGCTCGTGGTTGTCACCACGGATCGTGGGACCATTCGTTGAGGTAGCGTACCCAACTCCTCATGCAATTTTCCCCAAAACTTTGATGTGAACTGCGTACCACGGTCCGAGATGATAGAAAGGGGCACCCCGTGCAGCCTTACTATCACTTTTACATACACCTTACCCAATTGCTGAGCAGTATAGTCTGTTCTGACTGAAATAAAATGGGATGAGTTAGTTAATCTGTCAATCACTACCCAAATTGAATTATAGTGTAACACCTCAGAATCTAGTAGACTAAGTTAGGGGCTAACTGCTAGGCATGAACTAGAGAATTAGGCCTTGGCACCCTCCACGAGTGCCCACACGAGTTGTGAAGGGAACCACGACTCGTGGTGGTGCCCAAGATGCCTAGGCACTAGCTAAAGAAGACTGACTACCTCCCATGAGAGCCAAGATAGCTCGTGGTGGTCACCACAAATTGTGGGACCACTCGTGGAGGTGAGGCAATAGCTTCACAAGGCTGCACAAAATAAATACCCTCCCACGAGCCACTAGACGGCTCGTGAAGGCCAGCACGGGTCATGGGAGTTGTCGTGGGTATGAATTAGATTTTTAGGGGTTAAGGGGTGGCAAGCTAGGCTACTAGTCAAGGGCCAAGGGCATCACAACAGTTCGTGAAGACCCACACGGACCGAGAAGACGTCCGTGAAGGGTTTTCATTAGACTTAGAGTGTAGGGTCAACTTTAATGATCATATATCTTAGCTCAAAATGAATTAGGTGGGCCATAAACTATATATTTAAAGGTCTCTAAGTCCCCTTTCCAATGCTACCGAGTTTGCCCAATTCCGATCTCGGGATAAAAAAGTTATGCCCAAAATAGTGAAGAACTGTCATGCTGAAAATTCTTCACGACCCGTTTGACGGGCCATGGTGATGATGACGATCCGTGAAGGCGTCCGTCATGCCATTTCGGCAGTTTCCAGCAAGGGAACATCTTGGGTCTTTTCTCAATTATTTTAAATCAAAGTTATGTGGTTTTGCCCAAGCCTAGGACTCCTATATAAGTTATTTTAACACCAAGACTCACCCAATTAATTCATTTATTCCAAGGCCCAAATCAAATCCCCAAAATACTCTCCTTAAATATCACTCTCTAGAAAACACAATGCTTGAAGAAAAACAAAGAGCTTGAAGATTAGGTAAAGAACAAAGACTCCATTGTTGAAGGCTTGTGTAGGGCTTTGATTTAAGATATGCTTAGCTTATTCATCTAAGGGTTCTTCCACCCATAGAGTCCCCTAGGTTTCCCTTAATTTATGAAGAAGAACCCCAATCTAAGCTAGGGTTTCTTCCAATGTGTGGGTTTTAGTTGGGTATGACTCCAATTGGTTGGTTAATAATTATTTATGGTTAATTTAATGTTGATTCATGATATTATGATGAATTTATCTGAATTCCATGGCTAACCCTAGAAATCAAAGTATGTGAGTTTATGCCTTGTGAAGAGAAATTGATGATTCTTGATAGATCTTATAGAATTGTTATCATGTATAGAACTTGTTCAAGAATAGGAATACGAAATCCTAAATTGAACTAGATTTATGAATGTATGATAGATCATGAATTTAATGATTGAATCTGGGACTTTATGGTGAATTATGGTTAGAATTATCTATGATTAAGGCTTGTAACTAAAATGTCTTGTGATCTAGCCTAGTATGATGATTATGGAGTAAAGCTTGAAATTAGGGCTTGAAGTCATGATGTTAATCACTAGATCATAAAGAGTAAGTCTAATATGATGAGATAGCGTGCATGAAATTGGTAAACAAAATAGATAGTGTTGTGGTGGAAGGCTTTTACCCACATGACCAACCTAGAACTATATGAATGCATGTATGTAGAATGTGAAAGGTCTTCTCACATAGAATGGTTCTAGATTGAACGGTTAAACACCTAAAATGACTCAAATCATGTTAGAATAGAATAGCTTGAAGTTCTGACATATGATCCCTTCATGTATCTCTTGTTTAGATAGCATGAGTTAGTAGTTCTCGTGGTAGCTTGGGATTGAGGAATTATACTCTCCTAAGACTAGCTTGAATTAGAATTAGTAGGATGATTTTTATGGTAGCTTGAATTAGTATAGGCATGGTAGCCTAGTATTGAGGATCTATACTCTACTAATGGTAGCTTGGACTAGCATTATTAGAATGCCTCCATGATAGCATGACTTGGTTCGGCCAAGACCACTTCATCGTAGCTTAGGATAAAGGATTTATACTCTCCTAAGGATAACTTAGGATTGAGAAACCATAATCTCCTAAGGGTAGCTTAGGGTTGAGGATTCATACTCCCCTATTGGTAGCATGCATTATATTGAATGTTTGCTTGGTAGCTAGGTTGGGGTACTTGTACTCTTCCCTGTATAGATTGGTGTGCATGATAGTGTGTTTTACCATGGTAGTAAGGTCTATCCTAGTAGGGTACTATTCTTTGATAGTCTATAATGATAAATAGTAAGCATTGAGTAAGATAGCCTAACGAAGTAGTTAGTGTGAATGGTAGTATGCAATGCCATTCATAAATGGCACAAGTATGACTTGAAGCGACTTATGAAGTGTCCTCTTTTATGTGATGTTTGCTTAGCTTGGATTGTTGCTATAGTTGCCTTCCATGATATAATTTACTTAAGTTGATAGCTCCTTGTCTATATGAAGTAGGTCAATAGTGACCCCTATGAATAGTAACCATGAATAGAGTGACTTCAAAGATATGATTAGTGTGAGTGGTATTATGGGATGTCATTCATGCATTGCACAAGTGTGCATTGAGGTTACTTAGGAATATAGTGCTCTTACGAAATGAAAACCTAAGTCTTGACTATGAATGTGGACTATGCCCAAGAATGACCAAAAAGGGATGCTTAGCTTGGATGGTATTATGGGATGTCATTCATGCCTTGCACAAGTATGCTTTGAGGTGGCTTGTGAAGTAGTTCTCTTATAATATGAAAGACTAAGGGTTGAGGAATGTTACTATGAAGGCCTAAGTAAAGACTATGCCATGAACATGATTTATCTTCTAGGCTCATTACCTATGTCTTATGTTGGCTTATGATTATTTGATGCTTGTGTTGGAAATTATGCTATGACTATGTGATTATCTCTTATACTTATGTCTTATGCTGACTAATCATTTTGAGATGTTCTTATGATGTTGTGCTAGCTATCGTACTTGGTACATTTTGTACTAACGCATACTTTGCCTACATTCTAAACAAATGTAGGGTTTCGAAGTTGATTTCCTTGGAAGGCTAGGTTTTTAAGGAGCAAGAAGAGTTGAAGATTTTGTGAGTCCTTATAGCTTCGAGGATAAACCCATTATTTCCTTTATGTCATTTCTTTATGATTTAGACATTTGTATGGGTTGCGTCCCAAGACTTTTATTCAAGAGTTTAAATAGATGGTTTGATACAAAAGGTGTAGTAAAGACTTCCGCATGCTTTATGAATATGTTTTCGATTGAATGGTTTTAAAAGTTTTAAATTCTCCGTACTTTTCTGTTATCTTATGTTATGATGATATGCTAAGGGCTTGTATGAGACCCCTTCGGGGTCAAGTACGCCATGTTACATCTAGGGAGTACCTCTAGGTTCTGACACATACTTTCCCAATGTCTTGGGTAGACCAACTACGAAATCCATAACTATTTTTTCCCACATTCATTTCGGAATTGGCATTCTCTGAAGCAAACCTGTAGGCCTTTGGTGGTCATATTTTACTTGTTGGAAATTTTGACACTTAGACACAAGCTCCGCTATATCTTTCTTCATGCCCGACCACTAATAGAGTCACTTCAAATCTCGGTACATCTTGGTCACACCCGGATGAATGGAATTCCTCGAACCATGGGATTCTGTCAATAAACTCTTAAACAAATCGCCCACTCTAGGAACGCAAATTCTTTCTTTAAAACTGAGCACACCCCCCGCATCAACAACCATATCTTGTGCCTTACCAATCACTGTCTTATTTCTAAGTTCATTCAAATTCTCATCCTCAAACTGTTTGGCCTTGATTTCCTCAATGAAGGTGGCCCTAACCTCAATTCTAACTAACACCCCACCTTTTTTTCTGATATGCCCAACTACGTGAACTTAGACCCTAAATGTTGTATTTCTTTAGCCAAAGGTCGCTTGGTCACACCAAGGCAACCTAGACTACCCATACTTACCACCTTTCGGCTTAATGCGTCTGCCACCACGTTAGCCTTACCCGGATGGTACTAGATGGTCACATCATAATCCTTGAGTAACTCGATCCACCTTTCTTGTCTCAGACTTAGATCCTTTTGAGTGAATACATGTTGTAGGCTATGGTGGTCAGTAAATACCTCACACTTGACTCCATAAAGATAATGCCGCCAAATCTTAAGAGCAAACACTACCGTTGTCAACTCCATATCATGTGTTGTGTAATTTCTCTCATGTGCTTTCAACTGCCGCGATGCATAATCTATGACATTCTTATTTTGCATCTACACTGCACCCAAGCCTAAATGTGAAGCATCACAATAAACAATAAAATCCTTACCTTCAACCGGTAGTGCTAGAATATATAGGTGTTGTGGTTAAGAGAGTGTTGAACCTTTGAAATCTCTTCTCACATTTTTCAGTCCATTCAAAAGGTACCTCCTTTTTGGTCAAACTTGTCAGATGTGTGGCAATGTAAGCAAAATTCTTCACAAATCGACAATAGTAGCTGGCAAGCCCCACAAAACTCCTAATTTTAGTCACAGAACTTGGTCGAACCCAATTCCTAACCGCTTCAATCTTTTTGGGATCTACCATTACCTGTTACGACCTAAAGGGATCCTCTAGACGTAACATGGCACATGGAACCCCGTAAGGCTCCAAGTAATCCACTTGGCATATCATCATCACATAAGTAAAATATAATTAAGAATAAAAACACATTTTTAAGTCTTTAAGAAAATTTTCATCAAAGTAAAGTGAAAGTCTAGACATAGTCTCATTTTACCATCTACTACCATTGAAGTCTCAAAATAGGGTCCCAACCCTTACAATAGAAATCTGAAATGAAATACAAAGAAATAAAAGAAACAACAAAATGCAATTTGTCCTCGGATCCATGAGGACATACCACAAGCTTTGGAGAATAGTCAATCCAAGCTTGAACAAGAATGAAGGATCACCTCAAATGCCGGAATCTACACTTTGTGGAAAAAGGTAGAAGAATATGGTTTACTACAAAATTGCACTAAGTATGGTAGCCATGCACAAAACCATGAAAATATGCTAAAAAGGGACAATTTCGTTGAACAGCATGCACTTTATCAAGTTTGAGAATCGTCATGAAAAGTAGAGTAAAAACATAATTCATTAGCATATTCAATATATAAGTCATCACATCATAATAGAAACTCACCATGGGTACCTTCAAAGTCTACTTGTGACATGCATAAGTAAGATCCCATACTCCTACCTATGCTAAGTAGATCACTTTAAGCAACCATAGTTAATTAATTCATCTTTTAATTACATTAGGAATAAGCCCTAACTGACATAGACCATCTGAGCTTATCAGGGAAATTGGTGTCATGCCCCACACCAAAAAGAGGTGTCCTACTTGTCTAGGGTAAAACTAAGTGTATTAGATTTTAGGTGGATCCACTAGCTAAAGACCTATGAGGGCACATATTTATGGGATACGGTGATTGTTACTAAAAACCTGCCCTTTCTAGTGGGGGACCTTCCATCTCATGAGATACTTTCTAGAAGTCCATCCTTTCTAGCGGGGGAACTTCCATCTCATATTCAATATCTACTCGGTGCTAAGAATTACGTCCCACAATTTACACGTTTATTCTTGAATTGCATTAATAAGTATGAAGGAGTGTCTAAACCCTTCACCCAACACAATTCACAAAATAGCTCATAGATTCAATAAGTGAGAATAGACTTTCAACCTTAGAATCATCATATAGTGAGAAGAACTTTAACATCATGACCATTATGTGTTTATGAGGATGAACTTTCAATTAACACAATAATTAGATTATAATCATGTTCGTAAAGCATGCATACATGAATCCCACAATTTGGCATAATCCCTATGCTTTAACCTTCTTGGATCATGGATCACATTCTTGCGATCAATTTAGGGTTAATACCTTCAACATGGATAATAATATGATCAAAAGAACTACATTACAACAATACAATACCATACAATTGACCTTACTACAATTCACCCACATTAAAGGCATAAATTAAGGTTATGGGGATTTCATGGATTCATGGGGGATTTGATCATAAAAACACCATAAGCCAGTAATTAAACCATAATATAAAGCAATTGAATCATTAAAAATGTTTTGAGAAAGAATTCATGAGTTAGAATGAAAACCCTAGGTTTTGGAGAATTGTATACTTTGAAATTGAGAGATTGAGGACTTCATGGATGAAAGGCTAACCATGAATCAAAACTACCATACTGATGCTTATCGTGTCCAACGACACTAACCTACGGTATGAGTGTCTATGATCATTGATAGTATAGTAACCCAACTAAAGGTTGGGGTCGTGTCCCAAGGGAGTGGTTTTGAGAATTGATAGAAAAATAAAATTAATCTCTAAATAGTTGTAGCTAAAGATATTAACGAGTAAAAACATAGTAAATTAAAGGGGGTGACACAAAAGTTTCAAATAACGATTTAGGGGTTTTGTCACAATTAGTAAAAATAGCAAAAATTAATAAGAAAATCAAATATGGGGAAATGTTCTTGGGGTGTGACCGCAATAAAAGTTGAGATAAGTAGTTGGGTACATGCTTTTGAAAGGAAATTTGTAAGATAATAGTGACTAGGCTAGGCTTTAAATGGAAATAAGTTCCCTCTCGGGCAACTTACCCCGTTTCAAATGCGTTCCTCTCAGACACTCATTTGCCGCATGAAGCCCAGCCTATGCCTTACCCCACTCACTCTCTCAAGCTGACAGTTAGGATATGGGACTAGGGCTCACCCTCTCGGGCTGAACCTCATGTCAACCCACTCCTTAGGCCATCAGTCTAGTGGTCTTGGTTTCGCGACCTCCCTCTTGAGCAAGCTGAAAACACATGGGTGGATTTGTATTTTCAACTACAAACCCTCTAGATTAAACCACAAGCACTAGGTGAAATCACCATTAAACTACATCTAACCTATCAGCAAGCAAGACCCAACAATAATATCAACACATATTTGCTAGAATGGGGTTTTTAGCCACACATCAAGATATAACAAAATACACCTAAAATGATAGTAAAATCAAATGGGTATAAGAAATTAAACCTTGAATTAAGCAAAGGAAGAAGAATGGAGAAGACCCACTTCCAACTTGGGGAAGATGAAATCCTTCTTTCTTCAAGTCTCCCAAAAACCCTCTCCAAACTTGAGAGAAAATATCCAAAAAGTACTATTCTATTCTAGAAATTAAAATACATGTTCGACTCTCTTAAAATTATAACAAGTTCAGTATTTATAGACTTCAAAAAATAGCGCTGGCGGATCTTTCGGTAAAGTTAGTCGATATCACCGAATGACTTCGGTGACTCACCCTTCGTCTGTCTCATCGCCGTTTCGTGCTTGCCTTCAGCATCTTCACGTTCTGGACTATTGGGTGGTATAGTACTGCTATGCGCAACTATTCGGCGAAGCACCGACTGCTCCTTTCATCGCCTTTTTTATCCTTCTCTTTCAAGGCTTCGCGTACTGGAACAAAGGGCGGAGTAAATCCCTTCGGCGAATCGCCAAGTGTGCTTGGCGATGCTCGGGCTTCAGCTTCTTCGTTCTTTTCAGCCTTTTTGTTCCTTTTTGTGCCTAAGTGTTCATGCTTTCACTAAAACTTCAAATACCTGAAACTTAAGAGTTTTCATCAGATATTTAGACAAAATAAGCATTCGAGGACACTATTCTTGTCAAAATAAAGCCCTAAATAAGTCCAATTTGTAAGTTGAATATTCTTCACGAATTTGAGTGGAAAAGATGAGTTCTTGAACCCTAGACCTTGACTTCTTCTTCTTCTTAAATGGAGGTTTTACATATATGATTTTGGAGAGGTTTGATTTTGATTTGAGTAGTTTAGATTCTTATGAAGTGTTTATAGTTAGTTAATTACTTAAAAGTCTTATATATGTCTATTAAAAGCTATTTAAACCGATCATATAATTAATTAAGTAAATTAGGAATTTACTTAATAACACTTGCATTGGCCGAAACTAGGCAGTCTACAGGTGAGACCCACGACTTGGTAATCCACGAGCCCGTGCTGGTGGACCATTGGTAAAGGGACTACAACCTATTTTGATGGGCTTGACCCAGTACCCCCACCTATGGGGCGTAGGTAGCCCTCGTGGTTCACTGCCCAGGCAGCCTTCTAGGCCTTTTCCTCAAGGGCCTATGGTTGGTCCTCGGGGTTTAGGCCATGGCATTTTGAATCCAAAACATGAATTTTTAAGGTACATGGAGGTATTTTCTAGACCTTAACCCTAACGTCAAACTTTAGCTAAGTCTATTAGTTTTGTTTTAGACTCTTGTTTAGTTTAAAATTTTCCGTAATGTTACAATATCTCCCCCTTGGGAACATTCGTCCTCGAATGATGATCTAGACACTCTACGGATATTTAGACTCAAGACTAGCTGCCCATCATGCATGAAACATCAAAATATGCAATTTTTATAAATGCACTATTCATAACATGCACTATTCAAAGAAGGCAACTTCAACTCCTTCTCAAACCTGATCAATGCATAATAAGGGACTAGGAACTACATCTAACACCCAATATGCACCAAGTTCAAAAATGATCATTTTTCATAGGAGGAACTCACTTCTCCAACTAAAATAATGTTCAACACAACATTATGGAGCCAATATGTAATCACTCTCAAAAGCATACTAAAACATGTTTATCAACTCATCTCGTGAAGTCAAATTAGGCAATTCATACAAAATGCACAACACCATGAGGATCATAAATCATGAGAACTCATTTTCTCATTAAGCATGAATTCATCAAGAACATGCATAAACTAAGGAAACCATGAAAAACATACAACTTACACATGACTTCCAAAACAAGGAAATTCTGGAGGAACTATTTACCTCAAGCTTGAGTAGGAGTAGAAAGAAAGAGATGAGGGTATCGGGCCTTCATATCGGCTTCGGCCTCCCAAGTAGCGCCCTCAACTAGGTGATTTCTCCATAAAACCTTAATGGAAGCTACTTCCTTTTTTCTCAACTTCTTGACTTGCCGGTCAAGAATCTCTACCGGAACCTTTTCATAAGAAAGGCTTTCATCAACACCCAACCCTTCTAAAGGAATAATTGATATCGGGTCCCCAATACACTTTTTAAGCATAGAAACATGAAACACCGGGTGAACCGGAGCCAACTCAGTTGGCAAGTCAAATTCATAGGCAACTTACCCAATACGCTACAAAATTTGATATGGGCCTACATACCGGGGGTTAAGTTTCCCTTTTTTGCCAAACCTCATCACGCCCTTCATGGGTGAGATTTTCAAATAGACCCAATCACCTACTTCAAATTCTAGGTCCCTTCTCCTCACATCGAAATAAGATTTTTGCCTACTTTGAGCTGTTCTGAACCTTTCCCAAATGAGCCGAACTTTCTCAACAGCTTCATAAACCGACTCGGGACCAATAAGTGCAACATCACCTACCTCAAACCAACCAACCGGAGACCTACATATTCTTCCATACAAGGCTTCAAAAGGAGCCATACCGATACTTGAGTGGTGACTATTATTGTAGGCAAACTCCATTAATGGCAAGTGGTCATCCCAATTACCCTTGAAATCTATAACACACGCGCTCAACATATCCTCTAAAGTTTGAATGGTGTGCTCTACTTGACCATCCATTTGAGGGTGAAAGGCTGTGCTAAGTTTCACCTTAGTACCAAGTCCCTTTCGGAATGACTTCCAAAAATATGAAGTAAATTGAGTACCCCGATTCGAAATGATGGACAAAGGAACTCCATGTAACCTCACTATCTCCCTTATATACAAATTAGCATAGTCTTTCGCTGAAAGGAAATCGTGACGGGAATGAAATGGGTTGATTTTGTCATCCTATCAACAATGACCCAAATAGAATCATGTTGCCTTCAAGTACGAGGCAAACCCACAACAAAATCCATATTCACCTCTTCCCACTTGGAAGTGGGAATTGGTATATCTTGCAACAAACCTCTCGGCCTTTGGTGCTCAACCTTAACTTGTTGACAATTCGGACATTTGGCTACAAATCCCGCAATATCCTTTTTCATACCATTCCACCAATAGACTTTCTATAGATCACGGTACATCTTTGTGGCTCCCGGATGAATGGAATATCTAGAACCATGAGCCTCTTCTAAAATTTTCTCCCTCAACCTATCCACATCCGGAACACACAAACGACCTTGGTACCTAAGTACCCCATCTCCCCCTTGGGAGAAAGCCTCAACGGACTTGTTCAATACCGATTCTTTCAACTCCATCAATAAAGAATCAAGGTCTTGTTTAGACTTGACATCTACCACAAAGGACGATTCAGAGACTCTATGAATCGTGAAACCACCCTTAGGAGAATCTACTAGTTGGACACCTAGCCGGGCCAACCCATGCACATCACGAACTAACTCTTTATTTTCATCCTCTATGTGAGTCACACTACCCATGGATAATCGACTAAGACCATCCGCCACCACATTAGCTTTGCTGGGGTGATAGAGGACACTCATGTCATAATCCTTCAAAAGTTCTAACCACCTTCTTTGTCGGAAATTCAAATCTTTTTGGCTAAACACATAATGAAAACTTTTGTGATCGATGAAGACATCTACATGGACCTCATACAAGTAATGCCTCCATATTATCAAAGCAAACACAACCGCCGCTAATTCAAGATCATGAGTCGGATAAGTATTCTCATGTACCTTGAGTTACCTGGAAGCATAGGCAATCATTTTACCTTGTTGCATGAATACATATCCCAACCCCACTCTAGAGGCGTCACAATAAAAAACAAAGCCATCCATATCCTCAGTAAGGTCAACACCGAAGCGAAAGTAAGCCTATTTTTCAACTCTTTGAAGCTTTTCTCACATGCCTCTGACCACTCAAACTTAGCTTTCTTTTGAGTCAAACCCGTCAACGGAGAATCAATGGAGGAGAAACCCTCAACAAACCTCTTATAGTAACCAACCAAACCCAAAAAACTTCTAGTATCGGTAGGAGTTAGAGGTCTAGGCCAACTCTTGACCTCATCCATCTTCTTCGGATCTACCTCTATACCCTTGCTTGACACAATATTACCAAGAAAAGCTACAGACCGCAACCAAAATTCACATTTTCTAAACTTCACATATAATTGGCGGTCCTTAAGGACTTGCAATACAATTCTCAAATGGTCCATATGTTCACCCTCACTCCTTGAGTAAATCAAACTGTCATCAATAAACACAATCACAAACATATAAGTTAGTGCCTAAACATCCTATTCATTAGGTCCATAAATGCCACCGGGGTATTAGTTAGGCCAAATGACATCACAAGGAATTCATAGTACCCATACCTAGTTTGGAAAGCCATCTTGGGTATATCATCCCCTCTCACC
The DNA here is from genome assembly GCF_900185275.1 of Solanum verrucosum. NCBI lineage: Eukaryota > Viridiplantae > Streptophyta > Magnoliopsida > Solanales > Solanaceae > Solanum > Solanum verrucosum. The sequence continues at coordinate 214,598 of NW_026020257.1, forward strand.
TAAGTTGGTGATTGCCCGAATGAAGGTCAATTTTTGAAAATTAACTAGCCCCTTGGAGTTGATCAACCAAGTCATCGATTCTCGGAAGGGGATATTTATTCTTTATGGTAACTTTGTTCAATTGGAGGTAGTCGATGCACATTCTAAGAGACCCATCCTTCTTTCTCACAAACAACACCGGAGCACCCCAAGGAGAGATACTCGAACGAATAAAGCCCTTATCTAACAAATCCTTCAATTGCTTTTTCAACTCGGCCGGAGCCATTCTATAAGGAGGAATGGAGATATGGTACATATCCGGTAAAATATCAATACCAAAATGTATTTCCCGCTCGGGAGGAATGTCAGGCAAGTTATTGGGAAAGACTTCCAGAAATTCATTCACCATGGGGACCTACTCTAAAAAAGGGGTTTCAGACTCAGCATCCCTCACCCTAACAAGATGATAAATGCACCCTTTTGAGATTATTTTTCTAGTCTTATGACAAGAAACAAATTAACCTCTAGGGATAGAATTCCCCCATTTCCACTCTAAAATTGGCTCATTTGGAAATTGGAATTTGACAACCTGGAACCCGGGTCCTACAATCTATAGAAGCATAACATGCATGCAACCAATCCATACCTAAAATCAAATTAAAATCTAACATGTCTAACTCCACTAAATCCACCAAAGTGATTTTATGAGACAAAGAAATAGGACAACTTCTATAAACTTTCTTAGCCACTACGGACTCATCAACCGGGATAGAAATTGAAAAAGGCTCTAATAACACTTCGGGGAGTATTTCAAATTTCATTGCCACAAAAGGTGTCACAAAGGACAAAGTGGCACCGGGGTCTAACAAAGTATATGCATCAATAGAAAAGACTTGTAACATACCGGTCACCACATCCGGGGAGATCTCTTGGTCTTCTCGGGATCGAAGAGCATAAAAATGGATTTGCTTTTGAGTATTGGAGTTTGAACCGCTTGGAGGAGTTTGCTTATCTTCTTTCCCCTTTGCCGAATGTGTTGGACAATTTCTCAATTGGTGTCCACTCTTACCGAAACCATAACACACACCCAGACCGGCTAAACATTTTTCATCGTGTTTCTTACCACATTTGGCACAAGTAGGCTTGATCTTAGAATACCCATCATTATTGCCTCCTTGGGGTTTAGGGTTAGACACCCTATCCTTGTTGACCATTGGGGAAGCACTAGAGGAACCTTGGTTGGGGAACATTTGCTTGAAGTTTTGTCTACGTTGCCCATTAGACTTAGCATTGGAAAAGTTCCCATTACCGGTCCTAGCCCTCTTCACCTCCCTATTCATCTTCTTGAGCTTTTGCTTCTCAATTTGTTCAGCATGTACCATAAGATTTGAAATATTCATACTTGGGATAAGCATTGCCGAACGACATTCATTGACTATCAATTCGGACACTCCCATCACATATTTATTCATTCTAGACCTTGAGTCTACCACCATGGTTGGAGCATACTTGGATAGTTGGTAGAACTTGAGAGAATACTCCTTCACACTCATCCCCCCTTGTCAAAGGTTTATGAACTCTTGCATTTTTCGCTCCCTTAACTCTAGGGGAAAGAACCTATCAAGAAATGCTTCCTTGAACACCTCCCAATCTATGGGACCCGCTCCTCTTAGCCTCTCACCTTTCCATTATTCATACTAAATTTGAGCTACATCTTTGAGTTGGTAGGCGGGTAGCTCCACCTTCTCCTCCGAAGACACCCCTATAGCACCATGTATCTTGCAAACCTCATCTATTAACCTTTGGGGATCCTCTTCCACCTTGGAACCAAGAAACTTGGGAGGATTCATCCTAGAAATATCCCTCAACCTTGAAGCCATATAATTCACATTAGTGTTCACTCGAGGCCCAACAACCCTATTGGCTAGAGCCGTTATAGCTTGGTATTGAGTTGTCATGGCTTGAGCTTGAACCGTCATGTCCTGGGTCAATGTTATCAAAGCCGACCTAATCTCCACATCTGTCATAACAGGAGGATCATTCGGAGTTTGCTTATTTTGAGGAGCTTGATTACGTTGAGGAACTCCCTGATTCACATTTTCCTCTTCCACCCTTCTTGCGTTAGCCCTTCGTGTATTCATTTCCTGAGGACACAAGAGAAGGATTAGAAGGAAGACTTTATAGAGTTAAACTTTATGGCAAGACTTAAGAGTAATAAAAGAAGTGTAACTTCCTAAACATCTTATATCCTCTCACTCATAAATGTGGTGTGCTTCACACTATAACAAGACTCTACTAGACGTGTCTTATGAGACACCATCCTAGAATCATTGTAAACCTTTTACTCTGATTACCATGTTTGTTACGACCCAAGGATACCCCTTAGACATAATATGGCACATGGAACCCCGAAAGGCTCCACGTAAGCCACTTAGCATATCATCATCACATAAGTAAAGAATAATAAAGAATAAAAACACATTTTTAACTCTTTAAGAAAATTTTCATCAAAGTAAAGCGAAAGTCTAGACATAGTCTCATTTAGCAATCTACTACAATCGAGGTCTCAAAATAGGGTTACAACCCTTACAATAGAAATCCGAAATGAAATACAAAGAAATGAAAGAATCAAAAAAATGTCATTTGTCCTCGGATCCATGAGGACATACCACAAGCTTTGGAGAATAGTCAATCCAAGCTTGAACAAGAATGAAGGATCACCTCCAACGCCGAAACCTACACTTTGTGGAAAAAGGTAGAAGAAATATGGGTTAGTACAAAATTGCACCAAGTATGGTAGCCATGCACAAAACCATGAAAATATGCTAAAACGGGACAATTTAGTTGAAGAGCATGCACTTTATCAAGTTTGAGAATCATCATGAAAAGTAGAGTGAAAACATAATTCGTGAGCATATTCAATACATAAGTCATCACATCATAATAAGAACTCACCATGGGTACCTTCAAATTCTACTTGTGCCATGCATAAGTAAGATCCCATACTCCTACCTATGCTAAGTAGAACCCCTTAAGAAACCATAGTTAATTAATTCATCTTTTAATTACATTAGGAATAAGCTTAACCGACATAGACCATGTGAGCTTAACATGGAATCCGGTGTCATGCCCCACACCGAAAATAGGTGTCCTACTTTCTTAAGGCAGAACTAAGTGTATTAGCTTTTAAGTGGATCCAATAGCTAAATACCTATGAGGGCACATAGTTATGGGATACGGAAATTGTTACTAGAAACCCGCCATTTTTAGCAGGAGAGCTTCCATCTCATGAGATAATTTATAGAAGTTCTTCCTTTCTAGCGAGGGAGCTTACATCTCATATTCAATATCCACTCGGTGCTAAGCATTCTTCCCATAATTTACATGTTTAGTCTTGAATTGCATTAATAAGTATGAAGGAGTGTCTAAACCCTTCACCTAACACAATTCACAAAATAGCTCATAGATTCAATAGGTGAGAATGGACTTTCAACCTTAGAATCATTATATAGTGAGAAGAACTTTCACATCATGATCAGTATATGTTTATGAGGATGAACTTTCAATTAACACAATAATTAGATTATAATCATGTTCGTAAATCATGCATACATGAATCCCACAATTTGGCATAATCCCCATGTTTTACCCTTCTTGGATCATGGATCACACTCTTTCAATCAATTTAAGGTTAGTACCTTCAAGATGGATAATAATATGATCAAAAGAACTACATTACAACAATACAATTCCATACAATTGACCTTACTACAATTCACCCACATCAATGTCATAAATTAGGGTTATGGGGATTTCATGGATTCATGGGGGATTTTATCATAAAAACACCATAAACCAATAATTAAACCATAATATAAAGCAATTGAATCATTGAAAACGTTTTGAGAAAGAATCCATGACTTAGAATGAACACCCTAGGTTTTGGAGAATTGTATACTTTGAAATTGAGAGATTGTGGACTTCATGGATGAAAGGCTAACCATAAATCAAAACTACCATACCTTAGTTGAAGATTCTTCACGACTTTGAGTGGAAAATATGAGTTCTTAAGCCCTAGACCTTGACTTCTTCTTCTTCTTCTTCTTCAATGGAGGTTTTAGAGAGAAGATGTTGGAGAGGTTTGATTTTGATTTGGGTAGTTTAGATTCTTATGAAGTGTTGGTAGTTAGTTAATGACTTAAAAGTCTTATATATGTCTATTAAAAACTATTTAAAACGACCCTACATTAAATTAACTAAATTAGTAATTTACTTAATGACCCTTGCATTGGCCGAAACTAGGTAGTCTACAGGTGAGACACACAACTTGGTGACCCATGGACCATGGGTGGGACCACATCCCGTGCTGGTGAACCGTTGGTTAAGGGTATGCAGCCTGTTTTGAGGCGCTTGACCCACGAACCCCACCTACGGGGCATGGGTGGACCTGCGGGGCGCAGGTAGCCCTCGTGGGTCACTGCCCAGGCAGCCTTCTACGCCTTTTCCTCAAGGGCCTATGGTTGGTCCTTGGAGTTTAGGCCTTGGCATTTTGAATCCAAAACAAGAATTTTTAAGGTACGGGGAGGTATTTTCTAGACCTTAACCCTAACGTCAAACTTTAGCTAAGTCTATTAGTTTTGCTTAGACTCTTGTTTATTTTAAAATTTTCTGGACTGTTGCATTACCCATTCCTTTGAAACTATATGCCCCAAAAAGGCAACCAAAGTTAACCAAAATTCACACTTAGAAAATTTCGCATACAACTTTTGTTTCCCAAGAACACCTAGAACAATACGAAGATGGTCGGCATGATCTTCCTTGCTTCTCGAATAAACCAAAATGTCATCAATAAACACTATCACAAACGAATCAAGAAAGGGTCACCGGTAGTCCCTATGGATCCCCTTTTTCACCTTCTTTTGATTAGACATGCTTCCATCTCTAGGAGTAAGAAGTGAAAGATGGGTCGGGCTAGTAGCAGTCAAGCAGCTACTGAGGCAGGCCACGAAGGAAGGGGAGATGATGAGGCCGACGGTGCTCTCCCTACCCAGTCCCGGCCTCCGCTTTCTAGTTCTAGTATGGAGGAGGACCTAGAGGTCGTTCGAAGAAAATTTGGAGTCTCCCGGGCTAGTACCTTGACTTCAGTTCCACCCTGTACCGCCCTTGAATTGGAGATGCTTCGCCGCTAGCTGTAATGGGAAAGAAAGAAGAACATAGAGAGAGATCGTCTGGTGGGCCGGATGTGGAAGACTCCTAAGGTCATTTTCTCTTGCGTCGCTCCCTAGCAGGAGCTTCCCACGCTCCAGCCTGAGGACTTCATGGATTTTCCCTTGTTAAGTGACGCTTGGGATGACGTGACAGCCCAGAGGACATGGGGTCCGACAACGGTACTTCCCATTCAGAGGGTTACTGATATGGTTTTATTTTGTCCCTCTTGGAAATGTAATGGACAATATTTCATTTCCCTTTTTGTTTTTCCTTATACTTTTTGTACACACATGGATGCTGGTTTTTGCTGTCTTTCATAGTCGATATTTAAATGCTAAGGTTTCTGACTTACTATTATATTGTTGAGTAATGGTTAAATTGCAGGGATTAGTTCGTATACGTTTCGGGGTCTATTTATGTGACTAGGGAAAACATGGGAGACAGGGCTGAGATTTTGTCTCGCCCTGTCCCGCTCTGGCGGGAGAAATCCCACTCTGGCGGTCATGCCTTGGTCGGAAATATCCCGCCCCAGCGGCCCTTACGAAAATAGAACCCCTGCCAACAACTCTTCTGGGGTTCTTCTCTTTTCTAAATTTCCCACAGATTCCTAGGATATACTAACCATTTTAGGGTAACCCGCTTAGTTAGGATGGTCAATGTCTACCCCGAGTCAACCCAATGATACGCACTCCAAAATTTATTATCATAAATTCAACACCACAACCACGCACATCCCTAGGATATGCCTATACACTCACACGGTTATAATCAGTCGCAACACCCAGTAAGATTTCGATTATTTAGTCTAGCATACTGCTATATCGAGGTTCAGACAAGCACTTATTGTGCACATAATCATATCATTGCATTCAGGAAAAACATGTTCTTCATACCAACAGTTAATTTCGACTATAAGAAGTAAACATTCACGGTTTCAAGTTACAACTCACAGACAAGTACAAATTATTAGTTAGTTCGCATCAATAGATAACCATTACTGATCATCCACGCCTTTGTACAACCTCTAAGGCCAAATACCAATTGGAACTTTCTTACTTCCAATTTACTTTGCTTGGGTCCCGTCAGCCGTGACTATGGTGTTCGGTTTCCTTTGTTGAGATACCAACTGGAATCGGGAGATACCAATTGGACTCAACTCATACCACAAGCAACAACTCGCACGAAAGGAGAGAAGAAAAGAAACGACTCCCTATAATGCTTCATAGCTTCCTGAATATTAGATGTGGACGTCAACACACCAATCCACATTAGTCTATTCAATATTTTGCTCTTGTACTAGGAGACCGGTAACGTAGGCTCTCTACCAATTTGTCACGACCCAACCCACCAGGCTGTGCGGGCACCTACTCTAACACCTAAGTAATAAAACCCTCGATTCCCAACTAGTTTAAAACGTGCGGAGCATTCAAGAAGCTAAAAAAAATAGAAGAAAATCATGTAGACTTAATAAATAAAAGAGGTTTAAAAAAAATCCAAGTTAACTTGTAAAGTAATTAACTTCCCCAGAGATCTAGTCTAAACAGGTACAAGAGCTACTAAAATTACAATGTAAAAACAAAATTAAAACTTGACACAATTCCCACCACATGGAAAGAAACAAAGAAGATGTTGGAGATTATCATTGTCTTCACCTATGAGACATCACTGATCTTGCAACCAGACTATGCCAAAAAAGCATAGCAAGAGTAGTATCAATACAACCACATGTACTGGTATACATCATCGGTCAACCCGATACCCACAACATAATACAAAAATTTGACTAGCAAACATGTAATAAGACTATTCGTTCCTCCACTTTTATATTTTTCTATCTTTACCATACCCGGATATTTAAGTCATACTAATACCCTTGACTCCAACCCCTTACTCGTTCCATTATTGATCGTAACTTAACCATTTTGTCTCTTGAAGGAGATTTTCAGATATAACTTCTACTAAACTTATTAACCGTTTCAATACTAATCCCCTATCTGAGGAATACTTTACTATTCACATTTACGACGTTACGCCTCCCCGATCCTCCACGACAATATACCCTACCATCTCTCTAAGGTATACGTAGTGACACCTAGACCCTTGGTCTCCACTTATCATATCATATCCCGATTGGGGCCTAACCATTTAAAAACTCATTAGGCCAACAAATATACCCAATTACTTACAACACCACAACCCCCCATATATTTAGATATAACACACAAACTAGTTAGCTTTTCAAGATCAATGCATAGTTCTACATTCTCAAAATACATATTTATGAAAAATCAATGGTCTTCTCATGGAATCCATACCCAAACTATTAGTTTGTCGGATCGTGACACCCGTTCCAATATGTATGTCGGTATGTGACATCCGATCTCAGTTAGTGTGTCAAAACATGATACCCATTCCAATTTACATGTCGGTATGTGACATCCGCTCCAAGTTAGTACAACTACAATTACAACCACATTGTTAATGTACATCACTCAATTCATATAGCCAAATACATTAGTTCAAGGAATGCATTGTTCATAATCACTTTATTAGGTTCGTTTTAACAATTTATCATTCTTTGCATACACGCTAACATATAATATCGCAAAAAATCGACATCACTCTCACAATTAGGAAATCAACCCATCAGCTAACCCTAGTTCATGGATAGGCTTCCTCCTACAACATACATATGATTTAACACCTAGGAATATACACATAATCATCTCTTTTTTGGTGGACAAAGCTTATGCATGAATTTTACTCAACTACCAATATACTACACGGTGAATTATGGATTTATAACTACTCAATTAATAAACTAACCTACCTAGGCGCCAAGCATTCACAGAGGGATTCAACAACTCAAATTTTGGTTTATCGAATGATGGAACGATGGATCTTGACCAGAGATCCATAATCTATCGACCTCATTATGCTAGAAATATCCTTCTCCTTTCTTCCTAAGCCTAGAGCAGCCTTTGGAGGGTTTCTGGGGGTGATTTTCGCCTCATTTTGGTGTTTTTGGAAAAAAGGAGAAAATAAGACTTCGCATTACTTTAATTCTGTCACATCATTCCCGCTCTGGCGCACCCTATTGATGAGTCCACAATTTGGACTCATTTAGGGCTATATTTTTATAAAATTAGTGTCCTCAAATGCATATTTTATCTCAATATCTGATAAAAACCCTTAAGTTTCAGGTATTTGGAGTTTGAGGGAAAGCATGAACACTACTTAGCAAAAAGGAACAAAAGTAGTTTAAAAAAGAAAGAAATGAAGATCTGAGAATCACCAAACCCATTCAGCGAGTTGCCATAAGGTCTTACCCTCGCCTTTTGTTCTAGTGTTCTAAGCCCTGAAAGAACGAATCAAATCAACGGTGAAAAAGAGTAGTTGGCGTATCACTGCGAAGTTGTGCAAAGCTGTACTATGTCGCCCAATGATCCAAAACACGACGATGTTGAAGGCTAATGCAAGACGACGATAAAACCTACCAAAGGGCGGATCGCCGAGTTGATCGGGGATCTGGACTAACGACGCCGAATGATTCACTGCAACACAAATTTTTGAAAACTATAAATACTCGTTGCGAGTTGTAGCTTAATATGAGATTTTTAATATATAATTTTTAACAGAGACTTTTGAGTTCTAAGTTTGGAGAGGGTTTTGAAGAACTTGAAGATTCAAAGGGTTTCAACTCCAAGAATTTGGACTTGGGTCTTGTGGATTCTTCATTCTTTGCTTGTTTTGAGACTTAAATCTTCTTACCCTTTTGAATGAAAACTCATTTTGGTATAAATTTCTATCTCTTTTACATGTCTAGGTAAAACCTCAATTCTTGGGGTGTGATTTTGTGAATATAGGTTAAATTATTTGTTGGGTCTTTGCTTGTTGATGGTTTATTTGTTGAGTAAATGTTATTTCGTTTAGTAGTTGTGGTGGAACTTAATGAAGTTTTAGTTGCAAATACGATTTCACCTTTGTGTTTTCGGCTGACTCGAGACAGAGGTCGTAAAACTAAGACTACCAAATTAATGGCCAATGGGATTGGGTCGACATGAGGTTCAGCTCGTGAGAATGAACCCTTGCTCTTCTCCCACGCACTCAGCTCGAGATAGTGAGTCCGCTAAGGCGGAGGTTGTTCTTCATGCGTCAAGTAGATGTTCGAGAGGAACCCATTTGATTCAGGGTATGTTGCTCGAGAGAGAATTTACCCCCACTATAGTGTAGCCTAGTCACAAATACTCAACAGATTTACTATCAAAAGCATTGTCACGACCCAAGCCTAGGGCCTAGACGTGACCGGCGAATGGGGAACCCGAAGGAACCCCAAACAAGCCTCATAGCGTATCATTACACATCCTTGGTCGCGGAAGCAATTAAAATGACCATAAGCAATAAGCATAATCAAAGGGGGAAATCGGGACTAAGGGAGCAAGAGAAAAAAAGAAGAAATGGTACATAAATACCATAGATGAGTCAAGCTCAAGCATAATACACAACTTGTCCAACACCACCTCTAAACATGAGTACTTAGCGGGGGCCAAGACAAACTACCGGGCTCACCCTCATAGTCAAAACATAACTAAAAAGAAAAGTCTTATACATAGCAAAAGATCATGAGCAACGTCCCCGGAATGGAGGACTCACCAATAACCTTGATAGGAAATCGTATTAGCCACGCGGAGGAGGATGGTCAAGCGGTGCTCCGGTCCCTACATGGTGACATCATGTAGGCATAGAGTATGCGTTAGTACGTTTGAATGTACTAAGTATGTGGGATGCAATGCAATGCTACAATAGATGGACATCATAGGAAAAATGCATAATCATACCCGATAGATAGCACATAAATGAAATGATGTATATAATGACGCTTACATAAAAATCATATTTAGTGGGACGTAGTACATGTGTGGTGAGTGACCATCAATATAGTATTTCCAAGGCCTACCACCCCCTTGGAGAGGCGAAAGAGGTACAAACCCCTCAATGTGGTTACCCGGGCCTACCACCCCCCGAGCTAGGGACCAAGGTACCAACCCCTCGATATGGTTATACGGGCCTACTACCCCCCGTACTAGGCAACCAAGGTACAAACCCCTCGATACGGTTATACGGGCCTACTACCCCCCGTACTAGGCAACCAAGGTACCAACCCCTTGATACGGTTACCCGGGCCTACAACCCCCCGAGCTAGGCTTGGTCGACTCACACACTATATAGAGAAAATCATATACATGTATCCATTTCATCATCATTTCAATACTTATATAATCATCCGACTCATAGGACGTACATTGGACCTTCCATTTCATAAGAATTCTATAAATGGCATTTTATCAAACATATGGTGGGCTACTTGTTCATGTAAATAAAATCATGTGTTTCAAGAGTACTAAGTCCAACCAATTTCAAAATCCATATAAAACAGCCCACCAACAACATACATATATATATACATATATAACAACCTTCATAATTTGATCATGGGGGCATGAAAACCATAAACATCATATAATCATTCCATTTCATGATAATATACAAAAATAGACCATAATAGGATGTGTAGTAATAATTCCATAATTCAAGAGTTCATAAATGATCATAAGGACCCATAAACTTGAAGTAAAATAGAGGATAAATGGTTGGACTTGTGGAAAGGAAGGTTTCCACAATCAACCCACATACCTCAACTTTGGAGAATTCTTGATGAAGATTGGAATGGAGAATTGCTTGAGATTGAATCTTGAATCCGGAATTAAAGCTTGGGATCCTTGAATTTGGTTGATGATCTTGGTGGAATTTTGGAGAGGGTTTAGAGAGAGTTTTTGGATGTTTGAGAAATGTTTTAGAGACTTGGAATGAACTAATGATATATAGGGAATATCATATGCCCTTTTGGAAAAAAAATTGTCCAACACTTAGAAAAATTAATGGGGCGGGTGAACAGTGTTTCGGCTTACTGGAAATGGCACTTTTCTGCCGGCGAGGTTTTACGAAAATGGTTATAACTCCTTCATCCTAACTCGGAATGAGGCGAAACAAATTGCGTTGGAAAGCTAACTCACAAAGCTTTAATTTTGATAGTTTGAGCTCCTTCCAGTTCCTTGTGTGCTGAGAGATATGCCCCTTTAAAGTTGACCCTCAAAATCGCATTTTTTGCGATTTTCGAATTTTGATACGGTTGTTCTAAAATTCGGGTTAGACTCATTTCCCACTCAATTTGACCCCCTAAACAAGAATATGAAGTCGGATTTCCGAAATCATGCACGGATTTTGAGATATATGGAAATTACAATTATAGGTGTTTCCGAAGCACATTTTCGGGCATTTTTGGGGTCGTTTCAAGCATATACCCAATAGTCTAGTCTAACCTGTATTCCTATCACATCCCAAGAATCCCATCTCCTTGATTAGTACTCCTTTTATTTTTGTTGTTTTTGCTTACTTATCACAAACACCCATTGACAATTTACGCTTGTGTCACCCCTTAGATTTAACATATTTAAATTTGATAATGTTTTTAGCTATGACTAATTAGAACTTAATTTTATTTTTCTATTAATTGTCAAGCCCACTCTTTTGGGACTCGACCCCAACCCTTGGTTGGGTTACTTTACTATTGTACGATCGTAGACACTTGCATTGGAAGTTGTGTCTTGATTACGCAAACATCAAAATGGCGCCGCTGCCGGGGAGTGGTGTTATTTGAGAATTCTTAGATTAGTAGTATTTTTGTTCTTCTTAGTTGTAGTTTACTCACTTAATCTTTAGTTTTGTTTTGTTTGCTTGTGTGAATATTTCAGAAAGCATGAGTGTTAATGGTAGCAACGGTAGCCAGGTGGGCCACCAAGACGATATTGGAAATCTCAACGATGTCCAAGAGCCCAACATCAATGGTCCCCATCTCATGGGAGGTATTGAAGCTATCCGGTTACCTCCAGCCGAGGGAAACACAGTGTTCCACATAACGAGTACTATGTTGCAGCTCTTGCAACTAAAGGGACTTTTCAGTGGGTTGGATTATGAGGATCCTCATGAGCATCTTCGGAACTTCGTGGATGTGTGCGGATCATTCTCGTTCAAAAATATATCTCAAGACTCAGTCCGGTTAACATTATTCCCTTTCTCGTTGATGGGAGAGGTGTGCAGATGGTTGACCGCCGAGTTGCCGCGTGAATCCATCACTTACTGGGAGGAATTGGTAACCGCATTTCAAGTGTGATTTTTCCCTCCCTCAAAGATGATGACCCTTTGGGATAGTATCCAAAGCTTTAAGTGTCTGGAAGGAGAACCTCTGCACGAAACTTGGTTATGGTTAAAAAAGTTGGTGCTTCAATGCCCAACCCATGGTTTGCCTAATAATGTGTTGCTTCAGTACTTTTACCGAAGTTTGGACTCGGTAAACAACGGGGTCGCTGACCAACTTTCGCCTGGAGGCTTAATGCAGCAGCCATATGTAGTAGCAACCCAACTTTTAGATAGCATGAAAACCATCAACAGAGTGTGATACACTCGCGAGGACCAATTCTCTACTCTCACCTTCAAACTATCTAAGGAGAAGATTGAAAAATATTATGAGAGAGACCAAAATATGGCCAAGATCATGACACAGGTTGACATTTCATCCAAAAATCTCATGGGGGCTGGTGCGTGTGGTGTCAATGTCATGGGGGTCGGGTGTGCAAATCCTAAGGAGGTGAAGTTTGAAGCCTTGTATAATGAGAAGGTAAATTTTCTAGCCAACCAAGGCGGTGACTATCGTTCAAACTACCCAAGGAAGGGTAATAACCAAGGTTGGGCTAGAGACGAAGGCTGGAAGGATCGAGATCGTGAATGGAGGGACCATAATCCGAATTAGAAGGATGGGGAGAAGGATAGATATGTGCCTTCCCATGAGCGCCAAAAGCCCAAGGACTCGGAAGGTGGTAGGTCTGAGGATATGCTCTCACGTATTCTCAACAAAGTTGAAGGGTCAGAAAAAATGTTAAAAGTCATGAAAGAAGATGTGCCCACCCTTAGCCAGACCGTCACCTCCCATTCAATTTTGATCAAGCAGTTAGAGACCCAAATGGGTCATATCTCGTGTCACCTCAATCCGAGATAGCAAAGGAGTTTTCCTAGTGACACCATGGTCAACCCAAAAATGATGTTTGAAGGTGGACTTGTGTCATGCCACGACGTTAACTAAGGCACTGTTTGGGAGGCAACCCAAAACCCTTTATTGCTTTATCTTGCTTTGATAAAATCGTGGTGTGTTAATTGTGCAGAAAGAAGTGTGAGAAACATTTGGCGAGGGAAATGTCGGTTGGCGAGTCGCCAAAGTATTAGGCGACCTGACTCACACCGCCATTTGATCCAACCCAGCTTGGGTTTCGGGTCTGTAAACCTCAATTGTCCCAAAGAAATGATTGACGAGTCACCGATCAGCTCGACGACCCCGATTTGTATCGCCGTTTGGATCCCCAAATTAATTGGGGATTTTGTAAAACTCGGCGAGGAAGGTGATTGCTTGGCATGATGCCAAATGATTCGGTGCTCACGACTAATGTCGTCGAGTGGGAAAGAACTGGACGGTTTTTCATGCCAAAGGTTTAAAAGTTTCAATTTTCTATGCTCTCCCTCATTTTCAAACTTTGCAAACTCGCACCCAGTTTTATTCTCAATATCTCTACATCTCTATTGTGTTTTGGTTATTAAATTGTACTTGGATCTAGATTGCGTTGCCGCCTAGCATCTCAGTAGCATCTTAATCAGCATCCAAGGTTGGTTTCTGAGCCCTACGTTCCTCTTGTCAAAAGTTGTGCTCAAATGCGATGACATTACATTGATGATGTGTGCTGGTCCTCTCTGGTAGGAATAATTTTTCTTGTTTACTTGCTTTGATTCGATAATATTGACTGTACTGAGATAAATAGTTAATTCTTGAAAATTGTGCTCTATAGTAGATGAAAATTCATAGGTTATGCATAAGTATCGCTGGGTCTGAGCCTAATTTGGCTATTGAATAATTTGATTTTGCTTTTGGGGGTTGCGGAGTTGAATTTGAGAAGATGGGTTAAAATTAGGTACGTTGAGCCATTTGGCGAGCTAGGTTGAGCTTGCCGAACCACTCGATGGTTAACCTAAAGTCCCCATCTCGCCTTTAATTCAATGCTAAATGTGATGTTGAATTCTGTAACTTTCGACGAGAAGCATGATGTCGCTAAATGCATTCAACACCTCACCGAAAGGCTTCATGTTCTCCCTTTGTTTGCACCCTTTTATTTTCTATGCACTTCACTCGGCGCACCGCCTAAGTAGTTGAGTGCTTTACCAACTAGTTAGGTGAAGTGATTCTGCAATTGACCGACCTTGCTTTTGTCTGAATACATTCTAACATTTTCTCAAAGCTTTGCAGAAAAGGCTAGACCGAAAGTAGATGGAAGAGATATGCCACCCTGACAAACAAGGGTGATAAATTTCAGGAAAAATACAAAGGTAATAGATCCTCCCAAAATTGATAATGAGGGCAAAAAGCCTAGTACAAGCAAGAGAAAAAATCCTCGAGACCCCATTATTCCCCCGTGGAGATGTGGATTCTTCATAGCTACCCCTCCTTTCTGGCGGCTCATGACTTGGACAATCTCAGTAAGTCAGTTGTCGCTAAATCTTCTTAAGAGGCTCCAGGGACCATTATCAAATTCCAGGCTGACACGGCACTGAGGCCCCGACAGATAGAGAGACTACATAGACATGATTTCTCTTTACCTCCGTCTCTTTCTTTCTTTATTTTACATTTTGGATTTTGTGTTAATTGCATTTGAGGACAAATTGCTTTTATTTGTGGTGGGGTGAGGCCCACCTTTGTGTGCTATTCGTGAATTATGTTTTGTTTATGTATTTGGGTTGTAAGCTATGATCATATTTACACTGCTTTCTGTGGATGTTTGAGCTTTTGCTTGTGGCTCCTTTTATTTTAATTTGCAAAATGATTTTTGACCCGTCCAAAAATTTTTGCCACCTATCGTGTGTTGAATGTGGCTATTCTTTTGCAAAATTTAAGTCTCGGTTCCGATCAATACCAATGACTTGAATAGTGCTCTCAATCGAACGAACATGAATGCGCGGCTACGATGAGGCCAAATGAAGTTGCATAGACAATATGTGAATTCTTTGCATCTCATTATGACTAGCCTAGTATCGAATTGAGTCTCTTGTAATGATCATTGCACACTAGAAAAAGTGTGGAGTCTTGTTTGACTTATAGTATCAATGACTAGTGTGATGAGCTTACGTGTGAACTATGCATGATGGATCCTAGAATTTGCCCCGTTGGTCCAGTCAACTAAGTGATGCTATCTCTTGTTATGATCTTAGGCAACTTCTAAGAGTGTCAGCCAATTTGACATATACCTCTTTTGTGACCTACCTTGTGAATGTGTGAACCTCATTTGAACACCCCTTGAACCTTACCTTTCTTTGGAAGAAACTTGATGAAAACTAGACCTTTCTTTATCCATTACCCATAATCCTCATGAAGTTGTGGTTTGTTTGAATAGCCAACTTAGGCCAAAAGCCTAAGTTGGGGGTGTGGTGAAAAGATAAGGGCAAGTCAAGAAGTGCAAGGAAAGTCTCCTCTTACCCATGGTTTTGAGAAAAATGGAACCCCTCCATATATATATAAAAATAAAAATAAAAGAGAAGGAAAAAGAAAAAGTTTGAAAAAGAAATTTGTGGAATAAAGTACAAAAGAAATGGGGTTTCCAAACAATTCATGGAAAGTATGAGCACTAATGAAAATAATAAAAGAAAAGGAAAGAAAATGTTGAGAGCACCACATTTCATGATGATGAAAGTCACTGAGCCTAAATGACCATATCTTTGCACTCAGCCCCATTACAAGCCTTGATAAGACCTTTTTGATCTTGTGTGAGCTGAAGCAAGTGTTGATTGGAAATTACGGGGAAATATGGGTGAAATTATGCATTGTGTTCTTCTTTGTGAGTGTGAGCGTTGCCTCTGATTCCGAAGCTTTAAACTGTGAACCATTGTGTGAATATGTAATCATTCTTTGTGTGAGGGAATTTGAACACTTTGGTTGAGCTTGGACTTGCATTTGAAGCAAGTATTGTGAGTATGAGATTCTTTAATATTGGTGAGTCACAACTTGAATCTTTGATTGCACATTTGATCTTTGCATAAGTAAATTGAGTCTTGTTGTGTGCATTTATGATTGAGTCTTTTGTAGCACTTTCGAGATACCCTTTTTGAATGGCTGAACTTGAGTTTGCTTGAGGACAAGCAAAAGTTTAAGTTGGGGGTGTTGAATAGTCCACAAATTGGACTCATTTAGGGATATATTTTGATAGAATTAGTGTCCTCAAATGCATAATTTATCTCAATATCTGATGAAAACCCTTAAGTTTCAGGTATTTGGAGTTTGAGGGAAAACATGGACACTACTTAGCAAAAAGGAACAAAAGTAGTTGAAAGAACGAAGAAATGAAGATCTGAGAATCGCCGAACCTATTCGGCGAGTCGCCAAAAGGTCTTATCCTCACCTTTTGTTCCAATGTGCTAAGTCCTAAAAGAACGGATCAAATCAGCAGTGAAAAGGAGCAGTCGGCGTATCACTGAGAAGTTCTGTGAAGCTGTACTATGTTGCCCAATGATCCAAAACACGACGATGATGAAGGCTAATGCAAGACAACGATGAAACCTACCAAAGGGTGGATTGCTGAGTTGATCGGCAATCTCGACTAACGACGCCGAATGATTCATTGTAAAAAAGATTTTTGAAAACTATAAATGCTCGTTGAGAGTTGTAGCTTAATATGATATTTTTAATATATAATTTTTAAAAGAGACTTTTGAGTTCTAAGTTTGGAGAGGGTTTTGAAGAACTTGAAGATTCAAAGGGTTTCAACTCCAAGAATTTGGACTTGGGTCTTGTGGATTCTTCATTCTTTGCTTGTTTGGAGACTTAAATCTTCATACCCATTTGAAGGCAAACTCATTTTGGTATAAATTTCTATCTCTTTTACATGTCTAGCTAAAACTCCAATTCTTGGGGTGTGATTTTGTGAATATAGGTTAGATTATCTGTTGGGTCTTGCTTGTTGATGGTTTATTTGTTGAGTAAATATAATTTCATTTAGTGGTTGTGGTGGAACTTAATGAAGTTGTAGTTGCAAATACGATTTCACCTTTGTGTTTTCGGCTTGCTCGAGAGAGAGGTCGTAAAACTAAGACTACTAAATTGATGGCCGGTGGGGTGGGTCGACATGAGGTTCAGCTTGAGAGATTGAACCCTAGTCCTTCTCCCACACACTCATCTCGAGAGAGTGAATGGGCTAAGGCGGAGGTTGTTATTCATGAGGAAAGTGGGTGTTTGAGAGGAACCCATTTGATTCGGGGTAAGTTTCTCGAGAGAGCATTTACCCCCACTATAGTCTAGCCTAGTCACAAATACTCAATGGATTTACTATCAAAAGCATGTACCCAATAGTTTAGTCTAACCCTTATTCCTATTACATCCCAAGAATCCCGTCTCTTTGATTAGTACTCCTTTTATTTTTGCTGTTTTTGCTTACTTGTCACCAACCCCCATTGACAATTGACGCTTGCGTCACCCCTGAGATTTAGCATGTTTATATTCGATAATGTTTTTAGGTATGACTTATTAGAACTTAATTTTATTTTTCTATTAATTTTCAAGCCCACTCCCTTGGGACTCGACCCCAACCCTTGGTTAGGTTACTTTACTATTGTATGATCGTAGACACTTGAATTTGAAGTTGTGTCTTGATTACGCAAACATCACCTATCTCGCTGGAGCGCCGCCGCCCTAGTGGCATCTAGCCGCTCTAGTGGAATGAGAGGCCCAGTTTTCCCTGATGTTTGTCCTTACCTAATTAAGGATGGTTTGGGTAGTTACAGTTACAAGAAACTAAAAACCATGAGAGTTACAAGAACTAATGGTCATATAAGGTACAAGAACAAATAGTCATCTTCTACCACAATTTATGCCCTCTAACATATGCATTTAATATTTTATTTAATAATAAAATGCATATACACAAACATTCACCCACTCATTTTGATATTAAAATAAGAGAGTTCACCAATTTAGTTGAAGGAAGACTATTATGCATAATGAAGGTGTGCTTTGCATTGAACGTTCACTTAGTAAAATAATAACCTTTACTCCGGAGTCAGTAGTGGTATCAGACTTGAACTATGACTTCTTAAGGGAAATAAAGTATTACTGCTTAGACAAAATAATCTAGGTATTGACATAAGCTTTTATAGCCAACACATTATGGCCTTGTGCTATCCCGTGTTTCATAAGTGGTTTTGAGAACAAGCTCATTCTCATAGAAAGCGGCCTACTTTCACACTCACATGGGTGAAATCTGTCAAGAATGCTCCTATAATTTGACATCCACTAATACAAGATACAAACTTTCAATAAGAGTTTAAAGAGTAAAGCTCCACAAATCAATATAGGATAAATGCACTCACATTATAGGGATTGAATAAAATTAACAACAGTGCATTTCACAACAAGTCATCATGTGATTTGTTCTTCCCACTGAACCTGGTTGTAGGATCTCTAGTCCCCTTGTTGGGTTTCCTCAGATATAACTTAAATTTTTTTTAGCTTCAATTCCATCCCCTCGATGTGCTTTAGACTCTTTATCTTGCTAAGACATTAGTTTATAAATCTGCAAGATAATCACAATTTTCAGCACAATTAATATTGATGGTATACCAGTGATCAATATGATCTCACAATATTGTGTTTTCTTATCAGTTTGAATTTACCGTTATAATAACAATTTTGTATTCAACCATTATATTGGTGCTATCACAATTAATCAAAATTAGAAAAATTAATTTCTCAAAATAAAGTGTTTGATATAGTAAAATCAATTCACTTTTTTGATTAGTTGAAGCTTAATTTTGTTTTACTTCAACCTAAAAAGTAGAGTTAATTAGCAAGCAATATGATTTGCTTTTCTCACCTCCATCAAATAGCACCAAGTTTTCTCATCTGCACCAACAAAACTTTTAAGTATAGCATAATATTTTTTCTCATAAAACAAGACGCCAAATTTCGTACCAATTAAATTTACCTGATTTGCTTGTACATGCTATACTTTATTCCCAATATCATATAAAATGCAATTAGTCACATACTTTATATTTTTTTAATTAGGCTAGCAAACTCCTTCTTTCTTTGTCACACCATTTTCACAATTGAATCAAAAGGAGTTGCAAGACTCACACATCCAATAAGATGGTACTTTAATTTTAAAAAATTCAATATTGTGTGACTTGACAAGAAAATTTTCATCACATATTTTATGCTATTTTTTCATTCAAAGAATTGAACTTATCTCACCAAAACATTTCATGTTAAATGGCTACTCAACATGTTTTTCATAATTTATTTATAACTCTCATTTTAGAGCAAAAAATCATCTAATTATAGCCAAAAAAACATGTCATTTATTCCATAATAAATATACGCACTTGGAATACTTTTTTTTTAGAGTATTTCTAAAAGATGCAAAAATCATTTTTTCACATTGACTTTTTTCCTGATTTCATGAGCCCCCACTATTTTAAGAATATAAATATCATTTTTTCATGAAAAGTAGTATCACTTTATACATGAAAATACTAGGAAAAAAGTTTTTCCTTTACATTTTATCCACTTGAATTGAGCAAGTAGAAAGATAAATTACCCGTACATCTCTTCTCTTCCATCTCTTGAAGAGAGCGATGTTTGAGCTGAATGATGTTGAGATCTCAATCTTGATCTCCGCACTTTATTCAAACTGTAACAAAACATGAATCTCCTTACAATTGTTGGTGTAATATACCACACATACGAAATATTACAGTTCAAATAAAATGAATCAACAATTTTTTAGGTTGAGGCACAAATATCTCGCTCTCTTTAAGGAGATTCAATCCCACTGCAGCATAATCTACACCGATCCAGAAGTAATACTCTTGACTTCTCCCCTCCATGATTCAACAGCCCAACAACGTCGTACAACTCAAGTAACTCCGGATTAGTTGAAAAGTCCAAAGATAAAAAAATGAACATCTTCCTTCTTTCTATAATTACTCTCTTGTATATAGTGAATATAGTTGAAGACTTAGAATAGTTTTTCTTGTCTCAATTCTCTCTTTCACTACTACACACTATTTTATTATTTCACACTTCTAACCTTACTTAGAATCCTTCACAAAGGAAGAAACACTAGTATTTATAGGTGAAGAAGTCTTCCACATAATCAATATGTAGAATGAAGGGTAGGAATGTGGGTAGATAAATGTGATAGATGTTCCAAAAGTTACAAGACATTAATGGTCTTATGAGCTACAAGAAACTAAAGACCATGATAGTTACAAGAACTAATAGTCATATCATTTACAAAAATCGATAGTAATCTTCTACCACAATTTATACCCACTAACATATGCACTTAATATTTATTTTAATAATAAAATTCATATACACCAACATTTGAAAATATCAGACAAAAAGTTTTTTTTTCTTTTACCTTTTAAGTCATATTTTCCATATATTTTCTTTTACATCTCTTGTTTTATATCTCTTTCTTGTGCTCAACCCAAAGGAAGACCGACACTATTTATAGGGGAGGAAGTCTTTTTTACCGTGAATATGAAGATAACGGGATAGTTAATAGGGCAAGTGAATGGCCTATAGGTTACATAAGTTACAAGGTATACTGATAGAATAAAAAGTGAAATAATGCATTAGAGAATAAGGAGGTTTCAATAGGGAAGTTATGGTCATTGAAGACCATTACTGTATCTGCCAAAAGATGGCCACTTTACAATTACTCCCCTATTTTACTTCACATTTTCACCAAGGGAGAATATGACCACTACTACCCTTGTCACAAATGTTGACTTTGTCCTTGTCCTCAAGCACCTAATTCAATTCAATGCCTCATCCCAACTGCCCATTTAACTCTCCAGAATCCATATTTTTAGCATATGGAAGGCTCAAATTGCCATGTTGCTTCATGGACTTGACCTCTATGGTCATCTTCACGGTACCAAAGTGTCCTCTCCTAAATCAGTCACCACAAATGGCTTGCAAACTGCCAATCCTAAGTACAAGGATTGGTTTCATCAGGATAAGCTGATCCAAAATGCTCTCATGCCCTTTGTTGATGTCACGATCACATCCATGGTCACTTTTGCAATTAACTCCAAAGTTGTGTGGGATCAACTTCACAGTTCCTTTGCGAACAAATCACAAACTTGAATCTTCAACCTTTGTCACAATCTTAGTCGAGTCAGCAATGACAACTAATTGGTTTTTGAATATATGTGGGTTGTTTTCTCTCTCTCTCTCTCTTTGATGAACTAGCGATAAAAGGTTCCCTCATCAATAACGAGGAACTCATGGTAAAAATATTGAGTGGACTCGGGCAAAAGTTTCCTGAAATCTTAACAACCATAAGGGCACGAGACTCGCCAATCAGCTATGCAGAGCTTTTTGATAAGCTTCTTGATCATGAAATGTTACTCTAACACGAAGACCTCAAGAAGACTACTACCCAGATAACAGTGGTTGTTGCTCAACGATTAATAAATTATCCACCTGCAACAATCGACGCCAATCCAACAATAATAATTGGCGTCCCCAAAATTGGTAGCAACATTACAACAACACTTCCTAGTACTCGATGGATCATTCGTAGTGGCGCAAGATCCCACAACAATACTCCCGATTCTGATGTCAATTTTTTGACAAATTTGGGCACACTGCAAGTGATTGTTGTTCTCGGTCCCACAACCACTTTGAAACAAAAGCCAATTTTGCTACACAAACAACACAAAATGATCCATGGATAGTCAATTCGGGCGTGTCTCCCATATTACCTTCGACACCAACAACCTCCACAATGTTCAAGACTTCAAAGGGGCAACAAAGTGCACACATTTTCATTTTCATACAATACCTTTGTATAGTCTATCTTGGTTTTTCTGTCATGTTACTCCCCGAGCTTACCCCCTAGACGTAACACGGGACATAGGATCATGACCAAACTAACCCTTAGTCTAGAATATATCAAGCATGTTGAAAATATAACTAAGTAAATCATATACTATGCGAAAACTAAAAACAGTTGATATTTGAAATGGGGAAAACCCAGCTAGTCTAAATCTACTACTATGTCTGAAAAATCCTTTAACTGAATTGAGTTGCTGGGACATGCCCCCAGCTAACTCTAGAAAGAATAAAACTAAAAATAAAGACTAAAAGATAAAGCATGTTTATTGTCCTCGAAGTATGAGGACTCACCACTGAAGTTGCCAAAGTCGGACTAAGGATTGAACTAAGCGTGATTTGGATGCTGAGCGTCTGAACCTACATCATGAAACGATGTAGCACAAAGTATGTGTCAATATTTGGAATGTACTGAGCATGCATGATATATATGCTACGCTAAACAAAGTATATAAGCTGAACAATCATATAATTTGAATAAGGATATAGATATGTACTTAAGTATAACTGAAAGTTAAGATAAATGTAATGACCAAGTACTAATCATGTAGCTAGTATGTTTAATTGAATACATAAATGAATAATGATAACATGGTCAATGCAATGAGAGTATGATTGTGCGAGCTACTAACCGATATAAACCACGTGAGCTAAACATGGAGTCCAATGTATACGCCCCATCGAAAGGACCCAATATACCTTGCCAGGGGTATAGAGGCATGACTATGACGTGTTCACTAAATCTGGTGCCCAACAAAGGGGACTTCTGAACCTACGCTAGCAGGTAGTTCTAGTATTGTAAGGGTAAACTAAACCGTAGTCCAACTCGATGCTAAGTCTACTCCCAACTGAATATTAATGAAGCTAAAATGCTCTAAATACTGAATAGCTCAAAAATTGAGATGTTAACGAGAATGAAACATTTATATAGTGAGAATATAACATTCGACATCTGAAGCATGAATTTATGTCTGGTTGGCCTAGAATGTATAATTCATGAACTAGGATAGACTTACACAGGCTAGGGTTCTGAGTACTATGCATGAAATTATACTAAATTATCAAGAAAAAAGTTATTTATATTAAAGGAACCATAATCACAATAGATCTTGAAAATCTAGAAACCCTAGGTCCGAATAATTTATGAGAATCTGAAGAACTAACTAAATTATTGGGACCTATTGGGTGAAATTAAGGAACCCACTAGTGAAATTCCACATACCCGGTGAGATAATATATGTAAAAATCCTTTAGATTTTGGGGCTGAACTTCGAAGAACACTTCTGCTTGTTCTTGAGAGATTGGTCGTCTCTTTATCTTCTTTTCGCTCTAAGTTGGATGTTTTTTGGAGAATGAGGGTTTTGGGTAGTGTCTGACTAGATTATTAGGCTTAGACCGAGTAAACCGACGTATTTTATGATTCAAACGATGTAGTTTAAGTGCCCAATGCATAGGGAAAAGACCAAAATGAACTTTACTTAAAATTGACGAAGTGCCCTTCACTATGGGACTGACGGGCCATCAATAGGACAACGGGCCGTTAACTGGGTTATGGTTATGGCCCTGCCCCGAAGGTCTCTACTAAAATGACCATAACTTATTATTCCAATCTTGGATTTTATCAAACTTGGTGGCGTTGGAAAGAGGACTCAAATATCTTTAATGTAATAGGCCTTGGGCCACCTAATTCATTTTGTTCTAAAAGATATGACCGTTTTAAGTTGACCCATACTTAAATGGCCAAACTTCCCCATTTACAGTCCAATTCACGGACCGTGTGAAGCACCACGGGCCGTGTAGGCCACTGCGGTTCTTCACGGTGATTTGGGGTTGTAGTGGGTCGTTTCCACTACACACTTGACATACCATGTGGGGTTCCACAGACCGTCTAGTGTTCTGTGGTTCCTCACTGGCTTTGGGGGGTCTCTAGCTTGCTTCAACAAGCATATTGATAGACAGTGTGGGGTTCCACGGTCTTTGTAGGGGCTCGTGGACCTCCGTGGTGTCACAACCCTAGCCTACACCCTGGATGTGGACAGCACTTGAGAACCATTGTTGGTCCCCAAGCGAACCCTCATCCCGCCTGACTACAAGCGGAAGACTAACTTGAGCATACATAAGCATCAAATTTAAAGGAACATTTAAAAATAGTTTACTAAGTACTTTGATGAATATGCTAAGTATAAAACTATAACACCCTGGAAATTTGTAGGCTAAACTAGAGCCAAACGTGAAGGTTAGAGTCAAGGAAAGAGGGCAAGAGCCAAGGCAAAAGGCCAATGGCCAAGGCAAGGGCCAAGGTTGCCCAAACCTTTGCCAAGGCACTGCCCATGACCACGAGGGTCTTCACGACCCGTGGTGGCCACCATTCCTCGTGGTGGTGAGATAGTAGCCTCCCTAAGGCTTCCTAACATTTGCTAATCTCCACGAGCCACTTCACGGCCAGTGCTAAAGACCACAGATCGTGGGAAGGCTCTTGGTGATGCCTTCACCACTTGAGAGGCCAAGGCGTGATGGAAATCCACTGCCTCAAGACCTATGAGAGGGACCACGATGTGTGGCATGCACCACAGCTCGTGGAGCCCCTTGTGAAGGTGCCTTAGGCTTGTGAGACAAAGGCACAAGTTGCGTAGCCATTGCCTCAAGTCCACGAGAGGGATCACGGCTCGTGGAGTCTCTCGTGGCACCTCGGCAATTCACTTTAACTGAGGGGTGTTTTGGGAAATTTTGGTTTAAGTCCAATTAAAGTGAAGTCATTTTGGGTAAGTTTAAGGTCACTATATAAGTCATTTTAAAGTCAAATTCATCCAAACTAAGTCAAGAAAGAAGAAGAAGAAGAAGAAGTTGGAGCTAGGATTCAAGAAACAAGTTCTTCTCATCAAATTTATTGGGTTTCATTGTAAAGGTATGGTAGTCCTTCATCCATGGATAACTTCAATCCATGGAGTCCCTTCAAAAGTCAATTTCAAAGTTATAAATCCCCAAAAGTTAGAGTTTGATTCCCAAGTCACGGGTTTCTTTCAGAAATGATTCTAATAATTGAATTACTTTATATTATGATTTAATTGATGATTCCAGGAACCCATCAAATCCCCTTGTTTCCCAATTATGATCTTGTGTTGTGGGTTTATTGATTTTAGAGGAATGTTATGTGATTATGCATGTAGTGATTGGGTTACTTGAATTATGATAATATCCATGTCTAATGTAGTAATTCTAGATGTGCTAATTTGATAAAAGCTTTGACCCTTAAAAGGGAAAGATGTGATATTAGGTATGTTTTATGAGATTTATGCATATGCTTTAAGGGTACTTATGGTATGTTTCTCTTATGATATATAATCTATGTTGTCACGCCCCGACGCTACCTCCTGGACGTGGACACGGGACCTAGGATCACGAGTGAACCCAAGCTAACCCTGCTGGCATATCATGAGTATACTAAAGCAAACTGAATCAATAAATACTGTGCGAAAGCTAAATCATATGAATATATTGAAATGATGGGGAATACCTATATACTATCTGAATAAATGAAAACGGAGAGTTTAAACAACAACTAAAAAGTCAAAATCTAACTCTATAGCTGAATCTAACTATGTCTAAAACTAAAAATGAAAGCAAAGAAAGATAATCATGTCACTCGTCCTTGAAGAATGAGGACTTACCACTGATGTTACGGAACTAAAGATTGGGAATCGATCTATGCGTGATCTAGAAGCTGAGAACTTGAACCTACATCATGAGAAGATGTAGCACATAGTATGCGTCAGTACTTGAAAGGTACTGAGCATGCATAATAGAGTAAATCTGAACAATAACATTACTGAACCAAAGCATAATATCTGAGCAATGACATGAGATAAGCATAATACTAACTGAGAATATTGAACATGAAATAACTGAATGCAATGATCAAGTTTATAACATGTTAAACTGAGATATAAACTACAACAGATAACATGGTCAATGCACTAGAATCTGACTGTAAGGGAGCTACTAATAACCGATATAAAATCACCTGAGCTAAATGTGGAGTCCTATGTATACGCCCCATCGAGAGGACCTAATATATCAGGCAAGAGGTATAGATGCATGCTGGCATGATCACTAAAATGACGCCCACAGAGGGGACTTACAACCAACGGGGTACGTAGTTTTGGGAGTTGAGGATGACTGACCCTAATCCACTTGGTATTAAGCTTCTCCCAATTGATTAAGTAATTAACAATTTATGACTGAAGTTCTGTAATACTAAATAGCTCAAAATACTGACATGATAACTAAAAATGCAACATTAATGTGCTGATAATGATACATTTAAATCTGAGGCATGTATAACTAAAATATCTGACCTAGAATGTGTAATTCATGAACTAAAAGAACTACATTGCTAGGGTTCTGAGTTTATGCATGAATATGAGCAAAAATGATACTACAACATGATAATCTAATTAGGAACATTAAAGCAACAAATGCATAATAATCCACTGAAATTCTCAAAACCCTAGGTCTAGATAATCTGAAGGGAATCAAGAATCTGACTGAAATCTAAGGGCCTAATGGGTCAAAGGAACCCAGTAGTGAAATCCCACATACCTGGTAATGAATTCCATGGAGACATCTTTCGATTATGGGGTTGAAACTGATGAAAACTTGTTGCGTTTTGGAGCTAGGGCTGGTCGACTTCTTTCTCCTCCTTTGTTCTATGTTTTTCTAAGTTTAAGGTGACTGATTTTCTTAGAATAGATTCTAATTAATTTACTAGGCTAAAACTGACAAAAACTACGTAGTTTAGGGGTTAAACGACGTAGTTTAGGGGTCCAACGCATAGGGAAAAGACCAAAAGACCCATTACTTAAAAAGTCGATTGGCTCATCGACGGAAACAAATGACGGGCCATAAGTCAACTGACGGTCCTTCCTGTCAGTCCTCATTTGGCTGTCAAAGGGCTGAAATCCGGATTCTGAAACTAAAAGTTGACTAACCCATCGACAGAGCTGACTCACGGGCCATGAGTCGATTGATGGTCCGTCTTGTCAGTCATTGTTTGGCTGTCAAAGGGCTGAAATCTGGGGTCTAAAACTGAAAGTTTACTGGCCCATCGACGGTGCTGACTGACGGTCTGTCGGTGGCATCTACAACTTTTGAAAATCTGGAATTTTTTTCTTCTTCGAATCTGGGGTGTTACATATGTAATAAATATGCTTATGACTTATGCTTTTCTATTATCTTCAAAATGATGCTTTAACTTAGTAAATTGCATGCATTCAAATAAAATGTCTCTTTTAGCATATTTTCAAGGTTTTTATCCATGGCTATCATACTTAGTGCATTTTTGTACTAACCCATACTTTTCCTACATTTTCTCCAAGTGTAGGGTCCGGTTCTCAAGCTGGTCAACATTGTGGCTAAAGCTTGGATTTGATCATTTCTCCTAGCTTGTTGGTGAGTCCTCATGATTCGAGGATGAATGTTTTCACTTAGTAGTTTCTTTCCTTGTATTTCCTTTCCGGACTATGTTGTATGGGCTATGGCCCTTTTCATTTCGACTATTGTAATAGATGGCTAAATTGAGACAAGTCTAAACTTCCACTTTCCTTTATGAAAATTTTGGACTGTAAAATGCGTCTTTACTCTTTATGTTTAAGTGGCTTAAATGGTGCCTTTCGGGGTTCTATGTGCCTTGTTACGTGTATAGGGTACCCCTGAGTCATGACAAACTTGGTAATCAGAGCACGAGGTTAGAATAATTATAGGAGGATGTCTCATAAGCCACGTCTAGTAGAGTCTTGTTTATAAATATGAAGCGCGCCACATTTATGCATGAGAGGCTACAAGATGATTAGGAAACTCCACTTGTTTCATTACTCTTAAGTCGTTCCATAGAGTTTAACTCTATAAAGTCCCTCTCATAATCCTTCTCTCATGTCTTCGGGATATGAATACACGAAGGGCAAACGCTAGAAGAATGGAGGGTGACAATGTGAATGAAGAATTTCATCAAACTTATCAAGCTCCGATTAATCCTTCGGCAATGTCGGATGTGGAGGTTGGCCCAAGCTTTGACGATTCATGCTCAAGATGTGACGGCTCAGGCCAATAGAGATATAATGACTCATGTTAATTCGGTTGCTTCAAGGGTTAGGGATTTTTCTAGAATGAACCCTCCCTAATTCATGGCTCCAAAGTGGAAGAGGATCCTCAAGAATTTGTGGAAGAGGTTTATAAAATACTTGCTATTATGGAGTGACTTCGGTAGATAAGGTGGAGTTAGCTTCTTACCAATTGAAAAGTGTTGCTCAAGTATGGTATAATCAATGGAAGAGTAATAGGCCCGTAGGAGCGGGTCCCATAGAGTGGGAAGTGTTTAAATTGGTATTTCTTAATAGGTTCTTTCCCCGAGATTTAATGGAAGCTAAGGTGGAAGAGTTCATTAACCTTCGTCAAGGAAGCATGAAAGTGAAAGAGTATGCACTAAAGTTCACTCAATTGTCCAAGTATGCTCCAACAATGGTGGAAGATTCGAGGGATGAGATGAGTAGGTTTTTGAAGAGTGTGTCTGGCTTAGTAGTATAATAATGTCGTTCGGCAATGTTGCATCATGATATGGATATCTCACGTCTTATGGTGTATGCCCAACAAATAGAGGAAGAGAAACTCAAGAAAATGAATAGGGATGTGAAAAGAGCTAGAACCAGTGATTGGAACTTCTCTAATGCTAAGTCCGATGGACAAGGTCGACCAAGGTTCAAACAAAGGTTCTCCAACCAAGGCTCCTCTAGTGCTCCCCTAAGGGTCAACAAGGATAGGGTGTCTAACCCTAAACCTCAAGGAGGTAATAGTGGTGGCTCTTATGTAAATAGGCATAAAAAATGTGGGAAGAAACATGATGGAAAGTGATGTCATCAATTGAGGAATTTCCAAACACTTTCGGCCAAGGGGAAAGAAGGCAAGAAAGCTCCTCCTAGCGGTTCAAACTCCAATGCTCCAAAGCAAAATCATTTTTATGCACTTCAATCCGAGGTGACCAAGAGAGCTCCTTGGATGTGGTGAAAAGTATGCTAAAAGTATTTCTTATTGATGTATATGCCTTGTTAGATCCCGATTTAACTTTGTCCCTTGTGACACCTTATGTGGCCATGAAGTTTGATATGCTCCCCGAAGTGTTATTAGAACCGTTTTCAGTTTCTACCCTAGTTGGTGATTCTGTAGTGGCTAAGAGGGTTTATAGAAGATGTCATGTTTCCTTGTCCCATAGAGTTACTCTTGTTGACTTAGTAGAGCTTGACATGTAAGACTTTGATGTGATTCTTTGTATGGATTGGTTGCATGCATGTTATGCCTCTATCGATTGTAGAACTCAGGTGGTTAGGTTCCAATTTCCAAATGAGCCCATTTTAAAGTGGAAGGGGGGAAATTCTATGCCTAGAGGTCAATTTGTCTCTTGTCTTAAAGCTAGGAAGATGATCTCCAAAGGGTGTATTTACAATCTTGTTAGGGTGAGGGATGTTGAATCTGAAACTCTTTCTCTAGAGTTGGTTCCGATTGTGAATGAGTTCCCGAGAGTTTTTCTCGATGATTTTCCCGGTATTCATCCCGAGCAGGAAATAGATTTTGGTATTGATCTTCTTTTGGATACGCAACCTAACTCTATTACTCCCTACAAAATGGCTCTGACAGAGTTAAAGGAGTTGAAAGAGCAATTAAAGAATTCGTTAGACAAGGGTTTTATCCGACCAAGTATCTCTCCATGGGGTGCTCCCATGTTGTTTGTTATAAAGGAAGATGGGTCTCTTAGAATGTGCCCTGATTATCATCAATTAAATAAAGTGACCATTATTTTTTTGACCAACTTCAAGGGGCTAGCTATTTCTCTAAGATTGATAACGATTGGGTTATCACCAATTGAGGGTGAGAGGGGTTGATATTCCCAAGACGGTTTTCCGAACTTGGTATGGTCATTATAAATTCCTAGTGATGTCGTTTTGATTGACTAATGATCCAACGACGTTTATGGACTTGATGAATAGGTGTTTAGGCAATACCTATACATGTTTGTAATTATGTTTATCGATGACATCTTGATCTACTCAAGGAGTGAGAATGAACATGTGGACCTTTTGAGAATTGTATTGCATGTTCTTAAGGATTGATAACTTTTTGCAAAGTTTAGCAAGTGTTAATTTTTGTTAAGGTCTGTAGCTTTCCTTGGTCATATTGTGTCAAGCAAGGGTATTGAGGTGGATCCTAAGAAGTAGGATATGGTCAAGTGTTGGCCTAGACCTCTAACTCCTTCCGACATAAAAAGCTTTTTGGGTTTGGGCGGTTACTATAGAAGGTTTGTTGAGGGGTTTTCCTCCATTGCTTTTCCTTTGACGGCTTTAACTCAAAAGAAGGCTAAGTTTGTGTGGTCGAAAGCTTTTGAGAAAAGTTTCCAAGAGTTGAAAGATAGACTCACTTTCGTTCCGGTATTGACCTTACTGGAGAGTACAAATGGTTTTGTGGTGTATTGTGATGCCTCTAGAGTGGGGTTGGGATGTGTGCTCATGAAAAATGGTAAATTGATTGCCTATTCTTCAAGGCAACTTAAATTTCATGAGAAGAATTATCTGACCAATGATCTTGAATTAGCGGCGATTGTGTTTCCCTTAAAAATATGGAGGCATTATTTGTATGGGGTCCATGTGGATGTTTTCACCTATCACAAAAGTCTTTAATATGTATTTAGTGAAAAGGACATGAATCTTGGAGGTGGTTAGAATTCTTGAAGTATTATGACATGAGTGTCCTTTATCACTCCGGCAAAGCTAATGTTGTAGCGGATGCACCTAGTAGATTTTTCATGGGTAGTGTGGCTCATGTAGAGGATGAAAAGAAAGAATTGGTTCACGATGTGCATAGGTTGGCTCGGCTAGATGTTCAACTAGTGGATTCCACCAAGGGTGGTGTCATGGTCCATAATGCTTCAGAATTGTCCTTTGTGATGGATGTGAAATCTAAACAAGTCCTTGATACTATATTAGTTGAGTTGAAAGAGTCGGTACTCAAGAAGTCAGTTGAGGTTTTCTCCCAAGGGGAGATAGGGTGCTTAGGTACCAAGGTCGGCTATGTGTTTCGGATGTTGATGGTTTGAGGGAATAAATTTTAGAGGAAGCTCATAGTTATTGGTACTCTATTCATCCAGGAGCCACCAAGATGTACCATGATCTACATGAAGTCTATTGGTGGAATGGTATGAAGAAAGATATTGCGGGATTTATAGCCAAATGTCCTAATTGTCAACAAGTTAAGGTTGAGCATCAAAGGCCGGGAGGTTTGTCCCAAGATATAAGTATTCCCAATTGGAAGTGGGAAGATGTAAATATGGACTTTATTGTGAGTTTGTCTCGCACCCGAAGGCAACATGATACTATTTGGGTCATTATAGATCGGATGACAAAATCAACCCACTTTATTCTCGTCAAGGTTTCTTTTTCGGCGGAAGACTATGCCAAGTTGTATATAAGAGAGATAGTGAAGTTGCATGGGGTTCCTTCATCTATTATTTCGAATCGGGTTACTCAATTTACTTCTCACTTTTGGAAGTCATTCCAAAAAGGGCTTTGTACTATGGTTAAGCTTAGCACGACTTTTCATCCCCAAACCGATGGGTAAGGGGAGCGTACCATCCAAACATTGTAAGATATGTTAAGGGCATGTGTTATAAACTTCAAGGGTAATTTGGATGACCACTTGCCATTAATAGAGTTTGCCTACAATATTAGCTATCACTCAAGTATCGGTATGGCTCCCTTTGAAGCCTTGTATAGTAGAAGATGTAGGTCTCCGGTTGGTTGGTTTGAGGTAGGTAAAATTTTCTTTGATAGGTCTTGAGCTAGTTTATGAAGCCATTGACAAAGTTCAACTTATTAGAGAAAGGTTGAGAATGGCTCAAAGAAGACTAAAGTTTTATGCCGATGTGAGAAGAAGGGACCTAGAATTTGAAGTTAATGAATGGGTCTATTTGAAAATCTCACCCATGAAGGGTGTGATGAGATTTGTCAAGAAACGGAAACTTAGTACCCGGTATGTAGGCCCGTATAAACTTTTGAAACGTATTGGAAAGGTTGCCTATGAGTTGGACTTGCCAAATGAGTTGTCCCCGGTTCATTCGGTATTTCATGTTTCTATGCTTAAGAAGTGTATTGGAGATCTGATATCCATTATTCCCCTAGAAGGGTTAGGGGTTGACGAAAGTCTTTCATATGAAGAGATTCCGGTGGAGATCCTAGACCGGGAAGACAAAAGATTGAGAAACAAGGAATTAGCTTCCGTAAAGGTTTTTATATATGTTCACTTAGTTGAGGGTGCTACTTGGGAGGTCGAGGCCGATATGAAGTCCCGATATCCTCATCTTTTTCCTTCTACTCCTATTCAAGCTTGAGGTAAGTAGTTCCCTTTGAGTTTTCCTTGTTTTGGGAGTCATGTGTGCTATGTGTGTTTCTATGATTTCCTTATGTTATTCATGTTCTTGAGAAATTCATGTTTAGTAAGAAAATGAGTTTTTATGATTTATTTTTCTCATGTTGTTGTGCATTGAGAATGAATTTGTCTATATGCTTCATGAGGTGAGTTGTTGAACATGCTTAGTTGAACTTTTTGAGAGTTAAATTGCATCTTGGTTCGAAGACATTCTGTTGAGCATGATTTTAGTTGGAGAAGGTAGTTCCTCCTACGAATATGAGAAATATTTAAATGTTTCATGCATAATGGGTTGATAGATGTAGTTCCTACTTCCTTGTGATGCTTTGATTATGTTTCAGTTTGAGTTGATGTTTCCTTTTTTGAAGTGTGCATTATTTTGATGTTGCATGCATGATGTACTGCTAGTCTTGAGTCTTTACTTCCGTAATATGTCTAGATCGTCATTCGAGGACGAATGTTCCCAAGGGAGAGATATTGTAACACCCCGGAAATTTGTAGGCTAAACAATAGTGAAGGTTAGAGTCAAGGAAGGAAGGCAAAAGGCCAAGGGCCAAGGCTGCCCAAGACTTTGCCAAGGCACTGTCCATGACCACGAGGATCTTCACGACCCATGGTGGCCACTCGTGGTGGTGAGGCAGTAGCCTCCTTAAGGCTGCCCAACATTGGCTCATGACCAAGAGCCACTTCACGGCTAGTGGTGAAGACCACGACTAGTGGGAAGGCTTGTGGTGATGCCTTCACCACTTGAGAAGCCAAGGCATGATGGCAAGCCGCTGCCTCAAGGCCCACGAGAGGGACCAAGGCTCGTGGCATGCACCATGGCTTGTGGAGCCCCTCGTTAAGGTGCCTTTGGCTTGTGAGCCACATGCACAAGTTCCCTAGCCACTGCCTTAAGTCCACGAGAGGGACCATGGCTCGTAGTCAAGACCACGATTCGTGGAGCCCTCATGCCACCTGGGCAACTCACTTTAAGTGAGGGGTGTTTTGGGAAACTCTAATTTAAATCCAATTAATGTGAAGTCGTTTTGGGTAAGTTTAGGGTCACTATATAAGTCATTTTTAAGTCAAATTCATCTAAACAAAGTCATATTTTCTAAACACTCAAATAATTTTCAAAGTTCATCTCCTCATAAAAAATTCTCTCTCTAGAACTTCAAGGAAGAAGTAGAGAAGTTGGAGCTAGGGTTCAAGAAACAAGTTCTTCTCATCCATGGATAGCTTCCATCCATGGAGTCCCTTCTAAACTCAATTTCAAAGTTATAAATCCCCAAAAGTTAGGGTTTGATTCCAAAGTCATGGGTTACTTTCAAAAACGATTCTAATGATTGAATTACTTTATATTATGATTGAATTGATGATTTATTATGGTTTTTATGTTTAAATATCCAAGAACCCATGAAATCTCCTTGTGTTCCCAATTATGATCTTGTGATGTGGATTTGTTGATTTTAGAGGAATGTTATGAGATTATGCATGTAGTGATTGGGTTAATTGAATTATGATTATATCCATGTCTAATATAGTAATTCTAGATGTGTTGATTTGATATGAGCTTTGACCCTTAAAAGGGAAAGATGTGATAGTAGGCACGTTTTATGAGATTTATGCATATGCTTTAAGAACACTTTGACAGTAAAAGGATTATGATTATGACCTTGTTGTGTGTCATTGAAAGGATATTCTCATTTACACACATATGTATGAATATGATATGATGTGAAAGGTTTTCTCACAATATGATGATTCTAAGGTTGAAAGGCTATTCTCACCTATTGAATCTATGAGCTATCTTATGAATTATGTTGGATTGAGTGTCAAGACATTCTTCCATGAATATGAACTTAAGTCAAGACTTAATATGTACTTCGTGGGATAAATTCTTAGCACCAAGTGGATATTGAATATGAGATGGAAGCTCTTTCGTTAGAAAGACCGGGTTTCTAGAAGCTATCTTTGTAGATGGAAGCTCCCCCATTAGAAAGGGCGGGTTTCTATAAGCAATCTCCTTATCCCATAAACTATGTGCCCCCATAAGTTATTTAGCTAGTGGATCCATCTAAGCTAAAAGTATGGTTCTACCTTAGGCATGTAGGACAACCCTTTTTGGTGTGGGTAACACCAGACTCCATGTTAAGCTCACATGGTATATGTCGGTTAAGGCTTATTCCCACTATGACAAGAATATTAATTATGATCTATGGCTACTCAAGAAGCTATACTTAGTATGGGTGATATTATGGGATTTTATTCATGCATTGCACAAGTATGCTTTGAGGGTACTTATGGTATGTTTCTCTTATGATATGATAATCTATGTAATGACTATGCTAATGACTTATGCTTTTCTATTATCTTCAAAATGATGCTTTAACTCAGTAAATTGCATGCATTCAAATGAAATGTCCCTTTTAGCATGTTTTCAAGGTTTTCATGCATGGCTATCATACTTAGTGCATTTTTGTACTAACCCATACTTTTCCTACATTTTTCCCAAGTGTAGGGTCCGATTCTCAAGGTGGTCAACATTGGGGCTAAAGCTTGGATTTCATCATTTCTCCTAGGTTATTAGTGAGTCCTCCTGATTTGAGGACGAATGTTTTCACTTAGTAGTTTCTTTCCTTGTATTTCCTTTTCGGACTATGTTGTATGGGCTATGGCCCTTTTCATTTCGACTATTGTAATAGATGGCTAAATTGAGACAAGTCTAGACTTTCACTTTCCTTCATGAAAATTTTGGACTTGAAAATGTGTCTTTATTCTTTATTGTTCTATGCTTATGTTATGATATGCTAAGTGGCTTACATGGTGCCTTTCGGGGTTCTATGTGCCTTGTTACGTCTAGGGGATACCCCGGGTCCTGACAGAAACATGAGTTATAAATAAAATATCTGAAATTGAAATACTCTCCAAAACTGTCAATCTATGAAGCCTCTAACATATACAAGGATGAGTGTAGGGACAAGACCCACGACTCCTCAAGAGAAATACTTGTAACAACTCATAAAAATTGGAGTCCTCCAGAAGCATGAATGTCTTCCTCAAAAGATAACAGAATAATCTCAATGGACTCTTGCTAACGATCCTAAGAACTTTTATCGGAATTATTAAAAGATACAGTTCGAATGACATCAGTACAATGAATGTACGAGTATGTAATATAGATGACTAACATATAACTGAAAGAAAAGTCTGCAATAGATAACAATGTACTCAAGCTGAATGTAAAGAAATAAAGGAGTTAAATAATTTAAAGCTTTACAAAAGATTTTCTCATATCTGAACTCAACATAATAAGTGATATATAGAAATACACTTCAACTCTATTGGGAGATTCTCTAACTGACAACCATCACTATGAGCTACAAGATGATAAAACGTCTCGCCCACGCTACCAGAACAGTCATATACCTTGCCGGGATATAGGACACCTCAACTAAGTGGATCGACTAAGCTATGCTTAAAAATCAATAAAAATCATCTAAAAAGTTTGACCCTTTACCCATGTTGGCATACATGGTTTATGAGGACTTTGAGTTGTCTCAACTCGTCCCTATATCGGTGCTCAATACTACTCCCAATAATATATATTCATGCTCACATGTTTAAAAACATAACTCTTCCTCTGGTTTGAGATAAGTGCTCAAACCTCTTAAAAGAGGTGACTTCTCTTGAAATATCTTTTGAACTCATAACTCATTTAGAAATCTCAGTTTCTCTTTTACCAATGCAAAAATTGATACCTCTGGAATGCATAGTCCCCTTATACTCTTACTCAATTCATACTTGAAAACTCTTTGTAAAAAATATATCAAAATCATATTGTGATATGTTCATTGGTGACTCGAGAAGTCATACTGCATAAACATTGATGGTATATCTAGACACCATACTTGTTAAACATTGATGGAATATTGAATGTCATACTAATCATGTTTTAAAAACTCTTTCTTAAAACATATCTTTACTTCCTCAAAAACTCAGTTTAAAACTCAAATGTTGGCTTTAAAATACTTCTCAAACTTTATAACTCAATTCATAGGGTTCATGCGGAATTATGGACATGAACGACTCAACTTAGAGGTCTTAATAGCAATATGGAAACTCCGTACTTAGGACTCAAGAACACAAGAAATCAAGGACACTACTCATCTCAAGAATACTCAATTCATGGGGTCATGTTGAAATATAGACCAGAACGAATGAACTCAAGAATCTTAATGCATTAGATATAGAAATTCAATAACTAGGAATTAAATTTCAAAAAAATAAAGGTTCTCGAGAACTTAAAATCAACTCATCTCAAAAATACTCAAATCTAGGGGTAGAATCCTAGATTTATCTTTTACTGATTTGAAAGTAGATGTAAGGCGTGAGGACGAACCAGTCCAAAACTATGATAGACTTACATACCTCGAAGAACAAGGTTTTTGAAAAATCTTGAAAAAGAACTTAGAAGCCTTGAAACCCTAACTTGAAGGTAACAATCAAGAAAACCTTTCTTGATATTTCTTGAATTAGTTTCTTGAAACTCTATACCCAAGAATTGTGATTTTCATTAGTGATTCATAATTGTATGGAGGAATTTCAGTGGAAAGAAATGGAATTCTTGGAGAAAGACTTACCTTGAAGAAAAAACTTGAAAAAGATTGAAATAATCTTGAATGTAGTCTTCTACTTTGATTTTTTCCTAGGGTTTTCTCTTAGGGT
The DNA here is from genome assembly GCF_900185275.1 of Solanum verrucosum. Classification (NCBI taxonomy): domain Eukaryota; kingdom Viridiplantae; phylum Streptophyta; class Magnoliopsida; order Solanales; family Solanaceae; genus Solanum; species Solanum verrucosum. The sequence continues at coordinate 252,012 of NW_026020257.1, forward strand.
TTGAGAGAGTAGAGAATGATGGATTAAGCTATGAAAATTTGATTGTTTTGGATCTCTAACTAGTCAAGAAATTCGTTTAGGGTTTTCTTAGAGGTAAAAAGACAAAAACAACCCTTTTTAATGTTTTCCCGTCGGCTAATTCGTCACTGCACTATATTAGGTTACTAAAATGGTCATAACTTTTTATTCAAGATTGACTCAAAATTTGTGGCGTTGGAAACATGATTCAAATACCTTTAATTTGATAGGTTATGAGCCACGTAAATTTTTTTATTCTAAGAGATATGGTCATTTTAAGTTGACCTAAGTAAAATCTTATGTCAAAACTTAATCAGTATGGACACTTTCCACTCAACTTTATACTAGGAGATTCTAGTGGCATTAATAGATATCCAAAATCATTCCCATACTAAAGAATGTATCTGTACACATGGGAAATTTAAGAATAATGGTTAAATTGAGAATGGAAAGGCGTTACTCTTACTATATTCATGTCTAACTCGAAATCACAAAGTACTTAACATAGGGTAAGGCTGGCAAGGGGACGGGGACGGGGACTGGGGGACGGGACGAAGGGGGACGGGACGGGACGGGGGACGGATCTGGGGGGATTTTGGGGGGACCGGGATTGGGGGGACAAAAGTAAGTCCCATCCCGTCCCACTATATATACGGGATGGGACGGGTTTTGGGGGGACGGGACGGGGGGATTTTTTATTTTTTATATACTTATTTATTTGTATTGAAATTATATGTTATTGAATAACATTTTTAGTTTATTTGATTTTTTTTCAATAACATTTTTAGCTAATAAATAATGCTTAAGTTTTCAAATTTCAAAATTCAAATTTCAATTTCAAACTTCAAATTTCAAACTTCAAATTTCAAATTTCAAATTTCAAATTCAACTTTCAAATTTCAAATTTCAAATTCAACTTTCAAATTTCAAACTTCAATTTTCAATTTTCAATTTTGAAATTACAAATTTGAGAAGTTCAAATTTGTCTTTTAAATATTTTAAAGTAATTTAAACTTGAAATTTTGATTTTGAAGAAAAGGCCCCAAAAAAGGACGTTATGTGCAATACTTTGAATTTTCCTTCTTTTTTTTTTTTTTTAATAATCTAGGTGTTAGTTGATGTATTAAAGTTCCATTTTTTAACATTTGTTCCTTATTATAAAATTTTGTAATAGCTAGTTCTCTTTTTATTATGTTCAACTATTTTCAAACAAATTAGTATATATGTAAATATGTATGAATATATTAAAATTAAAATGCAAGACAATAGTTATATAAAAAAGACTTAATAAAGCCTTCAAATTTATTCAATAAAATCTAATTGCAACTTAGAACTTAGAAGTTACAATTTACAAATATTAGTGGAGTAACTAATCTACGCAGCCACCTTCTAGGAAGGGTTCTGTTTCAATAAGTTCTCATATGTAAAACTAATATTTGTTACAAATATTAGATGAGTAACTAATTTACGCAGCCACCTTCTAGGAAGGGTTCTGTTTCGATTAGTTCTCTGATGTAATCTAATATTTGTATTTTCCTTTAAAATTCAATTCTAATTGTCGCATCATATCGACGGTAACATCCTCCGGTGTTGGCAAACTTGCTAGAAACTCTTGTGACTCTAATTCATCATCACTAGATCCAAGTACCGCATTAATCCAAGCTTCTTGTTTGGAACTTATAACTTTGGCAAATTATCATTTCTCCTTTCGGCGTTGACCCAATCTCTAAATAAAACTGATATTTCCAAACTGTCTTCCGCCAATGAATGTCTATGATCGCCAAGTTGAAACCTTGCCGCACTAAAAGCAGCCTCTGATGCAACTGATGAAGCTTGAATAGCTAGAACATCACGAACCATTTTGCTTAAAATTGGAAATGCAACGCTCCGCCTCCTCCACCATGCTAATAAATCTTTATTGCCATCTTCGTCTTCCACTGTTTCTAAAGATTGATTAAGATATTCTTCAAAATCATCACGGTTAGTAGAATTAAGACCAAGAAAATCTCGCATATAACTTGAAATTCGAGCTTTACTCTGAGGATTAGAAGTTTGACCAACTTCTTGAATATTTCCTGTAGTTCTATATTTTTCATACAAAATTTTTGCTTCTACTTTTATGCTACACTTACACATTTGACTAGTTGGATTTATTTCCGGTGAAATTTCTAAGGTATTATAAAAAGTGTCAACAAGTCCCTGCACACCTTGTAATTTATAGTCAGGATGAAGTAAAGTAGCTGTTAAAAAAATTTGAGGAATAGGAAAAAAATATTTTTTAAATTTTTCAATCATACCTTCAATTGCAACTCTAAATTTTTCAATATTTTTGTATTTAGAAAATTGAATTGAAATAGCACAAATATTTATTAATACTGATGAAATAGTAGGATAATAAATTCCAGAAAACATGGTTGTTGCATCATAAAAAAGTCTTAAAAATTCTAATAGTTCATTACTTTCTTCCCAATCTTCTTCACAAATTCTGTCTAATGGGTCAGCATTATGAGCATTAAACACCATTTGTATGGGTCCTCTATATTCGTAAGCAACTGAAAGCATTTCGTAAAAAGAATTCCACCTTGTTTTAATATGTCTTGGAATTTTTCTTGGTGGCAAATCACATAGTACACAACGCTCATTAAATTCCCTAATTCTAGCAGGTCTATTAGCATAAAAAATCCAGGCAACAGCATATTCAATTTTCATACAACCACATTCAAATAATGAAATACCATCTTGTACAACTAAATTTAATACATGTGCAACACATCTAACATGAAAAGAATTATCATCAATTGGACATAATCTAATTTTTAACATACTAGCAGCGTTTACATTATTAGATGCATTATCTAATGCGACAGACAATACTTTATCTATAAGCATGTAATAATCTATAACACTCAAAATATTTGAAGCTAAATATGCACCAGTTTTTTTCTCTACACATTCTTTATAACTTAAGATTCTTTTTTGTAAATTCCAGTTATGATCAATCCAATGTGCTGTAACAGTTAAATAATCACGTCCATTAACACTACGACCCATGTCCGAAGTTATAGACACTCTACAATCTAATATGCTAAACACACAACGAAGATATTGACAATGTTTACCTTGATATACAAAAACATCAGATTTAACAGTATTTCTTGAAAAACCTCTATAATTAGGATTATAAGTTTGTTGAATATATTCAATAAAACCGGGATGTGAAGGAAAACTATAAGGTAAACCACAAACAGAAACCATTTTAGCTAAATTTTCACGATCTCTTTCCTTATTATATTTACGTTGTGTTAGTGGACCACCGGGGTTATAAGGATCTAATGTTCCTTGAACCATGTTAGAAGCCTCTACCGATTCATTAACATTAATATCAAAATCATTAACTGGAATTCCTTTTTTTCTATTGGCTAATGATTTAGCTTCTTTATATTGAATCGGCACACAAGATAACAAATGTCTATTTAAGCCCCCCGTCCCACCTTGACCTCCACATTGTTTATGTTTAAAAGGTTGCTTACATTTATTACAAATAGCAATAGAATTTTCCTTATCTAAAGTCATAAATTGCCACACAATAGAAGTTTTAGGGCGTTGATACTTCACCTTCTCCCTTGTAGGAGGTATAAGGGGTGGGCGTCCATAATTTTGCTCCGTTGAATTTGTAGTTTCATTTGGAACATTTGTCACCGGACTAGTAGGTGTATCTTCTAATTCATCTTCTCCCGAACCAACTTCTACTTCTTCACCTGAATTTTCATCAAGATAAGGATTATCACCATAAATTTGTTGTAAAAGTTCATGATCGAATTGAGCATTTGAATCAATATCATAAGAAGTATTATCAACATAAGTAGAATCATTTGTATTAAATCTAACTCTAGAAGTACCACCACATTTACTCTTATTTTTTTCCTTACTACTTTTTTTAGTAAAATTAAATAATCTACTAATGGCACTTGGTTCCTTCTCTTTTCCTTTACCGGTATCTTTTTTGTTAGAACTCATATTTAATTATATGTAAAGTATAATATAAAAATAATAATAACACAAAAATTAATGACGAAAAATAAAATATAAATATTATGAAACGAATGTACCAAACGTCTGCGTTAATAGCAGACGTTATAACCGATTCTTGAAGCTTGTAGTTTGTTGTAACTTGTAACTTGTAATTTGGAACTCCAATATTTGATAGCAAATATAATATGAAAACTTAGATATATATATATATTATGATATATAATATGAAAACTTAGAATTGAAATATATGCATTATGATATAATATGAGACTTAAATGAAATAAAATATTGAGATTTGAGACTTAAGATTGAGAGTTGAGAGTTGAGACTTGAAAGAATATAAAAAATAGATGAGAGAATATATAATTTTGTAAGAAATAATAAGGGATAGAGGGGTATTTATAATATTAAAAGTGGGTTAAAGTGTATTTATAATAACTTGAGGGTTTAAAGTAAATTATTAAAAGTAGGGGTGGTAGGGGGTGGTAGGGGGTGTTGGTTGGGGGAAAAAACTGCCAAAATATCCGTTGGGGGGGCCCACTAGCCGTTGCCCAACGGATAGAATTTAAAAAAAAAAAAAAAAAAAAAAAATTGTTAGGGGATCCCGCGAACCGGCCGGTTCATCCGGGCCGGGTCGACCGGGACCAATGGATGAACCGGACCGGTACCGGTCCCCTATCCCGAAAATCCCCCATCCCCCTTCTTCAAACGGGACCGGGTCCAGCGGGCCGGTTCTCGGACCGGTCGCGGGCCGGGGCGGGCCGACCCGGTCCCCCTGCCACCCCTAACTATCATAATAAGAAAATATCGATCCTTTTTCTGTATCATCACACCACTACTAGCAACAATACTACTCTTAACTAAAAAGGATCACTAAGAAAGCTTTAGGACGAAAGATCATAAGCACGATTCATTCGAGATATCTGAGATAAGAATACGCATGGCATAAAATTATGTTGTTAGCCATTGAGTGTAAATCATGAACTTGTGAAATTTGAACATACTATGAGACATTAATGCTTATATGAATAGGTTCATATCAGGAGGCTGATATCCACAACTTTATGGATTAAGCTCAAGGTTAATGGGCTAAAGTCTTTTCCCCTCATTGTGGAAACTGAGCATAGATGTGACACTCTCTGAAGTGTATGAGCATAGCTCATAGACACAATTATGATATTAGAAATGACAACAAGATTTTGTAATAACTGAACTATGAGGAATACCCTCGAGTATGAATGGATAGATGTACCTCTAAAACTCTTTCAGAAGACCTCACTATCTCATGCTCCATACTTGACTTGGTTTCTCATCTTATCATCTCCCTCTTAGGTTTGAAACTAATACTTTAAAGCTATGGATCTCTTCCATCATCTCTAAACTGGTCTACATTCTCTTTACTCTAATACTCGGGAAAGGCTTATCTCATGGGTACTGAACTCTCCATATGCAGGTACTAAGATCCGTTCTAAGATGCTTCTCTTAACCTCTTCTCATTGGCTTATAAGGGCACTTAATCTAATTGTTAATAATCTTTCTTCTCCTTCTTATCCTACTAATAACATCCTTCTAGGTTCATATCAACCTAACTAGAGGAAGCTTTGAACTTTATCAAAAAGACTCGTCATTGACTATATAAAATCCTTTCTACCAAACTCTTAAGGTTAATAATGAATGCTTACATCAACCTACTCCAAATTGACAACTCAAATATGCTATCTAGGCATACATGAAAAAATCATTGACTTAATTGGAACCTCATATGATTACATGCAATCTCGGGTACACTTCTTAGTGCTCTTATTACTCTTATGACTTATCCACACTTCACTACTCTTATCTAAAAGTTAGAAATCTCATACTTGTACCACTCACATTTGTTGTAACTAACCTCTTAATTCCTCTCCTACTAAATGTCAAGTCTACCAGATCATATCTGAAAACTAACATCATCACCCTCATGTTGCCAGTCTCTTTGACACGACTCTCATCTCAAATTCAAGCTTAATGTTTATTACAAATCTTGGCTATCAATATGATTGCTCGCCTACTATACTAACTTACAACTACTAGTTACAAATTAAGAAACACCCGCCCACTAAAAACTCATGACAAGTAGTCAATCATTATCTCTCAGTCTACATCCTTATATATTACTGCCACATTCAATTTCACGACTTAAGTACTATTTACTCATTCCCTATACATCGTTGCCTAATTATTTCTATGACCCTTTGAATATTATGGGGCTCTCCCATTCAAAATCATAAGCCTATCTTAGATCTATCACCTCATGAATACTCTGTTCTTCGATTCAACACCTACACTTAGTCTTCATTAACACGATCACACATCACCTTCAAATCCCTTCTGGTTAAAGTATACTCTAACTCATCCTGACTAGTAACTATTCTTCTACCTCATATCATGAAATCTATACAAGATTATTATTCCTTAATCTAGTCATAAATAAAAACTCATAATTAAAAACTTATTGGGTGCATGACTATAAAGACTTAATTTGCTTATCACTATCTCCCTTTCTTAGATTATGGAACCTCTACATGCATTATTCTAACATTTGGCACTTTTTCTACTATTGCATATAATCTCGTATTCATACTATCTTTCAGGTGAAAAGTACTACCCAAGCATTCTAAAATATACTCTCCTCTTGAAGGTCTCACCTGAAACAAGGTTTAGAGAAGATAGTCCGAGAGTACACCTCACTTTTAGCTCGAACACACAATTCATATGAATAAGAGTGCATTATTTCGAATTTCAACACTTCAGCTTACTCACGGGTTTCTCTCAAGCCCCTTTGTAGTCTCATGACTTTCTCAAGGCTTTTGCTGAGAGTAACTCCTCGATATGGATCTGAGCTTTGCTTTTCAACTACCTTGAGTATGAGCGGTAGTCGAATGGATCTGAGAAACACACGATTTGAATAATTTTCTTATGACACAACTGTATTGCACGATTTAGAGTATGAAAAAAGGGAAACTTTTCTTAAATATGTGTAGTCTCTTATTATAGAAGTGGGGCCCTTACAACCATAAATAAGATCCTAATGACACGGCCTCATATTCACCCTAGGACACTTGAATTTTATGCTCTGATACCAAGTTTGTAACAACCCGAGCCTACACCCTAGGCGTGACCGACACTCGAGTACCATTGATGGTCCCCAAGAGAACCCTCATTTTGTCTAACTACAAGTGGAAGACTAACTTGATCATACATAAGCATCAAATTGAAATAAACGTTTAAAAATAGTTTACTGATTCTCAAAACTTTGTTAAATATACTAAGTATGAAACATACCTTTTAAATAAAATATCTGAAGCTGAAAGACATTAAAAAATTGTCTATCTATGAAGCCTCTAATATATGCAAGTATGAGTGTTGGGACAAGACCCGCGACTCCTCAAGAAAACTACTTGTAACAACTCATAAAAATTGGAGTCCTCCAAAAGAAAGGATGTCTTGCTCATAAGATGACGAAATGATCTCAATGGACTCTTGCTGACGATCCTAAGAATATGTATCTTCATCATTAAAAGATGCAGGTCGAATGACATGAATACAATGAATGTACGAGTATGTAATATAATTGAATAACAAATAACTGAAAGAAAGGAATACAATAGATAACAATGTACTCAAGCTGAATGTAAAGAAATAAAGGAGTTAAATCACTTAAATCTTTACAAAATATTTTCTCATATCTCAACTCAACATAATAAGTGATATGTAAAAATACACTTAAACTCTATTGGGAGATTCTCTAACCGACAATCATCATTATGATCTACACTTAAAATCACCAATGCTTCCAGAACTGTCCTATATCTTGTCGGAATATAGGAAACCTCAACTAAGTGGATCCACTAAGTTATGCTTAAAAAGCAATAAATAATCATCTAAAAAGTATGACCTTTTACCCATGTTGGCATACATGGTTTATGGGGACTTTGATTTGTGTGAAACCGTCCCCATGTCGGTGCTCAATACTACTCCTAATTATATATACTAATGCTCATATATTTAAAAACATAACTCTTCCTCTAGTTTGAGATAATTTCTCAAATTAACCTCTTAAAAGAGGTAACTGCTCTTGAAATATCTTTTTGAACTCTTAACTCATTTAGAAATCTCAATTTCTCTTTTACCAATGCAAAAATTGATACCTCTGGGAAGACATAGTCCCCTTATACTCTTACTCAATTCATACATGAAAACTTTTTCTTAAAAGTATATCAAAATCATATTGTGATATGATCATTGATGACTCGGAAGTCATACTGCATAAGCATACTTGAATGTCATACTAATCATGTTTTAAAAAACTTTTTCTCAAAACTCATCTTTACTTCCTCAAAAACTCAGTTTAAAACTAAAATGTAGACTTTAAAAAGCTTCTCAAAATTAATAACTCAATTCATAGGATTCATATGGAATTATGAATATGAACGACTCAACTCAAGGGTCTTAATAGCAATATGGAAACTCAATAGTCATAACTCAAGAGCGGAAGAACTCAAGAACGCACGAAATCAAGGACACTACTCATCTCAAGAATACTCAATTCATGGAGTTCACGTTTAAATATAGACATGAACGAATCAAATCAAGAATCTTAATGCATAAGATATAGTCATTCAATAATTAGGAATATAATTTCAAAAAAAGAAATAGGTTCTTGAGAACTTAAAATTAACTCATCTCAAGAATACTCAAATATAGAGGGAGAATCCTAGATTTGTCTTTTACTGATTTGAAGGTTGATGTAGGGCGTCAGGATGAACTAATCCAACACTATGATAGCCTTACATACCTCGAAGAACAAGGTATTTGAAGAATCTTGAAGAAGAACTCGATTAGAAGCCTTGAAACCATAGCTTGAGGTAACAATCATAAAAACCTTTCTTAAGATTTCTTGAATTAGTTTCTTAAAACTCTATGACCAAGAATTCTGATATTCATTAGTAATTCAAAATTGTATAGAGGAATTTCATTTGGAAGGAATGGAATTCTTGGAGAAAGGCTTACCTTGAAGAAGAATCTTGAAAAAGATTGAAAGAATCTTGAATGGAGTCTTCTACTTTGATTTTTCCTTAGGGTTTGAGAGATAAGAGAATGATGGATTAAGAGATAAAAACTTGATTGTTTTGGGTCTCTAATTAGTCAAGAAATTCTTTTAGGGTTTTCTTAGAGGTAAAAAGACAGAAATGACTATTTTTAATGTTTTCCCGCCGGCTAATTCGTCACTTTTCTATATCAGGTTACTAAAATGGTCAAAACTTTTTACATAAAATTTGGATTGATGCGAAATTGGTGGCATAGGAAAGAGGATTCAAATACGTTTAATTTGATAGATTATGGGCCACGTAAATCTTTATATTCTAATAGATATGGTCGTTTGAAGTAGACCAATGTAAAATCTTATGTCAAAACTTAATCGGTAAGGACACTTTCAACTCAACATTGTGCTAGGAGATTCTAGTGTCCTTAATTTATATCCAAAATCATTCCCACACTAAAGAATTTACCTTTAAACATATGGGCAATTTAGTAACCATTCGATATGACCTTACATGTAAATGAAGAATAGTTTGGGTCTTAACTTAAAAATATTTTGGGGTGTTACACGTGGTTCACCTATTTTCCTGGTTTAGTCTTAGGTAGATTTATAAGGTGTTACATCTTACTCATATTTTCCATCAATGTTTTGAACCCACAAGCTCCAAACTATTTCTCTCACGGGATGTAAAAATTTTAGAAGATATTTTTCCATTTGCTAATTGTTTCTCTTCCATGAAACAAAAATTTTCATATTTAACTTGGGAACATACTTGAAACCCTAATAATCCAGCTATGGAAAATACTTTAAACAATAACCATCTAGATTTAATAAAGTTAAGCCCCACTGTCCCATTAATGAGAGATATTGGTAAGATATCTTCTTACATCATGTCGCAGAAGAGAACAACCCACAATTGGATCATTCTACCACTCACCAACAAGGTAATCATCTACAACCTACCATATCTACTAATATGCATCATCAGTCCCATGTTGTTGATACCCTACTATCCCACTTTATATTCAAATCCACCCCCAACCCTCTCTACTAGTCCTCTCTCCCCGCATCGTCAACCACCGGTTACTCATGTCTATCGACGTCACTTGATCACTTAATCATCCAATATACCAACTGTCACAACCCAAAGTATACCCTAGATGTGACAAGGCATATAGGACACCAAGAGGCCCTACACAAGACACTTAGCATATATAAACAAGATAATAGAATTAACAAATTTAAAAAGACATTTTATATCATAATGGAGTTTTTTCAAAAATGAAGCGGAAGTCTACATAGCCTCAGAATCCATCTATTACATCAAGAGTGATCAAGACGTAACCCGTACATCACATACAATCTCTCAAAGTATAAAGACAATAAGCAATAAAAGTTAGGTTCTCAGAACATGAGGACTAACACATCTTCAATATCTACTAAGTGATCCCTAGCCACAAAGATGAGAAACTAGAGCGTCGGACCCTACAATTTTATAAGGATGTAGGCCAGAGTATGTGTTAGTACAAAAATGTACCAAGTATGATAGCAATACATAAAAGTTATGAAATCATGCTAAAATGACATTTTCATGATATGAAAAGACTAATTCAAAACATAAGATAAGAGGGTTAGAAAAAATAAATCGTAATGATAGTCAATGCAAATAAAATAATCGTTTAACACATCTAAGATACTTCTTGAAGTAACCTTAGTTCATCATTACTATGGGAGATTTCCCTTAACTCTTAACTCATCTTATAATTATGGGACACGGATATTCACCTCTAGTCCTATGATTATGGCACATGGCTAATCTCCTCTTGTTTTATAATTATGCTGTCACGACCCAGGGGTACCCCCTAGATTTAACAAGGCACATAGAACCCCAAAGGGCTCAATGTAAGCCACTTAGCATATCGTAACATAAGATAATAGAAAAGTGTGGAAATTTAAAACATTTTTCATACAATCGAAGTCTTTTATAAAAGAAAAGAGGAAGTCTTATTACACTTGTCTCAAACCATCTAATACTTGAAAAGAGTTATGGACACAACCCATATAAAAGTATTGTAGATGGTTTGAGACAAAGAATAGAAAGACTTTCACTTGCTTTTATGAAAAATGACTTTGGTTGTAAAGAAAAGTTTTAAATTCCGCACAATTTTCCTATTCTTTTATGTTCATGAATGCTATGAGGCTTGTATGAGTCTTTTCGGAGTCTTGTACACCGTGTCACTTCTGGGGTGTAAGCTTAGGTCGTGACATGTCGCGATGCATAAGCTATAACATTCTTATCCTGCATTAACACAACACCCAAACCAGAATGTGAAGCATCACAATAAATAATAAAATCTTTACCTTCCACCAGTAGTGCTGGAATAGGTGTTGTGGTCAAAAGAGTCTTGACCTTTTGAAAGCTCTCATCACATTTTTCGGTCCATTCGAAAGGCACCTCCTTTTTGGCCAACCTTGTCAGATGCGTGCCTATAGAAGCAAAATTCTTCACAAACTGACGATAGTAGCTAAAGAGCCCACAAAACTCCTAACTTCCGTCACAGAGCTAGGCCGAACCCAATTCGTAACCGCTTGAATCTTTTGGGGATCTACCATTACCCCTTCCATTGAAAGTACATTCCCCAAGAAGGCAACTAAATCCAACCAGAACACACACTTGGAAATTTTGGATTATAACTTTAGTCTCCCAAGAACACCCAGAACAATACGAAGATGGTCGGTATGCTCTTCCTTACTCTTTGAATAAACTAAAATGTCACCAATAAAGACAATCACAAAAATAATCTAGGAATGGTTTGAACACACCGTTCATCAAACTCATGAAAGGTGCAGGCGTATTTGTCAATCCAAATGACATTACTAAAAACTCATAGTTCCCATAGCATGACCTAAATGTCGTCTTGGGTACATCCTCAGGCCTAATCTTTAACTGATGGTAACCAGACCTTAGATCAATCTTAGAGAAAACTAATGCACCTTGCAACTGGTCGAAAAGATCATCTATCTGAGGCAATGGATATTTGTTTTGAATGGTGACCCTATTCAATTGTCGATAATCTATGCACATCCTCATACTACAATTTTTTTTCTTAACAAACAAGACAGGAGCACTCCATAGGGAAGCACTAGGACGGATAAAACCTTTATCAAGAAGTTCTTTAATTTAAGCCTTAAGGTCTCTCAATTCTATCGGGGCCATGCGATCAGGAGGGATGGAACTGGGGTGGGTACCAGGTTTCGAATCAATGAAGAAATCTATATCTCTATTCGGAGGCATGCTAGGCAAATCAGTACGAAAGACTTCTCTAAATTCTCACACTACAGGGATAGACTCAATAGAGGGGGACTCAACATCAACATCCCAAAATGAGCCAAATACTCTAAAAATCCCTACCCCACTAGTTTTCTAGCCCGAAGGGAGGATATGACCTTAGCTTGCTTAGGCTTGTACAGCCCTTCCCACTCTAATTTGTCCCTACCGGGGATCTCTAGAGTCATATATTTTGTATTACAATTTAACACAGCATAATTGGGGGACAACCAAGTCATGCCTGAGATTATATCAAAATCAGGCATATCCAAAATAATCAAATCATCCCAAGTCTGTAAACCCATAAACAAAATAAGGCAAGCACGATACACATGGGTGACTATGACTGACTCTCCAACTGGGTAGAAACATGGATGAGGGCATCAAGTATTTCAAAAACATATAAAATCCAAGGCAAACTGAACTGATACATCGGAATAAGTAGAACAAGCATCAAACGAAATAGTAGCCATCCGGTCACAGACAAAAATAGTACCTATGATCACTGCATCAGATGCCTCAACCTCAGTCTTGCCCGGAAAGGCATAACATTGAGCCCTCTGTCATCATGACGGGCGACCTCTTTGCCTGGCTACAATGCTCCTCTTCCTACATTACCATTTCCCTGGCCAATACGTCCTCACTAATTTCTTCCTTGCCCACCTTGTGGACGCCCTCTACCATTATTACCATTACCTGCGGTTACCACTACTCTAGTCTGCTGCTGCGCGGAATACATCATGTGCGGTTAGGGGCAATCTCTCCTCATATGCCCAGGTTCCCCATAATTATAGCAAGTATGATCAAAAGATGGTTTGCCTCTAGCCGAATATGCAGCTCCCTGGCTATCCTGAATAAAATTCTGATGTGGAGTCCCCGAGTAATTACCTGTAGAAGAGGGAATGGCGGATTCAATCGACTGGGCTTCAAGCGTTGGCCTACCTGAACCTCTGGAATAAGAACCTTGAAAGTTACCTGTGCTCTTGGCTTTCTTAACCAAAGACTTAGCCTGCCCATCACGTGTAACTCCTTCTACTTTCTTGACAAAGATAGTCACCTCATTAAAGCTTTTCCCTGTAGAGGTCATATGAACAGACAATACCTGCAACTCAAAATTTAGTCCCTTGACAAATAGGTGAATCCTCTCATCTTCAGTAGTCACCAATTGAGTAGAATATCTAGACAATGCATGGAACTTAGCCTCATAAGAAGCTACAGACATACCACCCTACTCTAAAGCCATGATTTCATCATTCTTGAGATCTCTCAAAGTTCGGGGCACATACTTTACCAAAATCAGGGCATGGAATTGTGTCCAAGTGAGTGGGGGTAAAACTGAGGATCTCCATTCCACATTATCTCTCTACTACTACTTAGCCTCGCCTTGAAGCTGGAAAGTCACAAACTCTAATCCATGTTGATGGACAGTACCCAACTTATGCAACCTCTGATAACAATCTAATATGAACTCATAGGCGTCCTCACTCTCAAAACCATGGAATACCGGAGGCTTCAGCTTAAGAAACATAGTCAACATATCATGCTCGTTACCAGTCATCACAGGACCCAACAAAGGATGGAAAAAGGCATTAGTACCTACGGTTCCACCCAACCTAGGGGACAATAATAGCTATAGGGGGGTTGGTGGGAGTTTGGGTTGCTTGAACTGTAGGAAGAACTCCAGGGCCAACCAATCCTTTCAGGAAAGACATAATATGTTGAGCTAACACTGGGTCTAAGGGAGGAATACATGTAGTCTCAGCCTGCACCTCTTCCTCTTGTTCAACTTCCTCGTCATTCTAAACCGCCACATTCTCCTCTATATATTCATGATGCGCAGGAGGGATCTCATTTTTGGAAGCATTCTCTATCGGAGCTCCACCCCTAGCGGGCGCTACCTTCCTCAGCTTCTACCCTTTGCTCTTCCTCTACCCCTGCCTCGACTGCGACCTCTTTCTGCGGACTCCTCATCGGGCTCATTTACAGGAGCTACATGCCTGACACCGTTAAGGCGAGTTTGAACCATCTGTGGACAGAAGATTGAAGGAGATTAGATACCAATTGGAATCAAGTTATAGCACGAAAGGAGACAAGAGAAAACAGAGAGATTTCATAAAGTCCTACTGCCTCTTGAGGAAAAGTACAGACATCTCTGTACCATTCTGTGAGACTCTATTAGACTCATTTTGGTACACCGAGATCAACGAACCTAGGGCTCTAATACCAGCTTTTTCACCACCCAGACCGTCGTGATTGGCACCCACACTAATCCTCCAGTGGGAGAACCATTACTACAACCCAACTAAAAAACTAAATCAAAATACTACGCATTTAAAGATATGGAAGTAGGTTTAAATGTAGAAATAAACTGCAGATCCCATAAACTTCGAAAGTCTAACAAAACATTTGCGGAAAACAATGCCTAGAACGTGAAAGTCAATGTACCAAAACTCTAAAGTTCAATAAATCTAAGAAAAAGGTTACAACCCTCAACCAAACATAGGAAGTATCTAAACAATAGTCTGAGTCCGAAGAAAATGGACAAAACAAAACTAAAGGATTCTGTGGCAGCCTGAAAGAACTATCTCACCCTTGAAATCTGATCACGATCATGAATCTTCTAGCTGAGGTCTATCAATAGCCGCCTGAAGATGTCCTATACTGAACAAAAACGAGCAAGTGTAGTATTAGTACACAACCATAGTGTACTGGTAGGATCACGCGACTATCCCAATAAGCACAACATATATAAACAGTCACAACAAGGTAAACATGACATTCCCAGAATGTATACACAGTTATAATTTCAAGAGCAATGTACAAATTCACATTCTCAATAATAAGTAAATATGACAATTGAATGGTCCTCTCATGGGACCCATACCCAAACTGTTAGTGTACCGAAATGTGATATCCGATCCCAATTAGTGTGTCAGACATGACACCCGATCCCATATATGCACCGAACGCGGCACCTGATCCAAGTTAGTGTGTCGGAACGTGACACCCGGTCCATTCAACACAACCACAATTACAATCACACTCATGTGTACATTCTCATATTCATACAATTAAGTATCAAATCATGTCATACATTTACTCATTTTATTAAGTTTGATCAACAACGCTTCATTCACATACATGCATTACAATGAAGTAATCCCCAACATATATCACGCAAACAAGAAATCAGCCATCACCTACCTCGAAACCAAGCTTGAATCCCCAAAGGCACTTGAATCTTCTCTTTTCGGATTCTTTCCGCTTGTTCTAGGTCTACAAACAATTATTATACACAAAGATCAACAATCAAATAACTCAAGACCAAACCCATGATCCTAAGGTGCAGCTAGGGCTTTTTCCCACCATTAATTTCAATCCAAAAACCCTCCCCCAATAATATTTAACCAAGAATCTATGTTCTACTGATCAAAAAATGGATTAGGGGAGTAAAATCCTTACCTTTTGCACCAAAAGTAGTGGACAACTGTCAAGAAATTGCCTGGGGTAGTCTCTTAGCTCTCAAGAATGAAACTTGCAGAAAATAATGTTTTTGGGGTTTAATTCAAACTTAATTCGCGACTGAGCCGCTACGGCGGACCCCATCCCACCACACCGGCTTACATGGAGATAGAGAGTCGAAATTAGAGTCTTGAACCCTTATTTCACAACACACTTTCAACTCAGGATGTTCAAAAACCACATGCTCATTCTAAGATCAGTTTCGGGAGTTCTACTTGCCCGAATTCGATTTCGTAAAGTCGTACAATTTCCTTAACGTCTTAGATATCTACTCATGTAATCAAATTCAATATTAAATCTCTCATTCATTACCAGATTTTCTTATACTCGCATGACTCCGATTTCGTCCATCGGACTAGGCTAGAAAATCCAAAGTTACTTCAAAAAAAATCTAGCCCCAATTCTTTCCATGTTGGCTTTTCTATAACGATGGGAATAGGTCGTTACATAAGGCCTCCCATGTTAATAAGACGAGTTTTTATTTTTCAAGTATTATTTAATTTATTCATTACTAACACTTTTACTAAGTGTCTTTATAGGTAAACGGAGTTGCTTCCCGTTGAAGTTATTCGAATGAAGTTCGAATTATATTATTTATTCATTATCTTGTATATATCAATGTTAGGCAAAACTTATGCCATTTCTTACATTATTGTTTTATTTTATTACTTGTGTATATCACATGTTTCTTATACTTGTATATTTGTTTTTATCTTTTCCTCAATTTGAAAAAAATGAATTCAGTCAGGAGCGACAGTTGTGGATTTCTAAGGATGCCTAACACCTTCCCTTCGGAATAACGTGAACCCCTTACCTAGAATCTATTGGTTTCATAGACATTTTTTTAAAGTTAATTAATTAATTGGTTTCCTAGTTTTCCTAAAATAAGGTAGCGACTCCCTTTTACCCGTTTTACCCTTTTAAAATTCTTTTATTCTTTTTAAAATTGAATTATTATTTTTTGGTGAGTTACCGCGACATTGCGTCCTCTCAAAGAATGTCAACAGAATGGTGAACTGCTGGGGACATAGAGGTTCTAACCATTATGAGTTCATCTTTTCAAATTGAGGATATTATTCTTTTATTGTGTTATTCATTATATCTTGTATATTTTGTTGATTATTTGCATATTGTACTCATGACTTATTCATTATTTTTGATACATTGTCACTGCATTCATGACATAATTTCCCTCATTTGACATTTTTATTTCTTACTTAAAGGATGATTATGTGGGCCGCAGTCATTCGTTATCCAAGTTGTTTATCGGGGTACCCTAGCGAATGTAGTTGGCCAATGGATTGTCAACAATTTCTATCTTCCCCTCCCCATGTAGCCCACTTGGGTCACCATTTCACTTTCAAATAAAGCCCATTCATTATCTCAATCCAATCTTCATTTAAGTCACAATCTGGTTGGAACTATGTTTGGCCCGATTCCTGCTTCAACGGGATACGTAGGCATCACAACGGCTCAGTCATATTCCCCACAAGCTTTCAATTTTTTTTAAATGGAAACTGGGGTAAATTTTTTGAGGAGGTCTCCAAAAATTTCACAAAGGAGATAGTTGCTACAAGATTGAATATCGGAGTTTGTTGAAGTTGAAACAGGGGCAAAAAATTTTAAGGAATGCCTCCAAAAATTTCACCAAGGTTGTACTCAGACCCTAGAATTTATGAGGCTTCACTTCGAGTTGGTTTGTACCTTTTGCATTAATGTCTTGTTAATGATGTTATATTCATTATATATCTTTGATTTTATTAATCTTACATTCCATTAAAAATATTATTTTCTTTGACATTTTTATGTTGGATTGTCCGTCCTTCAATGTGACTCATTAATTTTTAATTTCAATTACTCCCTTTAAAAATTAAAATAAAATTGTTTGACAGTTTTTAAGTTGGGTGGTCCGCCCTTCAATGTGACTTACTGATTTCATAATTCTTGTTAAGTTTTTTTTAAGTATTAAAAATATTTTTTGTTAAATTTGGGTTGCCCGCCCTTCAATGTGGCTCATTAGTTTTTTAGTCCCATTATTTTTCTTTCAAAAAAAATCATTTGTTATTCATAAAATATTTTTTATGTCATATCTGAACGAACTACGCAAATCTTATTCTCATCAATGAGATACGTAGGCAGCCCTTCTAGGGTTCGGTATTCTTTATTCAAAGAATTTTTATTTTTTATTCTTTTAATGTGTATATTTTTTAAATAATTTTTGACTTGGTTGGTGCAAACACAGTTCAAGTGTGCATATGAAAAATAATTTGTACAATAGAGAAGATGGACTTCTTGTTAAACCATAAATTATTTTGGTACCTCTCATTTATAATTTTATTACCCTTGAAAGTATTCTCTTGTATACATTCAAGATAAAACAAACCCATATTCATTGTGTGGTGAGTTTTGAGTTGAATTCAATTGTGTTGCGTTGTTGATCAAGAACTTGGCCTAAATGTTTGTTGAGGTGAAATTTTGAGTAATGTTTGGTTTGAAAAATGATCGTAGGACCCCTTTGTGCCCTTCAAAACCCACCAAATGACATCAAACCCTAGCATGTCCCACTTTGAGCCTTAAGCCTTTTCTTTGGACAACCACATTTTTAGCTTATACCCTTTTTGAGTGTTTATACGCACTAACCCTCTTTTGGCCTAACTTTCTTGAGCGCATTGAAAACGTGCAAGTTACAAAAGAAGATTCAAAGTTGAAATTTGCCAAAGAAAAAAGTTAGCAAAGTCCCTGAAAGTCAAGAATACAAAAATGACTTCAAAAGAAAGAAAGAAAGAAGAGTTGAAAATTTCCCACAAGTTCAAATAAGCTAGGTTTCAACAAAAGAAGAAGATTACTCCAAACAATCAGGAGAAAATTCAAAAGATAATGAGATGGGGAAAAGCTCAAACAAGAAAAGCTTCAAAAGAAGTCAAAAAGTGCAAAGAGAAGGGACAATAAAGAGAATCAAACGCTAAAAGCGTAACAAATGTTGAAAGCACAAATTCAGTGCAATACTCAAGAAAGGATTAAGTCACTTTTATCCTAAATGACTATCCTACCCGTCCCTAAATCTACATTACAAGCTATTACAAGCCCTATACATGATTTCATTTCAAATGTTCTCACATTAGTGGAGATTTACATGAAGGCCAAGCCTATGGTATCACAATTGCATGCGTTGAACATTTTTTCCTGAGTGTGAGTGAATTTTGTTGAAATGTTTCCAAATAAAAATACTTTAAATGTGTGCACATTAGGACTTTGTTTTAGTGAGGGCACTTGAAACATGATTTTAGGTCTAGTTCAACGCCTTTGTTTGTAGCAAGATGGACAAATCTTGTCGTTACTTGAGTACACTTGAGGTACCACTTGAATCTATAGGAATTACCTCGAAGTCAATCTCACTTGAAGAAAATGAATTGTGTGAATATTTTGTAAAATTCTATTGTTGGTGCTAACCAAGTTAAAACATGTTTCATTGTTCAAAAAATAAAAAAAAATGGTCTAACACCCACTTTTCAATACTTGTCCAAACCAACTTTGTGGAGCACCGTTTCATTGTTGATATTTGTCCAAACGAACTTTGTGGACCATTTCATTATTGATACTTGTCCATACAAACTTTGTGGACCGTTTCATTGTTGATGTTTGTAACTAAATTTGTGGACCATTTCATCTTGGATACTTGTCCAAAGTAACTTTGTGGATTGTTTACCAGTGAAAATTTTATTTTAGGATCCTCATACCCTTCAAAATGACATTTTTTTTAATTTGGGATCGTCATACCCTTCAAAATTACATCTTTTAAAATTTGGGTCATCATATCCTTCAAAATGACATCTTCTTAAATTTAGGTCGTCATACCTTTCAAAAAAAAATCTTTTAAAAATTAATAAGTTATCTCAAATCAAATGATTCTTTTTAAAATTAGTTTGTCATGCCGTTCAATATGCCACTTTTTGTTTGTTATTCCATTTCAAATTGACATTTTTTTTATTCATGTTATTATTAAGTTCAAATTACCCCATTAGTTAATTAACTTGTTAATATGAGCTCATGTTTGCATATTTTATGTTGCTTTTATGTGTCTGGTTAAGGAAAGTTACCCAATTTAATGATGGGTATTTTGGTCTTTTCTTTACCCTATCATCTTAAAAAGAATATAGTATTATTTTTAGGGTCAAATCTGATTTGGGTTAGTTTTCATAAATCAAAATACGCTTAGGGTTTTTAGAGGAGTTCAAGAAGAGGAGAAAAGGAAAAAGGTTCAAGGCGTTCGTCAAGATTCAAGAGATTTTCGAAGGGTTTTCGTCAAGGATTCGATCCTAAGAGGTATGTAAGGTTTCACAGTGTTGAGTTCGTTCACCCACCAACCAATTATGATTTACATATTACAATCCAACCATAAAGATTGATAAAGTTGAGTTTTTGATGAGTTACTTGAAGTTTTATATCTATTCTTTAATTTGAGGTTGAGTTCAGTGGAGATGAGGTAATTTGTTTCATCCTTTCCAGTTCAAGCACATGTCGTGTTTTAGATTTCCCCTTTCATGCTCGTACATTCCATGTACTGATGTCATTTGGCCTGCATCATTCATGATGCACATGTAGGTAACCAAGATCATCAACCAGTGTTTCGTTGATCCTGTTGAGTTCCAGAGTGATTTGGTGAGTCTCCTTGCTTTCGGAGGATCCCTTATTTATCTTACGTTAGTTTAGTTTGTTAGGATGATCTGGGGTCTTGTTCCGACATCCCTTATAGTATTAGAGGCTTCATAGATAGATAGACACTAGTTCAGGAGTCTTTTTCATTTCCAGATGTTAATGTTCTAGACTTGAGTTTCCTCTTTGGTTAGTGAATATTTATTTTTAAAATATTCTGAGTTTACTTTTTAGACAGATGAGTAAATTTTATCTTATGCTGAGTAAGTATTCCGCTAAGAGTTGAACTAGGCCAAGGTTTTGCTTGGGGTCAGCAATGGTTCTCATATTTCGGCGACGTCCAGGGTGTAGGCTCGGGTGTGACACGATATTTATGTAAGATTACTGTGTTCAAGATCTTGATATTATATATTAAAGTATTTAATCTTACACTAACAACTTCTCTACGTCTAAGATAGTAATAAGATCTTCGTACACTCTATCCTCCCTATATTCTATTTGAATGAATTATACTAACTATATTATTTTTATTGAACATTAAACCAACAAGAATTGTCCATGCAAGAAAAGTGACTAACGAGCGGGCTACCTTAACTCAAGTCAGTCAACAATAACTTAATCTTAAGTCCAATAAAATTGAATTTGGGATAATCGAAGTATTCAATTTTATTTAGAAATTCAAACATCATTATTTTATATGAATTTTATGTAAATAGAAAGATACTATAAAAATAAAATATATAGCAATGTTTCGTAATTATATAAATAGAGTAGTAATTGTTGACACCCAATTTTAACCCTCCGTTCTTCAAATTATATTTTTTGAGCTTCTAAGTTAATAAATTATTATTATTATTATTATTATATATTATTATTATATATTATTATTATATATTATTATTATATATTATTATTATTATTATTATATTCAGGCATTTAATAAAGTTCTTTGTAATAACAATGAGAAGCATAAACATACTTGATTTATAAAAGTATGTGCCAAGATATTTGCGAATCCTATACCAAATTGGTTTTTAAACTGGTGGTCATACCACGGGCCAATAATAAAAATATTGCCCTAACCATTTCTCAAGTTATACAAAGAATGGGTCAAGGTTTCCCCAGATCTCAATAAGTTATATCATCAAGAACATATTTGTTATTTTCAACAAATTGAACAGATATATTTTTTACAGAATTCTCTGTTCCATGGATTCATAAATGGGTTCCGGAAGTAGATTTCACTGAGGAACAAATTCCTTGCCTATACAGAACTTATTATAATAATTTTTGGGACAAGTTGATGAAGAAAGATCCTCAAACAAAGTCCATATACTGACAAGAATATTTTCTTCAGCAGTAGATTCATCAACCTTATTTTTTCCTTTGCTATTAGCAGACTCAATTTGAGTAAGACGATGATCATAAATAATATGATTTTGTTTAAGAAATTTAATTTCTTCCTTCAAATGTTCAATTTCTCCTTTTAAATCATCAAAAGAGGTATCACGAATAACCATGATTTGTTTAGAAGAGAGTCTATTATCACTAGGAATACTAGTTGAAGAGCTAGTTTTACTAGAAGCCAAATGAATGATCTTTTCATGAAGAGTATTATCGGTAACTTCTTTTAGAAGTTCTATCACATTGTCTGCAGTGATAGTGAACATATTCATGTCTTCAAACTGAGATTGCAGCTTGTAAAATTCATCATGTTCGCAGTGACAAATATCACCATGCCATTTGCAAGCATCATTCAAATCTTGATGAACCTTAGAAGGCTCAGGTTGCTCATCCTCTATTGCATAACATGCTTCAGAATCATCATAATTTGATTCGGAACCAGAAGTATAAAGACAACTATAAATCTTCTCTTCAATATCATGATCCAGTTCTAGAGTCTTAAGCTTTTCCAGCTTACAATTTGGAGCTATATGCCCAAATTTTCCACATTAATAACACTTAATCTTATCAAGATTTCGCCTTGACCTATTCCTGGTAAATCTATGAGATTTACAATGAGTCCTACGCTCATCTCTTTCTTCTCTAGTCCTTCTTCTAGATCTTCTTTTCTTATGATGAGATCTATGAGATTCTGATTTAGAAGTTTCGCGGTTGGTGCTTTTTGAAGCATCCGGTAAACCGAATTGGGTACAAAAATCTCCTAATTGAGACTTTTCTCTAAGCTTATCCATCTTAAGTTGTCTTGAGAGTTTTAACTCATTGCACAAATTTATGCCTTCTTGCGTACAAGCCCCAATAAGCTTTTCATAAGTAAAATCACTATAGGGAATAATTCCTTGAGAATTTCTAAGAGTCTTTTTTACTCTTTCTGCAAATAAAGAAGGTAAGCCATCAATAAATTTGGCTTTCCAGAATTCTAAACCATTTTCGGGAAGTTCCATGACCCGACTTAAATAAGTGTCTTTATACCATATAAACTCACTTAAATGTCTACATCTAAGACCATTTAGAAGAGATCTAATGGTTTCATATTGATTAGTAAATCTACCACTAAAATGTTCAACAATAGTCAAAATAAGTGTATACACAGCGTCTTCTCTATTTTGAAAAAGGGCAAAGCCTAAATTATCAACTCCTTCATTTACTGCCTTAGCATTAATAACTACTGCTCTCGCATCAGAGGGCATATAATTATCCCACCATCCTCTTAGTTGACCGGTAAATCCTGCAATAATCATCTTGCAAATGGTTTTGTCAGTGTTACTAACACTTTTGCAGATAGTAGCATACATAAGCATCCTATGAACCATAATCGTCAACTGTCTATCAGTTAACCCATCGAGATTCCATTCATAAATCTCACTTCCACTATAAAAAGTGTTAGTTTGATTCCAATCTCTTTCCTCTATTAAAACATCTTGAGGAGTAGGCCTAGGATAGTAAAATGTTTGCATGCTAGGTTTTTTAGCATAAGCAGTATTACCACTATTCTTCTTTGGATACCCATGAAGTTTATTAACTTCCATTTCCATTTGAGGTTTGAAATCAAAAGTGGCTTCCATCTCATCTGCAAAATCTTCAGCGAGACTTATTGGTTTTGCACTTGCACCAAATTGAGAAAACTTTTTATCAAGAAGATTTTCAAGGTCGTGCAAAGGTCTAAGAATAAAATCCTGAATCTCAGGAGGCCTTTGAATATGAACTTTAGGCTGTTTTGACGAAGAAGACTGTTCCGAAACTTGTTTCACATATTTTAGCTTACTATCAATTTGAACAATCAGATTGGACAGGCTATCTAATTTTTTGTCTAGAGAGCAAATATGTTCACCAATAACTTTGACATATAGGCCCAAATAATTATTTTGAGAAATAAGACGATTGATTTCATTTATACTTTCCGCGGCAACCTCATTATCAATAAATTTATGAAAAGCAGTAAAAGTAATACCAGTAGTATTTGGTAAAATAAACAGAGCTTGAGGAGGATAAATGGATTGAATAATATTACCCGATTCATCGTTGTAATATCGTTGAAGAACCTTGGTATCAGAGCCTGGGCACTTTCATGGTATATATATAATCGATGTGAAGAATTTCGGCATAGATATATTCTCTCTTTTATGGATCAAGAAGATATTAAAAGCACTCGACTAGAAGAGGTAGATATACCTCAAAACTTTGATTTGTTAAACAAATGGACTATTCCGAAAGTAAATATAAAAATTATTTATGATTATGGTTGGTTTGATAAGATTTCTAATAAACAATTGATTAAACCAACTGAACAATCCTTGGCGCTAAACTCGTCCGAACAAACTATTCATTTATTAAATAAGCATGATATTGAATTATATAAATCTCAGTATAAATTTTTGCATATTAGCATGGTTCAAATTGCTTTTAAACATTTAACTCTTAAAGGGTTCCCAGAGACTTTCTTAGCTGCTCTAAAAGATACGAGAAATTTAAATTTTCGTCAATCCATGATGGGTTCGATAGAATCTACGGTGGCTTATGGTCCAGTTTATTTTAATGCTCAGCCCAATTTGCAGTTATCTTTGACTGACTCTAATATATTAGATGCTTTAACCTTGAATGTTAAAACACATGGTTATAACTATGCACCTGGATCTGAATTATTTTGCTTGTCGTATAGAATCTATTATAAATTACTTGCTACTTTGAATCCTAGATGTAGGTTATATGATACATCTGATCAAACTATTTTAGTAGAAACAAATTTCCCCAGATCTAAGGTTACTACTAGAAGACCTATAAAATGGGAAGAAATTAATTTTCCTACCACTTGGATTTTAGATTCTGTTATACCCTCTGAGCAAATGACCGATGTTGTCATTAATTCTGAATATTCTTATATTAGTCAAAATTCCGATGGAAAAATTTGTATGCAGTTTGATGAAAAAAGTGTTCCTTATAGTAGACATTTTATTGCTTCTGATAGAAGACTGGCTATTCAACATATTTCTCCGATAGAACCTTGTTATGGTCCAGCAAGAAATCGCGCTGCTTCATTACATACTTTATCAACAGTTATATCTGCAGAAAAACAAAAAATTAAAATTGATCCTCGGTTAAACATTGTTCAAACAAATGACAAAGCATCTGATATTTCTGATAAGGATATTCCTTCTGTATCCGAGATGGATTTTAATCTTAATGATACTTAATGATGAGTGAACAGCAAATTGATTATAGTCGAGGTTCACTGGCAATAAAATATATTCAAAACGAATTTTCAAATGAATAATGGAACCGGTTTAAAACTTGGTTTTTTGACACTTATAGTAAAGAAGATTTAAATAATATTTCCCAAGAGTTTTATGAAACTTGTGCATTACATAATCATATTATGTTCTTTTTGCATTGGTTTATAACCACTTATTTGCCAATAAGCTTTCCATTAGTAAAATCACTATAGGGAATAATTCCTTGAGAATTTCTAAGAGTCTTTTTTACTCTTTCTGCAAATAAAGAAGGTAAGCCATCAATAAATTTGGCTTTCCAGAATTCTAAACCATTTTCGGGAAGTTCCATGACCCGACTTAAATAAACGTCTTTATACCATCTAAACTCACCTAAATGTCTACATCTAAGACCATTTAGAAGAGATCTAATGGTTTCATATTGATTGATAAATCTACCACTAAAATGTTCAAGAATAGTCAAAATAAGTGTATGCACAACGTCTTCTCTATTTTGAAAAAGGGCAAAGCCTAAATTATCAACTCCTTCATTTACTGCCTTAGCATTAATAACTACTGCTCTCGCATCAGAAGGCATATAATTATCCCGCCATCCTCTTAGTTGACCGATAAATCCTGCAATAATCATCTTGCAAATGGTTTTGTCAGTGTTACTAACACTTTTGCAGATAGTAGCATATATAAGCATCCTATGAACCATAATCGTCAACTGCCTATCAGTTAACCCATCGAGATTCCATTCATAAATCTCACTTCCACTATAAGAAGTGTTAGTTTGATTCCAATCTCTTTCCTCTATTAAAACATCTTGAGGAGTAGGCCTAGGATAGTAATATGTTTGCATGCTAGGTTTTTTAGCATAAGCAGTACTACCACTATTCTTCTTTGGATACCCATGAAGTTTATTAACTTCCATTTCCATTTGAGGTTTGAAATCAAAAGTGGCTTCCATCTCATCTGCAAAATCTTCAGCGAGACTTATTGGTTTTGCACTTGCACCAAATTGAGAAAACTTTTTATCAAGAAGATTTTCAAGGTCGTGCAAAGGTCTAAGAATAAAATCCTGAATCTCAGGAGGCCTTTGAATATGAACTTTAGGCTGTTTTGACGAAGAAGACTGTTCCGAAACTTGTTTCACATATTTTAGCTTACTATCAATTTGAACAATCAGATTGGACAGGCTATCTAATTTTTTGTCTAAAGAGCAAATATGTTCACCAATAACTTTGACATATAGGCCCAAATAATTATTTTGAGAAATAAGACGATTGATTTCATTTATACTTACCGCGGCAACCTCATTATCAATAAATTTATGAAAAGCAGTAAAAGTAATACCAGTAGTATTTGGTAAAATAAACAGAGCTTGAGGAGGATAAATGGATTGAATAATATTACCCGATTCATCTTTGTAATATCGTTGAAGAACCTTGGTATCAGAGCCTGGGCACTTTCATGGTATATATATAATCGATGTGAAGAATTTCGGCATAGATATATTCTCTCTTTTATGGATCAAGAAGATATTAAAAGCACTCGACTAGAAGAGGTAGATATACCTCAAAACTTTGATTTGTTAAACAAATGGACTATTCCGAAAGTTAAGATAAAAACTATTTATGATTATGGTTGGTTTGATAAGATTTCTAATAAACAATTGATTAAAACAACTGAACAATCCTTGGCACTAAAATCGTCCGAACAAATTATTCATTTATTGAATAAGCATGATATTGAATTATATAAATCTCAGTATAAATTTTTGCATATTGGCATGGTTCAAATTGCTTTTAAACCTTTAACTCTTAAAGGGTTACCAGAGACTTTCTTAGCTGCTCTACAAGATGCGAGGAATTTAAATTTTCGTCAATCCTTGATGGGTTCGATACAATCTACGATGGCTTATGGTCCAGTTTAGTTTAATGCTCAGCCCAATTTGCAGTTATCTTTGACTGATTCTAATATATTAGATGCTTTAACCTTGAATGTTAAAACACATGGTTATAACTATGCACCTTGATCTGAATTAATTTGCTTGTCGTATAGAATCTATTATAAATTACTTGCTACTTTGAATCCTAGATGTAGGTTATATGATACATCTGATCAAATTATTTTAGTAGAAACAAATTTCGCCAGATCTAAGGTTACTACTAGAAGACCTATAAAATGGGAAGAAATTAATTTTCCTACCACTTGGATTTTAGATTCTGTTATGCCCCCTGAGCAAATGACCGATGTTGTCACTAATTCTGAATATTCTCATATTAGTCAAAATTCCGATGGAAAAATTTGTATGTAGTTTGATGAAAAAAGTGTTCCTTATAGTAGACATTTTATTGCTTCTGATAGAAGACTGGCTATTCAACATATTTCTCCGATAGAACCTTGTTATGGTCCAGCAAGAAATCGCACTGCTTCATTACATACTTTATCAACAGTTATATCTACAGAAAAACAAAAAATTAAAATTGATCCTCGGTTAAACATTGTTCAAACAAATGACAAAGCATCTGATATTTCTGATAAGGATATTCCTTCTGTATCCGAGATGGATTTTAATCTTAATGATACTTAATGATGAGTGAACAACAAATAGATTTTAGTCCAGGTTCACTGGCAATAAAATATATTCAAAACGAATTTACAAATGAATAATGGAACCAGTTTAAAACTTGGTTTTTTGACACTTATAGTAAAGAAGATTTAAATAATATTTCTCAAGAGTTTTATGAAACTTGTGCATTACATAATCATATTATGTTCTTTTTGCATTGGTTTATAACCACTTATTTGCCAATAAGCTTTCCATTAGTAAAATCACTATAGGGAATAATTCCTTGAGAATTTCTAAGAGTCTTTTTTACTCTTTCTGAAAATAAAGAAGGTAATCCATCAATAAATTTGGCTTTCCAGAATTCTAAACCATTTTTAGGAAGTTCCATGACCCGACTTAAATAAGTAACTTTATACCATCTAAATTCACCTAAATGTCTACATCTAAGATCATTTAGAAGAGATCTAATGGTTTCATATTGATTGGTAAATCTACCACTAAAATGTTCACGAATAGTCAAAATAAGTGTATACACAACGTCTTCTCTATTTTGAAACAGGGCAAAGCGTAAATTATCAACTCCTTCATTTACTGCCTTAGCATTAATAACTACTGCTCTCACATCAGAGGGCATATAATTATCCCACCATCCTCTTAGTTGACCGGTAAATCCTGCAATAATCATCTTGCAAATGGTTTTGTCAGTGTTACTAACACTTTTGCAGATAGTAGCATACATAAGCATCCTATGAACCATAATCGTCAACTGCCTATCAGTTAACCCATCGAGATTCCATTCATAAATCTCACTTCCACTATAAAAGTGTTAGTTTGATTCCAATCTCTTTCCTCTATTAAAACATCTTGAGGAGTAGGCCTAGGATAGTAATATGTTTGCATGCTAGGTTTTTAAGCATAAGAAGTATTACCACTATTCTTCTTTGGATACCCATGAAGTTTATTAACTTCCATTTCTATTTGAGGTTTGAAATCAAAAGTGGCTTTCATCTCATCTGCAAAATCTTCAGCGAGACTTATTGGTTTTGCACTTGCACCAAATTGAGAAAACTTTTTATCAAGAAGATTTTCAAGGTCGTGCAAAGGTCGAAGAATAAAATCCTGAATCTCAGGAGGCCTTTGAATATGAACATCAGGCTGTTTTGACGAAGAAGCCTGTTCCGAAACTTGTTTCACATATTTTAGCTTACTATCAATTTGAACAATCAGATTAGACAGGCTATCTAATTTTTTGTCTAGAGAACAAATATGTTCACCAATAACTTTGACATATAGGCCCAAATAATTATTTTGAGAAATAAGTCGATTGATTTCATTTAAACTTACCGCGACGACCTCATTATCAATAAATTTATGAAAAGCAGTAAAAGTAATACCGTAGTATTTGGTAAAATAAATAGAGCTTGAGGAGGATAAATGAATTGAATAATATTACCCGATTCATCTTTGTAATATCGTTGAAGAACCTTGGTATCAGAGCCTGGGCACTTTCATGGTATATATATAATCGATGTGAAGAATTTCGGCATAGATATATTCTCTCTTTTATGGATCAAGAAGATATTAAAAGCACTCGACTAGAAGAGGTAGATATACCTCAAAACTTTGATTTGTTAAACAAATGGACTATTCCGAAAGTTAATATAAAAACTATTTATGATTATGGTTGGTTTGCTAAGATTTCTAATAAACAATTGATTAAAACAACTGAACAATCCTTGGCGCTAAACTCGTTCGAACAAACTATTCATTTATTAAATAAGCGTGATATTGAATTATATAAATCTCAGTATAATTTTTTGCATATTGGCATGGTTCAAATTGCTTTTAAACCTTTAACTCTTAAAGGGTTACCAGAGACTTTCTTAGCTGCTCTACAAGATGCGAGGAATTTAAATTTTCGTCAATCCATGATGGGTTCGATAGAATCTACGGTAGCTTATGGTCCAGTTTATTTTAATGCTCTGCCCAATTTACAGTTATCTTTGACTGACTCTAATATATTTGATGCTTTAAATGTTAAAACACATGGTTATAACTATGCACCTGGATCTGAATTAATTTGTTTGTCGTATAGAATCTATTATAATTTACTTACTACTTTGAATCCTAGATGTAGGTTATATGATACATCTGATCAAACTATTTTAGTAGAAACAAATTTCACCAGATCTAAGGTTACTACTAGAAGACCTATAAAATGGGAAGAAATTAATTTTCCCACCACTTGGATTTTAGATTCTGTTATACCCCCTGAGCAAATGATCGATTTTGTCACTAATTCTGAATATTCTCATATTAGTCAAAATTCCGATGGAAAAATTATTATGCAGTTTGATGAAAAAAGTGTTCCTTATAGTAGACATTCTTTTGCTTCTAATAGAAGACTGGCTATTCAACATATTTCTCCGATAGAACCTTGTTATGGTCGAGCAAGAAATCGCGCTGCTTCATTATATACTTTATCAACAGTTATATCTGCAGGAAAAAAAAATTAAAATTGATCCTCTGTTTAACATTGTTCAAACAAATGACAAAGCATCTGATATTTCTGATAAGAATATTCTTTCTGTATCCGAGATGGATTTTAATCTTAATGATATTTAATAATGACCTTGAAAATCTTCTTGATAAAAAGTTTTCTCAATTTGGTGCAAGTGCAAAACCGATAAGTCTCATTGAAGATTTTGCAGAAGAGATGGAAGCCACTTTTGATCTCAAAACTCAAATTGAAATGGAAGTTAATAAACTTCATGGGCATCGAAGGAAGAAGTGTGGTAATACTGCTTATGCTAAAAAACCTAGCATGCAAACATATTACTATCCTAGGCCTACTCCTCAAGATGTTTTAATAGAAGAAAGAGATTGGAACCAAACTAACACTTCTTAAGTGGAAGTGAGATTTATGAATGGAATCTTGATGGGTTAACTGATAGGCAGTTGACGATTATGGTTCATAGTATGCTTATGTATGCTACTATCTGCAAAAGTGTTAGTAACACTGACAAAACCATTTGCAAGATGATTATTGCAGGATTTACCGGTCAACTAAGAGGATGGTGGGATAATTATATGCCCTCTGATGTGAGAACAGTAGTTATTAATGCTAAGGCAGTAAATGAAGGAGTTGATAATTTAGGCTTTGCCCTTGTTCAAAATAGAGAAGACACTGTGTATACACTTATTTTGACTATTCTTGAACATTTTAGTGGTAGATTTACCAATTAGTATGAAACCATTAGATTTCTTCTAAATGGTCTTAGATGTAGACATTTAGGTGAGTTTAGATGGTATAAAGACACTTATTTAAGTCGGGTCATGGAATTTCCCGAAAATGGTTTAGAATTCTGGAAAGCCAAATTTATTGATGGCTTACCTTCTTTATTTGCAGAAAGAGTAAAAAAGACTCTTAGAAATTCTCAAGGAATTTTTCCCTATAGTGATTTTACTTAAGGAAAGCTTAGTGGGGCTTGTACGCAAGAAGGCATAAATTTGTGCAATGAGTTAAAACTCTCAAGACATCTTCAGATGGATAAGCTTCGAGAAAAGTCTCAATTAGGTGATTTTTATACCCAATTCGGTTTACCGGATGCTTAAAAAAGCACCAACCGCGAAACTTCTAAATTAGTATCTCATAGATCTCATCATAAGAAAAGAAGATCTAGAAGAAGGACTAGAGAAGAAAGAGATGAGCGTAGGACTCATCGTAAATCTCATATATTTACAGGAATAGGTCAAGGCGAAATCTTGATAAGATTAAGTGTTATAAATGTGGAAAATTTGGGCATATTGCTCCAAATTGTAAGCTGGAAAAGCTTAAGACTCTAGAACTTGATGATGATATTCAAGAGAAGATTTATAGTTTTTTTTATACTTCTGGTTCCGAATCAGATTATGATGATTCTGAAGCAAGTTATGCAACAGAGGATGAGCAACCTGAGCCTTCTAAGGTTCATCAAGATTCGAATGATGCTTGCAAATGTCATGGTGATATTTGTCACTGCGAACATGATGAATTTTACAAGCTGCAATCTCAGTTTGAAGACATGAATATGTTCACTATCACTGCAGACAATGTGATAGAACTTCTAAAAGAAGTTACCGATAATACTCTTCGTGAAAAGATCATTCATTTGGCTGCTAGTAAAACTAGCTCTTCAACTAGTATTCCTAGTGATAAAAAGGTTAAAGATGATTTTAATTATTCTGCTCCTTACTCCCTGTCTGAAGTTCATAATAGACTCTCTTCTAAACAAACCATGGTTATTCGTGATACCACTTTTAATGATTTAAAAGGAGAAATTGAACATTTAAAGGAAGAAATTAAATTTCTTAAACAAAATTATATTATTTATGATCACCGTCTTACTCAAATTGAGTCTTCTAATAGCAAAGGAAAAAATAAGGTTGAAGAATCTACTGCTCAAGAAAATATGTTACAGCTCATAAATGGTATGTTAAATGTACTATATTAATTGATAATACTTTTTCTATAACTAACATTGCTATGATTGATAGTGGCGCCGATGTGAGTTGCATTCAAGAAGGTCTTGTACCTACTAAATATTTTGAAAAAACAACTCATATGGTTAAATCTTCATCTTGTCATTCTTTAGATATAAAGTATAAATTATCTAATACTCGTATTTGCCAGAATAAAGTTTATATTCCTCACTTCTTTTTCTTAGTAAAAAATCAATTATACCCTCTTATTATTCTAGGAACTCCTTTTATAAATGCAATTTATCCTTTTACTAATATAAATGCTAAAGGATTTTCTGCTACTTATAAAAATCAAGATATTAGTTATACTTTTATCACCGAGCTTATTTCTAGAGATATTAATGCTCTAATTGAAATGAAACAAAAGCATGTTGATTATTTACAACTTGAGATATTTAGTATGAATATATTCGACACTTTAAAATCTGCTAAAGTACAGGAAAAGATTAAACTCATTTCTGAAAAAAAGGCCATTGATATTTGTGCTGATCATCCTAGTGCCTTTTGGAATCGGAAAATGCATATTGTAACTCTTCCATATGAAGATGATTTCTCTGAAGAAAATATCCCTACCAAATCACGTCCTTGTCAGATGAATACCGAATTGGTTGAATTCTGCAAAAGAAAATTGATAATTTATTACAAAAAGGTTTGATAAAGCCTTCCAAATTACCATGGTCGTGTACTTCTTTTTATGTTAATAACGCAGCAGAAAAAGAACGAGGTGTTCCCAGATTAGTTATAAATTATAAACCTTTGAATAAATTTTTAAATTGGATTAGGTATCCTATTCCAAACAAAAGGGATTTATTATCAAGATTATATGATGCTAATATCTTTTCAAAATTTGATTTAAAATCTGGATATTGGCAAATCCAAATATTTAAAGACCATTCTTATAGAACGGCATTTAATGTTCCGTTTGGACAATACGAATGGAATGCAATGCCCTTTGGTTTAAAAAATGCTCCTTCAGAATTCCAAAAGATTATGAATGATATTTTTAATCCTTATTTGGATTTCATCATAGTTTATATTGATGATATTTTGGTATACTCAAAGACTCTTGAAATGCATATTAAGCATCTAGACATTTTTAAGAAAATAGTTATTCAAAATGGTTTGGTCATATCTAAACCTAAAATGAGTCTTTTTCAAACAGAAGTTAGATTTTTGGGTCATTTGATTTGTCAAGGAAAAATGACTCCTATTCAGAGATCTAATGAATTCGCATCAAAATTCCCTGATATTATTACAGATAGGACGCAATTGCAGCGGTTTCTGGGAAGTTTAAATTACATTTCCCCTTCTACAAAAATTTGTCTCGAGATTTAGCTATGTTATACGACAGGCTAAAAAAGGATCATAAGAAGCCTTGGACTAATAGTCTCACAGATCTTGTAAAGACTATTAAAGAAAGAGTTAAATCTTTACCTTGTTTAACCCTTGCTAATCCTGCTTGGCCAAAGATTGTAGAGACGGATGCGTCTAATATTGGGTATGGAGGTATATTGAAACAAATTAATTCGCATGACAAAAATGAATATCTTATTCAATTTCATTCAGGAAAATGGAGCGATGCTCAGAAAAAATATGTGACGGTAGCTCATGAAATGTTAACTATCGTTAAGTGCATTTTAAAATTTCAAGATGATTTATATAATCAAAAAATTTTGATAAAAACTGATGCTCAGTCAGTCAAGTATATGTTTGATAAAGATTTTAAATATGATGCGTCTAAGTTAATTTTTGCTAGATGGCAGGCACAATTAGCCCCTTTTGATTTCGATATTCACTATAAAAAGGGAAATGATAATTCCCTCCCAGACTTCTTATTAAGAGAATATCTTTCTTCTGATGGGTTTTCTTGACTTCTTTCCTGATAAAGATTTGATTACGATTTTGAAGGCAGTTCCTCTTAATAGAGATTTAAAGGAACTTATAGTATGAGAAATTATAGACGAAATGGTGATTGATATCGTCAATAATTACATGATTGAACAAGAGCTTTATGAAAGATTTTATTGTGATGAAGTTTATAACCTCTTGAATGATTAATATATAACCTCTTGAATGATCAAAACTAAATGTTATGTTTGCAGGATGGATCCTCCTTGGATAACCAAGGCTAGAGGAAAAGGCAGTTATACTCGCAGAAGGGGAAGATCATCCCCAAGTTCATCAAGATCATCATACGGATCTTCATCATCTAGTACTCCTATTATACAAGAGGGAGGAATGAGTTTATATAACTTAAACTCTAGAGCACAAGAAAAAGCTTCATCATCAATACATCTAGAAGATATTCCAGAAAGTGATCCATTATATGCTAAACTACAGGAGTTTCTAACTCAAAAGCAAGGTGATTCTTTTGCTTCAATCGCCAAAGAAGAAGTTGATAATATCAAAACATATGAAAAGGTAGAAAAAAGAGAAATGATATTTCTCTTAGAAAACTCTGACATACAGAGAAGGGAAGAACTTTGGAAGATATTCCAGAGGTATTTAGTTAATGGGCTTTATTTCCCGGGTGAGTCATACAAAACTCGGGAATATTATGAGACTCTGCTGATAAGCACAGGTGTTGAATTTCAACATTTTTCAGGATATAATACAAGTGAGAATGTTTATAACTTCTCTAAAATGATTATAAAACACGTCATTCATATTGAAGATTGGGGTATTTCCTCAATGACTGAAAGACAATTCAGTCTAAACAAAGTCATGGTAAGCTTTACCTATTAGGATTATATTCAGGCATTTAATAAAGTTCTCTGTTATAACAATGAGAGGCATAAACATACTTGGTTTATAAAAGTATGTACCAAGATATTTGCGAATCTTATACCAAATTGGTTTTTAAACTGGTGGTCATACCACGGGCCAACAATAAAAATATTGCCCGAACCATTTCTCAAGTTATATAAAGAATGGGTCAAGGTTTCCCCAGATCTCAACAAGTTATATCATCAAGAACATATTTGTTATTTTCAACAAATTGAACAGATATATTTTTTTATAGAATTCTCTGTTCCATGGATTCATAAATGGGTTCCGGAAGTAGATTTCACTGAGGAACAAATCCCTTGCCTATACAGAACTTATTATAATATTTTTGGGACAAGTTGATGAAGAAAGATCCTCAAACAAAGTCCATATACGGACAAGAACTGTTGGATCTAATTACGAAAACCGTACATGATTATAAATCGATTCCTAATAAAGGAATTATGACTGATGACTCAACCTCCGTAAAACGTATGGCTAGAAAAATTTCTAATCATGATGAAGGAGAACAAAATGAAATGATTATGAAATATCTAGAAAAAGTAAAGAAGAAGATTCTTCTAAATATAAGTCATTACGCAAAATCAGATTCATCAATGCGTAGTGAAACAAGTGAAGTTATTCACGAAGCCCAACAATATGAAGAAGAAAGTCTAGTGGATGCACTGAAGAAAGCCAAAGATTTTTTGGCAAAATTAAAGGACAAAGTGTAAAGATTATGCGCGTCGGTAGCGAGCCTACGCTACTGTAGCAACACTGTTCACCAACAGTAGATACACCGTTACCAGGACCCAGATAGGGGCCCACTATCCTGTACATAGATGCTTTCTTTTTTCTATAAATAGGTTTGTTTTTCTTTAATTGAGAGCAGGTTTTAGAAATCCTCTCTCATTCTTTCTACTTTCTCTCTCCCAACTTATAAAATATTTTCAAGTATTGTAAGCTTACCGGACTTTGGCCGGAGGAATAGTAAAGTGTGATGTTTGCTACAAGGTACTTCCTTTTACTTTTAGTTTTATCTTTTTACCTCTGAGTTAAGTCGTGACTATGTCCGGCTAAGACATTATATCTATGCCGGATAACTAACTTCTCTTTTATATAGACCATGAATGGATCTAAGCCTTATTTAAATATAGAAGAATTTTAGTATGGCTTCTCGACTTGGTTCTGAGATTGAGGTACAGTCAGATCTAGTACTACTTTTATTGGCTTTGTCTTTATGACTCCGTCTGATGAGCCGTGGTTTTAGCCCGAAATTGAGTTTGATAAGTAGGGCGCCTCATACCCGGTTAGAACTATCAGACACATGGGCTTAATAAAAGTATGTATTTGTTCTAAAGTATTTGACAGGAAAATTTCAAATTGATTTTGCAAATGGCGGACTTTATATGGTCCTTCGATCAAAATTCTACCAAAACAATACAATAGATTATATTCTGAATGGATAGATATATCCCCTAAACTTATAAGTTTGCAAAGAGATAATATTTTCTTTGAAGGTATGTCATTAATGTATTTCTTTAAAGAATTTTCAATCCCATGGATTATGAAATGGTCAGTAGAAGTTAATAATTCTTCTGAAGGGTCCCCATGTCTACAAAGAACTTTTTATACAAAGTTCTGGAACACATTGGTACACAATTACCTTGAAGGTAAAATTCATGGTCGAGAGATTTTAGATTTAATAAATCAAACAATCGATAAATACCATAATACAAGTCGGTTAGAAACTCAAATAGATGAGATAAGTCCTTTCAAACAAATTACAAGGAAACTTCATATGAAGAAAGGAGTTATATCCAAATCAGAGGCTATAGCCATGTACATGGAAGAAGTCAAAAGAGACTTGATAAAAAATCTTGATATAGATATTGGAGATGATATTTCCATGGCCTCAGCAAGTCACACCAACAACGATGATGAAAGGTGCATAGTTGGCGAAGCATAGAGTGATCATAGCAATGACAAATAGATATTGCTGCTCTTCTAGCAAAATTCTAAGAGCAAGTGGAAGAATCTTCCAACAAAGCTACCTGCAAAGGAAAAGACAAAATACATCCGTTTTTATTTTGGTATCAGAGCCATGGACTTATCATAGCTATAGGTGTTATAGCTCAACAATGTGTTTTTTTTATGATTATCATAAAGAAGAAGTCTACTATTAAAAACAGTAGAAAAGATGAATATGATATACCGTAGCATTTAGATTTGCTTAATAAATGGACTATTCCAAAGATACCCCTAGAATTATATATCAGATGAAATTTTTTGAGAAACTTGGTCTCAAACAAGTGGTTAAAACCACATAGGAAACTATTACTATTGATAGTGACCATCAGACTTTTAGATTATTCTTTGAAAATGATTTGGCCCCTTATAGGAATATCTATCGATTCATGCATATTAGTTTAGTACATATGCCATTTAAGCCCCTTAATTTGTGAGGTATACCTGAAAGTTTTTTAGCATCTTCACGAGATGGTAGGAATCATAACTGGAAGAAGTCTCTTATAGGAAACTATTCAAACTAGTCTTACATACGGACCAGTTTATTTTAATGCTTATCCTAATTTGCAGGATGAGAATTCTCTAAGTTCTCTTATGTTAAATGTAAAACTTCATGGTTATGATTATATGCCTCGCACTGAAGTTGTTTACATTTGTTATAGAATATATTATAAACTATTGCATACTTTGAATCTTATGTGCAAAGTTATTGATTTCAAAAATGAAACGATTTTTATAGAAACTAATTTTGGTAAATCTAAGGTGGTTACTAGAAGACCTATTTGGTGGGAAGAGATTGATTTTCCACAAGAGTGGGTTATCGAGGGTGCTACCCAACCTAAAAATAATATTAATGATGAGGTTTCAGAAATTGAACAGTTGAATGATGGAACTGTTAAAATCAGATTTTCTGATCCTATTAGTATTGATAACTAGAGCATGTCGTCTAGAATTACTAGATCTAACTCTTCTTATATATCTCCTGTTGATTATATCGTGCAGGTTCCTTCTAGAGCATCTACTTCTCAAATTAGAGAAAATTATAGATGTGATAATATAAAAATTGATAAGGATAATATTGCTAGACCTGTCCCTAGGCCCAGCTCAGATTTAGATATAACTGAATCTGAAATAAATTTTCCAAATGGATTATCTACATAAACTATTTTTATGATGCTTAAAAAACAAATTGATTTTAGCCTGGGTTCCCCGGCAAGAGCAAAGAATGCTAAAGATTTTTAACGATCTAAGTGGAAACCTTTTCGAAAATGGTTCTTTAAGTATTTTACTGACGAAGAACAATTTGATTTTCAAGAAGAATTTTATAAGGATCTTATTGAATCAGGACAAAATTCTTTAATATCTTTTGTTCCATGGTTTATGTGCAAGCATGTTCATAATTATATCTCCATAATAGAAAGAGATTTTACTCTGAGTAATGGGGAAATTACCAAATCAGTTTTTCCTCCTTTACAATCTTTTCAAATTACTAAAAACGATAGGGTTGTCAACTTTAATGATTTTTTAAAATTATTTGAAAATGATACGGCTCTTGTTACTACTCAGCATATTAATGCCCTTATTAAGCAGGGTAATTATGCAAATATTTATATGAGCATATTGGGTGAGCATATTGTTTCTTTACATGATAAAGTTGATAAACTCATCTCTATGATGAATTCCAATTATAAAGGAAAAGAGAAGGTTGCTCATAGCAGTATCCAGCCTCCCCCAGAGATCGGTGATTTCAAGTTAAAAGACTTTTTGGATCTTGAGAATATCTTGGAAAAGAAATTCAAGGGTGGTAGCGTAAAGCCTATAAAAGTTGATAACTTTTCAGAAGGAGAAAGCAGTTATAAGAAAGAATTTTCTGATGATATTAATAAAATCTCAGAAAAATATGCTAGAAAGTCGGTTCAAAGGATGTATTACTATTCTAGACCTACTCCACAATATGTATTGGTGGAGGAACATGAAAACATTATAACTAATAGCTATAATGGAAAGGAAATCTATGAATGGAACATAGATGGCTATACAGATAGGCAAATTTATACAAATGTGCATAGAATGCTAATGTACAGTACTATCTGTAAAACTAACAAGAATACTGATAAAACTATTGCTGATATGATAACAGCAGAATTTACTAGTCAATTAAAAGGTTAGTGGGATGATTATCTCAATCAAGAGAAAAGGGATAAAATTCTCCAAGCAGTCAAACAACAAGGAGAACATGCTTTTACCCAAAATGTTATTTATACCCTAGTTCTAAATATCATAGAACACTTCTCAGGAAGATGGTCGGATAATACTGAGACCATAAGAACTTTGCTTCAAAATCTGAGGTGTAAGACTCTTACGTCTTCCAGATTCTACAAAGATGTTTTCTTAAGCAGAGTTATGAAATTGCCAGAGTGTAATAGCACTCATTGGAAGTCCAAATTTATAGATGGATTGCCAACCCTCTTTGCAGAAAAAGTTGAAAAAACTCTTAGGGGAGAAAATCATAGTATCAACTATGATGATTATATCTATGGAAAGCTCACAAGCGCTTGCGTACAAGAAGAAATTTCTTTATGCAATGAAATCAAGTTGAATCAACAGATTAAGAGGCATCATCTTAATAAAAGATAGCAGTTAGGAGAATTTTGTGATCACTTCGCCTTGGATGTTCCAAAGACAAAATTCAAAGATAAATGATATTCTCCAAAGAAGAAATCTTCCAAAAAGGATTATGAAAAATGGAAGAGAAAAAGGATCGAAAGAAAAGAAAGGCGAGCTGCCATAAGGAAATAAGGAAGAAGAAAGATTTTATAAATCTAAAAGAAAGTATGATAAGTCAAATACTTGCCACAAATGTGGAAGGTTTTTCCATTATGTCAGGGATGCAAAGACAAGTAAAAGATAAAAAAAAAAACTTGACATAGATGATAGTATGAAAGATTCTCTTTATAAAATCATGCTTAATTCTGATTCAGGAAAATCAGAGACAGAATATAGCAGTCAAGAGGATTCCTCTACGAGTGAAGATCTTAAAGCTCTTCAACAAGAAGATTATATATCTTCAGAGAATGAGTGTTTACCTTGCCAACAAGGGATGGAATGTGACAAGAACGGCGAGGAAGATGATCTTTATAAGATCTATTCCCAATTCAAAGAATTGAGTATGAATGTCATTGATAATGACAAAGTAATAGAGCTCTTACAAAGCATAAAAGATCCAGAAATAAGAGCTCAAATTATTGATAAGATTGGTAGTACATCTACCTCTAAGAATCATATCAAAGAAGAGATTCCTACGAAAGAAGGTTCATACACCATGGCAGGGGTCAAAAACCTCCTACTAGAAAGGAAGCAACTTATAAGTTCTCCAACTACAATCAATGATCTGAAACATGAGATTAATAATCTCAAGGAAGACATTCTTCGTCTTAAAGAAAAGAATGTAATTATAGAAGTTCGACTCGATAATATCGAAAGACTTAAGGATTTGGGTAATAACTCAAAATCGTCTTCATCTATTGAAGGAGAGAGTAATAATCTTGATTTTATGAAAAAAAAATTATTTTAGAAATGATAAAAGAGATGTTTTACAGAGTCTTAAAACTTTTACGTCTCAAAAGTTTTATACTAAAATCACTCTTCTTATCGATTATAATTATAAAAAAGAATTTATTGCTCTCATTGATAGTGCAGCTGATTTAAATTGTATACGGGAAGGATTGATTCCTTCAAGGTATTTTCATAAAACTACCCATAGTTTTCGTTCTGCCAATGGTAGTAAATTGGGTATTGAATTTAAATTACCTAAAGCTTTTATTTGCAAAAGAAAAAATTTTATTCCTCAAAACTTTGTTTTAGTAAAAGATATTACTAATCAAATTATATTAGGTGTACCTTTTATAAATGATATTTTTCCCCTTACTTATGGGGATAAGAAAAGATTATTGGTACGTGGAATAAAAAACCTTTTATATTAGAGTTTATTACAAAACCTTTTACGAGAATGATTAATGAATTAACCTCAAAATTAATGTTAAAAACTAACCAAGTTAGTTTTATAAAACAAGAAATTAATAGCATTGAGATTGATAATATTTAACAAAATCCTAAATTAAAGGATAAGATTGCTATTTTGAAAAACCAGTTCTTTATTGATATTTGTGGAGATCATCCTAACGCTTTTTGGAGCAGGAAAAAACATGTGGTCAGCCTCCCTTATGAGGAGAATTTTGTTGAGGATAATATTCCTACTAAAGCTAGACCTTGCCAGATGAACGCAAATTATCTGGAGTTGTGTAAAAAGGAGATTGACTCCTTGTTACAAAAAGGCCTTATAAGGCACTCTAAGTCCCCATGGTCTTGTATGACGTTTTATGTTAATAAGCATATTGAATAGGAGATAGGTGTGCCTAGATTGGTAGTTAATTATAAACTGCTTAATAAAGCGTTGAAATGGATCAGGTACCCTATCCCTAATAAAAAGATTTATTAGATAGAGTTTATGATGCCATTATATTTTCTAAATTTGACTTGAAATCAGGTTATTGGCAGATTCAGATAGCTGAGTCAAACAGGTTTAAAACGGCTTTTAATGTCCCCATTGGCCATTGGTCAGTATGAATGGAACATTATTCCCTTTGGCTTAAAAAACGCTCCATCTGAATTTCAAAAGATTATGAATGATATTTTCATACCTTTTAGTAATTTTATAATTGTCTATATAGATGATATTCTAGTATTTTCTAATAATGTGGAAACTCATTTCAAGCATCTTGAATTGTTTAAAAAGATTATTATCCAAAATGGCTTGGTTATATCTCAGCCTAAGATGGCTTTATTTCAAACAAATATCAGGTGTTTAGGTCAAAATATTGAAAGAGGCAATATCAACCCAATTAATAGAAGCATTTAATTTGCATCTAAATTTCCTGATATCATAACTAATAAGACTCAGTTGCAGAGATTTCTCGATAGTCTGAATTATGTTGCTCCTTTTATAAAGGATCTGGCCAAAGATACGGCTATTTTATATGACAGGTTGAAGAACAATCTGAAACCTTGGTCAAATGATCATACTGAAGCAGTTAAGAGGATTAAGGCAAAGGTTAAAAACCTTCCTTGTCTTTCCTTAGCCAACCCGAATTGGGAGAAAATGGTTGAGACAGATGCCTCAGATATAGGATATGGAGGTGTCCTCACACAATATTGTCCGGATAATAAACAACATTATATTATCCAGTTCTATTCAGGAAAATGGAACGCAAGCCAGAAGAATTATGCTACTATAGCAAAAGAAATTTTGGGTATAGTAAAAAGTGTTCTAAAATTTCAGGGCAATCTTTATAGCCAAAAGTTTTTAATAAAAACTGATTGCCAAGCAGCTAAATTTATGTTTAATAAAGATTGTAAACATGATGTTTCCAAACAGATGTTTGCAAGATGGCAAACGTTATTAGCTCCATTTGATTTTGAGATCCATTATAAGAAAGGTTCAGATAATAGTCTGCCTGATTTTATGACTAGAGAATATTTGGACTGATTGTTGTTCTTCTTTTCAGGATGAGACCTTCATGGCCTCCACCTTCAAAGAGGGGAAGAGGAGGAAGAACAGGAATAGAAAGAGGAGGTCATATCCTCGCCCAACTAGGTAACAAATAATTAATAGCAGCAAATAATATTGCTTCTTCGAGCGGTCTTAATACAGACCATCCTATGTATGAGGAATTTATGGATTTTATTAAATTCAAAAAAGCAGATAATACTCCTCCAGCTTATTCTACAAGCCTCATGGATGAAGAAAACACGGAAGTATTTGATCTCAATGACAAAAAAAAATGAAGTTATACTCCTCTTAGAAAATAGTGACTTGAAATGGAAAAATGATCCATGGCAAGTAATGTCGAGATATTTGGATACAGTTTATTATACTACGACAGTTTATAAATACAGGATGGACTATGAGATGATACTCTTAGCTACGGGATTGGGGAAATTTCAACATTTCTATCCCGCGAATACAAGAAAAGTTTATAACTTTTCCAAAATTATAATCAAAAAGATTTTAACTCCTAAAGAATGGGGAATGAGGCCCTTAAAGGAAATGGATTATATCCATCCTGACCAAAATGTTGCAGTAAAATACAATTACATGGATTATGTTGACAGCTTTAATAAAGCCTTATTATACGAGAATGCTAATAGAAAAAATTCATGGTTCATAAAAATTTGCTCTAAAGTATTTGACAGGCAAATTTCAAATTGATTTTGCAAATGGTAGACTTTATATGGTCCTTCGATCAAAATTCTACCAGAACAATACAAGAGATTATATTCTAAATGGATAGATATATCCCCTAAACATATAAGTTTACAAAGAGATAATATTTTCTTTGAAGGTATGTCATTAATGTATTTCTTTATAGAATTCTCAATCCCATGGATTATGAAATTGTTAGTAGAAGTTAATAATACTTCTGAAGGGTTCCCATGTCTACAAAGGACTTTTTCTATAAAGTTTTGGAACAAATTGGTGCACAAAGACCTTGAATGTAAAATTCATGGTCAAGAGATTTTAGATTTAATAAATCAAACAATTGGCAAATACCATAATACAGGTCGGTTAGAAACTCATATAGATGAGATAAGTCCTTCCAAACAAATTACAAGGAAACTTCATATGAAGAAAGGAGTTATATCCAAATCAAAGGATATAGCCATGTACATGGGAGAAGTCAAAAGAGACTTGATAAAAAATCTTGATATAGATATTGGAGATGATATTTTCCTGGCCTCAGCAAGTCACACCAACAACGATGATGAACGGTGCATAGCTGGCGAAGCACAAAGTGATCATAGCAATGACAAAATAGATATTGATGCTCTTCTAGCAAAATTTCAAGAGCAAGTGGAAGAATCTTCCAACAAAGCCACCTGCAAAGGCAAAGACAAAATATGAAAAAAGACCCCACTTGACAAAATGGATTGGGGTAATACGCCAAGCAACTTTAATAAAGTAGAAGACTTTTTGATAAAGCGAAAGACTCCAAATAACTTTAATAAAGAAAAGGAGTGGAGCCAAAAGTAATGTCAGTCATATGTAGTAGAGGCCACGATTGTTGGTCGACCTTATCTCTTAATTATTGGCCATTGTAAAAAGTGTGGGCCACTTTATTTTATCTTTTAAGATTCCTAGACGTCTATATAAAGAGGCGGAGTTTCATTTAGTAGAGGCATGTTTTAGAAAACTCCCTCTCTCTCTATCTCTAAAATATTGTAATATTTTCCTTTGTAAGTTTTCCTTAAGTTTGAATAAAAAGCTTTCAGTTTGGTTTGTACATTGACGGGTTTGGAGCTCGACTCCAGGTACTATTCTTTTGTGTTTTTCTTTTATTTATTTCTTTATGTACTTAGCCTAAATGATAGGCTAAACTATTGGTGTTGGACTATAGCATGCTAGGTTACTATAAGAAATGGCATTTGTGTCTATTATGAAGGCAGTTTGAACAGTTAGACTGAGGTCAGACATAGGTTATCCAGGTAGGTTTATGAAAGGCTGCCGAAGGAATCAATTGGATTACCCGT
Organism: Solanum verrucosum; assembly: GCF_900185275.1. NCBI lineage: Eukaryota > Viridiplantae > Streptophyta > Magnoliopsida > Solanales > Solanaceae > Solanum > Solanum verrucosum. The sequence goes on from NW_026020257.1 coordinate 296,795, forward strand.
TGGCCAGGGAAGGCGCAGGGCGGACCCGGATAGTAGGGGATTTCATAAATGAAACGATTCTTATAGAAACTAATTTTGGTAAATCTAAGGTGGTTACCTTTCTAGAGCATCTACTTCTCAAATTAGAGAAAATTATAGATGTGATAATATAAAAATTGATAAGGATAATATTGCTAGACCTGTCCCAAGGCCCAGCTCAGATTTTGATATAACTGAATCTGAAATAAATTTTCCAGATGGATTATCTACATGAACTGTTTTTATGATGCCTAAAAACTAGATTGATTTTAGCCCGGGTTCCCCAACAAGAGCAAAGATTGCTAAAGATTTTCGGCGATCTAAGTGGAAACCTTTTTGAAAATGGTTCTTTAAGTATTTTACTGACGAAGAACAATTTGGTTTTCAAAAAGAATTTTATAAAGATCTTATTGAATCGGGACAAAATTCTTTAATATATTTTGTTCCGTGGTTTATGTGCAAGCATGTTCATAATTATATCTCCATGATAGAAAGAGATTTTACTCTGAGCAATGGGGATATTACCAAATCAGTTTTTCCTTCTTTACAATCTTTTCAAATTACTAAAAATGATAAGATTGTTAACTTTAATGCTTTTTCAAAATTATTTGAAAATGATACGGCTCTTGTTACTACTTAGCATATTAAAGCCCTTATTAAGCAGGGTAATTATGCAAATATTTATATGAGCATATTGGGTGAGCATATTGTTTCATATTCTCCTAAGAAGAAATCTTCCAAAAAAGATTATGAAAAATGGAAGAGAAAAAGGATTGAAAGAAAAGAAAGTCGAGCTGCCGGAAGGAAGGAAGAATAAAGATTTTATAAAGGGAAAATTACAACAATATACTATTTAAAACTTTAGTTAACAATATATACATATACTATTTTTTATTTACAAAACTAGGTTTTTAATTACAAACATAATAAAATATTTAATTTTTTATTTGTTAAAAATATAGTTGGTATCCGTATCTATTACCCTTTTTAGGGGAGGTTATGTGCTAATTTTATGGGATTGATAATTATTGTTTACATTTTTTTGACTTTCTCAATCACAGTTTTGCTCTTTTACGTTACTTTGTTTTCTATATATTGATTTTCTCTTTCTTAATTTTTTATTCAATCAAATCATATTATTAATGGAAGCCTTCTCTCACATTTTTACCATTATTTTTATCTAGGTAAAAAACATGTAGGTTTCATCAAGTATGCATAGTGTTTTCACAATTATAACTGCATCGTAGTTTCACCAAATATGCAACCATGTAATATATAAACATACATACATACCAATTATATAACCATAATTTTACCAATAATTATTGCTATTTTATACCTTTAAAATATATCAATTATATAACCATCATTTTACCAATAATTATTTTACTACTATATATAAATATACTATTTTATACCAATAATTATTACTATTTTATACCTTTTAAATATACTACTATATATCAATAGATATTGCATAAATATTTTGAAAATCTTTATTACTGTAATAGGCTGAATAATAGTTTTCACCATGTTTGTTATTGTATCTGATAGCAACAATTGCATGACTATAAGAAATTTCATCATGTTGAAATTTTTCACAACTACATATGTCATAAACGTTTAGCACGATCTGTAAATAAATGAAGATATTATTAATATAATTACTACAAAAATTCATATACAAAGTTCAATTTAATCATTACAAAGTCTTATTCACCAATACATACACAAATATACATAAAACACTTTGGTGTATCTAAAGTTGATTTTGTGAAGAATTTCGGCATAGATATATTCTCTCTTTTATGGATCAAGAAGATATTAAAAGCACTCGACTAGAAGAGGTAGATATACCTCAAAACCTTGATTTGTTAAACAAATGGACGATTCCTAAAGTTAATATAAAAGCCATTTATGATTATGGTTGGTTTGATAAGATTTCTAATAAACAGTTGATTAAAACAACTAAACAATCCTTGGCGTTAAACTCGTCCGAACAAACTATTCATTTATTAAATAAGCGTGATATTGAATTATATAAATCTCAGTATAAATTTTTGCATATTGGCATGGTTCAAATTGCTTTTAAACCTCTAACTCTTAAAGGGTTACCAGAGACTTTCTTAGCTGCTCTACGAGATGCGAGGAATTTAAATTTTCGTCAATCCTTGATGGGTTCGATAGAATCTACGGTGGCTTAGGGTCCAGTTTATTTTAATGCTCAGCCCAATTTGCAGTTATCTTTGACTGATTCTAATATATTAGATGCTTTAACCACGAATGTTAAAACGCATGGTAATAACTACGCACCTGGATCTAAATTAATTTGCTTGTCGTATAGAATATATAATAAATTACTTGCTACTTTGAATCCTAGATGTAAGTTATATGATACATCTGATCAAACTATTTTAGTAGAAACTAATTTCGCCAGATCTAAGGTCACTACTAGAAGACCTATAAAATGGGAAGAAATTAATTTTCCTACCACTTGGATTTTAGATTCTGTTATACCTCCTGAGCAAATGACCAATGCTGTCACTAATTCAGAATATTCTCATATTAGTAAAAATTTCGATGGAAAAATCTGTATGCAGTTTGATGAAAAAAGTATTCCTTATAGTAGACATTATTTTGCTTCTGATAGAAGACTGGCTATTCAACATATTTCTCCGATAGAACCTTGTTATGGTCCAGCTAGAAATCGCGCTGCTTGATTACACACTTTATCAACAGTTATATCTGCAGAAAAACAAAAAATAAAAATTGATCCTCGGTTAAACATTGTTCAAACGAATGATAAAGCATCTGATATTTCTGATAAGGATATTCCTTCTGTATACGAGATGGATTTTAATCTTAATGATACTTAATGATGAGTGAACATCAAATTGATTTTAGTCCAGGTTCACTGGCAAGAAAATATATTCAAAACGAATTTTTAAATGAAAAATGGAACCGCTTTAAAACTTGGTTTTTTGACACTTATAGTAAAGAAGATTTAAATAATATTTCTCAAGAGTTTTATGAAACTTGTGCATTACATAATCATATTATGTTTTTTGTGCCTTGGTTTATAACCACTTATTTGCCTTTATTCATCAACGTTCTTGAACGATCTTACAAAGATAAATCGGGTAATATTATACAATCCATTTATCCTCCTCAAGCTTCGTTTATTTTACCAAATAATACTGGTATTACTTTTACTGCTTTTTATAAATTTATTGATAATGATGTCGCCGCAGTAAGTATAAATGAAATTAATCATCTTATTTCTCAAAATAATTATTTGGGTCTATATGTCAAAGCTATTGGTGAACATATTTGTTCTCTAGACAAAAAATTAGATAGTCTGTCTAATCTGATTGTGCAAATTGATAGTAAGCTAAAATCTGCTAAACAAGTTTCGAAACAGGCTTCTTCATCAAAACAGCCTGATGTTCATATTCAAAGGCCTCCTGAGATTCAGGACTTTATTCTTAGACCTTTGCACGACCTTGAAAATCTTCTTAATAAAAAGTTTTCTCAATTTGGTGCAGTGCGAAACTGATAAGTCGCGCTGAAGATTTTGCAGATGAGATGGAAGCCACTTTTGACTTCGAAACTCAAATGGAAATGGAAGTTAATAAACTTCATGGGTATCCAAAGAAGAATAGTGGTAATACTGCTTATGCTAGAAAACCTAGCATGCAAACATATTACTATCCCAAGCCTACTCCTCAAGATGTTTTAATAGAGGAAAGAGATTGGAATCAAACTAACACTTCTTATAGTGGAAGTGAGATTTATGAATGGAATCTCGATGGGCTAACTGATAGGCAGTTGACGATTATGGTTCATAGGATGCTTATGTATGCTACTATTTGCAAAAGTGTCAATAACACTGACAGGACCATCTGCAAGATGATTATTGCAGGATTTACCGGTCAACTAAGAGGATGGTGGGATAATTATATGCCCTCTGATGCCAGAGCAGCAGTAATTAATGCTAAGGCAGCAAATGAAGGTCATGACAATTTAGGCTTTGCCCTAGTTCAAAATAGAGAAGACGCTGTGTATACACTTATTTTGACTATTCTTGAACATTTTAGTGGTAGATTTACCAATCAATATGAAACCATTAGATCTCTTCTAAATGGTCTTAGATGTAGACATTTAGGTGAGTTTAGATGGTATAAAGACACTTATTTAAGTCGGGTCATGGAACTTCCCGAAAATGGTTCAGAATTCTGGAAAGCCAAATTTATTGATGGCTTACCTTCTTTATTTGCAGAAAGAGTAAAAAAGACTCTTAGAAATCGTCAAGGAATTATTCCCTATAGTGATTTTACTTATGGAAAGTTTATTGGGGCTTGTACGCAAGAAGGCATAAATTTGTGCAATGAGTTAAAACTCTTAAGACAGCTTACGATGGACAAGCTTAGAGAAAAGTCTCAATTAGGAGATTTTTGTACTCAATTCGGTTTACCGAATGCTTCAAAAAGCACCAACCAAGAAACTTCTAAATCAGAATCTCATAGATCTCATCATAAGAAAAGAAGATCTAGAAGAAGGACTAGAGAAGAAAGAGATGAGCGCAGGACTCATCGTAAATCTCATAGATTTACCAGGAATAGGTCAAGGCGAAATCTTGATAAGATTAAGTGTTATAAATGTGGAAAATTTGGGCATATAGCTCCAAATTGTAAGCTGGAAAAGCTTAAGACTCTAGAAATTGATGATGATATTCAAGAGAAGATTTATAGTTTTCTATATACTTCTGGTCCCGGATCAGATTATGATGATTCTGAAGCAAGTTATGCAACAGAGGATCAGCAACCTGAGCCTTCTAAGGTTCATCAAGATTCGAATGATGCTTGCAAATGTCATGGTGATATTTGTCACTACGAACATGATGAATTTTACAAGCTGCAATCTCAGTTTGAAGATATGAATATGTTCACTATTACTGCTGATAATGTGATAGAACTTCTAAAAGAAATTACCGATAATACACTTCGTGAAAAGATCATTCAATTGGCTGCTAGTAAAACTAGCTCTTCAACTAGTATTCCTAACGATAAAAAGGTTAAAGATGAGTTTAATTATTCTGCTCCTTACTCCTTGTCTGAAGTTCATAATAGACTCTCTTCTAAACAAACCATGATTATTCGTGATACCTCTTTTGATGATTTAAAAGGAGAAATTGAACATTTGAAGGAAGAAATTAAATTTCTTAAACAAAACCATATTATTTGTGATCACCGTCTTACTCAGATTGAGTCTGCTAATAGCAAAGGAAAAAATAAGGTTGATGAATCTACTACTGAAGAAAATACTCTTGCCAACACTTTGAATATTGATCCGAAACAAAATATGTTTTTAGGAATGATGCAAATTGTTACAACTCATAAATGGTATGGTAAATGTACTATATTAATTAATAATATTTTTTCACTAACATTGTTATGATTGATAGTGGCGCTGATGTGAGTTGCATTCAAGAAGGTCTAGTACCTACTAAATATTTTGAAAAAACAACTCATTTGGTTAAATCTGCATCTGGTCATGCTTTGGATATAAAGTATAAATTATCTAATACTCGGATTAGCCAGAATAAAGTTTGTATTCCTCACTTCTTTTTCTTAGTAAAAAATCAGTTATACCCTCCTATTATTCTAGGAACTCCTTTTATAAATGCAATTTATCCTTTTACTAATATAAATGCTAAAGGATTTTCTGCTACTTATAAAAATCAAGATATTAGTTATACTTTTATCACCGAGCCTATTTCTAGAGATATTAATGCTCTAATTGAAATGAAACAAAAGCATGTTGATTATTTACAACTTGAGATATTTAGTATGAATATATTCGATACTTTAAAATCTACTAAAGTACAAGAAAAAATTAAACTCATTTCTGAAAAAATGGCCATTGATATTTGTGCTGATCATCCTAGTGCTTTTTGGAATCGGAAAAAGCATATTGTAACTCTTCCATATGAAGATGATTTCTCTGAAGAAAATATCCCTACCAAATCACGTCCTTGTCAGATGAATACCGAATTGGTTGAATTCTGCAAAAAGGAAATTGATAATTTATTGCAAAAGGGTTTAATAAAACCTTCCAAGTCACCTTGGTCTTGTACTGCATTTTATGTTAATAACGCAGCAGAAAAAGAATGAGGCGTTCCCAGGTTAGTAATTAATTATAAACCTTTAAATAAATTTTAAAAATGGATTAGGTATCCTATTCCAAACAAAAGGGATTTATTATCAAGATTATATGATGCTAATATCTTTTCAAAATTTGATTTAAAATCTGGATATTGGCAAATCCAAATATTTAAAGACCATTTTTATAGGACGGCATTTAATGTTCTGTTTGGACAATACGAATGGAATGTAATGCCCTTTGGATTAAAAAATGCTCCCTCGGAATTTCAAAAGATTATGAATGATATTTTTAATCCTTATTTGGATTTCATCATAGTTTATATTGATGATATTTTGGTATACTCAAAGACTCTTGAAATACATATTAAGCATCTAGATATTTTTAAGAAAATAGTTATTCAAAATGGTTTGGTCATATCTAAACCTAAAATGAGTCTTTTTCAAACAGAAATTAGATTTTTGGGTCATTTGATTTGTCAAGGGAAAATGACTCCTATTCAGCGATCTATTGAATTCGCATCTAAATTCCCTGATATTATTACAGATAGGACGCAATTGCAGCGATTTCTGGGAAGTTTAAATTACATTTCCCCCTTCTACAAAAATTTGTCTCGAGATTTAGCTCCGTTATACGACAGGCTAAAAAAAAGATCATAAGAAACCTTGGACTAATAGTCTCACAGATCTTGTAAAAACTATTAAAGAAAGAGTTAAATATTTGTCTTGTTTAACCCTTGCTAATCCTGCTTGGCCAAAGATCGTTGAGACAGATGCGTCCAATATAGGTTATGGTGGAATATTAAAAAAGATTAAGCCGCATGATAAAAAGGAATACCTTATTCGGTTTCATTCAGGGAAATGGAGCGATGCTCAGAAAAAATATGCAACGGTAGCTCATGAAATGTTAACTATCGTTAAATGTGTTTTAAAATTTCAGGATGATCTTTACAATCAGAAATTTGTGATAAAAACAGATGTTCAATCAGTCAAATATATGTTTTATAAAGATTTTAAACATGATGCATCCAAATTAATATTTGCTAGGTGGCAGGCACAATTAGCCCCTTTCGATTTCGAAATTCATTATAAAAAAGGAAGTGATAATTCCCTCCCAGACTTCTTATCTAAAGAATATCTTTCTTCTTAAAAAATGGGTTTTCTTGACTTCTTTACTAATATTACTTTGGTTACAATTTTGAAGGCAGTTCCTCTTAATAGAGATTTACAGGAACGTATTTTATGGAGAATTATAGATGGAATGGTGATGGATATCGTCGCTAATTACATGATTGAACAAGAGTTATATGAAAGATTTTATTGTTCTAAAGTTTATGACTTTTTAAATGATTAAAACTAAATGTTATGTTTGCAGAATGGATCCTCCTTGGGTAACCAAGGCTAGAGGAAGGGGCAGTTATACTCGCGGAAGGGGAAGATCATCCTCCTCAAAAACATCAGGATCGTCATACGGATCATCATCCAGCTCTCCAATTATACAAAGGGGAGGAATGAGCTTGGTAAAACTAACAAGTTCTTCAAAAGAAGCTATTTCTTCGATACATCTGGATGATATTCCAGAGAATAATCCATTATACGCCCAACTGAGAGCATATTTATCTCAAAAGCAAAGTGATACTTTTGCATCGGTGGCAAAAGAAGAGGTTGATGATATTAGATCTTACGAAAGGGTAGTAAAGAAAGAAATGATATTTCTTATTGAAAACTCTGAGATACAGAGAAATGAAGAACCATGGAAGATATTCCAGCGATATTTACTTAACGGATTATACTTCCCAGGAGAGTCATACAAAACTCGCTTGTATTACGAGACCATTTTAACAAATACAGGTAGTGTTGAATTTCAGCATTTCTCAGGTTATAACACCAGCGAGAACGTTTATAACTTCTCCAAAATGATCATAAAGCAGATTATATCAATTGAAGATTGGGGTATATCCTCAATGAAAGAAAGGCAGATCAGCCTCAATAAAATCTCTACCAATTTCACTTATTGGGATTATATTAACGCTTTCAGCAAAGTCCTTTATTATAACAATGAAAGGCATAAACATACTTGGTTTATCAAGGTATGTGAAAAGATATTTGTTGACCCAATTCCTAATTGGTTCTTGAACTGGTGGTCATACCACGGACCGACGGTAAAGATTTTACCTGATCCCTTTTTAAAGTTATACAAAAATTGGGTTAAGGTTTCACCAGACCTTAATGATTTATACCACTCAGATCATGTTTGTTATATAGAGAAAATTGAACAAATTTATTTCTTCATAGAATTCTCGATTTCATGGATCCATAAATGGACCCCGGAAGTAGGTTTTACAGAAGAACAAATTTCATGCTTATATCGGATTTATTATAATAATTTCTGGGATAAATTAATGAAGATGGATCCCATGACTAAACCATTATATGGCCAAGAATTATTGGACTCCATTTCTCAAAGAATCCAAGATTATGGTACTATTCCTCACAAAGGAATAATTGCTGACAACTCCGTCAAACATATTGCCAGAAGAATTTCCATTCAAGATGGAAATAAAGAAGAAATGATAAAGGAGTATTTGGATGAAATTAGGAGGAATCTAATCCTCAATATCACTCACTATGAAAAATCAGACACTTCAATGAGAAGTGAAACAAGTGATGATATCGCAGATGATGCTCAAGAGGCCCAGCCTAGTGAATGGCGAAACCCGTGACAGAATATATGTTGTCCAAAGCAGAAGGTTTACTTTGGGAGTTGAAAAGGAAAGACAAAATGACCACTATTGATTAACAGTAGATACACTGTTAAACCACAGTAGATAAACTGTTACTGTACATTTGGGACCCATTGATAAGGGAACCAGGGTCACTGTAAATCACTGTAGATCGGTCATTGTAGATCATTGTAGATCACTGTAGATCACTGTAGATAGATCCCATTTTCTTCTATAAATAAGGTCTTTTGTAGTTTGAAGGAGGGGCGTCGAAAAACACTCTCTCTTCAAAAGTTTTTTTTTTTAAGTTGTTTGTTTCTCTTAGTTTGTAAAGCTCTCGATTTGCCGGAAGTTCGCCGGAAGTAAATAAAGTTGTTTATATTTATCTTCGGCCCTGTTGGCCATTATTACAAGGTAATTTAATTCTCTTCTTTTAATTTTAAATCTTTTTATATCTTCGATCTAGAAGCCGTGCCTAAGTCCGGCTAAAAATTTATATCTATGCCGGATAACTAACTTCTCTTTTATATAGACCATGAACGGATCTAAGCTTTATTTAAATATAGAAGAATTTTAATATGGCTTCTCGACTTGGTTCTGAGATTGAGGTACAGTCAGATCTAGTACTACTTTTATTGGCTTTGTCTTTATGACTCCGTCTAATGAGCCGTGGTTTTTATCCCGAAATTGAGTTTGATAAGTAGGGCGCCTCATACCCGGTTAGAACTATTAGATACATGGGCTCAATAAAAGCATGTATTAGCTTCTTGACAGGTCCTTTGCTTGGGTAAAATAATTAAACCATGCAGTCTGAGAAACTATGTTAATATTCTTGTGTATTTCGATTCTTATGTAGTTGGACTACCTCTAAGGATATTAACTTGTTTGATCTATGACTGGGCGGACCACTGCCAGGTCAGTGATCCTGTATCGTTGGTAATATTTTGAGAAATAAGACGATTAATTTCATTTATACTTACTGCGGCGACATCATTATCAATAAATTTATGAAAAGCAATAAAAGTAATACCAGTATTATTTGGGTCTATATGTCAAAGTTATTGGTGAACATATTTGTTCTCTAGATAAAAAATTAGATTGCCTGTCTAATCTAATTGTTCAAATTGATAGTAAGCTAAAATCTGCTAAACAGTTTCGGAACAGGCTTCTTCATCAAAACATCCTGATGTTCATATTCAAAGGCCTCCTGAGATTCAGAACTTTATTCTTAGACCTTTGCATGACCTTGAAAATCTTCTTAATAAAAAGTTTTCTCAATTTGGTGCAAGTGCGAAACTGATAAGTCTCGCTGAAGATTTTGCAGATGAGATGGAAGCCACTTTTGACTTCGAAACTCAAATGGAAATGGAAGTTAATAAACTTCATGGGTATCCAAAGAAGAATAGTGGTAATACTGCTTATGCTAGAAAACCTAGCATGCAAACATATTACTATCCCAAGCCTACTCCTCAAGATGTTTTAATAGAGGAAAGAGATTGGAATCAAACTAACACTTCTTATAGTGGAAGTGAGATTTATGAATGGAATCTCGATGGGCTAACTGATAGGCAGTTGACGATTATGGTTCATAGGATGCTTATGTATGCTACTATTTGCAAAAGTGTCAATAACACTGACAGGACCATCTGCAAGATGATTATTGCAGGATTTACCGGTCAACTAAGAGGATGGTGGGATAATTATATGCCCTCTGATGCCAGAGCAGCAGTAATTAATGCTAAGGCAGCAAATGAAGGTCATGACAATTTAGGCTTTGCCCTAGTTCAAAATAGAGAAGACGCTGTGTATACACTTATTTTGACTATTCTTGAACATTTTAGTGGTAGATTTACCAATCAATATGAAACCATTAGATCTCTTCTAAATGGTCTTAGATGTAGACATTTAGGTGAGTTTAGATGGTATAAAGACACTTATTTAAGTCGGGTCATGGAACTTCCCGAAAATGGTTCAGAATTCTGGAAAGCCAAATTTATTGATGGCTTACCTTCTTTATTTGCAGAAAGAGTAAAAAAGACTCTTAGAAATCGTCAAGGAATTATTCCCTATAGTGATTTTACTTATGGAAAGTTTATTGGGGCTTGTACGCAAGAAGGCATAAATTTGTGCAATGAGTTAAAACTCTTAAGACAGCTTACGATGGACAAGCTTAGAGAAAAGTCTCAATTAGGAGATTTTTGTACTCAATTCGGTTTACCGAATGCTTCAAAAAGCACCAACCAAGAAACTTCTAAATAACAATCTCATAGATCTCATCATTAGAAAAGAAGATCTAGAAGAAGGACTAGAGAAGAAAGAGATGAGCGTAGGACTCATCGTAAATCTCATAGATTTACCAGGAATAGGTCAAGGCGAAATCTTGATAAGATTAAGTGTTATGAATGTGGAAAATTTGGGCATATACCTCCAAATTGTAAGATGGAAAAGCTTAAGACTCTAGAACTTGGTGATGATATTCAAGAGAAGATTTATAGTTTTCTATATACTTCTGGTTCCGAATCAGATTATGATAATTCTGAAGCAAGTTATGCAACAGAGGATGAGCAACCTGAGCCTTCTAAGGTTCATCAAGATTCGAATTATGCTTGCAAATGTCATGGTGATATTTGTCAATGCGAACATGATGAATTTTACAAGCTGCAATCTCAGTTTGAAAATATGAATATGTTCACTATCACTGCTGATAATGTGATAGAACTTCTAAAAGAAGTTACCGATAACACTTTTCGTGAAAAGATCATTCAATTGGCTACTAATAAAACTAGCTCTTCAATTAGTATTCCTAACGATAAATAGGTTAAAGATGAGTTTAATTATTCTGCTCCTTACTCCTTGTCTGAAGTTCATAATAGACTCTCTTCTAAACAAACCATGATTATTCGTGATACCTCTTTTGATGATTTAAAAGGAGAAATTGAACATTTGAAGGAAGAAATTAAATTTCTTAAACAAAACCATATTATTTGTGATCACCGTTTTACTCAGATTGAGTCTGCTAATAGCAAAAGAAAAAATAAGGTTGATGAATCTACTACTGAAGAAAATACTCTTGCCAACACTTTGAATATTGATCCGAAACAAAGTATGTTTTTAGGAATGATGCATATTGTTACAACTCATAAATGGTATGTTAAATGTACTATATTAATTAATAATATTTTTTCTATAACTAACATTGCTATGATTGATAGTGGCGCTGATGTGAGTTGCATTCAAGAAGGTCTAGTACCTACTAAATATTTTGAAAAAACAACTCATTTGGTTAAATCTGCATCTGGTCATGCTTTGGATATATTGTATAAATTATCTAATACTCGGATTTGCCAGAATAAAGTTTGTATTCCTCACTTCTTTTTCTTAGTAAAAAATCAGTTATACCCTCCTATTATTCTAGGAACTCCTTTTATAAATGCAATTTATCCTGTTACTAATATAAATGCTAAAGGATTTTCTGCTACTTATAAAAATCAAGATATTAGTTATACTTTTATCACCGAGCCTATTTCTAGAGATATTAATGCTCTAATTGAAATGAAACAAAAGCATGTTGATTATTTACAACTTGAGATATTTAGTATGAATATATTCGATAATTTAAAATCTACTAAAGTACAGGAAAAAATTAAACACATTTCTGAAAAAATAGTCATTGATATTTGTGCTGATCATCCTAGTGCTTTTTGGAATCGGAAAAAGCATATTGTAACTCTTCCATATGAAGATAATTTCTCTGAAGAAAATATCCCTACCAAATCACGTCCTTGTCATATGAATACCGAATTGGTTGAATTCTGCAAAAAGGAAATTGATAATTTATTGCAAAAGGGTTTAATGAAACCTTCCAAGTCACCCTGGTCTTGTACTGCATTTATGTTAATAACGCAGCAGAAAAAGAACGAGGCGTTCCCAGGTTAGTAATTAATTATAAACCTTTAAATAAATTTTAAAAATGGATTAGGTATCCTATTCCAAACAAAAGGGATTTATTATCAAGATTATATGATGCTAATATCTTTTCAAAATTTGATTTAAAATCTGGATATTGGCAAATCCAAATATTTAAAGACCATTCTTATAGAATGGCATTTAATGTTCCGATTGGACAATACGAATGGAATGTAATGCCCTTTGGATTAAAAAATGCTCCGTCGGAATTTCAAAAGATTATGAATGATATTTTTAATCCTTATTTGGATTTCATCATAGTTTAAATTGATGATACTTTGGTATACTCAAAGACTCTTGAAATACATATTAAGCATCTAGATATTTTTAAGAAAATAGTTATTCAAAATGGTTTGGTCATATCTAAACCTAAAATGAGTCTTTTTCAAACAAAAATTAGATTTTTGGGTCATTTGATTTGTCAAGGGAAAATGACTCCTATTTAGTGATCTATTGAATTCGCATCTAAATTCCCTGATATTATTACAGATAGGACGCAATTGCAGCGGTTTCTGGGAAGTTTAAATTACATTTCCCCTTCTACAAAAATTTGTCTCGAGATTTAGCTCCGTTATACGACAGGCTAAAAAAAAGATCATAAGAAACCTTGGACTAATAGTCTCACAGATCTTGTAAAGACTATTAAAGAAAGAGTTAAATATTTGTCTTGTTTAACCCTTGCTAATCCTGCTTGGCCAAAGATCGTTGAGACAGATGCGTCCAATATAGGTTATGGTGGGATATTAAAACAGAATAACCCGCATGATAAAAATGAATACCTTATTCGGTTTCATTCAGGGAAATGAAGCGATGCTCAGAAAAAATATGCAACGGTAGCTCATGAAATGTTAATTATCGTTAATTGTGTTTTAAAATTTCAGGATGATCTTTACAATCAGAAATTTGTGATAAAAACAGATGCTCAATCAGTCAAATATATGTTTTGTAAAGATTTTAAACATGATGCATCCAAATTAATATTTGCTATGTGGCAGGCACAATTATCCCCTTTCGATTTCAAAATTCATTATAAAAAAGGAAGTGATAATTCCCTCCCAGACTTCTTATCTAGAGAATATCTTTCTTCTTAAAAAATGGGTTTTCTTGACTTCCTTACTAATATTACTTTGGTTACAATTTTGAAGGCAGTTCCTCTTAATAGAGATTTACAGGAACGTATTTTATGGAGAATTATAGATGGAATGGTGATGGATATCGTCGCTAATTACATGATTGAACAAGAGTTATATGAAAGATTTTATTGTTCGATCAGTCGGCGCATCGCCGAGAAGTTCAGCGACGCAGTACCATGTCGCCCAATGACAAAGAGTACGACGATGCTGAAGGATGGTGCAAAACCGCGATGAACTACACCAAAAGGCGAATCACCGAGTTATCGGTGATTCCGACTAACGACACCGAATGATCCGCTGCAGCACAAATCTGTGAAAACTATAAATACTAGTTAGAGTTGTAGTTTTAAGTGTGGAACAATTATTATAATTTTCATATAGAATAGTACTTTTTTATTTTAAGCTCTATGTTTGAGAGGGTTTTGAAGACTTGAAGTACCAAAGGGTTTCATCTTCAAGATTTGGATTTGTGTCTCTTGGATTCTTCAATTTTGGCCTGTATCAAGACTTAAATCTTCATACCCATTTGAATACAAGCTCAATTTGGTATAAATTTCTATCTCTTATACATGTGTGGCTAAAAACCTCAATTCTTGGGGCTTGATTTAGCAAATTTGTGTTAAGATAATTGTTGGGTCTTGCTTGATGATAGTCTATTCGTAGTTTAAATGTGATTTCGTTTAGTGGTTGTGGATAAATTTAATGAATTTGTAGTTGCAAATACACGTTTATTTATGTGTTTTCGGCTTGCTCGAGAGAGAAGTCGTAAAACTAAGACCACTAAATTGATGGCCAGTGTGAGTGGGTCGACATGAGGTTCAGCTCAAGAGAGTGAACCCTAGTCTCATGTCCACACACTCAACTCGAGAGAGTGAGTGGGTTAAGGCGTAGGCTGGTCTTCATGCGGCAAGTGGGTGTTCGAGAGGAACATATTTGAAACGGGGTAAGTTTCTCGAGAGAGAGATTATCCCCCTTAAAGTTTAGCCTAGTCACAATTATTTTATGAATCTTCTATCGAAAGCATGTACCCAATAATCTAGCTTATCCCGTATTCCTGTCACATCCCAAGGATCCCCTCTCATTACTTAGAAACCCTTGTTTATTTTGTTGTTTTTACTTACTAGTGATAAAATCCCCATTGATAATTGACACTGTTGTGTCACCCTTTAATTTACAATATTTTTAATCGTTAATGTCTTTAGCTACGACTAATTAGAACTAAATTTTATTTTTCTATTAGTTCTCAAAACCACTCTCTTGGGAACGATATCAACCTTTGGTTGGGTTACTAAACTATTGTATAATCGTAGACACTTGCATCGGAAGTTGTGTCTTGATTACACAAACATCAAAATGACGCCGCTACCGGGGAGTGGTGTTACTTGAGAATTCTTAGATTAGTAGAATTTTTGTTCTTCTTAGTTGTAGTCTACTTATCTAATTTTTAGTTTTGTTTTGTTTGCTGTGTAAATATTTCAGAAAGCATGAGTGTTAATGGTAGCTAGGTAGGCCACCAAGACGACATCAGATATCTCAATGATGTTCAACAGCCCAACATCAATGGCCCACATCTCATGGGAGGTGTTGGAGCCATTCGTTTACCCCCATTCGAGAGAAATATAGTGTTCCACATAACGAGCACCATGTTGCAACTCTTGCAACTGAAGGGACTTTTCAGCGTACTGGCTCATGAGAATCCTCACGAGTATCTTCGAAACTTTGTAGATATGTGCGGACTATTCTCGTTCAAAAACATCTCTCAAGAGTCGGTCTGGTTGAGTCTATTCCCTTTCTCGTTGAGGGGAGAGGTGTGTAGTGGCTAGCCGAGCTATCACGTGAATCCATCACTTCTTGGGAGGATTTGGTAACCGCATTTCAAGTGCGATTTTTCCTTCCCTCGAAGATGATGTCACTGCAGGATAGCATCCAGAGCTTTAAACGTCTAGAAGGAGAGCCTCTGCACGAAACTTGGCTAAGGTTCAAAAAGTTGGTTCTCAATGTCCAACCCACGGTTTGCCGGACAACGTGCTACTTCAATACTTTTACCAGGGTTTGGATTTGGTAAACAAAGGTGTCGCTGACCAACTCTCGCTTGGAGGCTTAATGCAGCAGCCATATGCAGTAGCAACCCAACTTTTAGATGGCATGACAACCATTAACAGAGTGTGGTACACTCGCGAGGACCAAGTCTCCCCTCTCATATTCAAGCTATCCAAAGAGCAGATTGAAAAAGACAATGAGAGAGACCAGAACATGGCCAAAATCATGACGCAACTTGATATTTTATCCAAAAATGTCATGGGGGCGGGTGTGCTAATCCTGGGGAGATGAAGTTTGAAGCCTTGTATAACGAGGAGGTAAATTTTCTAGCCAACCAAGGCGGTGGCTACCGCTCAAATTACCCAAGGCAGGGTGGTAACCAAGGTTGGGCTAGAGACGAAGGCTGGAAGGATTGAGATCATGAATGGAGGGACCATAATCCAAATTGGAAGGATGGGGAGAAGGATAGATATGTGCCTCCCTAAGAGCACCAGAAACCCAAGGATTCGGAAGGTGGTAGGTTTGAGGATATGCTCTCGCGTATCCTAAACAAAGTTGAAGGGTCAGACAAAATGCTGAAAGGCATGAAAGAAGATGTTTCTACCCTTAGCCAGACTGTCCATCTCATTTTGTTTCAATCAAGCAGTTGGAGACCCAAATGGGTCATATCTCGTCTCACCTCAATCTAAGACAGCAAGGGGGTTTACCTAGAGATACTATGGTTAACCCCAAGAGTGAGGTTTGAAGGTAGACTTGCATCGTGCCACGACGTTAACTAAGGCATTGTTTGGGAGGCAACCCAAAATCATTTATTGATTTCTTTTGCTTTGATAAAATAATGGTGTGTTGATTGTTCAGATGGAAGTGTGGAGAGTGAACGAAAAGTGTAGATTGGCGAGCAACAGGTCTAATCCGTGAGTCGCTAATTGGTTCAGCGACTCTGACACAAACCGTCATTAAACCCAAAATTTACAGTGGGATTTGTAAAACTCGGTGAGATCAAGAAGCCATTGGCGAGTCGCCAACTATATCGGTGATTACGATGAAGATTGTCGTTTAGACCCTCACGAAGAATGAAGGTTCTGTAAAACTCGGTGAGTCAAGTGTTCACTCTGCGTATCGCCAAGAGGTTCGGCGATCAGAACTAATATCGTTGAATGGACAAACAACTGGACGGTCTTTCAGCGAAAGGTTTAAATATTTTCAACTTCATTTCCGCCCCTCACTTTTTCACTCTCCCAAACTCACACCTGCACTCTAGTTTTATATTACTTGCATTCTCAGATATTTTGGTTGATTGATTGGTGCTTGGAATCGGATTACAGTGCTTCCTAACATCTCAATATTCATTTGATCAGCACAGAAGGTTAGCTCCCTTAACCCCGTGATTATCTTGTCAAAATTGTCCTCATTTGCAAATATTGTGATCTTGTTGAAATCTGCAGAACCTCTCTGATGGGGTTTAATTGTGTATGTGTCAATTTTCCTTCTATAACCTTGCCTGCACTGCCTAAATTGTTGAAACCTTGTTCTCCAATCCATAGAGTGGGGTTTATGTGTGATGAGTGGTGTTCATATGTTATGGGTCCTGATCGAATTTGTGATATTTGTGGTTAAATTGCATTTTCGGGGGTTGCAGGTCTGATTTCGAGAAGTTGGGTCAAAAGTAGGCAGATGGGTCATTCGGCAAGCTGTGACGAACTTGCCGAACTACTCCGCGGTTCACCTAAATACCCTATCTCGCCCTTATTATCATGTTTTATTTGTTATGTCATCTGTAACTTTCGGCGAGATGCATGAGGTTGCCAAAAGAACTCAACGACTCACCAAAAGTCTTTTTGCTTACCCTTTGTCTGCACCCCTAACTCCTTATGCACTGTGACCTTTGGCAGATTGTCTATTGCTCGCCGAAGGTATTCGGCGGCATGCCGAATGGATTATTAAGTCTATCTGTAGCTGAATGTCATTGTTTTGGTTGTCAAATATGTTGTACCATTATCTCAAGACTTTGCAGACATGACCAGACCAAAAGTTGCAGAAAGAAACATACCACCCAGACACATGAGAGCACAAAAGTTCAGAAGAAATGCAAGGAGCGAGAACAAGACAGCTAGTTCGACGAGAAGGATGCCCATCGACCCTAATGTCCCTTCATGGGCTCGAGGGTTCAGCAATGCGATACACACCTTTGTGGCAACTCACGAGTTGGACAATATGATCGAGGCTAATATCGCTACAGAAGCTGAAGCAGAGCGGAAAGAAAAAGAGAACCAGAAGCAGAATGACAACACTCTGGGCACTGATGTCCAGACAGATGGAGCGACTGTGTATACAAGATTTTTCTCTACCTCCCTCTATGTCCTTCTTTATTCTGAATTCTAGATATTTTTATTTGTATTTGAGGACAAATGTTTTTAATTTGTGGTGGGGTGAGGCCCACCTTTGTGTGCTACTCATTTTCGTGTTTTGTTGTTTATATTTGGGTTGTTCTATTTAAAATTACGTCTGTACTGCATTTATGTGGATGCTTGAGCATATGGCTCCTTTTATTTTAGATTGCAAAATGATTTTGACCCGTCCAAAAAAATTTTGCCATCTCTCGTGTGTTGAATGTGGTTGTTCTTTTACAAAATTTAAGTCTTTCGATCAATACCGATGACTTGAATAGTGCTTACAATCAAACGAACATGAATGTGCGGCTAAGATGAGGCCAAATGAAGTTGCATAAACAATATGTTAACTCTTTGCATCTTGTTGTGATTAGCCCTTTATCAAATCAATTCTCTTGTGATGACCGTTGCACACTAGCAAAAGTGTGGAGTCTTGTTTGACTTAAGTGTCGATATCTTGTGTGATAAGCTTACCTGGAACCATGCATGACAACACCTAGAATTTGCCATGTTGGTCCGGTTAACTAAGTAAGACTTTTCCTTGATATGATCTTAGGCAACTTCGAAGAGTGTGAACCAATTTGACATATACCTCTTTTGTGACCTACCTTGTAAGCGTGTGATTCTCTCTTGAACACCCCTTGAGCCTTACCCTTCTTTAGAAGAAACTTGATGAAAAGTAAACCTTTCTTAATCCATTACCTATAATCCTCTTGAATTGTGGTTAGTTGAATAGACAACTTAGGCCAAAATCCTAAGTTGGGGGTGTGGTGAAAAGATAAGGGCAAGTCAAGAAGTGCAAGAAAACTCTCCTTTAACCCATGGTGTTGAGAAAAATGAAACCCTTTCATATAAAAAAAAAGAGAGAAAAAGAAAAAAAAAGAATAAAAAGAAAGTTGTGGAATAAACTACAAAAGAGATGGGGTTCCCAAACAATCCTTGGAAAGTGAATAATAGGATGATTTATGAGCACTAATGAAAATGATGAAGGAAAAAGAAAGGAAGTGCTTAGAGCACCACATTTCATGAGGATAAAAGTCACTGAGCCTAAATGACCATACTTGTACACTCAGCCCCGTTACGAGCCTTATTAAGACCTTTGTGATCTTGAGAAAGTCAAGACAAATGTTGATTGGAAAATACGAGTAAACCTATGGGTGAAAGCATGCATTGTGTTCCTCTTTGTGAGTGTGAGTGTTGTATTTGATTCCTGAACTTTAAATTTATTATACCTTTGCGTGTGAAAATGGAATCATCATTTGTGTGGGGGCATTCAAAGGCTTTTGTTGAGCTTGAACTTGCATTTGAAGCAAGTATTGCGAGCTTGAGAATCTTTGGTAATGGTGTGTCACATCTTGAATCTTTGAGTATACAATTGATCCTTGCATAAGTAAATTGAGTCTTGTTGTGTGCATTCATGATTAAGTCATCTGTAGCACTGTTCAAGACACCCTTTTTGAACGGCTGAACTTGATTTTGTTTGAGGATAAGCAAAAGTTTAAGTTGGGGGTGTTGATGAGTCCACAAATTGGACTCATTTAGGGCTATATTTTAATAGAAATTGTGTCCTAAAATGCTTATTTTATCTCAATATCTGATAAAAACACTTAAGTTTCACGTATTTGAAGTTTGAAGGGAAGCATAGACACTACATCGCAAAAAGGAACGAAAAGGCCTAAAAGAACGAAGAAATGAAGGCATGAGGATCGCCGAGTCCACTTGGCGAGTCACTGAAGGGTCTCACTTCGCCTTTTGTTTTAGTGTGCTAAGCCCTGAAGGAAAGGATCAAGTCGGCGCATGCCGAGAAGTTCCGCGAAGCAGTACCATGTTGCCCAATGACCCAGATCACGACGATGTTGAAGGATGGTGCAAGACGGCAATGAACTACACCAAAAGGCGAATCGCCGAGTTGGACTAACGACGCCGAATGATCCGTTATAGTACAAATCTGTGAAAACTATAAATACTAGTTAGAGTTGTAGTTTTAAGTGTGGAACAATTATTATAATTTTCATATAGAATAGTACTTTTTTGATTTTTAGCTCTAAGTTTGAGAGGGTTTTGAAGACTTGAAGTTCCAAAGAGCTTCATCTTCAAGATTTGGATTTGGGTCTCTAGGATTCTTCAATTTTGGCTTGTATCAAGACTTAAATCTTCATGCCCATTTGAATGCAAACTCAATTTAGTATAAATTTCTATCTCTTATACATGTGTGGCTAAAACCTCAATTCTTGAGGTGTGATTTATCGAATATGGGTTAAGATAATTGTTCGGCCTTGCTTGTTGATAGTCTATTCGTAGTTTAAATGTGATTTCTTTTAGTGGTTGTGGATAAATTTAATGAATTTGTAGTTGCAAAAACAAGTTTATTTATGTATTTTCGGCTTGCTCGAGAGAGAAAGGTCGTAAAACTAAGACCACTAAATTGATGGCCAATGTGAGTGGGTCGACATGAGGTGCAGCTCGAGAGAGTGAACCCTAGTCCCATGTACACACACTCAGCTCGAGAGAGTGAGTGGGTTAAGGCATAGGCTGGTCTTCATGCGGCAAGTGGGCGTCCGAGAGGAACGCATTTGAAACGGGGTAAGTTGCTCGAGAGAGAGCTTATCCCCCTTAAAGTTTAGCCTAGTCACAATTATTCTATGAATCTTCTATCGAAAGCATGTACCCAATAATCTAGCTTAACCCGTATTCCCGTCACATCCCAAGGATCCCCTCTCATTACTTAGAAACCCTTGTTTATTTTGTTGTTTTTACTTACTAGTGACAAAACCCCATTGATAATTGACACTCTTGTGTCACCCTTTAATTTACAATATTTTTAATCGTTAATGTCTTTAGCTATGACTAGTTACAACTAAATTTTATTTTGCTATTAATTCTCAAAGCCACTCTCTTGGGAACGATCCCAACCCTTGGTTGGGTTACTAAACTATTGTACGATCGTAGACACTTTCATCGGATGTTGTGTCTTTATTACGCAAACATCAATATCTCAGATGGTCACTCAACAAAAAAAAAAAAATCTCAGAAAGTCACTCAATTATGAGTTCTTTTCTTAGAAAATCACTTAGCTTTCTTTTATAACTTCAAAGTCACGCAACTATGAGTTTTTCTCTCTGAAAGTCACTCAACTATTGATTTTTCTCTTAGAAAGTCACTCAACTTTTATTTATAACCTCAAAGTCATTTAACTATGGATATCTTACTTAAAAAGTCACTCAACCTATTTGATTGAATTTTTCATTAAAATTAGTGTAGATGAAATTTTTCTATTTAAAAATGAAAATCGTAAAAAAATAGAATAAAAATAATATTGTTATTATTTTATTATTATTAGTCATTAACCTAAGACTCTTTTAAACGTGATTATTTAGTTGTACTTTTATTCCAACTAAAAAAAAGTGTTTTTATTCCAATTGAACAGTACACCAAATGAACCTTAATTTTTTTTTAAAAGCAATTTTATGTAAAATGAGCCCTTTTTAATACCTATGCTAAAACGGATAATTAAAAATTAACTTTAAAAAAAAACATATCCCCAAAATCCAGTTAAAAAGAATTTGGAAAGACACCAAATTTTGATAGCAGAAGCTCTTGTTAGTCAACTTAAACCTACTTTTATTAAAATTATTTAAATTCTACTTTTGTTAGGATATTTTCCTTCTTTTTTTTTTTACAATTTTTCATTTTAAAAAAAAAATTCATGTCAATAAATTTTAATGAAAAAATTAATCAAATAGGTTGAGTGACTTTGTAAGTAATATATTTATAATTCAGTGACTTTGAGGTTATAAAAGAAAATTATGTGACTTTCTAAGAGGAAAACTCAGAGTTGAGTAACTTTCTAGGAGAAAAACTCATAGTTGAGTGACTTTGAGGTTATAAAAGAAAGTTGAGTGACTTTCTAAGAAAATAAGTCATAGTTGAGTGACTTTCTGAGAAAAAAAATTTTAGTTAAGTGACTGAGACACGTAATTTTTTATCGAACCTAAAATTTTACATCATTTTTAGAGGTTAAATATTTTGATTTTTATCTTATTTTTATTAAGTTGATATTAAAATATTTGAAAATAACAAAAATAGAATCACTTTTTAAGGTAAGTTTTATTTTTAATTGTTTAAAAAAAGAAATGAAAAGTTACAAAACAAAATATATATTTTCTTTTAAATTAGATGTAATAAATAAACTTGTGTTTCATAATTATATTTTTTAATTAGCCATTTAGTATTTTTAATTAGTTCAAAACAATTTATATTTTATTATTATAATTTTGTATATATAAAAAATTACCCATTATCCTCACCACTACCCACTACCCTCTCCCATTACCCCAATTCCACTTCACACTACCCACCTACACCACTACTACACCTATAACAACAATTAGCCACACTACTCTACAAGGGACATACGCACACAACTATCAGCAATATAGAGGAGAAAGAGGAAAAATTTACAACCAACATACATACGCACAGACACAACACATCACACACAAAAACGTACAGGAAAACAGAAGAAGAAAAATCCAGCAACATACTTATCCTCCCACACATTCAACATAGATATTGCTCTTCGTATTACATATATTTTTTTTCCTTTCCACTCAAAAACAAAGGTTGAGTTCGAGGTTTATTTTCGTAGTTTCAAGTTCGTGGCTCTTGATTGTTAGTCCTTTCTTCTCGTGAATTAATTTTCACAAGAGGTAACACTTATTTATAATCTATTTTGTATGATGTTATGCCATGATTGTACAAGAATTGATTTCAATATATTAAAGTTGTTCAGATTTCGTCTGTGTTTAATATGTTAATATTCTTTAATATTATAATATTTAAATATATGTGAATCTGTTATATCCTTAAGTTTAGAATAAAATTTGTATAATATGATAAGTATTCATTGTATGCTAAAAAGAAGGTATGATATTTACTTATTTTTATTGGGCTGTGGATGCTATATTCTACTTTTATAAAATAGTTGAGGTTTTGATAAGATACATTTCAATTTTTGTGTTAATTGTTCTTATGTACGTATGCCTATTAGTTTGTTTATGTGGATTATTATGGATCATTTTCTAGTATAATAATGATTATTAGTAGGTGGTATAGTTAACATCAACTCGTATTAATTGTAGTTTGACTTATATTATTTTGTTGGGCACAATGGTATACTATATTGATTTAATTTAGTTTTGTTTTAATAGTGAATTTGTTCATAAAAAATAATAATCTAAATAGGGTACTAGTGTTTATTGACTTAGTGTTTATTGTATATGTCCAACTCCTTAAGAATAAGAATGTTTCCTATGTAATAAATGTTCATAGTATAGTTTTATTTCATAATTATATAAGACTTGATTCCAATACTATGAAATTGCTTGAAATTTATGTGTGTTTAATTTTGATATTATAATGTTGAAATATAATTGTTTAAATCTTACATATCACTAAACAATGAAGATCTTTAGAATGTTGAAACTATTTATTCTAATATTTAAGAAAATATTTTTAATGTAGTATATTGACAACTATTATAAGAATAACTCATGATGTATTAGAATTTTTTTTTAAAATTTTTGTTAGTTCATGTAACAATAATAATTAAATTTCATCTCAATTAAGAATGTGGTTTCACATCTTGTTTAGATACTTAAGAAACTCAAGGATGCGGTCACGCACCTTGGCCAAATTCAAGGATGCGATTACGCACCTTAGCCAAATTATTTTAATAATTAAACTTTAATTAATTCAAATCAAGAGGTGTAAATAGGAATTATTAGGTGTGAGGTATTCGAGAGGAAAAGGCAATTATGCCTCTAAATGTCAAGACCTAAAATGCGGTTATGCATACAGGTTCAGACTAATAAAAATTCAACAATAAGAATAAGTAAATCATGGCCTACAAAACATATATCCAAAAAATAGTTTAAATAAGTAAAAGTTAATAAAAGTGACCGTGCTAGAACCACGAGACTTGAGGGATGCCTAATACCTTCCACTCGGTCAACAGAATTCCTTACCTGAATTTCTAGTTCGCAGATCAAATAAAGAGTCATTTTCTTCTGATTAGGGATTAAATAAAAAGGTGACTTAGAACGCCACAACTCAATTCCAAGTGGCGACTTTGAAACAAATAAATGATCCCTTAATCAATAATGTCACTAAAATTGGAAAACCCCTTCCGCCGTGCGCAAAAAGGGGTGTGACATCTCTGGCGATTCCGCTGATAAATAATCACAATTCGAGATTTGTTATATTGACTTTTACTTTTGTTATATTGACTTTTACTTGATCTTATTATTAATCTTTTGGATATATTGTGTTTAACAGCTTAATCTGTTATTTGTTGCTCATTTATTGCTTTGATATTGTTGAGTTGTATATAAACTATTGTCTTCTATAGTACACCATTCTAAGTCTCTAGTAACACTCACACACTTTCACAGGAATGCAGTTATGCATCCTACTTTCTATTGAGATTAAGTTGGAGTGTTTTGACACCCGGTGAAGGATTTTTGTCACACATGTTAGGCATGGTTGGACCAGTAATTAAGTCGAAATATCGCTGCTTCCGATAAGTTGCCCGTTTCTGGCTCGAGTTGTCTACTCAGGTAAGCCAATCTCGATACCTATCTCCTTCAGGTTTGAACCTAGTAACTGGAACATAGACATGATTATCACTAGTAGGATCCACTTATTTGTAATATTTGCATTTGATTTAGTGGGACTCGACACAATGGTCAAGTCTGTCTAAAATAGCAGTCTTTTTTTTTTTACCAACATGTGCATTTTATATGCTATTTATAATATTATTTAGAAGGTTTCTACACTTTTATAGTGACCAGTGAAATGAAAAAGGTTGACATTTGATTTTTACTTAAGAACTAGAGAGAAAACACATATAAAAAAATTGTTATAGAAGTTCTTAATTTCTTAAAAACAAAAAAAAAAATCATTTCTAAACAAAATCACAAGAAAAATAAAATTAAATTTATTTCAAAAATTTTTATACCATTCTAAACAAAAAATATTATTGCATGTTTCAACAAATTACTATCCAATCTGAACGAACTACGCACACCTGACTCTCACCTTGATGAGATACGTAGGCAACCTTCCTTGGGTTCGGTGATCCTTATTTAATAATTCAAAAAAAATTCTTAATCCTTATTTAAAAATTCAAAACAAAATTGTTTATCCATTCTAAAAAAAAGGATTTGTCCTTCAAAAAAACAAAAGTGTTTTTACTCACCTTCCTAAACTACATTTGACCTGATTCTTGCTTTGACAACATACGTAGGCAATCTTATTTTGAGGTTCGGTCCAACCAAGAAAAAATTTAAAAAGTCCTCGTCACAAAAACTTGGGCAACAAAAAAAGAGGGGAGGGATGTGAAAATTTTTGGGATTGTTTTAAAATTTAGAAAAAATTGACTTTGTTGATACCAACATACTTAGGAGTGTGCATAAGCAAAATAATAAAGTGTTAAACTATTTGGCAAGACAGACTAACTTTGTTGTGATCTATAGACTTCTTTTGGTATCTCTTGATATATTTTTGTAATACTTGAGAAACTGTTTTCCTTAAAGATAAGGTTAAAATAAATTCGACCTCATTGTTTCGTGTGCATTATGTGGTGAGCTTTAGATATAAAATTCAATGGAATGACTTTTGATCTAGAACTTGGCCTGAATGTTGGTTGAGGCGAAATTTTGAGCAACATTTAACTTGGAAAATAATTATAGGCTTCCTTTGATCCGATTGTTCCTTTCAAGCCTACCAAATGACATGTTATCCATAGAATTCTCATTTTGAGCCTGAAACATTTTTATTTGAATAACCGTATTTCAGCATATATCCTTTTAAGTGCATAAATGCACTATTCCTTGGTCTCACCTCTCTGAGTGAACTATCAATTAGCTACACAGTGCCAAAGACCTAAATTGGGTAACAAAGTGAAAAGGCCACTTATGTGAAAGTTAAAAAAAAATGACAAAAAAAAAAGTTAGAAAGAAAAATAAAAAAAATCTTCAACAAAGGAAGAAAAATGATTAAAAAAAAGAGGCAAATAAATGAGGAGGAGCTTCCAAAAAAAAAAAAAGGTCAAATGCGAAAATGAAAACATTTGAGAGCATAGTGCAATTTTTAAGGAGAAAATAGTCACTTCATCTAAATGAATATCATACATTTCCCTAAGTCTACATTACAAGCCAATGACCAGTCTTGTTTGATCTCATTTTTTGTGTTCTCACATTAGTGGATACTTACATAAGGACCATGTATATGGTATCTCAATCTCATGCATTGAATATCTTTACGAGTGTGAGTGGCTTCTAAAACGACCTAACATCAGAACACTTCTATTGTGTGAAGTAGGACTTCATTTGTTGTGAGGGCACTTGAAATATGAGGATATGAATAATTCTAATCTGTTAATTTATGCAAGATGAACTGATCAAATACTTAAATATGTTTGATCTACAATTTAAAACTATATGAATTACTCAGTTGACCTCATATTTATTTGAAAGTAGTTGAATGTGGTTCATATGCATAAAACTAATTGTTGGTACCAACTAAAGTCAAGACATTATCGAACATTAAAAAATTCCTTTCCCAAAAGTTTTTTTTTAAGAAAAAAAGAGAAATAATTTATTATTTATATGAACTACGTTTGACCTGATTCTTGCTATACAAGATACGTAGGCAGTCCTACAATAAGCTCGATCTCAGATAATAAAATTTTATATCCTTCAAGGAATGAAATTAGATCATTTTTTATTTATTTATTTATTTCTTTTTTCAAAAAAAATATATCAAAAACTGATAAATTAAAAAGTGTTTCAAAGTTCCTCAAATTAAAAACTAGAGATATTTTTATTCGTTAAAAAAAACCATCTTTCATTTCTAGGGAGCAAGCACCCTAATTGCATTTTGACCTTAGGGAACAAACACTCCAGAGGCATTCTAGGGATTAAACACCCTATCATCATTTATTTCTAGGGAACATACTCTCTAATTGTCTTGCATTTTTCTTTTGGTACAAATATCCTCATTCATGTTAATAACTAATAAAACTATTTTTTTTCTCGTGTAAACTGGGGCAAAAAATAATATTATGGTTATTCTATTTGATGATTCTATTAAGCGGGATCTTCCTATGTAATGAAATTAGACTAGCAAGACCCTCCTAAATAATGGGACGTAGAATAGCAAAGACCCTCCTGAATAATGGGACGTAGTATAGCAAGGACCCTCCAGAATAATGGGACGTAGTATAGCAAGGACTCCCTGAATAATGGGACGTAGTGTAGAAAGGATCCTCCTGAATAATGGGACGTAGTGTAACAAGGACCCTCATTAATAATGGTATGTAGTATAGCAAGAACCCTCCTGAATAATGGGACGTAGAATAGCAAGGACCCTCCTGAATAATGGGACGTAGTATAGCAAGGACCCTCCTGAATAATGGGACGTAGTATAGCAAGGACCCTCATGAATAATGAGACGTAGTATAGCAAGGACCCTCATGAATAATGGGACGTACTGTAGCAATGACCCTCCTATATACTGGAACGTAGTATAGCAAGGAACCTCTTAAATAATGAGACATAGTATAGCAAGGACCCTCTTAAATAATGAGACATAGTATAGCAAAGACCCTCCTGAATAATGAGACATAGAAAAGCAAGGATCCTCCTGAATAATGGGACGTAATGTAGCAAGGACCCTCATGAATAATGGGACGTAGTATAGCAAGGACCCTCCTGAATAATGGGATGTAGTGTAGCAAGAACCCTCCTGAATAATGGGACGTAGTATAGCAAGGACCGTCCTGAATAATGGGACGTAGAATAGCAAGGACCCTCCTGAATAATAGAACGTAGTATAGCAAGGACCCTTCTGAAGAATGGGATGTAGTATATCAAGGACCCTCCTGAATAATGGGACGTAGTGTAGCAAGAACCCTCCTGAATAATGGGACGGAGTATAGCAGGACCCTCCTAAACAATGTAAATTAGCGTAGCAGGACCCTCCTAAACAATGAGAATTAGAGTAGCAAGACCCTCATAAACAATGGGACGGAGTATAGCAGGACCCTCCTAAACAATGGGAATTAGTGTAACATGACCCTCCTAAACAATGAGAATTAAATTAGCAGGACCCTCCTAAACAATGTGAATTAGTGTAGGAGGACCCTCCTAAATAATGGGAATTAGTGTAGCAGGACCCTCATAAACAATGGGAATTAGCGTAGCAGGACCGTCCTAAACAATGAGAATTAGCGTAGCAGAACCCTCCTAAACAATGGGAATTAGAGTAGCAGAACACTCCAAAACAATGGGAATTAGAGTAGCAGGACCCTCCTAAACAATGAGAGTTAAAGTACCAGGACCATCTTAAAATATGGGAGCTAGTGTAGCAAGACCCTCCTAAACAATGGGAATTAGTGTAGCAGGACCCTCCTAAATGTCGCGCCCCATTTTTTCTCAAAACGGGTTTTGATGTACGACCTAACAACTCTTTTGGGCTTTGGGTGGATGAAGAGTCGTCACCTAACGAATTAAGGCGCGTTAGGGCACCTATCTAACCTAGCTAATTCTAACTAAGGTCAACGAACCAGAGATCAAGGTAAGGGTTCAAATTACCTCGAGGGGAAGGTGTTAGGCATCCCTCGAAGTCCATAAATGTGGGTCTCATCCGTATCTCATGCAATTTATGTGGGGGTTACATGTATCAATTAAGGTCACTTCATTTATTATTTTATTTAATTAGCATGATGACTAAGTGATAAATAATATTAAACAATTAAAGCCATTTAATTATTTATTTAATTAATTAAGCATGTGAAAACTAGGTGATAACAAAATTAAGCAATTAAGGGCACTTTAATTATTTTAGTTAATTAGATAGGCATGCGAAACTAAGTGATAACATAATAAATAAATATTACACAATAAATAAAGAGATGAGCGAGAGGATAGAAATTTGCACAATTAGATAGAATAAACACTTTTTATTTTTATTAAACTACCCCAAATAATTATAACAAGTAAAGGGAGAAAAGGAAAGGGAGACTCTGAAGGACTTTAGGATCAGCACTCGACTTTTCTTTATTTCGGTCGGTTTCTCGTAGGGACAGACAAAACCAAGGCTTGTCATTTAGACCGAGTCGATGTCATCATCTCCATAGGGCCTAAACTACCCCTACCCCACCACCGCATGCTTTCGTCTCTACAAGGTGCCTATCGTCCCCGCTTAAGGTCCAAGAGGCATTGGACTGCTAATAGGGTGGGTTTAGACAAAGATAAAATATAATAGGACCACCTAGACACCAAGTCAAACAATTTGAACGAGCATTTAGCACGTAAGGTCTCATATTGGCCTCTAGATTTTCATTTAAACATGCTAGCAAACACACATAAAGTGAAAGGTTTCATGCTTAGGTGTGTGAACATACAAACATTAACAATATAATTACTGAGTTTAGAGGGCAGAAAAAATATTACAAGTGTAAAAATAGTTTATTAGACTAATTTAATTAGTTATTAATTTAAAATGGGGCACTTTATAATAACGCGAATGGGCAAAATATTTAAAGCAATAGCAAATAATTAAGGCTAAAACTTATTTTTTATTTGCAGCAGTTTAGTAGATGCTTTAAAAAAACCAGTAGCTGATTTTTCTTACGCAGCAAGATTATGATGCAAAGGATAATATTAAAGTAGACCTGAATTGGAGCAACAAGTAGCAGATGCAAAGAAATGACTTGATTAATTTATTTATTTATTTAAATTAATCTGTTATGAAACAATAGCAGAACAATGCATAAAAGTAGCTTAGTTATTTAATATGCTGACAATCGACAGATTTATTTTATGGCTGAAAATTATTGTAAATGCTGAACAATGAACTGAAATATGCTACAGATCTATTTCAATTATTTAACATGCTGAAAGATTATTATCTTATTATCTTATTTTAGTGTCAACAATAAATATATTGCAGAAAACTATTCAAAACAGGTTTATTTAAATTTTTAAACATGCTGAAAAATTACTAGTAGTCTATAGACGTACTATTCAAGTTAACATGCTGACAAAATTTAAACTACTAACATGCTACAACTTATTAACAGACTGAAATTAATTAGAGCTCAATTAATTAACAAATTAAGTTATTAAAACATGCTGAAATTATTTATTGATTAACTAGCATCAGTTTAATTAGTTGAATCCTATAGGCATGCTTTTCTAATGACAAACTAAATTTATGAGCATTCACGGGCATTTTATTGACATACAAATATTTAATCCAATCCTACAGGCAGTCATCTAAATGGCGAAAAAATATTTCTTTGTAGGCAATACTGAAAATTAAGCCTATATGCATGAATTTCTAACCCTTTAACATGCTGAAAAAATAATTAAACCTATGGGCATGATATCTAAGAAGTGGCAAAAACAAACTAGAACAAACAAGTTGTTATAAATACCAATGTTTAATCTTTATTTTATGCATAAAGAAGTTGATCGATGGGTCACATAAAGCAAGGAATATGCATCATTTATTAGTTAGAATGAGCGGGTATACAAATTAAGTAAATAAATTGCAATGGATAGTTAAAGCATTTGAACACGTTATAAATCTTAAACTATAATTAGACAAGTTTAAATGGGTGATCAAACAATGATAACTTCATTTTTATTTTAGTTAAGATCTAAGTGAAACTATTAAAACGAATTGTCAATCAATCACAATTCTATAGGCGTGCTTTCTAACACAAATAAATTACGAAAAAAATAAATAAAACAAGTAGCATATAAATCCCTCTCCCCTTCAGACGATGCCCCCAAATTATATCATATATATATAGAGTTAGAGTTAGGAGTTTATACAAATTATTTCAAAAACAATAATATACAAACAAAAAAAAAAAAAAAAAAAATATATATATATATATATATAAAAATTAAGTAAATTGGGCTCGTCTGGCAACTCTTCTAAATCTTAAACCTTTAGATCAAGATCATGCTAAGACAAAAGAACAATACCACCAGATACATATAAAAGTATATATGCATAATAAAATATTATTCATATACATGTAGACCCACAATTATTTAAGCAAACCATCACATAGGAGAAAAGGTGAAGAGAACTAATTCGGATGTTTCCCTTTTATTTGTTCATACACAAAATAACAGATGCAAGGTAAAAATTAAACTAATGAGGTAGAACTAACCGATTATACAGAAAGTTTATCAGCAATGAAGACCCAATTGATTCGATATTAGACCCGAACACAGCAAAATCGAATAAAGCAACCCTTAGAATATTTACCGGATCTTTTATTTCTTTAAAGTAGAGAGTAATATGTTTTTCTTTTCTTAGAATTAGTCTGTGAGCAAGTTCGGGGTCTTTAACTAATGAAAGGAAGGGTCATTTATATACTACTAGAGTACAGACCAAATAAGGGAGGGAATTAAAAGGGAATCAATTAATATTTTCCTTATTTTAAAAGAGCCATAATTAGATTTATTTTAATTTAATTTTACCAAATATAAACAAGTAGGAAAATCGGTTGAGCTTAATTAAGGTGAGAAAATAACCACTAACATATATTTTCCTTATTAAGAAGGAAGCCAAAAAATTAGATTTTTAAAAAATTATTATTACCAAATAATGAGCAACTAAATATGGCAAAGAAACGATTAAGATTTTTCAATAGTGCAAGAACCGGTTGGAAATAAATATTTACCTAATATTAAATTACCATAAGTAAACAAATAAGCATCAATCAAGAAATATTATTTTCCTTTAAGAAAAGGAAGAACCAAATCAGATTTATTTATTTTATTTTATTTTATTTTTTTACCGAAATTAAACGAGTAAGAATCTATCTAAAACTAAGGCACCTAAAATCAAATAACACCGCCAATCAAATATTGCACATAATCAACCAAAAGGAAAAAAATATTATTTTAAGAAGGGCCATATCACGGCTCAAACCAATATTACAAATTAACATCCTTGCATATTTTATCAAGAAATAAATACGGCAATAGCATCAATACAATGTAATTAAGGTAAAGAAATCAATTAAGGTCACCATATTATCTATAATATTATTCATTTGAAGAAACTTTAAGATGACTATTCAAGGGAAGGAATAAATTTACAACTCCAATCGCTTACCATAGTAAAACGATGAGCAAAAGGGTAGGAATCAATTATTTCAGCATAGAGGACAACTAAATAAGTCCAAATCAGCGACTAGAGGAAACAATCAAAATGGTAAATTAAACATCTGTTATCAACATTATCAAATCAATTTACGAGAGCAAGTATTAAGGTGCCAATCACAAAGGCCAATCAATAAGATAAAGAGTGTGCAATTAACATTATAATAATCAAACTCCAAAATTAATTCGATAACATTCTACACTATAACTAAGCTAGACAATCAATTTCAACATGGTGTAAAGTCGATTAAGGAATGAAAAATATGCAAAGATTAGTGGACAATAAAATTTAGATTAAAACTAACTGTTGAACAGAATCAGTGAGAGTTGTATCCAATGCAAGCTCAAATAGCTTTCAACCCAAGAATTATGAACAATTGTATATTACTAAAACATCATATACTATAACAAGCATAATAAAACAACAATAAGAAATTATACGCACAAAAGAAAAAAAAAAATATATATATGAATCACTTAAAAGAGGAAACAGAGGGAGTAACGGTTTTAGAAGAAATACCGGAGACGAGATCCATTTTCAAACTGACCCAAACCTTGTCTTTCGCCAGAACTCGCTTGGTCGGAGCTGCTGTTGACTGATGTTGCATTCACTGGAGCTGCGACTGCTGCCCGTTCACCGTCTTCTCGCTGGTCGAAGTTGCTGACGCTGCTAGTCGCTGGTCGGAGAGGCGGCTACTGCTGCTGTCTCATCGAGCTGCTGGTCGGAGTGCTGGTTGTTGCTCGATGGAGTTGCTGGTTGCTGTTGCTGCTGTTTCTCGCTGGAAGGGGGGAGAAACGAGAAAGATGAGATGGAGAAGAAGGGAGGAGAGGGAAGGAGAAGAGAGCAACGAAGAGAGGGAGAAAGAAACGGCTGCCACCAGCAGGTGGTGGCAATTTTCGCTAGTGAAAATGGAGAAGAGAGTTGAGAGGTGGTGGCGGCTAGTTTGAGAGGAGAGGAGGAAACGAATGAATTGAATTTTAGGGGTTAGGTTCTTTTAGGTTAAAATTAGGAGATAAAGCTTGGATGGATCCGGACCCTTGATTTCAATAAGATGTAAGGCTGAGATTTAATTTAAAAGATGGACGGTTAGGATTAAAAAATAAAAATGGTCTTGAGAGTTGAATTGGAATGGCCAAAATTGAAATAAGTATTGGCTATAATTGAAATGAAAGGTGGCTATAATTGAAAGACATTATAAACTAAAAAGGTTGTAATTGAAAGAAAATTAGAATAGAATGGGCTGGAATTTAAATGATTTTGAGGAAATTTTAAGAAATGCTATTCAATTATAATACTACAAATATTATAATATTTTTTATATAATTAACATCACTTAAATTTTAAACATATGAATAAAATAATTATTTTGAGTTTTACTAATAATTTTTTAAAAATATCTTAATAATATTTATGATAATTTTATAAAACACACATACTAAAATGTACAATTTTTAGACAAAATCAACTAAAATTTTAGAACTCAAAATATATTTTAAAAAGCGTATTTAATCGAATAGCATTTCCAAAATTGTTAAAGGTCGGTCAAAATTGGGTGTCAACAGCTGCCCCTTGGTTGCTTGAGAATGAATGATGAATTGTCGGGCAACCAACGTTGACTTAGTAGCCAATTTTGTCCGACCGACGAGAGAGGTCAGTGGGATCAATTGAAATGATGTAGAGTTTTGAAAGGGTACGACCGAGACTTTGGTATTAAGCCGCCTACATATCTCTGGTTATACGTGAATCAGGTCGTGTGTAGTTCTGGACTCAGGAGCAGACAAAACTCCTAAGAATTGAAAGAGCAGTACGGTATTTTGAACAGGAACGATATTTGCTTGAATGGATAAGATTAGAGTAGTGAGAAACAAGACAGAGCGATTTCCGGTTTAAGAGCGACGAGTCCAATGAGAAGCAGTAATACGAGTAGCCAAGGGTTAAATGAAAAACGGTAATATGAGTAACAAAGAAATTGATACGGTCTTTTGTTGCGATAGACGTAAGCACGATAATTGTAGCCGGGAGGTGAAAAATGTCTTATATGCAAAGTGTTAGTCTCTTGCAAATCTGTAGCTTGTAATATTGTTAGAGCAAGTATATCAAACAAACGATAAAGGTAAACATGATGCAATTTCCCATATCGACAATGATGTTTGCCATAAGACTATGAAAATGATGTCTTAGGCTATGATGTCTAGGGCCATGATACGCAAAAATTATATCCTCAGGTCATGAAAATGTTGTCTGCGGGCCATGAAAATGTTGCCTTTAGACTATGACACATTTGGATCATGATAAACAGAAAGTAAATCCTTAGGCCATGAAATGATGTCTGCAGGCCATGAAAAAATGATGCATTTTAGACCATGACGCCTTAGGAATATGAGCAATGAGTAAAGAAAGCATATCTGTAATTCGGGCATCTGTTGATAGTTGTAGCTTGTTTGGAGTTTATTCGGACATATGCAATTCTCGAGCACAATGCAATCTCTGGCACATGCAATATCGGGCACATGCAATATCGGGCACAATGCAACCTCGTGCTCAATGTAATCTCGGGCACAATGCAATATCGGGAACATGCAATTCGGGCTCAATGCGATCTCGGGCACATTTAATGATGTAATTCTTGGGCACATGCAATATCGGGCACAATGCAATCTCGGGCTCAATGCAATCTCGGGCACATGTAGATGATGTAATTCTCAGGCACATACAGATCTCGGGCACAATGCAATCTCGGGCATAATGCAATCTCGGGCACATGCAATATCGGGCACAATGCAATCTTCGGGCACATGCAATATCGGGCACATGCAGATGATGTAATTCTCGGGCACATGCGGATCTCGGGCACAATGCAATCTCGGGCATAATGCAATCTCGAGCACATGCAATATCGGGTACAATGCAATCTTCGGGCACATGCAATATCGGGCACAATGCAATTCTCGGGCACATGCAATGATGTAATTCTCGGGCATATGCAATATCGAGCACAATGCAATTCTCGGGCACATGCAATGATGTAATTCTCGGGCACATGCAATGATGATTTGAGGCATAGACCTTCGTCTTATTGAAAGGATTAAGCGTCATTTGTTGACGAATTCAGAATATGGTAGCTTTGACCCTTCGTCCTATTGTAAGGAGTGGGTGCAGTTGAATGTTGATTTGTCGGGCTTGATATAAAGTAGCTTGATTCTTTCGTCTGATTGGAAAGATGTACCAATAATTAGCGATCTATTGGGCTCAAAATAACTTGGTCCTTCATTCATGTTAGAAGGATAGGGCGCCGTTTATTGGCGATTTATTGAGCTCAAAATAACTTGGTCCTTCATCCTGTCGGAAGGATAGTATGCCATTTGACTGGCGATTTAGGCTCAGTATAGAGTAATTTGGTCCTTTATCACGTCGGAAGGACAATATGCCATTTGACTGGCAATTTAGGCTCAGTATAGAGTAATTTTGTCCTTCATCACGTCGAAAGGACAATATGTCATTTGACTGGCGATTGTTGAGCTCAAAATAACTTGACCATTCATGCTGTTGGAAGGATAGTATGCCATTTGACTGGTGATTGAGATCAGTATAGATGAGTTTGGTCCTTTACCATTAATTAGCGATTTGTCGGATATATTGACACATTGATCCTTCAAGTAGTGTTGAAGTTGCTTCTTGTATATGTACCTGTACTTTCTGCATTCAAAGAAAAATAGTTAGTTAAGGGGAGGTTGATCTGTATCCCTGATTCGACGTAGCATGCTCCTTTGACGTCTGCCAGAATGTCTTTTGAAGTGTTGTCAAAAATTTTGAGGTCCCCTCAAAATTTTCTGCCCTAGTGTAGAACCTCTGCTATTTTGATACAGTTTGTAGCTTGATTGTTGTGGATTTTTGAGAGGATCTCAAAAATTCTGCCCCAGTCTTGATTTGCAAGAAAATATGTCTTTGAAAGAATTTTTGAAACCCTTTAAAAAATTATGCCCCAGTATCGAGATTTAGCAAGGAGAATGCTCTTCGAAGGAATTTTTGAGACCCTCTCAAAAATTCTGCCCCAGTTACACAGTCCAAGGGGGGAAAATGAGATTTTTATTATGATAAGACCAAACTCCAAAAGAGCGCCTACGTATCCCCTCTTAAATGGGAATCAGGTCTGACGTAGTTCCAAATACAAAGAGCATAGTTCAAGACATTAAACGGAGCATACATCAACAACCAAAAGATAGATTCTGACCAAACTTTATTGCCCATATACTAACATGGGTACCTTCCTTGTCAGAACTTGACAGAACATGAATGTAGAGAACTTAAGCTTAAATGACATAAGCCTTTATTGGAAAGTGCTTCAAATGACCTTCAACATGTTTTCTGTTGGGATTTCTTTGGTGCAAAGTCGTCCAAGCATATGATCTTGGAATCAATCAATTGCTGGATCTTGTCTTTCAGATCACGACATTCTTCTATGGTATGTCATTTCATTCCTGAGTGGTAAGCACAAACCTTAGAAATTTTAATCCACCTTCCACGTGTGTTCATCCTTATTTCACTAACAGGGGCGATGTGACCAGCAATCCTCAACTTTTCATAGAATTTATCCATGGGCTCAGTCAAAGGAGTGTAAATTTTGATGGGCCTCTTCTCCACGTTGAATAGATTTTTGCGAATATGTTTTTGAGTGAGGGTTTTGACATTGTGAACAGGATAAATAGGCTTTTGATATGGTAGAGGAGGCCTTTGGGATGGAGGCATTTGATATGGAGGCATTTGAAGTGGTGCACAATACCAAGGGACTTGGTATAGAGGTGTTTGATATTGAGGAGCGTGTAAGGGAGGACTCGGCAGGCTCAGAGTAAGATATGGAGGTCTGGAACCATAAGCATGATATTGAGGAGGATATGGGTAATTTGAAATGTGAGTGTTCTCTAGAGGCATTTGAATGGAGCTTGGTTGATTTTGAGAAGTGGGGTAAGTTGGTGGAGGATGAGAAATAGGGTGAGTGAGTGGAGGGTTGTCTTAGAGAGTGGCTTGACTTGTGACAGGTGACTTATCTATGTTTGTCTCCAGAGTGGGATCGACAGAGAGTAACATCTTGGCCCACCCGCGCATATCAAACACTTCTTCTTCTAGTTCCATTATTTTCTTTTTCAGACTTGAGACCAACTCATCTGAAGGATGCTTCTTTTCAATAGTCTTACTCATAACCTTCTCATTAGTCGCTTTCCTCTTCCCTTTGTGGTTCTCATCTGGAAGAGAAGGAAGAGCTTCCTTTGATCGCGTATGGTAAACCATGGTCTACAGATCAACCATTGGGGAAGGGTAAAATAAAAGTAAAAGCAAAAGAGAACCCAAGTTAGAGCGTTGCATTAATTGAGATAACAAACACATTGTTTTAAGATAAACGCCCTAAATGCACAGAGCCTTGTTGAGCC
Source organism: Solanum verrucosum (assembly GCF_900185275.1). NCBI lineage: Eukaryota > Viridiplantae > Streptophyta > Magnoliopsida > Solanales > Solanaceae > Solanum > Solanum verrucosum. The sequence goes on from NW_026020257.1 coordinate 334,905, forward strand.
AGAGGTAGGCCTAAGACGACATATAAGTGATGCATAATGATTAATTCAAGCCTTATTTGCCAATTGGAGTTTAGAGTTAGAGAAATAAAACGATCTTCATATATTATAAAATTCGAACAATACATCATAATTAAAAAACGAAAAACTGAAATAAACCAAGGGAAAGGGGTAACAAATGGGAAAGTCATCCTAAATTCTGAAAATCTTGAAGATATTGGTTCCAAGAGCTTGGCGCCAATTGACTTCTTGTACAGGGAGTGACTTCATTCTTGATCTTCAACACGTTGCATGCCCATATGTTTTCTCTTTCATCAGTGAGCCCATAGTACCCTTCATCACTCACTTCTCTGTCTTTGACCTCCTTTAGGATCCATATGTAATATTCACGTGTGCATAAGGCCTGTCGTGCACCCATAGGAATAGTTAACACTCGCTCTCATCTTCGAAGTATGATGTGGACTTGGGGTTTATCTAATCCAAATTCATACTTAAACTGCTCCATGTCAGACCGGAGTGGTATTACCTGAGTTCGCCCAAATTGGTGAAGTACTCGAAGAGGAGTGTATGGTTGTACGCCCTTTCAGCCAATAAGCTCAATGAAGTATCGGTCATCGCCTCTTACTATTGCATGAGGGGTGGACAACCAATGGAGCTTCCATTGGATGCGGTAGCTCTCGAGCTCTGTCAAGAATATTTGCCAATCTACGAATCCTACAGGGGCGGTGAAAGCAACCATTCTTCTTGGATGATTATCAATCTTGTTGCCATAACCAAGAAAACTGTCTACCACATCAGACCGTAGGTAGAAGTGTTCAATAGCCCATAATTGCAGCAAGAGGTTGCATCCCTCGAAAAATATTCGACCGTCGACGCATGCTGACAGACTCCTCATTATTTCCGCCAAGATCATAGGTACTAGGGTTTTCCTAGGTTTGCCCTCTCTTTGGGCTAAATCTCAAATCACATAACCCAAGCGTGTGTCAATCCTTCCCCTTATCTTAGGAAAAACCAGAGATCCTAATAGGGCAATGGCAAAGGCATTTAGGCGATATGTTTCCCATTCCTCAACGGAGCATTAAAATCATCAATAAAAGAGTAATAACTATCATCTCGACCAAAGCGTGAATATAGAAAGTCGAAATGAATCCACCCAAGGTCTAAAGAAGACAAGGTTGGATTTGATTTCATTCCCAAACTTTTTAGAAACTCTCTCGATGATGGCCTATATGGTACTATCATTTCACACTCGTGGTATGGCATGTCAATGAAACCACTTATCTCCTCAATCGTTGGTGTCAGGTCGAAATCCACGAATTTGAAGACCATCCTCACAGGGTCCCAAAATTCTAGCAAGGCCCTAATCAAGTGAGGGTTTGGTATGACAAAGATGAGGTAGGTAAGACCGCCCAACAACTGCCGAATTTCTCTTTCATGATCTCTCTTGATATCCATCCACCAGTTCCTTAGCTTGTAGTTTACATCTACGACCATTTGTGGATTTGGGGAGTTGAAAGTGTTCATGACTCTGCAAACAAAACAGCAAACAATTTCTAAACTCCATTTTGACAAATTTGGCTTAATTTAATTATTATGACCATATTGACACATAATTATGCGATTTGTCTAAAGGGTGTTGGGGTCCTTTAGACGATAAGGTGGCTACTAATCATGCGGATTGACACCAATGGTCAAACCACCTAGGGCTTATGCAGCATGTATGCCCTAAGTAAACTTTCTAAGAGTTGGCTTGACACGGACTTGAAAGGGGTTCTATGCGAGAAGGCTCGTGGTTTCCCGGTAGTAAGACTATCTGTTCCGTCCACGCATATGTCGACTCTCTATAATTGAGTGTTTGAAGAGAATTGGAGTAGTTGTGAGAGGTGCAAAGGCACAACATCACGGTAACAAAAAAAAAATGAAGAAGAGAGTCCCAATTGGGGGAAGTATGAGCGGAATGTCAATTTATCAAAACAGTAACATTTAGCACTTAGATTGAAAGCGGTAACATAGAGACAGTTTTAAGGAAAGCAGTAAATAAATAAATAAATACAAAAATAAGCATGCAAACACAAAAATAAATTAAGCAAATAAGGAAAGGGAATAAGGTTTAAACATGGAATACACAAATAAGGGAAAAGGGAAAAGGTGAAACATGGAATAATCAAATAAGGAAGAGGAAAAAGGACTAAATATGGAAATAACAATATTTAAGGAAAGCGAGTAAACAAGGAAAGTAAATAATTAATTAGACATGGCAATAACAAAACAATGAAATGACAGATAAAGTAAGCCCCACATAAGCACGAAACACGTAATGGTTAGAACCTAATATCCCTAGCAGAGTCTCCTAAATGTCGCGCCCCATTTTTTCTCAAAACGGGTTTTGATGCACGACCTAACAACTCTTTTGGGCTTTGGGTGGATGAAGAGTCGCCACCTAACGAATTAAGGCGTGTTAGGGCACCTATCTAACCTAGCTAATTCTAACTAAGGTCAACGAACCAGAGATCAAGGTAAGGGTTCAAATTACCTCGAAGGGAAGGTGTTAGGCATCCCTCGAAGTCAACAAATGTGGGTCCCGTCCGTATCTCATGCAATTTATGTGGGGGTTACATGTATCAATTAAGGTCACTTCATTTATTATTTTATTTAATTAGCATGATGACTAAGTGATAAATAATATTAAACAATTAAAGCCATTTAATTATTTATTTAATTAATTAAGCATGTGAAAACTAGGTGATAACAAAATTAAGCAATTAAGGGCACTTTAATTATTTTAGTTAATTAGATAGGCATGTGAAACTAAGTGATAACATAATAAATAAATATTACACAATAAATAAAGAGATGAGCGAGAGGATAGAAATTTGCACAATTAGATAGAATAAACACTTTTTATTTTTATTAAACTACCCCAAATAATTATAACAAGTAAAGGGAGAAAAGGAAAGGGAGACTCTGAAGGACTTTAGGATCAGCACTCGATTTTTCTTTATTTCGGTCGGTTTCTCGTAGGGACAGACAAAACCAAGGCTTGTCATTTAGACCGAGTCGATGTCATCATCTCCATAGGGCCTAAACTACCCCTACCCCACCACCGCATGCTTTCGTCTCTACAAGGTGCCTATCGTCCCCGCTTAAGGTCCAAGAGGCATTGGACTGCTAATAGGGTGGGTTTAGACAAAGATAAAATATAATAGGCCCACCTAGACACCAAGTCAAACAATTTGAACGAGCATTAGCACGTAAGGTCTCATATTGGCCTCTAGATTTTAATTTAAACATGCTAGCAAACACACATAAAGTGAAAGGTTTCATGCTTAGGTGTGTGAACATACAAACATTAACAATATAATTACTGAGTTTAGAGGGCAGAAAAAATATTACAAGTGTAAAAATAGTTTATTAGACTAATTTAATTAGTTATTAATTTAAAATGGGGCACTTTATAATAACGCGAATGGGCAAAATATTTAAAGCAATAGCAAATAATTAAGGCTAAAACTTATTTTTTATTTGCAGCAGTTTAGTAGATGCTTTAAAAAAACCAGTAGCTGATTTTTCTTACGCAGCAAGATTATGATGCAAAGGATAATATTAAAGTAGACCTGAATTGGAGCAACAAGTAGCAGATGCAAAGAAATGACTTGATTAATTTATTTATTTATTTAAATTAATCTGTTATGAAACAATAGCAGAACAATGCATAAAAGTAGCTTAGTTATTTAATATGCTGACAATCGACAGATTTATTTTATGGCTGAAAATTATTGTAAATGCTGAACAATGAACTGAAATATGCTACAGATCTATTTCAATTATTTAACATGCTGGAAGATTATTTATCTTATTATCTTATTTTAGTGTCAACAATAAATATATTGCAGAAAACTATTCAAAACAGGTTTATTTAAATTTTTAAACATGCTGAAAAATTACTAGTAGTCTATAGACGTACTATTCAAGTTAACATGCTGACAAAATTTAAACTACTAATATGCTACAACTTATTAACAGACTGAAATTAATTAGAGCTCAATTAATTAACAAATTAAGTTATTAAAACATGCTGAAATTATTTATTGATTAACTAGCATCAGTTTAATTAGCTGAATCCTATAGGCATGCTTTTCTAATGACAAACTAAATTTATGAGCATTCATGGGCATTTTATTGACATACAAATATTTAATCCAATCCTACAGGCAGTCATCTAAATGGCAAAAAAATATTTCTTTGTAGGCAATACTGAAAATTAAGCCTATATGCATGAATTTCTAACCCTTTAACATGCTGAAAAAATAATTAAACCTATGGGCATGATATCTAAGAAGTGGCAAAAACAAACTAGAACAAACAAGTTGTTATAAATACCAATGTTTAATCTTTATTTTATGCATAAAGAAGTTGATCGATGGGTCACATAAAGCAAGGAATATGCATCATTTATTAGTTAGAATGAGCGGGTATACAAATTAAGTAAATAAATTGCAATGGATAGTTAAAGCATTTGAACACGTTATAAATCTTAAACTATAATTAGACAAGTTTAAATGGGTGATCAAACAATGATAACTTCATTTTTATTTTAGTTAAGATCTAAGTGAAACTATTAAAACGAATTGTCAATCAATCACAATTCTATAGGCGTGCTTTCTAACACAAATAAATTACGAAAAAAATAAATAAAACAAGTAGCATATAAATCCCTCTCCCCTTCAGACGATGCCCCCAAATTATATCATATATATATAGAGTTAGAGTTAGTAGTTTATACAAATTATTTCAAAAACAATAATATACAAAAAATATATATATATATAAATTAAGTAAATTCGGCTCGTCTGGCAACTCTTCTAAATCTTAAACATTTAGATCAAGATCCTGCTAAGACAAAAGAACAATACCACCAGATACATATAAAAGTATATATGCATAATAAAATATTATTCATATACATGTAGACCCACAATTATTTAAGCAAACCATCACATAGGAGAAAAGGTGAAGAGAACTAATTCGGATGTTCCCCTTTTATTTGTTCATACACAAAATAACAGATGCAAGGTAAAAATTAAACTAATGAGGTAGAACTAACCGATTATGCAGAAAGTTTATCAGCAATGAAGACCCAATTGATTCGATATTAGACCCGAACACAGCAAAATCGAATAAAGCAACCCTTAGAATGTTTACCGGATCTTTTATTTCTTTAAAGTAGAGAGTAATATGTTTTTCTTTTCTTAGAATTAGTCTGTGAGCAAGTTCGGGGTCTTTAACTAATGAAAGGAAGGGTCATTTATATACTACTAGAGTACAGACCAAATAAGGGAGGGAATTAAAAGGGAATCAATTAATATTTTCCTTATTTTAAAAGAGCCATAATTAGATTTATTTTAATTTAATTTTACCAAATATAAACAAGTAGGAAAATCGGTTGAGCTTAATTAAGGTGAGAAAATAACCACTAACATATATTTTCCTTATTAAGAAGGAAGTCAAAAACTCAGATTTTTAAAAAATTATTATTACCAAATAATGAGCAACTAAATATGGCAAAGAAACGATTAAGAGTTTTCAATAGTGCAAGAACCGGTTGGAAATAAATATTTACCTAATATTAAATTACCATAAGTAAACAAATAAGCATCAATCAAGAAATATTATTTTCCTTTAAGAAAAGGAAGAACCAAATCAGATTTATTAATTTTATTTTATTTTATTTTTTTACCGAAATTAAACAAGTTAGAATCTATCTAAAACTAAGGCACCTAAAATCAAATAACACCGCCAATCAAATATTGCATATCATCAACCAAAAGGAAAAAAATATTATTTTAAGAAGGGCCATATCACGGCTCAAACCAATATTACAAATTAACATCCTTGCATATTTTATCAAGAAATAAATACGGCAATAGCATCAATACAATGTAATTAAGGTAAAGAAATCAATTAAGGTCACCATATTATCTATAATATTATTCATTTGAAGACACTTTAAGATGACTATTCAAGGGAAGGAATAAATTTACAACTCCAATCGCTTACCATAGTAAAACGATGAGCAAAAGGGTAGGAATCAATTATTTCAGCATAGAGGACAACTAAATAAGTCCAAATCAGCGACTAGAGGAAACAATCAAAATGGTAAATTAAACATTTGTTATCAACATTATCAAATCAATTTACGAGAGCAAGTATTAAGGTGCCAATCACAAAGGCCAATCAATAAGATAAAGAGTGTGCAATTAACATTATAATAATCAAACTCCAAAATTAATTCGATAACATTCTACACTATAACTAAGCTAGACAATCAATTTCAACATGGTGTAAAGTCGATTAAGGAATGAAAAATATGCAAAGATTAGTGGACAATAAAATTTAGATTAAAACTAACTGTTGAACAGAATCAGTGAGAGTTGTATCCAATGCAAGCTCAAATAGCTTTCAACCCAAGAATTATGAACAATTGTATATTACTAAAACATCATATACTATAACAAGCATAATAAAACAGCAATAAGAAATTATACGCACAAAAGAAGAAAAAAAATATATATATATGAATCACTTAAAAGAGGAAACAGAGGGAGTCACGATTTTAGAAGAAATACCGGAGACGAGATCCATTTTCAAACTGACCCAAACCTTGTCTTTCGCCGGAACTCGCTTGGTCGGAGCTGCTGCTGACTGATGTTGCATTCACTGGAGCTGCGACTGCTGCCCGTTCACTGTCTTCTCGCTGGTCGTAGTTGCTGACGCTGCTGGTCGCTGGTCGGAGAGGCGGCTACTGCTGCTGTCTCATCGAGCTGCTGGTCGGAGTGCTGGTTGCTGCTCGATGGAGTTGCTGGTTGCTGCTGCTTCTCCTCGTGCTAGCTGCTGCTGCCAGTGTTGCTGGCAGCTTCTGCTGCTGTTTCTCGCCGGAAGGGAGGAGAAACGAGAAAGATGAGATGGAGAAGAAGGGAGGAGAGGGAAGGAGAAGAGAGCAACGAAGAGAGGGAGAGAGAAACGGCTTCCACCAGCAGGTGGTGGCAATTTTCGCCGGTGAAAATGGAGAAGAGAGTTGAGAGGTGGTGGCGGCTAGTTTGAGAGGAGAGGAGGAGATGAATGAATTGAATTTTAGGGGTTAGGTTCTTTTAGGTTAAAATTAGGAGATAAAGCTTGGATGGATCCGGACCCTTGATTTCAATAAGATGTAAGGCTGAGATTTAATTTAGAAGATGGACGGTTAGGATTAAAAATAAAAATGGTCTTGAGAGTTGAATTGGAATGGCCAAAATTGAAATAAGTATTGGCTAGAATTGAAATGAAAGGTGGCTATAATTGAAAGACATTATAAACTAAAAAGGTTGTAATTGAAAGAAAATTAGAATAGAATGGGTTGGAATTTAAATGATTTTGAGGAAATTTTAAGAAATGCTATTCAATTATAATACTACAAATATTATAATATTTTTTATATAATTAACATCACTTAAATTTTAAACATATGAATAAAATAATTATTTTGAGTTTTACTAATAATTTTTTAAAAATATCTTAATAATATTTATGATAATTTTATAAAACACACATACTAAAATGTACAATTTTTAGACAAAATCAACTAAAATTTTAGAACTCAAAATATATTTTTTAAAAACGTATTTAATCGGATAGCATTTCCAAAATTGTTAAAGGTCGGTCAAAATTGGGTGTCAACACTAAATAATGAAAATTAGAGTAGCATGACCCTCCTAAACAATGGAATTAGTTTAACAGGACCCTCCTAAACAATGGAATTAGTTTAACAGGACCCTCCTAAACAATGGAAATTAGAGTAGCAAGACCTTTCTAAACAATGGGAATTAGCATAGCAGGAACGTCCTAAACAATGAGATTAGTGTAGCAGGACCCTTCTAAACAATGAGAATTAGTGTAGCAGGACCCTCCTAAGCAATGGAAATTAATGTAGCAGGACCCTCCTAAACAATGGGAATTAGTGTAGCAGGACCCTCCTAAACAATGAGAATTAGTGTAGCAGGACCCTCCTAAACAATGATATTTAGATTAGCAGGACCCTTCTAGACAATGGAATTAGTAGGACCCTCCTACATAATGAGATTTGGTTACTTTCTGCTAGGATAAACACTTCCTAGTCTGAGACCATTAATTTTTATTTTTCTCCTAGGATAAGCACTTCCTAATCTGAGTTTATTATTTTATTTATTTATTTATTTTAATTAGCTAATAACTCACAAAACTTTTCGAGTGAAAACTGGGGCAAAATTTCTGTTTATTTCTTTTGTTTGTGATGGTTTTCAGGTTTCTTTAAGCGAAACATGGATTTGAAATTCAAGAACAAACTTTCAATTTTTTTCAGAATAATCAATGACCATGATAGCCAGAATCAACTTCTTCAATGCATGTAGCAGCTTGACTTCCTGACATCTATTTCTATTCAGCTTCTGACCAAGAAAACATGTAGTCATTCAAGAACATATTCAAATTTTCATTTTTGAAGAGTGCCAAAAGCTCACTATAAGCGGCAAGTTAAGCCTCAATCCAATTCAAGATCAAGATACTCACCCAAAAATCAAGGTGATATTTGAAAGTCAAGACACAAGTGAAGACTCAAGAGAAGCAGTATAGATACGAGCTTGTACTTTTATTTTCCTTTTGACTATTAGCTTTCATTATTTTTATGTAAGGATAGGAATAGAGACTTGGAGCCTCGATGAAACCTCACTTAACTTCAAACTCATGACCTTATCTCCTTGAACTACATGTGACCTGATTCCCTTATAACCCGGGATATGTAGGATATCCAAAACCAAGACTCGATCACATAAATTTTTCCTTCAAATACAAGTTCGGTCAAAATTTATCACGTTATCTACTTCTTTGTCAGAAAGCCCTTCGTATTTCCAGTAAAAGAGGGGTAAATTGTAGACACGTAATTTTTGACTGAACCTAAAATTTTACACCATTTTTAGAGCTTAAATATTTTTATAAATCTAAATTAAATATTTTGATTTTTATCTTATTTTTATTAAGTTTATTTTAAAAGATTTGAAAACAACAAATTAAAAGATTTGAAAACAACAAAAATAGAATCACTTTTTAAGGTAAGTTTTATTTTTAATTGTTTAAAAAAAGAAATGAAAAGTTACAAAACAAAATATATATTTTCTTTTAAATTAGATGTAATAAATAAACTTGTGTTTCATAATTATATTTTTTAATTAGCCATTCAGTATTTTTAATTAGTTTAAAACAATTGATATTTTATTATTATAATTTTGTAAATATAAAAAATTACCCATTATCCTCACCACTATCCATTACCCTCTCCCATTACCCCAATTCCACTTCACACTACCCACCTACACCACTACTACACCTATAACAACAATCAGCCACACTACTCTACAGGGGACATACGTACACAACTATCAACAATACAGAGGAGAAAGAGGAAAATATACAACCAACATACATACGCACAGACACAACACATCACACACAAAAACGTACAGGAAAACATAAGAAGAAAAATTCAGCAACATACTTATCCTCTCACACATACAACATACGCATTCCTCTTCGTATTACATATATATATTTTTCCTTTTCACTCAAAAACAAAGGTTGAATTCGAGGTTTATTTTTGCAGTTTCAAGTTCGTGGCTCCTAATTGTTAGTCCTTTCTTCTCGTGAACTAATTTTCACAAGAGGTAACACTTATTTATATTCTATTTTTGTATGGCGTTATGCCATGATTGTACAAGATTTGATTTCAATATATTACAGTTGTTCAGATTTCGTATGTGTTTAATTTGTTAATATTCTTTAATATTATAATATTTAAATATATGTGAACCTGTTATATCCTTAAGTTTAGAATAAAATTTGTATAATATGATAATTATTCATTGTATACTAAAAAAGGGGTATGATATTTACTTATTTTTATCGGGTGTGTGGATGCTATATTCTACTTTTATAAATTAGTTGAGGTTTTGATAAGATACATTTCAAATTTTTGTGTTAATTGTTCTCCTGTACGTATGCCTATTAGTTTATTTATGTGGATTATTATGGATCATTTTCTGGTATAATAATGATTATTAGTAGGTGGTATAATTGACATCAACTTGTATTAATTGTAGTTTGACTTATGTTATTTTGCTGGGCACAATGGTATACTATATTGATTTTATTTGATTTTGTTTTAATAGTGAATTTGTTCATAAAAAATAATAATCTAAATAGGGTACTAGTATTTATTGACTTAGTGTTTATTGTATATGTCTAACTCCTTAAGAATAAGGATGTTTCCTATGTAATAAATGTTCATAGTATAGTTTTATTTCATAATTATATAAGACTTGATTCCAATATTATGAAATTGCTCAAAATTTATGTGTATTTAATTTTGATATTATAATGTTGAAATGTAATTGTTTAAATCTTACATATCACTAAACAATGAAGATCTTTAGAATGTTGAAACTATTTATTCTAATATTTAAGGAAATATTTTTAATGTTGTATATTGACAACTATTATAAGAATAACTCATTATGTATTAGAAAATATTTTTTAAAATTTTTTTGTTAGTTCATGTAACAATAATAATTAAATTTCATCTCAATTAAGAATGTGATTCCACATCTTTTTGAGATACTTAAGAAACTCAAGGATGCAGTTACGCACATTGGCCAAATTCAAGGATGCCGTTACGCACCTTTGCCAAATTATTTTAATAATTAAACTTTCATTAATTCAAATCAATAGGTGTAAATAGGAATTATTAAGTGTGAGGTACTCGAGAGGAAAAGGCAGTTATGCCTCTAAATGTCAAGACCAAGAATGCGGTTACGCATCTATATTCAGACTAATAAAAATTCAACAATAAAATAAGTAAATCATGGCCTACAAAAAATATATACAAAAAATGGTTAAAATAAGTAAAAGTTAATAAAAGAGACCGTGCTAGAACCACGAGACTCGAGGGATGCCTAATACCTTCCCCTCGGTTAACAGAATTCCTTACCTGAATTTCTAGTTCGCAGACCAAATAAAGAGTCATTTCCTTCTGATTAGGGATTAAATAAAAATGTGACTTGGAACACCACAACTTAATTCCAAGTGGCGACTCTGAAACAAATAAAATGATCCCTTAATCAATACCATCACTAAAATTGGAAAAATACTTTCGCCGTGCGCGAAAAGGAGTGTGGCAGTGACCATCTGAGATATGGCATGGTCATTGCATTATCTTAGTTTCATATTAGCACGTATCATGTCATGTTTATTGCATTTCTCCATGTGATGTACATTGCTAGTACTGACCGCATAAATTCTTGTGCTTATATTAGTTTATAATATAGGTGTTGACACTCCATATAAAACTCGTGGTTAGTGCATATTCTTTTCAGCCTACACATATATTGGTGAGTCCTCATGGTTCGACTTACTTATGATAGAGACTCATTCAGACATTAATATTTTCACATTAGGAGTCTTGCATGTATTCCGATTTTCCATATTTTGAAGAGATTTCATTTGAGACTTTTATTCCACTTATTTCTTTGTTTTAGTTATGTTGTTATCTTAGTGTCATGTTATGCCATGTGGTTTGCTTGGGGTCTCTCAGGATTATAGGCACTATGTCCCGTCAGGGAGTAGTCTTGGATCGTGACACTACTTTCCTTACAAAAATAACTTCAATGACAAATCTATATATTGGTTGTCTGTTTTAAAAACTCGAGCTAAACAGAGCGGAGAGGGGTTTAATAGGACAACACCGAATCGGGGAAAAATAGAAAACAATTAAACGGGCAGGACATATTCAATCTATGACTTCACCTGCCCTGCCCCACCGTACCCTATTGTCATTCCTATAATTAATATCATATTTATGGATAATTTTTGTATGTCTCTAGATAAAACTATAAATACAGGTATTAGAACACATATTATACACATTTGAAATAAGAAAATTATCTTATATAATTCTTCTTATTTTCATTTTTATATTGTTATTCTGAACTTAATCTTACAATAACCTATTTTTTTCGGATGATATTTAAGAGGCACAATAAATGTGAAAAGATGATGTACATTTGCATAATATTTAGAGGATGATATGCTTAAGAAATTACACAATAAAACAAGTTATAGTTTAGTATGCGTATCCAATTTTAGCACCAATGACAACACTATCAATGTAACCTTAAAACATGTTGTAAAATCTTTAAGAATTATAACCACAAGTTTGTAAAATTGATATGGATCACGACAGAGGTTGCGATATATCATTTGATAGAGCATAGTGTGACTTCATCCAAGTAATAAACTTTTCCAGATGTCTTTCTTAAAAAGATATCAGTATAAATGATTTTCTAGTCCATTTAGACATTTCTTTTTTGTTTTACATTTTTTTTTCATAAAAGATCTTTACTTTTACGCATAAAAGATCTGAAAAAGATCATTTTTCTTCTATTCAAATAGTAAAAGGCTAAGAGATTTAATTTTCTCAAAGATTAATATTACAATTTTAATTTGGACTTGGATTCTACACTTTTGCAATTACAGTCAAAGCTCGCGTGTTACAATGACGTTTCACAATAACGTCTTATTTTCTTCAAAATTGATTTTTCATTAGTATTTACTTTTCTATAACAACATTCAACATATAACAACAATGACATTCATTATAGCAATTTTTTTTGTACAAAATACATTATGTGTATAAAAATATATTAAAATATTTATAATAATTATCATTAATGTCATACACAAAATAAATTTCAAGTATAAAGACCTAAAAAGAAAGAAAAATGTATTTAAATAGTGACGACATTTATCTTTCTTTATATTCATATTCTTTCTAGTTTGCATTATTTGTTTATAAGCCAAATGGGATCTACCATCAAATGTTAGTAAACATAATATATAACGGCACCTCATTGTAACAATAATAAAACTTTCAATTGTCACTGTACAGATGTAATTTTAACTTAGACTTGGATTCTCCATTTCAACTTGAACTCCTCAACTAATGGAATACTTTTATGTTCGTGAACATATATGGAATGAAAGAGGGAAAGAATAGAAAGATTCATTGGCAGGGGAGTTAAGAGTTCTTTTTCAAATGTTCATATATTCTCTTAGACCTTTAATACTGTGTATATAAATAACTATCTCGGGGGTGTAAACCACTGCAGCAGTCGAAATTGTTCATACAAGAACACGAATCAGAGACATAACAATCAACTCCAAAAGATAAAACCGACTGAGTATAAACAAGTACACGGGGATACAATTTACTTTATGAATAAAAGGGCAACAAGAATTGAGGGGAAAACCAAATTATCCAAACAGTTAATAACTGAAGTTTTACTACAAGTCAAACAAACAAAAATAATCAAGATATTTGAGAAATGATCTGCTGGTGCATTCTTGGGTCAGCAGAAGCAACAACATTAAACCCGTCTTTTGGAATGGAAGACGCTGGAGAAGGCTGCCAAGAAAGTTGATTTCCTTGCCAGTCAGTTATAATCCCCCCTGCACCCTCCACCATAGGAATTAGCCCTAGAAAACTACATGGATCAACAGCACTATCAACAACGACTTGCAACATTCCAGCAGCCAATTCAGTGTAAGTAACACAAGTGCATTGAAAAAAGTTTCTCCAACCTTGTATGCCAGCAGACCATATGCAACTTTAGCATCTTTATTGTAATCGGGGTCCTTGATATCAACATATGCTTGTCCCAAGTTTTCGCAAACTCGACTTCTCACGTGCACCCCATTCCTAGTAGTGATGCAATCCCTCCTCCCAACGGTTTTGATTCCTGCTATGGGGTTATTGATCCAACCAATGACTGGTTTTCCATTGTGAAGTACAGCTATCAATGTGCCAAATGTAGGCAATAGTCCACTTGGTGTACCATTAATTGGATCCAAAACCCAAACAAATTCTGGAACTACTGTCCCATCACAGTTACTCCATCCACTCAGTTTCGAGTACACAGTATGGCAAGGTAAATCTTTTAGGATTATAAAGATCATAGCAGTATCTACTTCAGCAGCAATGCTTTTCCAGCACAAAAAAATAGTATCGGATGTGTTAAACACATTGCCCCGAGCGAAAATAGTGTCGTAAAATGATTTATCTAGCAATGTCAATAACCTTGTTGGCAACATCAGCAAGAAGATCTAGTTTGGTGTTGCTGACCAGCGAAGGTTCTCTTTTGCTAGTTGTCAAAGAGTAGCTCGAACTCGTCATGTTTCTTCTATCTAATAATCAATATATATGTAGGGGGATAGCATTAGATTCAGGATTTAAACGCAGTAATCATCTTCATATTTCTAAGGGAAAAGGGTCTGATATACCCCTTAACTTTGTCATTTAGAGCTGATATATCCATCTTTATGAAAGTGACTCATATATACCCCTAATTATATACAAATGGCTCACATATACCCTTTTTCTCTAACGGAAATGAAAAAAATTAATTTTAGTTTAATTTTTATATTATTTTTAAAATATATATATAACCCCATAATGGGTATATTTAATCCTCGTCAAACATTTTTTTTGTTTCAATGACTAATTTAGATTTATTATTTTGATGGTCAAATTTATTTATGTTTCACTAATATTCTTGTAAAACTTGTTATAGATGACCAATTTTTTTTTCTTCAAATACAAAAATTAAATTACAATATAGAAAAAAAATAGTTTTAAATATAATATAGCCACAAAAAAATAGTTTTAATTTTTTTTCTTTACAATAAGGAATGAAAGAAAAAAATAAAATAAGAATAAGAAACTCAAATAATGATAATCAAAAAAGTTAAAAAAATAATTTATGTACGAAAAAGATTAAAATATACCTGAACTTTGCTAGAAGAATCATATATACCCCTAAATAATTTTAAAAAAAATTTAAAGTCAAAAATATAAATTTAAAACTAATTTTTTCACTTCCGTTAAATGAAGGGTATATGTAAGCTCATTTTGTAACGGTAGAGGTATATGTAAGCCGTTTGTATAACGGTAAGGGTATATATGAGCCATTTTCATAACGAGGGACATATCAACTCCAAATTGCAAAGTTGAGGGGTATATCAGGTCATTTTCCCTATTTCTAATAAACAATAAAGATATGTGAGGAGACAATGTTAGATTCATGATTTAAACAAAGTCGAACTTTTAACTTAAAGAAATCTCAAGGTTATAGTTGTGATTTCAAAAGTTGAACAATCTCGGATCTATTCTTGTTTTAGAAAGATTATTTAAAGATGTTCTGTTCAGAATGGCAACATACTGGACAAAATCAACAACTATTCAACAATTTGGTCACAAGTTTAAGAGTGATTTGAGACCTGTTGAGAAAGGTTTTGCTAACAAAGTTTTAACTGGTGGCATAATGGAAAATTTGTAGGAGACTATTAATTAAAAAAAATACTACAAGAAAAGATGGTGTTTTTCTTTGTTGAGAACTAGTTTTGAAGCCCTTAACAGCAAGGGAGGGCCAGCCAGTGTACAGATACAGAGAGATGCAGGTCCAATAATAATACTATGTAATTAATTTAAAGTTCCAAAAACCAAAAGAGAAAAAAAAGACAGTACAAGCTTACAGTGTTTCCGTTCTGACGGAAAAAGTGGCGACGAAGTCAGGTGCCCGGTCGAGAATTCCAGCGGAAGAGGTGATTCGTCTGGTGGAACGAATCACAGATCGTTGTAAGAGTAGGTTAAATAGAAGATCGAACATTTAAACTAGTTCTAAACCAGACCAATCCCAATTTGTCCCGGCATTTAAGATGAGTTTGCCGGAATTACACCTTTTAATTTAGACTAGTATATATAATTTAAAATGTGATAATTTTATACTTAAAAATAACTAATAAAATGTATTATGCACTTAATAATACCAAGAACTTAAAATTACATTGACAACTAATTTTATCCTAAAAATGACACGTGGTTTTTTGTGATGCATGTAGATTTTTAATTAATATTTATTTTTTTATTTTAATGATAATTAGTATAATACTCTTAAAAAAACACAAATTTAATTGACAAATCTTTTTATTTAAACCTCCCAACTTTCACTCAGAAAACTGAAAAAAAAAATAATAATATGAATGTCATTCTTGGCCAAATCGATGCAATACTATTATTTTTTGTAACAACTTCAACTATTTTAGAGATGCTAACGGATCATAATTAGAGGCATTATACTTATTTTATTCAGGTATTCAACTTAAATAAAATATTCATTATACTTTATCTTTCTAATATACCAAATATCAAATGAATCAAAACTTACATTTATTTTTCTAATTCTCTAAATTTTTCACCATGATACATAAACTTAAAGGATGTTTTTCACTTTCATGTGCCACTTACTCCTATTTTTTCTTTATCTCAACATTGAGCAAAAATCTGATGGTATAATATAATTATTAAAAGTCGATCAAAAATTAAAAACAATAGATATAAAAATATATAAGAGGATAAGAAGAAGAGATTCGTCTTATTTTTTAAAATGTGGGAAGATTATTATTTTTTTTAAAAAGGGTAAAGTTATCTTCTTCTTTTTTTGTTGTTTAAAATGAAAATATTTTCAGATTTAAAATATTTTAAATTTCAGATTATAAATTAACTTTGTTAATTGAATATGAATTATGTTTTAAAAAACTCCATCGTGCATAAATATTCTTCTCCTTTAAACAGATTTTAAGATATTTAAATATTTTTAATTTTTAATTTCAGATTTTAAATTAATTTTGTTTATTACTTAGTTAATATTTTTTTTGTTCCTTTTTTTATTTTAATTTAAGTATTTCCTTACTAAATTATTTTATATAAATATTTCTCCTAGTATATATTTATTTTTTTCCTTTCCAGACATAGAATTTATGACGCTGACATCAACATCTTTGTTTTATCTTCTTCATTGCTAATAACACCCTATTTTCAATTCAATGATTGATAACCATCTGAAACATAACATTTTAGAATTTCAAAATATTTGTAATATAAAAAGTAAGTTTTTCGTGAAAAGAATTCTTTCAAAGAAGCATAAATTACCATTAGTTTCATCAGACTAATAATTGTATCACTATTGTATTCTTTGATTGGATATTGACATATATAGAAAATCTCCTTCACTAATGAAGGATTGATCCCTCCTTGGATGTGTCTTACTTTGATATATATATATATATATATATATATATATATATAAGAGATCGAATGTAAGATAGTTAAAGAGAAAACTAATCATATATAGATAACCATGATAATATATTATATCAAAAAACTCATAATTTGAACTATCATAGATTTTTTCAATATGAAAAATAAATTCACAGAACCTCAAGAAGACAAAAGGAGAAGAAGTGGGTGGGGTTGGTTTAGAAGAAGTGGGGTAGTTTATTTATAGGATAATTATGCATTAAGAAGTCATTCATTATGAGAAGTTAATAAATCGTTGATAAGAAGTTGATCAATTTGAAATTCAAAAATCATCAATCAGATAAGGATTAGGATCAATTCAAATTTAAAAATAAAATATATCATTTTTGTATATTTTTAATATTTTCAATTTTTTTGGGGGGAATTTTATTTTGAAAATTGATACCAGGAAAAGAATTTTATGTGTGACTGTCATTTGGAACATTTCTAAAAAAATATTATTATTATTATTATTATTATTAGTTAAGTTTGTAATTTTTATTTTTATAATAATTTAAAATTTGAAATTATTCCTTAGGGCATCTCCAACCCAATCCTCTATTTTACTCTCCAAATATAGAGTTCTCTATTTTTTCAGACAACCAACTCCATCCCAATTCTCTATTTTACTCTCTAAAAATGAATCTTTTTCTCTCTCCTCAATATTATATTATTATTTCTATTTCATTCTTATTTTCTTATTTCATAATATAAATCCTTTATTTCTTTTTTCCCAAATAATTACTTTATATAATTTTTAATATGATATAAAATTGTTTTTTATTCTAAATTTTTAAATAACATAAATTGCAAGAAAATATACATTATGTGCGGATAGGTTTTAAAATTGCGTAAAATGAATTATAAATTCAAACACATGAGATGCATGTATTAGATTGTTGTATACATTATGTGCGGATAGGTTTTACTCGATTAATATCTACATATAATTTTATTTATCTAAAATAACTTTGAGATAACTATGAGAATCTCATCCTACGGTTAAAAATATGATGAAATTCATCCAATAGTAAAAATCAAAATTACATTATATCCTATTTATCTACATAGTAATTTTATTTTATCTAGAAGTAATTTTTTGAGATAAGGATGAAAATCTCATCCTATGGTTAAAAATATAGTGAAATTCATCCCATGGTGAAAATGAAGATTACACTATCGTATTAATATTTATAGATAATTTTTACTTATCTAAAAAAAATTGAGATAAGGATGAAAATCTCATCCAATGGTTAAAAATATAGTGAAATTCATCCCATGGTAAAAAGCAAAACTTACATTCTATATATAATATATGTAGAAGTCTATTCTTGTCATAAAGGCAAGATAGGACACTCACATTTCCAGAAAACAACTAAAAAATGCCTCGATCATCTGGATACTCTCTCAATGAGGATAAATTATTATGTCAAATCTATGTAGACATATCTCAAGACCCGATCACCGGCATATGCCAATCCTATGATCAGTTTTGAGTTCGAATTGAACAAAGCTATAATAATTTAAAGGAAGAATCATGGATATATCGCAATAAGAAATCATTGCAGTGTCGAATAGCCTTAGTTGAGAAGGCAATAAGAAAATTAAGTGGATGTATTAGACAAATAGAAAATTTGCATCCCAGTGGTGCTTCAGATATAGATATTGTAAGTGACTATTTTCTAACTACTTATAATATATTTATATATATTTACTTTTATACAATTTTGATTCATATTTTTGCAGATTAATCAAGAAAAAATGCTACTTATGCAAGAACCAACTTATAAAAAAGGTTTTAAGTTTGATCATGTATGGAATCTCATGAAAGATTTTGAAAAGTTTAAGGATATCGACATCGGAAAGAAAAAAGTTCGAGGCCAAGGCTCTACTTTGCAATCATCGGAGTCCGAGGCTCCTAATCCTACATCACCTATAGTATCATCTCCTAACTTATCATCTTTTTCACTTAATTTAAATGAGAATTTTTAAGGTCATTACACTTCATCTGAACGACCTATTGGGGTGAAGAAATCAAAAGATGAAGGTCTTTCGTCAGCTATGAAACTTTTTGAAATCGAAAATAATCGACTTGGGAAGATGTTATCAGAGTCTGCTATCCAAACAACAGGACGGCGAAAGGCTAGATAGATATATCAAAGCCAAGGAATTTAGAGACGAAACTAAAATTTTAATGAAAAATTTAGAAACTAATAGTGATCCAAATATTCGTGATTACCTGCAACGAGAACAACAACGAATACTTGAAAAAAGAAATCGATAATCACAACCGCAGTCACAACCACAATCGCAACAATTCTCGGAATCATATCCTATTTTTTTTCCGAATAGTGCTAAATCTGGAAATGACCTACCGAATTTCTAAATTATTGTTGTGATCAATTAATTATTATGTTATGTATTGTATTTTATCTTGTATTAAATTTATTATGTTATGTATTATATTGTATTGTTATCTTGTATTTAAATTATTATGTTATGTATTGTATTGTTATCTTGTATTTAAATTATCATATCATGTATTGTATTTTTAAATTAAATATTTTCATCTTGCTATTTTAATTTTGCTTATTCTTTATAATGAAAATTAATAATAAAATAAAAGTTTATTAGTCACGAAAATTAGAAAAAAAAAATACTATTAATTTGAAATTAAAATAGTATATATTAAATAATATTTTTTAAAAATATTATATTACATTTAAAAAAGAATTATGAATATTATATATTTAATTAATGGAATTAAATGTAAAATAATATGTTAATTAGAAAGTAATAGAAATAATATTAAAATAATGAAAAAGTGAAATAGAGAGTGTGAATAGTAGTTCTCCAAATTTGGAGAACTACTATTCACCTCTCTATAAATGGAGTGTCGCGCCCCGTTTTTCGCAAAACGGGTTCTGGTGCACGACCTAACAACTCTTTTGGGCTTTTGGAGGGATTGAAGAGTCGCCACCTAACGAATTAAGACGCGTTAGAGCACCTATCAAACCTAACTAAATCTAGCTAAGGTCAACGAACCA
This sequence comes from Solanum verrucosum, assembly GCF_900185275.1. Taxonomy (NCBI): domain Eukaryota; kingdom Viridiplantae; phylum Streptophyta; class Magnoliopsida; order Solanales; family Solanaceae; genus Solanum; species Solanum verrucosum. The sequence continues at coordinate 355,200 of NW_026020257.1, forward strand.
GAGATTAGGGTAAAGGTTCAAATTACCTCGAGGGGAAAGTGTTAGGCATTCCTCGAGGTCCACAAATGTGAGTCCCGACCGTGTCTCATGCAATTTATGGGGGGTTACAAATAGCAAGTATGGTCACTTCATTTATTGATTTATTTAATTAGCATGACTAAGTGATAACTAATATTGAACAAATAAGGGCATTTAAATTACTTTAATTAGTTTATCATGCATAGCTAGGTGATAACATGAAATTAAGCAATTAAGGACACTTTAATTATTTTAGTTAATTAGATAGGCATGCGAGACTAAGTGATAACATAATAAATAAATATTACACAATAAGTACAGAGATGAGCAAGGAGATAGAAATTTGCACAATTAAATAGAATAAACACTTTATTTTTATTAAACTACCCCAAATAATTATAACAAATAAGGGAGAAAAGGAAAGGGAGACTCTGAAGGACTTTAGGATCAGCACTCGACTTTTCTTTATTTCGATCGATTTCTCGTAGGAACAAACAAAACCAAGGTTTGTCACTTAGATCGAGTCGATGTCATCATCTCCATAGGGCCTAGATTACCCCTACCCCACCACCGCATGCTTTTCGTCTCTAAAAGGTGTCTAACGTCCCCACGTAAGGTCCAAGAGACATTGGACTGCTATTAGGGTGAAATTAGACAAAATAAAATATAATAGGCCCACCTAGACACCAAGTCAAACAATTTGGACGAGCATTTAGCATGTAGGGTCTCATATTGGCCTCTAGATTTTAATTTAAACATGCTACCAAATACACATAAGGTGCAAAGGTTTTCATGCTAAGTGCGTGCATGCAAACAGGCGAGCAAACAAAATAATAATATTAATGAGAGGGCAGAAAGATACGCCATAGTGCATAATCTATACTTTATCTCAGTTGAATTTAGGCGGCCAAACATTTATTCTATGCAAAAGACTAAAATTTTGAGCAAGCTTTAATCAAGTCAAACTAATTTAAAGTAGCATACTTCAAAAGACATACAGAATGTAATTATTAATTAGATTTAGGTGAATGGGAAAATGGATCATGAGATACAGGACATATTTTCAGAATAGTAGCATGTCAAATTATTAATGCGGATACTTATTTAAATAGCAGTCAATTTATTAAATGCAAAATTTAATCAATAAATAAATTTAAATGGCAAATCAACTAATTATGATACAGAAAATTGGTTAAGTTGGACAGATTTTAAAACGATCACGCTACAAGCAAAATTGATTTAATTTTATTTTTATCTAAATGGGGGGATAGATTATAGCATGCGGGCAAATGAATATAAGTTTATTCTTAAATGGCGGAGAAAATTATATCACAGAATTGTTAGCAATGGCAGAAAATATGCAGCACAATTATTTTAATTATTTAACGTGCTAAGAAAGACTATAGCAGGCTGTTTTAATTAAACCGATTGATCTTATTTGTTAAATTCTATCAACATGGTTACTATGTGAACAATGCTAAAAAAAAAGTAGGTATGACTTCTAAATGAAAACATGTCATTATTAAGCATGGTTATTAACACATTATCATTAATTCAAGACTCAAATTACTTAACATGCTGATCTTATACATTAAACTCTACAGACGTGATTTCTACTTTCAAATATATCAAAACTTATTTAGATCCTATAAGCATAATATCTGGGTCATTTCTGATGTAAAAAACACGCTATTCAGCCAATCATTTATTTTATATAAAAAGAAAATTAATTATGCAAATAAAACACAGTGATAAGCACGTAAAAGGTTATACATCACTTTATTATTATAAAACTGATTATTAGGTAGATTAGAGATTTATTTTATTATGTGATTAACATAAGCAAAATGATCGATTAATTCATGCAAGCGAATAATCAATTTTGAAATGGTTCTGTAGTGAGAAATCACCAAGTAACATAGTAAATAATCACACTCCTATAGGCATGCTTTCTAACAACAAATAGATGCGATAAAGTAACAAGTAGCACGTAAATCCCCTCCCCCTTTAGACGATGCCCCCAAATTATAACATATATATATAGAGTTAGAGTTAGGAGTTTATATGAATTATTACAAAATAATAACATACAAAAATAAATAAATAAATATAAATTGAATAAATTCGGCTCGTCTGGCAACTCTTCTAAAACTTGAACCTTCAAGTTCAAAACCTGTTAAACTAAAAAAAGGGCAACATTCCACAAATATGACTAGTAAATATAGCATAAATTCCACATATTATCAATACAAGTTAAATCAAAGAAGGGCAAATGCATACAATATGAACGAACAACAAATGACATACACATAGGAGAGGGTAGAGGGACTTACATTATCATTACAACTTATATAAATGTATGGATCTAAAATAGTAAAAGTGCTAAATAAGAATACTAACCAATTAAGCAAACAAAAATATCAGCAATGAAGATCCACACTTAATCCAGACCCGAACACAGCAAAAATAACAAGTAGAGAGGAGCCTTTATGTTTACCGGAAAACTTCTTTTAAGTAGAGAGTGATATGCTTTTCTCTTTTCTTAGAATTAGAGTGTGTCAACGTGAGTCAGTGGTGAATGAGAGCAGGGGTCCCCTTTATATAGTAGAAGAGGGTCACATATATATATAGGAAATAATTATTTTAAGGAATCCATTAATATAACATTTTCCTTATTTAAAGAAGAACTAAATCAGTAGCCCAATTCTTTAGTTCCACCAAAACTTTACTAAAATATAACAAGCGAAATCAATTCAACCTTAATTATGGCAACTAAAATCAATTAATAAAATAAATAAAACTAACTTTACCTTACCAAGAGCCGAAAATCTGCACATAAAGAATCAACTTAGCATAAATTAATCCACAACATGCCAAAAATGTCCATATTAAGGAAAAGCATAAGTCAAGCAATAATATTTTACCATAATTATCAGACAAGTAAAAAAAGACAAGAATCGTTTATGACCTAAAAAGAATCAATTTGCCATGTTAAACATGCATATATGATAACGGAATCAGTCCTCTTGATACGGATCACTCAAATCAACAATTATTAGATTATTAATTGAAGCTTACCATTCTCAACTTTTATCACTAACAAACTAAACGAAAAGAGAGGAATAATATCAGCAACATGATAAAGGAAAGGGTTGAACAAGATTTCAGCGTTATTCAATAACTTGTATCAAGGATAATAATTCCGCCAGTAGTATGGTTCATACGATCCCAAAGTAGTATCATAGCAATTAATTAACTGTAATATACAAGCACAAGATTCTAATTATACACATGAATTTGAGCATGAATCAACCAAGACCAACAACCTACACCAAATTAGGGTCTTGAAATATCAAGAAAGTATACATGAACAAATTAACTTGCACATTATCAAATTTAACAGTGACATGTATGGAGATTAAAACATATTCAAATATATGAGCAAAATGATGAAATTCTGGGTAGAATTTAGACTATAAGGATAAGTTGATATGCCGGGTATGAGCAAACCTAATAATTTTAACAAATCACCCAGAAAACGTGCTTAAATGACACTTTTATAGCTGCCAACAAATCTGTCACAATGCAAGCAAACAATAGTAGATCATAAATTCACTAGTTTATATCACCATTTTAAGCCCATGCTTGAATATGATTTGCCGTTAGATTTTCATAGACTAAACATGTAAAATCACACACAAGACTTAAACGAAAAATGAGAATTTGTTAGCCAAAACGATATGATGGTTTAAAAACGAACCTGGACAGATCTGTATAGATCTGTCCTTAACAAACTTAAATTTCGCCAGAGTTCTGCTTCGCTCGCTGCTGTTGTTCCTCGAGCTGCTGACCAGAGTTTCGCCTGTGCTGGTTGCTGCCGGTGCTGGCTGCTGCTGCCAGTGTTGCTGGCTGTTGCTGGAGCTGCTACTGCTTTCGCTGGAAAAAGAAGAGAAGAGAAGAGACGAAGAGCAGCAGCCTCGCTGCTGCTGCTGCTGGAGAGAGGAGGGAAAGGAGAAGAGGCGAGGGCGAGAGAGGGACGGCTGCCACCAGCAGGTGGTGATGAGTTTTCACCGGAAAAAATGGAGATGAGAGCTGAGGGGAGGCGGCTGATCTGTTGAGAGGGAGAAAGAATGAAAATAGATTTAGGGTTTAGTCTTTTAGATATTAAAATAGGAAGGTTAATGAGCATTGATCTGAACCGTAGGATTAGTTTAAATGAGCGGCTAGGATTTAACTTAAAAGATGGACGGATGAGATTAAATGGAATTAAAATTCTGAAAATTGGAATAAGACTAGGCTAAAATTGAAATCAACAAAGGCTATAATTGAAATGGAAATTTTAAATGAAGTGGCTAGAATTGAAATGAATTAGAATAGAATAAGCTAAAAGTTAAATGATTTTGAGAAAACTTTTTAAAAAATGCTATTCAATTATAATACTACAAATATTATAATATAAAATACTTAAATTTTAAAACATTTGAAATATTTCGAGTTTTACTAATAGTTTAAAATATTTTAATAGTATTTACAATAATTTTTTATAAAAGCATGCATACTAAATATAATTTTTTAGACAAAATCGATTAAAATTTTAAACTCGACATATTTTAAAAATTCGTATTTAATCGAATAGCATTCCTAAAAGGGTTAAAGGTCGGTCAAAATTGGGTGTCAACATGGAGAATAAAGAGTAATTTAGAGGGTGGTTGGAGAGCCCTTTCTCTATTGTACTCTCCAAATATAGAGAATGGAGAGTAAAATAGAGTGGGGTTGGAGATGGTCTTAAAATTATCCACTAATTGAATTGTTCCTTAAAATTATCCACTGACTAACGTGGAGCAATTATTATTATTTTTTTAAAAAAATTTTAAAATTAATAATCACACGCATGTTCTGCAATGTTTATTTTTTGTTTTTCAGATTTAGATAGTTAAATTTTTTTAGTTATTATCTTATATAAATTTTGAAAATTATAAAATGATTATATCACGTTAATTTTAAGTAATTTTTTAATAAATAAATTTAATATTTTAATTTCGAATTTAAGATAAATACAAAAATTGATTTTATTATTTAATCCTATTACATGTAATTAATAATTTAATTATTTAAAAATTCTGTTTTTTGTGGTGCTGACATGTGTCGTTCTAATTCTAATTATTGACATGTGTCTATATTTATTTATTTAATTAATTATTATTGATTATTAATTATTTTAAATATTGAAAAATTGTGGTGTTGACATGTGTCATTTTTCCTTCTCCTTTTATATATAGATAGATATATAAATATATAAATAGACGATTATTAAAGATGAATTTTTCATAAATAATGAAGGTCTGATTATTATTATTAAATCACACGTCAGGACTCCTATTAACAATTAAGCATCATAAATATTTGATACTCCATAAAATACTCATGCCAATTAAATTTAAGCCTTGCAAAAATATTTTTAAAATAATTAAAACGTAATTATAGAAGATTAAAAAAATAAAATGTATGCATGTCAGAAGGATATAAGGATATATTATATGACTTAAACATCACTAATGACCACACTTTTATTTTTGCATCAACTATAAAATCCAAAATAATAGATGATGACTTAAAATAATGTTATACATAAGCGAAAAAAATACATAAATCATCTAAAGAACTGAACAAAATTTGAATAAACTTTGAAGGAAAACACCTGAAATAAGATTGACAGCGGAATAGATGTTTGTACATCAGTGTATAGTAATTTCGATAGGCTTTTGGAGAAGAAGTGGGTGGGGCTGGTTTAGATAAAGTGAGATAGTTTATTTATATGATAATTGTAATGCAGTAAGAAGTCATTCATTATGAGAAGTTAATAAACCGTTGATAAGAAGTTGTCATCAATTTGAAATTCAAAAATCATCAATTAGATAAGGATTAGGATCAATTCAAATTAAAAATAAAAAAAAATAAAAAATATATAGTTTTGTATATTTTTAATATTTTCGATTTTTTTTGGGGAATTTTATATTGAAAATTGATACTGGAAAAAGAATTTTATGTGTGACTGTCATTTGAAACATTTCTGAAAAAATATTAATATTATTATTAGTTAAGTTTATAATTTTTATTACTATTTTTAGATTTTATAATTATTTTAAATTTGAAATTATTCCTTTAAATTATCCACTAATTGAATTGTTCCTTAAAATTATCCACTGACTAACATGGAACAGTTCTTTTTTTTTTTTTTTAATTTTAAAATTAATAATCAAACTCATGTTTTGCAATGTTTATTTTTTATTTTTCAGTTTTAGATAGTTAAATTTTTTAGTTATTATCTTATATAAATTTTGAAAATTATAAAATGATTATATCACGTTGATTTTAAGTAATTTTTTAATAAATAAATTTAATATTTTAATTTCGAATTTAAGATAATTACAAATAGTTGATTTTATTATTTAAAAATCCTGTTTTTTGTGGTGCTGACATGTGTCGTTCTGATTCTAATTATTTACATGTGTCTATATTTATTTATTTAATTATTATTATTGATTATTAAGTATTTAAAATTATTTAAAATATTGAAAATTTGTGGTATTGACATGTGTCATTTTTCTTCTCCTTTTATATATAGATAGATTTGAAGAAGGAAATCGCTTCGTTTATTTATTAGGATTTTTTTAAAAAAAAATTGAACCATAAATAGTTCAAAGTTATAAAAGAAAAAAAACAATTAATGTTATTTGCAAAATAATAGATTCTTTAAATTTCTACAAAAATATAATTCTTTAAACCTCACTTAGGGCCGGCTCTTGCTTGATAAATTTAAGGCACATGCCTGAGGCCCCCAATTTTTGGGGGCCTCAAATTTTCATCGAAAAAATTATGTGTTAATTTTTTTAATTAAAAAATAATTATTTTTGCTTAAAAAGTATAATTTTAAACAAATATATATTATTTTATTATTTTTAACGCCAATCAAATAGAAGAAATTAAGAAAACATTATTCTGTATGTTTACATTCTCTTCGCTAACACTCGTATTATTTATCTTTTTAAAATTCTTTTGCACTTTCTTTTTAATTTTTTTTGATAAGTTAGAGTAATACACTGTCAAAAATATAAATTAATAGTCGAAAAAATTCAACAAAGTGACTTACAATTTTTCTTTTGTTTGTTTCTTCTTAAATATTCAAGTATTACATAAACATATTAAAGTAGGGTTATACCAAGTTATCAATTTCTTGTATCAGATTTTATGGTTCTAATTCTTATCTTTATGTAAAGTTTGTCAACTTATTAATTATAGTATTATGTTAACAATTTATATAATGATTGCCTCAGTAAAAGAATGTTTTTCAATGTTGAATTGATAAAATATTACTTAAAATTAATAACTAAAAACGATATTCGAAAATAATCATTTTAAGAAAAGATATCAAGTAATAATTTGCACTTATAAAGTTTTAAAAAATAAACAACCATATTTGATATTTATATAGATTTTAGGCCTGAATTAAAATTTCGTTTTAGGCCTCAAATTACGTTGAGCCGCCCCTGTGACCTCACTCCCCGTTTCATTGAACAAAACAACAGTCAATGTAATTTACAAAATAGTAGTCATTTATTTGAATTTTTACAAACTATAACTCTCGATCAATTATAATGAATAAAACACAAATCAATTGAACCCATAACAAAATCATGAAAACCTAAAAATTGGGGGAACATTCACGGAGAGAAATTGAGAATTTTCTTGGGAATCAATGAATGAAAAGAGATGAATTGAAAGAGGAGAGTAGCTTCACACCTTAAAGATCAAAACATAGAATAACTACTTAAAATACAATACAAACTTAGGTGAGAAAATATTTCACCAACGAGAATGAATATGTGAGAAATACCTTTCATAATCATAATCATATTCGTATGTGAGTAAGCCTTTTACAAAAAAATTGATAGTTGTTAATGAAAAACTTACAAGATAATAAAAAATACAAGATTACAATTGAAAATAAAAAATGAAGAAATAAATCTCTTCAGGCTGAGGCGCGGATATCTCGCTCTCTTTAAGGAGATTCAAGCCCACTGCAACAAATGTTTTCACCAGTCCAGCAGTAATCCTCTTGACTTGTCCCCTCCAGGATACAACAACCTTCACAAAGTATAACTCAATAACTCTGGACAAGAGTTGGGTCCAAAGCTCCACAAAAAAAAGAACACCTTCCTTCAACTAATAAGAACTCTCTTTTTGGACTACCTCTTTCACTCTATATTTTTCTTGTGTGTTGTATGTAACAAACCAAATGAAGACCACCACTATTTATAGTAGAAGAAGTCTTCCTAGAAATGAATAGGAAGATAATGGGGTAGTAAATAGTGAAGATAAATGGCCTAGAAGTTACATATGTTACATAGGTTACAAAGAATAATGGAGGAATAAAGAGTGAGAATAAAGGGACACAAAGCCACCAACGGCTCGTGAGTTGCTGCACCAAAGAAAACTGTAGCATATGCACTAACTCCGATGGGAGTAATGTATAATAGTACTAATGCCACAATTATGATGTGCAACGGCAGTAAACTGAAAGCCTCTAATGGTTGGTAGTAAAATGATTGGCAGCAACGTCTATACTTAAGTTTTTTAGCAAATTAATATGCAAAATATTAATATTAAAAAGCTAATAAACCAACAATAGTTTCATCTAAAAACACCCTATCATCATAAACAATATTTTTTCATAAGATATGTATAATCGTTAAAAATTCATAGTTCATAGGTTCATGGGTTCTTCATAGGTTCATAGTTGAAAATAATGAATCATGCATGGGTCCATATAATTTCAACTAAATATCATGTATTAACATTAAATCATGCATTAAAAGACTTAATCAACAATAAAAATCTTAATTGGATGAAAATCATATAGAACTAAGATGAACCCTAATTTTGATCAATTGAAATTGAAAACATTGGGGACCCCATGGAGGAATGGACTCCATTGGTGAATACCCGCATAGTGTAAGGAGCAAATTACATCTTATCTCTACCCTTTTCAAATTTACAAAAATCTCCTAAAATTGTTGTCATCTGGATACATCACATTTGATACATTATACAACTAGTTTGTTGAGATTAAAAATGAAATTAAATATAAAATTAAATGTGAGTTCCCCAAATCATGCAAACCAAACTGATGTCAATTTCTCCCAAATAACAACTCCAAACAATTCAAATTTCAAATTTTATTTTCTCAAATCTCCCCCAAATCGTAACGGATTCAAAAAAAGTCGACAATTTTATATAGTTATGTATCATATACAAAATACCTGTGAATATGATTATACACTGATTTATTTATAAAATAGTGTTGTAAATAATTAACAACATGTGATACATCACAACATTTGATACATAATTATGGTATACACATAGCAAAGTTATGTGTCATATACATTAATTTAAGAATCAAAATCAACTTGTATATTAAAAGATCTGTTGAAAGCAACAAAAAAAATGATGAAGATGTCCTTCCACACTTTCTCCTTGGCTTTGTATGAACTTTTGTAGTTTTTTTTCAATTTCAACAATGGCGTCATCCATGGATCTCGACCCAAAGCCCTTATCGGAGCCACCGACAACTCTTGATAAAATTTTAATAGTATCATAATATTAAAACTATGCATTATACATTAATTTAAGAAATAAAACAATTAGATACATTAAAAAATTGAACCCATATGTATCATTAAAAGATGGTCAGGAAAAAATCAGAAAAAAAATCAACAATCTAATTTGCTAAAAGTAAAAAAATGATGAATAAAACTACTATACTTTTTTTTACTCTATATCAATTCCCATAGCTTTTTGTCACTTTCAACAATGGCGTCACCCATGAATCTCGACCCAAAATCCTTACCGGAGCCAACAACAACTCAACATTTTCCCCCTGTTGGGCGTTTTTCCACAATAGATTATGAAGTTGAAGATGCATCATTCATCGACTAAATTTATGGATGAAAAGTTAAAAAATAAAATAAATAATCAATACCTAATGAAGTGGAAAATATGGATGAAGAAGAAGATGAAGAAGAACTGCCTGTTCAATAACTTGCAATCATAAATCAGAAGGAGAAAAAAATCGAAATTCATAAATATAGTGATAGAGATAAATGGTGATACCATGGAGTGATTTTAGGCGTGAAAAAAAGAAAAAATAAATCTTGAGGTGATAGTGTAGAATGACGTATCCAGAAAAGTGAGAAATTATGAAAAAGAGGATTTTGCAATTTTTTAGAATGGAAGGAAATAATAGAAAATGGGTTAAACAAGGATGTGTAGTTAGGTAATTTTTCGTAATAGTTTTATATAGGGATTAGGATAGAAGAAAAAACGACATAGTATAGGCTTAAAACAATTAGGAAAACACCCAAAAACCCTTGAGAAATAATAGTTGAATTGGTCTACGGGTCAGACCTATGGACCGTAGAACTTTCTACAGTCTGTAGAAGCCAACCGTAGACCTAGTACCGAGACCTTAAAATCATCCAACTTGACAGAGTCCTTCTATGATCCGTAGAATTTTTTTACGGTCCGTCGAATCCTAACCGTAGAACTCAACTTGGACCTCAAAATTTCACCAAGTGTGGGACCTACCTATGAGACCTATCTACGAATCGTCGACCATTTGACGGATTGTCCTGGTTGAACGTAGAATGAGGTATTGGACTTGATTTTCAAAGTCTCGTCAACCTGAACCAGTAGCTACAGTTTATGAAATCTTTTCCCTTCTCGAAATTTGAGGTGTTAAATTTTCAAACAATAATAAATATTTAGTTTCATCTGAATGTGAACCCAATTCAAATTTCACAAAAGAAAATGGAAACACTGACCTGACAAGGAAGAATGAAAACAATTTTAAAAGACACGTAGTATTCCCTCTGTCTCTATGTACATGACATCTTTCAAATTTTGAGATTCAAACAAATCTATTTTTTACCTTAAATTTTCATATATCTTTTAAAAATTTAAATTGTCAATTATGGTGACTTATCGTACTTTTTACGTAGTTTTCGAACTTTTAAATTTTCTTTCAATTTTTTTAAAGATTTCTTGTTCAAATTCACGATCAAAATTAGATTGTTTAACTCTCGGGAAGCAAAATGTTATCATAAATGAGGATAGAGAGAGTATTTTTTTTATATTAAAAACAAGCTAAACAATCATGTAATTCGATAAACAAGAGTCCATCAGCGAAAAGGGAAAATATACCTTATTTATTAGATAATGAGAATATATGTGAGCCATCTTTTAAATAAAGGTGTGAGAATTTTAAATCGCAAAGTAGAGGAGTAAATTTTTAAAATAATTTGATAACCGGGGGTATTCTTGGTCTGGTTATGAGGTAAAACCAGAAACAAATTCAATTTAGTTTATTTTTTAATTATTACAATCAAAACAAATCAAATATAATTTTTATTTATTATTTTGGTTCAATTCTATTTTTATTTTTTTGAAACATAATGATATTTTTTTCCCTTTGCGTATTATAGATAAATAAAATTTCATGATGAAGTTTACAAAGTATTTATGAAATTTATATGTTGTATATATAATCAAAAAATATGTGTATATAACTTTGGTTTAATTAGTTTTTTTTATTTGATGTTTTTAATAAAATAAAATCAAACTAAATATTATCAATTTAAGAAAAAATCCAAATCAAATCAAAATCTATTGTCAACAAGGAAACTGATTTATTGCCCAAAATTTCATTAATTCTTACTCGAAAAGCGAACCTAAACTCCTCCCTCTTTTATAAAAAAAACGTTTCCCAATCTTTCCCTCTTTTAATCCTATTAATCTTCTAGGTTTTCCCTTTCTAATTATTAGATGGAACTGCTTCTTCGTTTCACTTTAACAACTTCAGGTGCGTTAATCAGAGACGTATCCAGAATTTCGGGATGAGGGGTGTATTATTATGAAAATGTGAATTTAAGTGGTTTGACATTTAGGTCTTATCATTGAAAACAGTTAAAATTTTAAAATTATAAGTCCAAAATTGAAATGGTTAATTAATTAAAACGTCAAAAGTGCTATTAATAACCACTTAGAGAGGTGTTACCCTATTTTAGAAAGAAAAATAAAACAAGATTGCTACAAAATTCAAATTTCTAACGTCACTTAGAGGTCCACCCAATCATCGTCATATTATAAGATAATTCGAGTGTGGGTTCACACATCTATATTTAACAAATTATTGAAAATATAACACTACGATCTCGGGAGGGAAGCATTGGTTCACATGAACCCGGTGACCCCTCCTGCGCACACCTATATGAGTTCTCTCTTTATCTGCATAAATTTTGTTCTAGAATTCAAAGTTTAACCATTGATGGGTGTATATATTGTTGCTTCTGCCACTTCGTCAGGCATTTTTCTGCAGTTTTTTCAAGAAAAAAACAATAAAAATATGTCTTTTGTTATAATTTAAAATTTGAGGCCCGTAAGCCTAAATCAAAAGAATAGTATATACGATTCTATACAAAACCAAAGTAAAATAAATAAAAGGCCGAAATGACAAGACAATACTAAAATAGGCAACAGAGATGGAAATGGAGAGTCGACGTCTCTCCACGTGGATTCTGCCGCCATGGATGAGTTCCGAGCACCAATCACCGGAGAATAGGCTCCTCAATATCGCATTTCTTCAGTTGTTACTAGCTCTTCTCCAAAGAAACTCTAACCTTCTACTCTTGCTGAGTTAAATCAGTCAGATCTAGAGAGCTTCAAGTTCCTGCAACTACTATCGTTGGAAACTAAGGGATACAAGATGATGAGGTAAACTTCCTTAGTTGAACTTTAACATCTCGAATACATTACTCTATTGAAGTAGAACAATATGAGTCTCTGCATCAACTTGTATAAATCCTCTCATATAGAAAGCTCTATTGAAGTAGAATTAGCTGATTCTTGAATAACTCAAAAGAGTTTCAAAGACTTCGGAGATACAACAGCTCTGTAGAAGTAGAAAAATCTGATTTTCTGCATAGACTTGTATATCTCCTCCTGTATAAAAAGCTCTATTGAATAAACTTGCATAACTCGAAACAATTCCAAAGACTTCACAGATGCTTGTGAGTTAACTAGTAAACTAGTATTCAAATGACATTAAATCTTTTTTGTAGCACCTCGGACTTCGACAAAGTAGAGGTTCGTACAAGTCACTCATCAGTTTTTAGGTTTAGGTTTGGGTGAACTTCAAATGACCATATCTTTTAGCACATAAAGAGTTAGGTGGCCCATAACATATCAAATCGAAGGTCTTTGAGTCTCTTTCCAACGCCTCTAAGTTTGCTTAATTTTGAGCTCAAAGAAAAAAGTTCTGCTAGTTTAAGTGAAGCCTCTCTATTTAAGGCATTTCATTCGTTTTAGAAAAAGGGTATTTTGTTTTTTTTTTTCCTTTCCCCAATAGGCCTAAAATGTTTTTCACCCTAAATAAGGGTCTAATATGATTTAGACCACTTTTTCACGTTCCTAAACACTTAGAGAATTAGAGCGAGGTTTCAAGAGGAGAAAATTGGTAGGGTTTCAAGCGTTCTTTCAAGAACGGAAGATTTCGCTAAAAACATTGTTTTTTCCAGTTATGTAAGACTTCTCATAGTGATGAACATTTTCGTCCTCACGCCATACATCTAATGTATCCATGAAATCGTTGTATTCAAATAGTTCTTGAGTAGTTCTTGAATTTTGTTCAGTTCTTGAACAATGGAGGTTGCGAATTCTTGTGTGTGGTGAATCGTTAATAGAAGATATGTTTCCCAAAGGGTTTGTGTTGAAATCCATATGTATTCATGTTGGTTTTGAGAATCAAGGAGAGTCTAGGAGGAATTACTTGATTCTAAACAAGTTAGGACCCTAAATTGAGTATAGATATTCGTTAGAAATCTGGGAAGGGGTGTGGGGCGGCACGCCACCATAGGGCCAGAACTCCTGGTCAGTAGTTTGGGACATGGTGCACCGCGCCAGAAATGCGCCCCAAACCACTACCAGTAGTTTGGGGCCTGGCACCTCGTGCCAATAGTGCGCCTAGCCTTTTTCCTTCCGTGCTTTGTTTCAGACATATTCCTTTTATTTGTGACTACATTATCTTCTTTGTATTTGCTTCTATACACTCCATTCACCTTTGACATTTCCTACATGTTCAAATCATATGTCTTAATTTACATTCAAAATTAAAGTGAGTTTAAGAGGAACGTTCAAGTGGTCTTTTGAGTCCTTTTGTAATCATCTAAGCTTTTAGAAAGTAAATATGAAATGAGAAGAGTTGTATTCATGTTTGAGAAATGATATAAGGGAGTTAAGTATTCCCCAAAGTAATATGTTTACGCTTATGAGAGAGATATTCTGATTTCTAAATGAGTTTGTGAGTTCAGAGAGATGTGAGAGTATCACCTCTATACGAGGATCTTTTGAGTAATCACCTTGAGTTGAGTAAGAGAATGTTTTAACATAGAGCATGAGTATATATGTATATATATATATACATAAATATTGGTAGTTGTATTGAGCACTGATATGAGAATGAGTTCAGAAAACTCACAATCCTCATAAACCATGTAGCCAACATAGGTAAAGGATCGTACTTTTTAGGCTACTGATTATTTATTTTGAAGCATATATTAGTGGATCCACTTAGTTGAGGTGTTCTATACCCCAACAAGGTATAAGACAGTTCTGGCAGCGTGGGCGAGACGATGTATCATCATGTAGCTCATAGTGATGGATGTCAGTTAGAGAACCTCCCAAATAAGTGTAAAGAGTATCTTATTGTATTTATGCATCATTGAGTTTCTATCTCCTTTTTTATAATGTTTTAAGCATTGCATCTATTATTGTTTCTTTTCTATTGGAGTTGAGTTGAGGTAAGTTTGTCTTACAACCTTATCATTTCAATTGTCTATTCTTTCAGTTTTCACATTACATACTTGTACATTCAATGTACATAAGTCATTCAACCTTTATTTTTTTATGATAAAGATACCGATGGTCAGGGTCATCAACATGCATTTCGTTGATACCATTTGCGCTCTAGTTAGTTTTGGTGAGCACCCTTGCTTTTCGTTGATACCATTTGCGCTCTAGTTAGTTTGGGTGAGCCCCCTTGATTTACAGAGGGATTCACAATTATATCCTGTTTTGTTAAGTTTTTGGGGGTCCTGTCAGGGAATGTATCTTAGTATTTACAGTCTTCAAAGATAGTAAGGCGTTGAGGAGTCTATTTATTTTCCCCTTGTTTTTGAGATGTTTAGAGACATTTGATATTAACTTCATAAGTATTTCCAGCTATTAATTTGAGTTGAGTCTGATTTTAGACTTTTTATTTAGTTACGAAATTGCAGTTCCCATTTTGATTGAGTAAGTCTTCCGCTAAGTATTCATCCAAGCCAAGGGTTCGCTTGAGGACCCACGATAGTTTTCAAGTGCCGGCCACGTCCAGGGTGTAGACTCAGGGTGTGATAAACTTGGTATCAGAGTACATATTTCAGGAGTCCTAGGCTCTCTATGAAGCCATGTCTATAGATTCTTTTTTATTGGTGTGAAGTGCGTCACATTTGTAATAAGAAGGCTACGACATTTAGGAAACAATTCACTTCCTTCTTACTCCTTTTCGTGTGATAGAGTTCAGCTCTATGAAAGTTACTTCTAATTCATGCTTACATGTGTCTTTTCACATCATGCATCCACAAAGAGATGTTCGAGGATGTCCCTCTGGGAGGAAAGTCAATTCTCAAGGTCAAAATGTTCTCAATGCACCAAAAGTTCAATTCCATCAAGGGGATGTGACCAAATCTGAATTCAGAAATGCTATCCAGATGTTGACTCGGGTTGTGGCAAATCAAGCAAGTCAACAAAGAGTAGGATGCCAGGATGTGGCTGCTACATACAGGATCTGTGAGTTTCTGAGGATTAATCTCCTAGAGTTCTCAAGGTCAAAGGTCACTAAAGATCTGGAGAACTTTGTAGACACACTTCAAAAAGTGTTTGAGGTTATGCGTGTTGTAGATGAAGAGCGTGTGGAATTAGCTTCAAACCAGCTCAAAGGTGTTGCTAGATAATTGCATGATCAGTACAAGAAAAGAAGGGCAGGGCAGAAGGGGCAGAGTTGGGCTGTGTTGGAAGAGGACTTCTGAATGTGAAATAGGAATCTATGAGTGTGAAAGAGTACAGTCTCAAGTTCACTCAACTATCTTGTTATGCTCCAGAGATGGTGGCTGATATGAGGAGCAGGATGAGTTTGTTTGTGTTTGGGATATCTTGCTTGTCAAGTAAGGAAGGTAAGGCGACTATGTTGATAGGATACATGGACATAGCAAGTCTCATGATCCATGTCCAACAAGTTGATGAAGATAAGTTGAAAGATAGAGAAGAGTTCCGTAGTAAGAGGGCTAAGACAATAAATCATGAGTCCGGCCAGCAAAACACCAGAAATGTGAATTGTCCATCCTCTTAGCAAAGGACATCTAGACCTGCTCCATTGTCAGCTAATGCGCTTGCACCAAAGAACATGAATGATTTCAGAACCAAAAATCCCATAATTTAAGAGCTCAACCTACTCAGGTTCTGGGTAGTGTGGTGTCACGACCCAGGGGTACACCTTAGATGTAACATGGTGTATAGGACCCCGAGAGGCCCCATACAAGACACTTAGCAATTCATAACAGAAAAAATAGAATAAAGGAATTTAAGATAACATGTCAAGTCCAAAGTTTTATAAAAGCAAATTGGAAGACTAAAACACTTGTCTCAATAGCCATCTAATACAATAGAATGAAATTTGGCCTAGCCCATACATCATGTCCAAAACTGGAAATAAGAAAGAATTGATATTAATAAAAGTCCGTCCTAGAATACATGAGGACTCACCAAAGCTCGAAATGTAGACAAGAGTATGCGTAAGTACAAAAAAATGTACCAAGTATGATAGCCATGCCTAAAACATTTAAATCAACCTAAAAATGGGACATTTTCATAAGTATTCAATGATTAAGCTAAAACATGTATTTTGAGAGTTATAATCCCTAAGTCATAAATCCACGATCAATACAAGTGAACATCATCTTAAAAATACTTACGATACTTCTTTGAAGTAACCTTGTTTCATCATAACTTTGCTTAATTGTGGAAAGTAGCCTTAACCGACATATAAAACCATGTGAGCTAGCAACATGGAATCCGGTGTCTACCCCACACCGAAAAGGGGTGTCCTACTTGTCATGGTAAGAACCATGAACTTCTAGCTATTGTGGATCCACTAGCTAATGTCTATCTAGACAATCCTATGTTGGAAAATAGTTATGGGACATGGGTAATCGTCACTTGTCCACCCGATTCTAAGCTTAACTTTCACAAAATAGTTCTTATTCCTATTCAGTATAGCTCAAAAAGGAACATGGGTAATCACCTCTTTTCCTTACATCACATGACTTGGGTAATCACATCTTGTCATTCAATGGAGAGCATAGGTAGTCACCTCTTGTCTGAACATTAACATAATTCCTTAATCATTGGTTCATTTTTAGGTGAGAATAACCTTTGAACCTTAGGAACCCTTATTATGTGAGAATACCTTTCACAATCATGCATAGATGTGTATATGAGAAAATCCTTTCAACAACACAACAACAACAACAACATCACTGATACTTAACTCTCAAGCATCCTTAAATCATACACATAACTCACTAAGGACATGCTAACTTTCATAATTCACCTTTAACGGTTCCAAACTCATTTTCATACATCAATATCTAGAAATCATGGGTTAGACACGAGTTCATAGAAATTCATCATACTCGATCGAAGGTCAATCTTAGAAAAGTAACTTGCTCCTTGAAGTTGGTCAAACAAATCATCTATCCTTGGAAGAGGGTACTTATTCTTAATGGTCACCTTGTTCAACTAACGATAGTCAATGCACAAAGGAAGAGAACCATCCTTCTTTCTAACAAACAAGACTAGAGCACCCCATGGAGAGATACTTGGTCGGATGAAACCCTCATCCAACAAATCTTTCAATTGTTCCTTCAACTCCTTTAGTTCTGCCGGAGCCATACAGTAAGGAGGAATAGAGATAAGCTGCGTATCTGGGAGAAGGTCAATACCGAAGTCTTTTCCCTTTTCGGGAGGAATACCGGGTAAATAATCTGGAAATATTTCTAAATACTCATTGACAATGGGGACCGACTCAAGATTATGGGCTTCAGAATCCACATCTCTCACCCTAACTAGATGGTACATGCAACCCTTAGAAATCATATTTCTAGCTTTAAGACAAGAGACAAACTGATCCTTAGGCACAAAATTTCCCCCTTTCCATTCTAAGACAGGCTCATTCGGAAACTGAAACTTGACTGATGTGAGGCCAAAATACATATTTTTAATCATTATTTGCGTCACATTTATTATTTATATATATCCTTTTTGAGCATGGATTTTATGAATTGTGCTAAATAGTGTATTTTATTTGTAGGAGTAAATTTGGTGTAAAGTTGAAGAAGTTTGGATCTAAAACGAATTATATATGGAAAGTTGAAGAAGAAAATCAAGCAAACAACTTAATGGATTAAATTTTATAAAATAATATATATGTTAGGTTGAAGTAGAATTGGAATTGAAATTGAAATTGGAAAATTCCACGTGACAGTCACTGAAGAGCCGCAATAGCATGTTGAAGGCGGTGGAGCACTGGTTCACGCCGAAAATAAAAAGGAATTCAACTCCTTTATGGTTTTGAATCCCTAATTTATTTTGGACTCAATTGTTTTATTTAGGGTTTTTTATATCTATAAATAGTCCATAAAAATAATTATTTGAGAAACCAATATATAGTAAGGGAGGAGACACTTTTGAAAAGAAAGTCGTCAATACTTTTTAGGGTTCTTTTCTTCTTCTTCTTCTTATTTTCTTAGAGATTAGTAGCTAAAGCCCTTGTTCTGGGGCTGTAGCTACGGATTCAATGTTGATTATTTAAGGTTTTCGAATTAATTCTTGGTTGTCATTATAAGTTACTTCTATATTCTTGTTTTAGTATTTTGTGCTTGATCACCATGAGATAAATATATTGTCTAATCTTAAAATCAAGAGAGGAGGGATTAGATAGACCAGAGAATATAGAAAGCTCGGTCCACCCATTAAATTAAGGTGATTAGTGTTCAGGAGTGACGCCCAGACGAACACCTTGCTTGGTTACGAAATATGATGAAATATAAATGCTCACCAGTTAGTCTATTTATCCCCGCTCAACGATGTATTTAGATAGTTAACTGGGGTGGGCGACGAGAGGCGAATAACCCGGATCATATCATCAACCCTATAAACCAATAACTTGACAACTGAAATTAATTCTAAGCCAAAAATATGATACATGAAATCCAATACATGCTGTAGCCCTGGGATTTTCCAACTATTGTAAGTAATTTTATTATTTTGTTATTGCATTCTTCTCCTTTGACACTCTTAAATAAATAATTAGATCAGTATAATTTAGTAAAAATAGTTAATAGACAAATCCTTTGGGTTTTGATAATCTGGTTCTTTTAAGAGACACTATATTACTTGCGTGACCGTGTACACTTGCGTGTGCAATTGGGAGCAACAAGTTTTTGGCGCAGCTGCCGGGGACATTGAAATTAACTATTCTTCTAGGTTATACTTTTTCTTTTTATTTATTTATTTCTTTCTTTGTTTTTTTTAATTAGTTTTGTTTTCAACAATTATTTTTTATTCTTTTTTTTTGAATAATTTGGTACTCTTGTTGATATGGATGATTGGGATAAATCGTTGTTAGGTGATGAATGTCCTTTATGTCATATATGTGGTCGTCAATATATTCATTGGAATTGTTGTTCGAAATCTGATTCCCTTCCCCCAAACCCCTATTATGATTCTTCTATTATTTGTGATGTTGGTAGAGGCAATAGAGTGGAGAATTCAAAACAAGTTTCACTTATGGAATGTACGGACATGCTGGACAAAATTAATTCAAAAATCACTGAACAAATATTTGAATGCACAGAAGGGCACAAAGCAATCATGAAATTTCTGTATGAGCTTGACACTATTTAATTAGAAATTACAACCCTAGTTGAATTAGAAGAGATTGCAGCTCAACAAAGAGAAAACTATGAAGAAGCAGAGATAGTGAGTCAATCTTGGCTACAAGAACAAACACAACTTCTAAAGTTTCATGAGTCTATCCGTGATGGTCTGACATACATGACAAGACAACTGATTTAAGCAATAGTTGAGCTCATACAAGAAATAGATCAATTTGGCTCAGATATTCATGACTTGGAGACTCACTTGAACAAAAAAATTGAGGCGTCTGATGCCCAATTATCAATTGTCGTGGATGATGATCAACAAGTGGAGCAAAAAGAGGAATTTCAACCATTAAACTACACCTTATTCCTTAATATCGATGTTGAGAAAGAGTACAAAAGTGAGAATGTTGTCAATAATGTTGCTTTGGAGTTGAGGCATTTTGAATCTCATTAAAAACACTTTTCTATATCATCTGAACTAATGGATGAGTGTATAGATGAGGTACAAGGCCCCTACATCCTAAAGTTTTTTAGTCCACATAGACAGAATGACATTCCTCACCTAAGGGCCAAGAAGTGCAAAATGCGACATATATTACTTGGTTCTTTTATCTTTATACCACCACCCCTTGAGAGGAATAGAAAAATAGATGCAAAGTTAGGGGTAAAATTCATAAGTTCAAAGTGGAAAGAAAAGTGGTGAATTTATTTGTGTCGTGCCGCGACGTTAAATTAAGCGATTATTGGGAGACAACCCAATTTATAATGTAACTTCTTATTTTATTTTATTTTTATTTTTTTATGTGTCATTTTTTAGTATGGTTTTTACAGGTTTTGGAGAAGTATGAGTATCCAAAATTTGGAGCTAATAAGCACATTTGAGCTTAAGTGTGGGGTGTGTACGATCCTAGATGAAAATAAAGACATGCTACTAGCTAGGCTTAAAGGCCTCAGGAAGTTTTTCTAACCCTTGTTTTTAAATTTTATTTGATGCTTTGGGGACATTACATCTTTTTAAGTGTGGGGTGGAGGAATAAATTCCTAAGTTTTATTGAGTCTTTTATTTTTTTAGGATGGGTTCCATGGCTTTTGTTTTTGGTTCTTTTCCTGAGGATAGTCCCTTTGAGCTGAGTGTCTTTTACTTTTTTAGGAATAATTTTTTATTTTTTATTTTTTTGGGAGAAAAGAAAAGACCCTTTTGAGTGGTGTGATACTTGCTATTTAGGACTAATTTTTGAGTAGTATTCTCTTGTGAATTCTTGATTGATAAGGAAATTGCAGATTCTTTGACACCTAAGTTCATGGTTGTGACTTTGTGTATAACTTATTTTATTTGTAGTTTGTTATGATCTTGTCTCTCATAGAAGTGAAATTGATCCATCTTGATTGATACTTGTGCCATGTGTGGTGAGAATTTGTCTATTCCATGTTTTGCATCTTAGTTTAGAACTTGCCTTGCATGTTATTGAAGCAAAATAAAAAAGTGTTGTTTTGTTTAGGAGTTGATAATAGGCTTTCTTTGATTTGTCTAGTAAATTTTAGCCTTTTCAGATATTATATCACTAGTTAGCCTTTTTGAGCCTGTAGCCTTTTGTTGGTAGCCATATTTTGCCCATGACTATTTTGTTGAATCCCTAGTTTTTGCACCTTGCTTCCTTGAGCATTATAGCATAGACTTATTCTAATTATCAATTCTAAAGAAAAGGGATGGTTGAGTGTAAAAGGTGATCAATGATAGCTACAAAGTGTTTAAAAAACCCTCTTTGAAAGAATGCGACATGAAAAAAAGAAGTTACCTTGATGATGGCCCTGGTCCTTCCAAGGATATCGTGCACCTTAACACATGTAAAATACATAAGTTGAGGGTGGCTATTATGAAGGAAAACTTAAAAAAAAATGATTGAAACATTCTTGAGATAATGAGAATTACTTGTGAAATAATTGTTGAATAGAGGGTTGAAAATAAAGAAGAAAATGGGTGATGAAGTCTTAAAGTGCAAAGTGCTTAAGGAAGTGTAAGTCACTATTATATAATTTTCCTACCTGTCCCCTAGCCTACATTACAACCCGTTAAAGTCCTATTTGATTCTATTCAAGCATGCTTAATTAGTGGAGATGTACATAATGGGCAAGCCTATGGTTCTTTGTGCATACATGTGAATTTTATTTCTAAGTGTGAGTTGTTCTTTGATGCCAAGTCCTTAATTTATATTCAATGTTTTGATTTGAGTGTGTGAATTGTTTCTTCTTGTGAGGGCACCTGTTTCATGATAGATATGTGATTTTATTAGCTATCTTTGAAGAGAGTAGGCGAGCAAACTTAAATTTAATGAGTTTAGAGTCTTTCATTGAGGTTAGGAGGTTAGAGGTTTGTTGTTTATTTGGATGTCTTGCATAATGATTGAGAAGAGTATTTGATGTTCTGAAATTGGTATATGGATAGTCCCTTTGAACCAAGTGTTTTTTATTTTTTTAGGAATAATTTTTTTTTTTTTTTTTTTTTGGAGAAAAGAAAAAACCCTTTTGAGTAGTGTGATACTTGCTTTTTAGGACTAATTTTTGAGTAGTACTCTCTTGTGAATGCTTGATTGATAAGGAAATTGCAGACTCTTTGACATCTAAGTTCATGGTTGTGACTTTGTATATAACTTATTTTATTTGTAGTTTGTTATGATCTTGTCTCTCTTAGAAGTGGAATTGATCCATCTTGATTGATACTTGTGCCATGTGTGGTGAGAATTTGTTTATTTCATGTTTTGCATCTTAGTCTAGAACTTGCTCTGCATATTATTGAAGCGAAATAAAAAGTGTTGTTTTGTTTAGGAGATGATAATAGGCTTTCTTTGATTTGTCTGGTAAATTATAGCCTTTTCAGATATTATATTGGTTTCTCAAATAATTATTTTTATGGACTATTTATAGATATAGAAAATCCTAAATAAAATAATTGAGTCCAAAATAAATTAGGGATTCAAAACCATAAAGGAGTTGAATTCCTTTTTATTTTCGGCGTGAACTAGTGCTCCACCGCCTTCAACATGCTGTTGCGGCTCTTCAGTGACTGTCACGTGGAATTTTCCAATTCCAATTCCAATTCTACTTCAACCTAACATATATATTATTTTATAAAGTTTAATCCATTAAGCTACTTGCTTGATTTTCTTCTTCAACTTTTTATATTTAATTCGTTTTAGCTTCAAACTTTTTCAACTTTACCCCAATTTACTCCTACAAATAAAATACACTATTTAGCACAATTCTTAAAACCCATGATCAAAAAGGACAAATATAAATAATAAATGTGAGACAAAATAATGATTAAAAATATGTATTTTGGCCTCACATCAGCACCCCACACTTAAACATTTGTTCGTCCTCGAGCAAACATTAAAGCTCATCTCAAAAATTCATACTAGGAATGCCATCACTTTGGTTAATACAAACAATTACGCCATATACCAATTTCAAAACATCAAATACTCTTCTCAATCATTATGCAAGACATCCAAATAAACAACAAACCTCTAACCTCCTAACCTCAAGGAAGGACTCTAAACTCATTAAATTTAAGTTTGCTCGCCTACTCTCATCAAAGAAAGCTAATAAAATCACATATCTATCATGAAACAAGTGCTCTCACAAGAAGAAATAGTCTACACATTCAAATCAAAAGATTGAATATATATTAAGGACTTAGAATCAAAGAACAACTCACACTCAAAAGTAAATTCACATGTATGCACAAAGAACCATAAGCTTGCCCATTATGTACATCTCCACTAATTAAGCATGCTTGAATATAATCAAATAGGACTTTAACGGGTTGTAATGTAGGCTAGGGGACAGGTAGGAAAACTATATAATAGTGACTTACACTTTCTTAAGCTATTTGCACTTTAAGACTTCATCACCTATTTTCTTCTTTATTTTCAACTCTCTATTCAACAATTATTTCACAAGTAATTCTCATCATTTCAAGAATGTTTCAATCATTTTTTTTATTTTTTATTTTCAAGTTTTCCTTCATAATAGCCACCCTCAACTTACGTATTTTACATGCATTAAGGTGCATGATGTCCTTGGAAGGACCAGGGCCATCATCAAGGTGACTTCTTTTTTTCATGTCGCATTCTTTCAAAGAGGGCTTTTTAAACACTTTCTAGCCATCATCAAGGTAACTTGCTCCTTGAAGTTGGTCAAACAAATCAGCTATCCTTGGAAGAGGGTACTTATTCTTAATGATCACCTTGATCAACTGACGATTGTCAATGTACATAGGAAGAGAACCATTCTTCTTTCTAACAAACAAAACTAGAGCACCCCATGAAGAGATACTTGGTCGGATGAAACCCTCATCCAACAAATCTTTCAATTGTTCCTTCAACTCCTTTAGTTTTGCTGGAGCCATATAGTAAGGAGGAATAGAGATAGGCTGCGTATCTGGGAGAAGGTCAATACCGAAGTCTTTTCCCCTTTCGAGAGGAATATCGGGTAAATCATCTGGGAATATTTCCAAATACTCATTGACAATGGGGACCGACTCTAGAGTCATCCCTCACCCTAACTAGATGGTACATGCAACCCTTAGAATTCATATTTCTAGCTTTAAGACAAGAGACAAACTGATCCTTAGGCAAAAAATTTCCCCCTTTCCATTCTATGACAGGCTCATTCGGAAACTGAAACTTGACTACATGAGTTCTACAATCAATAGAAGCACAACATGAGTGCAGCCAATCCATACCGAGGATAACATCAAAATCTAGAATATCAAGATCTACCAAGTCAACAAAAGTAACTCTATGAGATAGGGAGACATGACATTTTCTATAGACTCTCTTAGCCACAACATAATCACCGACAAGAATAGAGACAAAAAAAGGATCTAAAAACACATCCAGAAGAACATCAAAATAGCCACATATGGCGTCAAAAAAGACAAGGTAGCACCAGGATCAAGTAAAGCATAAACATCAAGTTGGAAGACTTTCAACATACCAATGACCGCATCAGGAGAACCGTCTTGTTCACCATTAGTTTAAAGTGCATAGAATATGTTTTGCTTAGGAGCATTTGAACCCGAACCACTTGGACCAGATGTAGGATTTGGTTGAACCTTCGGCGATAATCTCCTTTATTCTTAACAACTGAAGGACAATCCTTTATCTTGTGGTCCATCTTACCACAACCAAAATAAGCATTGGAACCTGCTCGACATTTACCCTCATGTTTTCTTCCACACTTAGCACAAGTACGCAATACGAACCCACCACCATTCCCTCTTTGAGGCTTAGGGTTAGACACCCTATCTTTGTTGAACCTAGTAGGAGCATTGGAGGAGCCTTGCCGAAAAACCTTTGTCAAAATCTAGAATGACCATGTCCATCGGACCTTTCATGAGAGAAATTACCATCAACGGTTTTATTCCTCTTTGTCTCTCTAGACTTTGCCTTAAGTTTCTTCTCTTCAATCTGTTAAGCATGAACCATAAGACGAGAACTATCCATGTCATTAAGAAGAATGGCGGTATGACATTGTTTAGCCACCATTTTGGATACACCCAAAATGAACTTGCTCATCTTTTCCCTAGGATCTGCAACCATTGTAGGAGCATATCTAGACAATTTTTTGAACTTTAAAGCATATTATTTCACACTCATGCTTCTTTGACGAAGGTTGATAAATTCAAGAACCTTTTCCTCCCTCATCTCAAGGGGAAAGAACCTATCAAGGAAAGCAACTTTAAACTTTTCCCAATCAAGAGGACTCAAATTTTCCAGTCTCCCTTCTTTCCATTGGTTGAACCGAATTTGAGCAACTCTCTTAAGTTGATAAGCGATCAACTTAGCCTTTTCCACCGACATCCCATGATCATCAACACTTTGTAAACCTCATCAGTGAACTCTTGAGGATCTTCCTCAACCTTAGACCCATGAAACTCCAGAGGATTCATTCTAGTGAAGTCCCTCACTCTAGATGCCGTTGTACCCACATTTGGGTTCATGGGAACCGCAACCTCCCTATTGGCTTGGGCTGTCACTACTTGAGATAACACTTGAAAACCAGCCCTAAACTCCGCATTAGTTACTTTCTCGGCCAAAGGGTCGACCGGAGCTTGAGGAGCTTCTTGTTACTCATTCTCCCTCACATTCCTTCTAGCATAAGCTCTTCGAGTAGCAATATACTGTAGAACATCGGATAAGGATTAGGAGAGAGACCTTATAAAGTTAAAATCTATCACACAACATTGGAGTAATGAAAGAAGTGGAGTTTCCTAATCATTTTGTCGCCTCTTATTCATGAATGTTGCGTGCTTCACACTTATAAACAAGACTCTAGTCGACGTGGCTTATGAAACATCCTAGGACCATTCTAAACCATGTGCTCTGATTACCAAGTTTGTCACAACCCATGAGTACACCCTAGATGTAACATGGCGTATACAACCCCGAGAGGCCCTATACAAGCCACTTAGCAATTCATAATATAAGAAATAGAATAAAGGAGTTTAAGACAATATTTCAAGTCCAAAGTTTTATAAAATCAAAGCATAAGACTAAAACACTTGTCTCAATAGCCATCTAATACAATAGAATGAAATTGTACCTAGCCCATACATCATATCCAAACCTAAAAATAAGAAAGAACTGAAATCAATAAAAGTCCGTCCTTAAATACATGAGGACTCACCAAAGCTTGAAATCTCAAAATGTCAACCTCTAACCACGAAGCTGAGAATCCTGACTATCGGACCCTACATTTGGAGAAATGTAGGCAAGAGTATGTGTTAGTACAAAACAATGTACGAAGTATGATAGCCATGCATAAAACATTTAAAGCATGCTGAAAAAAGGGATATTTTCTTAAGTATGCAATGATCAATCTAAAACATGTATTTTGAGAATTAGAAGCCCTAATTCATAAATCCATGATCAATTCAAGTGAACGTCATCTTAAAACATACTTACGATACTTCCTTGAAGTAACTTTGTGTTTCATCGTAACTTTGCTTAATTGTGGAAAGTAGCCTTAACCGACATATAAGACTATGTAAGCTAGTAACATGGAATTGGGTATCTACCCCACACCGAAAAAGGGTGTCCTACTTGCCATGGTAAGGACCATGAACTTTTAGATATGTTGGATCCACCAGCTAATGTATATCTAGACAATCCTATGTTGGCACATAGTTATGGGACACATGTAAGCGCCACTTGTCCATTCAGTTCTAAGTTTAACTTCCATGAAATAATTCTTAACCCTATTCATCATAGCTTATAAATTAACATGGGAAATTTCCTCTTGTCCTTACATCACATGACGTGGGTGATGCCTCTTGTCATTCAATGGAGAGCATGGGTAGTCCGCCTCTTGCCTTAACATTAAAATAATTCCTTAATCATTGGTTCAATTTTAGGTGAGAATAGCCTTTGAACCTTAGGAACTCTTATTAAGTGAGAATACCTTTCACAATCATGCATAGATGTGTATAAGAGAAAATCCTTTCAACAACACAACAACAACAACATCATCCTTGAAACTTTATTCTCAAAGCATCCTTAATCATTCACATAATTATCATAAGAACGTGCTAACTTTCATAATTCACCTTTCACGGTTCCAAACAAATATTTATACATCAACATCTAGAAATCATGGGTTAGACATGAGTTCATGAAAATTCATTATAACTTCATATAATTTTATCAATTCATGCTTGATTTCATATAATCTCCTTTCAGACTTCAAAAGCCCACACTATGTGATCATAACTTGGAAAACATGGGGATTTTCATGGGTTCATGGGGAATCATCATAAAATTGTGAGATTAACTCAATTCATGCATCATAGATCATAAATAAATCAATTAGATGAATAGTTAAAAGAATCCATAACATAGAAGAAAATCCTAACTCAATTAGGGAATTCTAACTTTGAAAATAGGATAATTTTGGAACTCCATGAATGGAAGGAATCCATGGATGAAAAACTATCATACCTAAAGCCAATTGCTTATCTTCAATGGAGGGATGGAGACTTGACTTGCAAACCCTAGCTTGGACCCTTCTTCTTCAAGTTTTCTAGAGAGAAATATTTGTAGAGGAGCCTTGTTCTTCTTTTAGAAATTTGAGAGAATGATTTTAGTTGGGAAAATTTGGGGGGTTATAATACTTCTATATGGGGTTTAGTGAAGGGTAAAACAACATAGTATTAGGCTAAACTAATTAGGAAAAGACCCAACTTCCCCTAGGGAAATAACTACCACCAGTAACGACGGGTCAGACTGACGAACCATGGTTTGACCGATGGTCCATTCTGCACGTCCGTCACTTGGCTTCGGAAAGAGAAATTTGGGGCCATGATCCATGAACCTCAATCCACGGACCATGTACCCAACAACGGTACCTTGGTTCAGGCCGTGGTTCGTGATCCTCTAGGCCTTGTTGGGTGGACAATCCATGGACCAGACCCACAGTCCGTGGTTCACCTCACGAGCCGTGGTTGGCCTTTGTCGGATGTTATAAAGAGCTTCTAAAAATGCTATCTTGCCCTTTCTCGAATCTGAGGTGTTACATGTTTCCCAAGGTGCTGCTTGTTCCCCCACATGTACCAAGTGTGGTAGGAACCACCCAAGAGCGTATCGTGATGGCTCCAATGGCTGCTTCAAGTGTGGTCAGACGAGTCACTTTATGAGAGAATTCCCTAAGAACAAGCAGGGTAATGGGGAAAACAGAGCCTAATGTTGTTTGGCAGCTTCGACAAACAAAGCTGCTCCAAGAGGAGATACTTCAAGCGGAGTAGCAAACCGTCTGTATGCTATTACTAGTCGTCAAGATCAGGAGAACTCACCAAATGTTGTCACTGGTATGCTTAAAGTAGGGTTGCATATCGGTCGGTTCGGCTCGGTTATGAACATTATTGGTTTTACTTATTGGTTATCGGTTTGTGGACATACTAACTCGTTAAAGAACCATTAAGATATCGGTTAATCGGTTAACGGTTAATCGGTTATTGAACGTTATCAGTCCGGTTATCAGGTTAACCGTTAAAATTTCACATAATTTTTTTAATTGAAAATCACATAATTAAAAGACAGTGTAACGAAACTATAAATATAATATGCAGCTGAGCATATAGTTTATAATTTCAAAATTCAAACAGCTACCTAAAGTTTTGAATGGTGCATTAAACCATTCAAAATTCAAACAAGTACCTACAGTTTATCATTTCATACAGATTACAGAATACAGACATACACTTTTGAGTGTTGACTTCACAGTGCACACATACTATAAAATAGTAGTTTTTGACAGAGTTCATGTGTTTAGATGAGATCTCGTAGAGTGGGGGGGGGGGGGGGATGTCAAAACAGAACAAGTACAAGTTCGGTTTACACTATTCGATGAGAAAAAAAGACGAAGAAAACACCAACTAAAGAGAGCTTCATTCTATCTAAAATTGGATAAATATGCCTTTACAACTTACCTGTTTTTGGTTCTGCTCAATCAATTCTTTCAACATGCATTTACAAGTTAAATGAGACACTTGCACACCTCACAAGATTCCCAATTAACAAGATTCTGAAGTAACCATCTCAAAATACAAAACAAAACAACATCATGATTTGAACATTGAACTGTCATATGTCACAAAACTTGTAAACTGTTTAGCAGAAACAGAGAATTAACAGTCGCACAACCTGAAAATTAAATCCAAACATAGCACTAGTAGGTCATATTCAAGTCAACAAAATAAGAGTACTTAATCAAGTAAACGAATCTGCTCCACGTTATCAAAACAATGCTTAACATGAGCCATCAAGGAGCCTGTCCCGGTATACCATGGATGATAATTAGCAACACGGCCACAATGAATACATTTAACTTTGCACAATCCATCTTCGTTTTCTTCAAGCTTTTCATAGTGACTCCAAACACGTGATCGAACTTTAGGCATGATTATATCTAATTGACAGAGAAACAAAGAAAGTATTAGATATTTAAAACATTTAACATTGAAAATAAAAATATGGTGAGGCTAAATGTGAAATTCCAGCATATTTTAATTTCTGAATCAAATTCCCAGCTAAGGCTTTACATATGACATAATAAAAACTTCTTTTAATGCTCTCTTAAATGTACAATATATGTGTAAACAACTTGCATCAGATCATATTAAAAGGTTGATTATGTTACGACCTGTCGTTTGAATTACAGATCACTTCATGACTGCCTATTGCCCCTTCCTGCTGATTCGCAATAGTTAATTCCATACCAACTTCAAACATAATTTCTAATATGCAACTCCTTGTATTTAATTAAATCAAAACTTCAAACAAAATTTCTAAGATTTATCAATCATACCTCTTCTTGTTGATTCACAATAGCTAACTAAGGTAATGGTAAACAAGTTCCTACAATATAATGCAATTTTTTCATATTACAAGGAAAGAAACATGTTTCAAACTCATACTATAGATTCATAACTAAGGTTATGATACACAAGTTCCTACCATATAATTCAACTCAAGATTTATTGCATATATCAGTGATGTTATAGAAAACATTTTACTGCATATATCAGTGACGACTCCTTCAGTAAATGAAAAGAGATTTAAGTCCTAACTAGAATAAGGCAACCAGTGATGACTTTTTTTTTTGTTCTATCACTAAGATACATAAAGTTAAAGACATCTACCTTCCTCTTATTTTAGTAGAGTTAGTAAGGGAAGCCTTCAACTCTACATGTCCTCAATTTAAGGTTCTTTTCCAAGTTTGGCCAAATCTAAAGAGAAAAACAGTAACAAATCAAGGCTTAACTCTCAAGCAACAAAAATATTAAATAAATTATTCATAATTTTACACCAGTGAGAGTTTCTTTCCATACCTTGTTCAAGTTCCTCAAGAAAATCTAAATCTTCCTCAATACTTCTAGGTTATGGTTCACTTCGAAGCCAATCTTGAAGGCTCACTAGAGCTTGTACCAATTTAGGAGTTAATGGACTCCTAAATGAATCAAGAATGCGCCCTCCAGTACTAAAAGCACATTCAGATGCCACATTTGAAATAGGAATAGCTAATACATCTCGAGCCATCTCAGAAAGCACGGGGATTCTAGGTGAGTTGACTTTCCACCAAAGCAACACATCAAAGTCTGCTTTTCCAATTTCAATATCTTTTTCAAGGTATTTATCCAATTCTATCTTAGAATTTGCACATCCAATCCCAGATGTATTTCTATCTAATTCCTCAAGGAAATCCCCAAAATCTCCTATAGGCATAGACCCTGAGCCAGATTCCTCAAAGACTTGACCACCTTTATCATTTGAAACAGGCATTGCATACTCAATAAACAAAGATTTCATGTATGTTCGCACACCACTCACTGTAGTTTCCCCTTTGTCCTTGAACAATTTTTTCAGTACAAAGCTAAGAGTGCTAAATTTGTGGCGAGGATCCAAAACACATGGTATGAAAAACATCTTATTCATTTTGTCTGTATCACCCCAATATTTATCAATTTTTTCCTTCATCGTTACTGCCATATCAGCCAAAATTTTATGTTCATTTGATATTAATTGTTTTATGTAAACACCAACTTGACAAATTTCAAGAAAATGAAGATTTGATGTCACATATTGTGATCCAAATACCTTCAAAGTAAGCGTAAAAACCATTTCAAGGAACTTCGCAATTCTGTTTACACTCTCCCATTCACTGCTCAAAAGTACACTTGTAGGATTTCCATCCTCATTATCAACATACTTACGATGATGTACCAAGCAAATATCCCAATCAGCATAATCTAAAATTGTACATTCATATTCAATAGCCCTGTTCAACATCATGTAGGTGGAATTCCTCCTTGTAGGAACATCCAAGCACAAAGATTTTTTAAACTAAATTTTCATCTTCACAACATTCTTGAAACTTTTTCCACCTAGCTGGGGATTGTCTAATGTATCTCATTGCTTGTCTAACTCATTCAATGGATACATTTATTTCTTTTATACCATCTTGAACAATAAGGTTCACAATATGAGCCATACACCTTACGTGAAGGTGACTACCACCCATAATATTGGTCCCCCAGTTAGTCAATTGCTTAGACAACTCAGTAACTGTCACATTATTTGAGCTAGCATTATCAACTATAATAGTAAAAAATGTGATGTAATCCCCACTAGTGCAAACACTTACCAATAGACTTTTCTAGTTCGTCACCTGTATGACTAGAAATTGGACAAAATTTATTATTCTTTTATGGAAAGTCCATTTTTTTATTAATCCAATGAGCCTTAATAACCATATAATTGATACTTTGATAAATTGTTTAAAACCTTCTTTTTCAACAAATATGAAAGGAAGTTTATCAAGAATTACCATACGACACAATACTTCCTACACTCTTCCTGATCAAATTACCATGGAACAACATCTACATCACCCTTGTTACCCCCTATAACTGGTTGAAATGCTAATTTTGCTTATTTAATATCAACATTACAAGGCATCTTTTGGCATTTGGGTTATGATAAACTGACGCCCGAACTGATTATCCAATATCCTATTATGATAAACCGACGCTCAAACTATTATCCCAATATCCCGACCCGTTAGCCCAATATCCCAATTTTTTGTTTGGGTTATTTGTTTGACTCGACTTTTGCACAGCCCTAGCTGAAAGTCTTTATTTTTATGTTTATGCCTTAATTGATCTAGGTGCGAGTCAGTCTTTCATGACTCCTTATGTAGCCATGAGGTTTAATATTTTCCCCAAATAACTTTTTGTGCCCTTCAGTGTTTCCACACATGTTGGTGAGTCTATTCTAGCAGAAAGAGTTTATTGAGATTGTATCATCTCTGCAATCAAAAGGACACCATGGATGACCTAGTTGAGCTAGACATGGTGGACTTTGATGTTATTCTAGGTATGGATCGACTTTATGCTTGTTATGCCTCAGTTGATTGTAGAACTCGAGTAGTCAAGTTTCAATTTCCTAATGATACAGTAGTAGAGTGGAGGAGTTTTTCACCATTGCCTAAGAGTTGTTTATCTCATACCTCAAGGCTAGAAATTTAGTTTCCAAGGTGTGCATCTATCACTTAGTCTGAGTTAATGACTCGAGTGTTAAGACACCTCTTATTCTTTCAGTGCTAGTCGTGTGTGAGTTTCCAGAGGTATTTCCTGATGTTCTTCCCAAAGTCCCTCCCAAGAGAGATAAACTTTGGTATAAATATTCTTCCTAATACTCTACCTATCTTTATTCTGACATATAGAATGGCTCTACTAATTTAAAAGAGTTAAAAGAGCAGTTGAGAGATCTTCTTGATAAGGGTTTCATCCGACTTAGTGTCTCACCTTGGGGTGTGATGAGTCGAGGATTTCCACTAATTTAGGGATTATTATTCAAGGATTTAGTGTCCTCAATGCATGTTTTACTCTCATAACTGATGTTAATATGTTGATATGCAAATATGGAAGCTTTAGAGTGAGGAAATGACATTATGATGTAAAAAAAATGAAAAAGTTGAAAAAGTATAAGAGAAGAGAAGTTGGAGCTCGTATAAGCCACTCGGCAACTCCTCGAGTGAGCCTCCAGCTCGCCTAAAGTTCCAACAAAATAGCCTATGGATAAAAAAAACTTGGCGAGCAAATGGGAAATTCGGCGACACGCCGAAAAGATCGGCGATAGTGATCAAACTCGCCAAAAGTTCCAGGATAATTTGATGAATGAGCCAAACCAAAAGGCGAAGAGAGGAGCAACTTGGCGGATTGACGAACTGGTTGGCAACTGCAACTTATTTCGCCGATTTGACTCCGTGATGAAATTTTAGAAATGTATAAATACAATTTTTGAAAGATGAGAAATGTTTCCTACACTGTTTACTTCTGGGGTTTTGAGAGTTTTTACATTTTAGAACATTGTTTTTGCATTTTGAGTAGAGTTTGAGATTTAGATTCAGATAATGTAAGATTTTAGCTTTGATTTCAATATTTAATGACTGCACATTGTTAGCAAATCTGATGGAAAACTTTGTTGGTAACGATTTCTTGCTTTTCACTATGCTTAGCTTAAACCCGTTACCTTAGGGGTGTGATTATGTAGTTGAATACTTTAATTAGCTAATGGGTGTTGTTAGTTGCTAATTTTAATGTTGTTTTGAAGTGGGTTAATTTAATTGTTCATGTTTTTATTGAGGAATTGCGGTTGCAAATGCAATTCTAGATTAGTTCTCTATGTTTTCTTGAGAAAGAGGTAATAGAGTAGAATAATTGATTGATAGTTTTATTGATTGTATCTTTAAAGTCTATCTTGAGAAAGTGGGTTTGATTGCGTCTTTACAATTCCACCTTGAAAGAGTGGATTAATTAAAGAATTGGGTTGTTTGGTTGTGTTATGCTTGTTGAGGTTCGAAAGAACTCACTTGAAGCACAATAGTTGATTGAGAAATGACTATTGTACTCAAAACCTAGCCTACCATTTGAGATTCAACAACTTTGAGCAACTAGTAATCACCCATTACACAAAATTGGCATTCAACTGATCACACTCCTAAGGTCAAATCTCTACTTGTTTACTTCATGTGTTATTTGTCATAAATTGGTTACCCAATTCTCCCATTTGATATTAATCGTTAAAACTTTGTGATTTATATTAATGTTGCGAAAACTTTACTTCTACAAATGATTAGGACACATTTTCACTTTTTCATTGAATTTTTTACCGTATCACTCCCTGTGGGATCGACCCCAACTCTTAGTTGGGTTTATTCTTGTTAGAGACCTCCTACACTTAGAATTGGATGAAATATAGTTGAGCGTTATCAAAATTGGAACCGCTACTAGGGAGTGGTGCTTAGAATTTTTTTGTTGAAGTGTATTCGTGAACTAATCTTATTGTAGTTGAATTATCTAATTTTTGTTCTTGTTGGTTGCTCTAAAACAGGTGAAGAAATGAGTGTAAATGGAAGCAACGCCTGTCAACTTGGGAACAATGATGACATCAGAAATTTGCATGATATCAATGAGGATTAGTTGGGAAGTGTGGGTGCTATTCGATTGCCTCCAATTGTGGGTAATATAGTGTTTCATGTGACCAACACAATGTTGCAGCTGTTGCAAATAAAGGGTCTCTTTGGAGAACTTGCTTATGAGGACCCTCATGACCACATCCGAAACTTCGTTGATGTGAGTGAGCCATTTTTCTTCAGTAACATCACTCAAGAGTCAGTCTAACTCTGTTTGTTTCCCTTTTCTTGAATGGGTAAGAAACGAAGTGGTTGATCGAACTACCAAGGGATTCAATTACTTCGTGGGAGGAGCTGACAAAGATGTTTTATGAAAGGGTTTTCCCTCATTTGAAGATGGTTAAGCTGAGGGATAATAATTAGAACTTCAAGTGAGTCGATAGTGAACCTATCCATGAGACACAGTTGAGATTCCAAAAACTGCTACTCTAATGTCAACCTCATGGGTTGCTGGATAATGTTCTATTGCAATATTTCTACCGATGTCTTGGCACGGTTAACAAATGTGTTGCACACCAACTAATTTGAGGTGGAATCATGAGACAACGGATTGACAAAACATCAGCCCTCCTCGATGAGAAGATGAAAAATAATCATTCATAGTACACAAGAGAAGATCAGGTGTCCCCTTTGAATCTTGGGATGACGAAGGAACAAATGGAAAAGAACCAAGAGTGAGATGAAAACATGGCAAAGATGATGATCCAAATGGACTTATTGACGAAGCATGTCATGGGAAGTGGTCACAAGGCTATGAATGTGGTCGGCACTAATAGTGATGTAAACCTTGATGACGCACCTTTACGGCCATGTACAAGGAAGAAGTGCAGTTCTTGGCAAACTAAGCAGGAGGTCCTTGTCTGAGCTATCCAAGTCCGGGCGGGAATCAAGGTTTAAATAGAGATTGCGATGATAGTTGGAGAGATCAAGAGCGTGAATGGTGTGACTGTGGTGGAAATTTGAGGGATCGAGATGGCGCATTAATCGCTATATACCTCCCCATGAACGTCAAAATCCAAAAGACCCAAGGGCTGATCCTGAAAACTACTGTACCGAGGATATGCTTGCTCGTATCTTGAATAAGGTGGAAGGATTAGAAAAATTTCTCAAGGACATGAAAGATGAGGTCTCTTCTCTCAACCAAGTGGTCACATCACACTCGGTATCCATTAAGCATCTTGAAACACAGATGGGTCAAATCTCGGCTTATTTAAATCCAAGATCAAAAGGGGGGGGTCTCCCAAGTGATAGTTTGGTGAAACTAAAAAATGAGGCAGGATCCCATGACCACATCATGCCACGATGTTAAATAAGGCTCTTCTTAAGAGCCAACCCATGTTTTATTTTGTGTTGTTTGAATAACGTTTGTTGGATGTGTAGGTTGAAAATTCAAAGTTTGGGAGAAATAGGCAAATGGGAGAGCACAGAACCTACTCGGCGATTCGACGAGTGGTTCAGCGAGCCCGACATTTATCGCCTTTTGGACCAACTGGATGGTTGACATTCTGTTAACTTTGGCTGGCTAGGATCCTCTCGGCAACTCACTGAGTGGATCGACGAAGTTAGTAACCCTCACCAAACTGGGCGTGAACTAAAGGGTCATGGACTTCCCAACCGTTTTAAATTCAAAACCTTTTATTATTTTGAAATTTTTGACCCTCCCACACTCACAATTGCATTTTAGATCTTAGTTTTTCCTTAAATTTTTGTGGGTGTCTTTGTGTGATCGGAAATTATCAGATTTCTTACCTTTTCCTCTTTGTCGGAGATTTGTTATTGTCCGCATCTGAGGTTGGTGTCCCGTATTTACTTTTAATTACATGGTTAGTTTTGAGCATGCTATTGAGGAAGTAGTGGGTCTACTTTATGCTTTGATTGTATACCCAATCGCTTGTTGAACATTATTTTGTAATAGAACATGTTAGATTTTGTGTTTACCCTAAATTAATTGATTTGGAATGTGAAATTCCGTGAACTATGGTTGTAGTATGTTAAGTTTGGTGCGGGTGAAATCTGAGTCACCCGATTTCAACCGAACTACTTGATATTTCCCAATGATAGATTGGGTGACGTCGTTCTCAAGGGTAAAGTCATCATGTTGGTTGAATTTGAATCGATTGGGGAAAGTCTGAGTACCCTGGATTAAAATTACATAATGGGTAGGCTTGAATTGCGTAGGATTGTGTTCGAATTACTTTTTTGTAGGTTGATGGTTAAAAATCTGAAAATTGGGCTTGGAATCGTCGGGCCATTTGGCAAGCTAAGTCGAACTCACTGAGTGACTCGACGGTTCGCTGAATGACCTCTCCATTGACAAATTGATTTGAATTAGTGCTAAATTCTTCTGTGAATATCGGTGATACGCATGTATTCACTGAGTTGACTCGGTGACTCACCGAATAGCGTTAACCTTGCCTTTTTGAAGCCTAGTTTCTGCTAATTTATTCTTTGATATTCAAAGAGCCACCTTAGCTTCACCGATCAAGTTCTACGGTTCGCCGAATGACCTTTTGCCTCACCGATTTGTGCTGAATTGTTGCTTTTGTGTTCTGTTACTTTCAGCGATCCATTTCCTGCTCGCCGAATGACATCGGCGAGGCGCCATTGGGTTGACGATTTTTCCTGCAACTTTTTGAGAATTGTTGTTTCACTAACCCTTTGTAACCAAATTTTTCTTGTTTGCTCATTTTGACAGATTTGGATAGGCTGAAAGTTCTAGGAAAGGGTCCACCACCTCGAAAAAGGCAAAAGGAGTTGTCATTGTTGTGGAGGTTGCGCCTCCTCGATCTACTAGACCTCGACCCACTCAAGCAAGTGGTCGAGGAAAGGGAAAGCAGCCAGCAGAGCCCAGCTCGAGCAGTTCCAGCTCTGATAGCATGGGGATATATTCCACCCACCTCACCACATCTAATTCTGAGAGTGAGGATTATGTGGGGGTATAAGACTCCAATTTATGATTCAATGACAACAAATGGCCAGACACTGAAACGAAGACATGCCGAGTTGTGATACAAAACACTTCATGATCCAGCAGGACTTCTGACACTATCAACACCTCTAGCACATGCACCAAAAGTGCCTCCATCCCAAGCACCTCTACCACGCTCTATGAATTAGCTGAAGGCCGCCGGTATGCATACAATTCTAGAAAAGAAGAGGTTGTCCACATATGGGGTAGTGGATAGACATCCAGCAGTGTGATAGACACTCCAGTTTCACAAATTTGAGCAGTTCATGAAACCCTGGAATCCGTACGGGCCTACTAAGGTTAAAGAGTTCTCTGAGAGCTATGCATAACTACTCCCGAAAGGGAAGAAGAAAGATGGGTCAGTGGCACTGTTAGAGTATGTTGAGGTGCGTGGGAAGAGAGTTAAATGAGTGAGACATACATAAATGATTTACTTGGTTTCATAGTCCGATTAGTCCACACTTTGACTACTCAGATCAAGAACAAGTCGTTAGATGACTTGAAGGGGTGGTTGGCCCCATTACTTTCTGATGCTACACCCCCATGGATAGAAGTGGGGTCTCGATTGATAAGAGAGATTTGAATGTGGCTGCTAGGTATTTATTTAGTTTCATCAGCAACACCTTGATGCCGTCCTAATATGAGTCTATTATCAGGCATTCATAGGCTGCACTTCTAGGGTGCATTATTGATCGGGAGAGGCTATACTTGGGCACCATTATTGCTCAAGCGATGGCCATAAGGGCCAAATAAAGTCATATCTCATTGCCTTTTCTAGTTCTCATCAACGATCTGTGTCACCGGGCTGGAGTGCCATTTGTGGTAAATACTGATGTTGAGGTGACTCATGCCTCATCTACTGACATCAGGATGATTAAGGCCGAGTATATAAAGGACGAGTCTGAGTGGAGGAGGGAAGCACCGGTGGATACATCCCAACTATCGATTTAGAGGCTATGGAGACTGATACTACTCTTTATACTCCGATCGGTGAGCCGATAGGTATGCCTAGCTCTTCTGCCCCTGTTACTTCTGTTGCTGTCTCCCGTTCCTAATTGACACAGGCCATGTTATATAAATTGGGCAACCTCATCCATTCGATCGATGTGCGGGCTTCTAGAGTTGAGGAAACTGTTCTCTCTATGATCAAGTGAGCTATTGAGGCTGCACTTTCTCCCATTCAAGAGGTGTTATGGGGACATCACGAGTTGATCACGGCCCAATGCCAATCATTAGACACCCCGAGGGCTAGGATGGAAGCATGTGAGCGGAGTGACCGACATGCTACTGATTTGACAGCCTTGAAGGCTAACATTATTTGGTTATAGCTTGATGTGGATGAATTGAAGTCCATCGACATCTCGATGCTATGGGGCAATGTAGAGATTTTAGAGGGACTCGGGTCAGATATGCCAACTACTTTTGAGATCCCTCCGGCTACTTTGACAAGAGATGCTGTTGTAGCTTATGATGATGATAAGTCAGATACACCAAAGACTCACGAAGAGGAGTTAATGACTCGTGAGAAGACGATATATGAGGATTTGGAGGACTTGGAGGGTGCTGTAGTCCAGATGGTGATAGAGGCCTCTTTGCGTGACACGTCCATGATTGGCTCGAGTGGATGTCAGGGCATGGATGAGATCATTTTACAACAGTCCAGTGTAGGCGATGAGATAGGCATTTATGCCCTAATTGAGGCCACGTCAGCTACACAGAGTTCACCTCAATCTTAGCCTGACAGGGGGATCTTGACTCTCCTGCAATTTTATTTACTTTTGAGACACTTATTTTGTTTTACATTGAGGACACTACTCATTTGTTTTGATGGGGTAAAGGTATCTTGATACCTATCCCTTGGGATTGTATTTTGTTTTATATGTTTGTTTGTTTTTACTGTTTTGGTGTTACTATTCATGTTCAAAACTTCTCATTTGTTATGGTTTAAATTGTTAATGTTGGTATTAATCTCATTGATCCTTTTATTGATTGCTTGATGTTTAATTGGTTGTTGATGTTCTCTTCTACATTTGAGTGTCGGTTGTGACCAATACTGATGACTTAAATAGTGCTCTTGATGAACATCTCATTGTGACTAGCCAATTGAACGAGGAGAGTTTTTGCAATGACCGTTGCATGCGAGCTTAACTTGTGGAGTCATGATCGATGATTGTGTTGAATGCCTTGTGTGGTGAGTTTTACTCAAAATATGTGCATGTTGATATCTAGAACTTGCTCCGTTGGTCCAATTGACTATCTTTGGTGAATGATGGAAATGATCTTAGGCATAAATCTTTGAGAGTAGACCAAATTGCTATAACTTTTTGTGTAACCACCTTGTGAGTGTGTGAACCTATCTTGACACCATTTGAACCTAACCTTTTCTTTGGATGAAATATGAACACAAACAGCCTTGTCCTCTCCACCTACAAGCTTCGTGAATCATTGGTATGTTTAAATAGACAACTTAGGCCAAAAGCCTAAGTTGGGGGGGGGGGTGATGGTGTGTGGTTATAATGAGGAACAAAATTGAGCAAGAAGTTCGTGGAATCCATCCTTGAAAACTTGTATTGAAGAAAAAGATGGAACCCCTCCATATAAAAAAAGAGAGAGAAAGAAAAGAAACAAGAGAAAAGTACTGAAAAATTTATATTAATTGTGCATAGTGGAAAGAAAAGTGATGTCCGATGAGCTATACAAATATTTTTGTGTGCTTGAATACGCAAAGGATGGGTAAGGAAGATGAAAAGAATGAAAGAAAAGAGAAACACGTGAAATTTGAATAATACTTCGTAAAGGTGGAATCCACTAAGCCAAAATGATCATACCTTTACCCCCGATCCCGTTACAAGCCTTGAAAAACCTTTGTGATCTTGCATAAGCCGAATGATGTGTAGATCAGAAAATACGAGCAAGCCTATGAGTAAAATCATGCATGTGTTTATCATTGTGAGTGTGAGATTTAATTTTGATTCCTGAAATTGTAATCTTTGATTAGCTTTGTGAGAGCATGGAATCATTCTTGGGGTGAGGGCATTCAAATACTCTTGTTGAGCATGAATTTGCATTTGAAGTAAACATTGTGAGCTTGAACTCTATTTGATGATGACTAGTCATAGTTTGAAACTTTGAGTGCACATTTGGACATTTCATGTGTAGATTTAACCTCGTATGCATTCATGTCGAGTCTCAAGTAGCACTATTTGTAGACACCTCTATTGGCCTGATTGATCTTGTGTTTTACTTGACGGCAAGCAAATTTTAAGTTAGGGGTGTTAATGAGTCGGGGATTTTGACTCATTTATTCAAGGATTTAGTGTCCTCAATGTCTGTTTGATGCTCATAATTGATGTTAATATGTTGATATGCAGCAATGGAGGCTTTAGAGTGAGTCAAAAACATTATGATGCAAAAAAAAAAAGAAAAAGTTAAAGCGAAGAGAAGTTGGAAATCGCATAATCCACTCGCTGAGTGGGCCTCCAGCTCGCCTAAAGTTCCAGCAAAACAACCCATGGACAAAACCAACTTGGCAAGCAAATAGGAAATTCAGCGACACGCCGAAAGGATCGGTGATAGTGATTAAGCTCGCCAAAAGTTCCAGGATAATTTAATGAAGGAACCAAACCAAAAGGCGAGGATAGGAGAAACTAGGTGGATCACCGAACTGGTCGGCGATAGCGACTTTCTTCACCGAGTTGACTCCGTGCTGAAATTTTTGAAACGTATAAATACAATTTTTGAAAGAGGAGAAAGGGTTCCAACACTGTTTACTTCTGGGTTGTTGAGAATTTTTACATTCTAGAACATTGTGTTTACATTTTGAGCAGAGTTTGAGATTTAGATTCAGAGATTGTAAAATTTTAGATTTGATTTCAACATTTAGAGATTGCATATCATTAGCAAATCAGATGGAAAACTTTGTTGGTAACAATTTCTTTCTTTTCACTATGCTTAACTAAAACCCCTTACCTTAGGGGTGTGATTATGTAGTTGAATGCTTTAATTAGATAATGAGTGTTGTTAGTTGCTTATTGTAATGTTGTTTTGAAATGGGTTCAATTAATTGTTCATGTTATAATTGAGGAATTGCAGTTGAAAATGCAATTCTAGCTTAGTTCACTATGATTGCTTGAGAAAGATGTGTAATAGAGTAGAATTATATATTGATAGTTGTATTGATTGCGTCTTTAAAATCAAGCTTGTGAAATTGAGTTTGATTGCGTCTTTACAAATCCACCTTGAAAGAGTGGATTAATTAAAGAATTGGGTTGTTTGGTTGTGTTATTCTTGTTGATGTTTGAGAGAACTCACTTGAAGCGCAATAGTTGATTGAGAAATGGCTATTGTACTCATAACCTAGCCTAGCCATTGAGATTCAACAACTTTGAGCAACTAGTAATCACCCATTACGCGAAATTAGCATTCAATTGATCACACTCCTAAGGTACAATCTCTAATTGGTTACCCCAATCCCCCCATTTGATATTAATTGTAGAACTCTGTGATTTATTTTAATGTTGTGAAACCTTTACTTCTACAAACGATTAGGACATATTTTCATTTCTTAATTAAATTCTTTACCGTATCACTCCCTGTAGGATCAACCCCATCTCTTAGCCTGGTTTATACTTATTAGCTACCACTTACACTTAGAATTGGATGAAGTGTAGTGTAGCGTTATCAGGGTGCTCCAGTCTTGTTCACGAGGAAAAAAGATAGTTCCCTTAGAATGTGTACGATTACTGCCAAGTGAACAAGGTCACAATAAAGAATAAGTATCCTCTTCTGAGAATTGATGACCTTTTCGACCAACTTCTGGGTGCCACTTGCTTCTCTAAGGTAGATCTCAGATCTGGCTATCATAAGTTGAGAATAAGATAAAATCACATCTCGAAAATAACATTCACGACCCGTTATGGTCAATATGAGTTCCTTGTGATGTCTTTTGGCTTGACCAATGCTCCTGCAACATTCATGGACCTTATGAAAAGAGTTTTTAAGATGTATCTTGACATGTTCGTTATCATTTTTTTTTATGACATACTAAAATATTTGAGGTATGAGGAGGATCATGCTAGTTATCTCATAATAGTCCTCCAGACACTTAAAGATCAAAAATTGAATGCCAAATTTTCCAAGTGTAAGTTTTGGCTAGAGTTCGTGGCATTTTTGGGCCACATTGTATCTGGTGAAGGGATTTGAGTTGACACTACAAAGATTGAAGCAGTGCAGAACTGGCCTATACCCACCTCTCCAACTGATACAATCAGTTTCTTGGGGTTAGTGGAGAAGGTTCGTCGAGGGATTTTCATCTATTTTGTCCCTATTGACTAAATTGACTCAGAAAATGGCTTAGTTTAAATGGTCTGAAGCTTGTGAGAAAAACTCTCAGGAATTGAAGACTCGATTGACTACTGCTCTAGTGTTGGCCCTACTAGATAGTACAAACGACTTTATTGTTTATTGTGATGCATCTGAAATTGGACTCAGGGAAGTATGGTTCAATGGGCTACTTGGAACCCCACTTGTA
Organism: Solanum verrucosum; assembly: GCF_900185275.1. Classification (NCBI taxonomy): domain Eukaryota; kingdom Viridiplantae; phylum Streptophyta; class Magnoliopsida; order Solanales; family Solanaceae; genus Solanum; species Solanum verrucosum. The sequence continues at coordinate 398,845 of NW_026020257.1, forward strand.
CTAAGTGTGGTAGGAACCACCCAAGAGCGAGTCATGATGGCTCCAATGGCTACTGAAAGTGTGGTCAGACATGTCAATTCATGAGAGAGTGTGCTAAGAACAGGTAGGGTAATGGGGGAAAGAGAGCCCAATCTTCTTCAGCGGCTCCAACAAGTAGATTTTCTCCGAGAGGAGATACTTTAGGGACAGGCAGAGGAGAAAATCGTTTGTATGCTATAACTAGTCGTCAGGATCATGAGAACTCACCAGATGTTGTCACTGGTATGCTTAAAGTCTTTATTTTTTATGTTTATGCCTTAATTGATCCAGGTGCGAGACTGTCTTTTGTGACTCCTTATGTAGTAATGAAGTTTGATATTGTCCCCGAACAACTTCTTGAGCCCTTTAGTGTTTCCATACTTGTTGGTTAGTCTATTTTAGTGGAAAGAGTTTATGGTGATTGTATAATCTCTGTCAATCACAAGGACACCATGGATGACGTAGTTGAGCTAGACATGATGGACTTTGATGCTATTCTAGCTATGAACTGGCTTTATGCTTGTTATACCTCAATTGATTGTAGAAGTCGAGTAGTCATCTTTCAGCTTCCTAATGAGCTAGTATTAGAGTGGAGGAGTGGTTCAACTGTGCGTAAGGGTCATTTTATCTCATACCTTAAGGCTAGAAAGTTAGTTTCCAAGGTGTGCCTCTATCACTTAGTCCGGGTTAATGACTCGAGTGTTGAGACATCGCTTATTAAGTTATTGCCAGTCATGAGTGAGTTTCCAAAAGTCTTTCCTGATGATCTTCCCGGAGTCCCTCTTGAGAGAGAGTTAGACTTCAGTATAGACAGTCTTCCTAATACTCAACCTATCTCTGTTCCTCCATATAGAATGGCTATAACTGAGTTAAAAAAGTTGAAAGAGCAGTTGAGAGATCTTTTTTATGGGGGTTACTTCCGACCTAGTGTCTCACCTTGGGGAGCTAGGAAGAAGGATGGCTCCCTTAGAATATGTATCGATTACTGCCAATTGAAAAAGGTCACCATAAGAATAAGTATCCTCTTACGAGAATTGATGACCTTTGCGACCAACTTAAGGTGCCACTTGTTTCTCTAAGATAAACCTCTGATCTAGCTATCATCAATTGAGAGTAAGAGAAAGTGAAATCCCGAAAACAACAGTCACGACCCGTTATGGTCATTATGAGTTCCTTGTGATGTCGTTTTGCTTGATCAATGCTCATGCAACATTCATGGACCTTATGAACAGAGTGTTAAAGCCGTATCTTGCCATGTTCATTATCATTTTTATTGATGACATACTAATTTATTTGAAGAATGAAGAGGATCATGCTAGTCATCTCAGCATAGTCCTCCAGACTCTCAAAGATCGAGAATCGTATGCCAAATTTTATAAGTGTGAGTTTTGGCTTGAGTCATGGCATTATTAAGCCATATTGTATTTGGTGAAGGGATTCGAGTTGACACTCAAAAGATTGAAGCAGTGCAGAACCGACTCAAACCCACCTCTCCTATTGATATAAGGAGTTTCTTGGGTTGGCTGGTTACTACTGAAAGTTCGTCGAAGGTTTTTCACCTAATTCATCCCCATTGACTAAATTAGCTCAGAAAACAGCTCAATTTCAATGATCTGAAGCTTGTGAGAAAACCTTTCAGTAATTAAAGACTCGGTTGATTACTACTCCAATGTTGACCCTATCAGAGGGTACAAAAGGCTTTGTTGTTTATTGTGATGTGTCTAGAGTTGGACTTGGTTATGTATTGATACAACATGGTAAGGTTTAGTCTATGCTTCTAGAAAACTTAAGATTTACGAGAAGAATTACCCTACTCATGATCTTGAGTTGGCAGCAGTAGTGTTTGCTGTCAAAATATGACGTCACTATCTCTATTGTGTAAATGTGGATGTGTTCACTGAACACAAGAGCCTCCAATATGTTTTCAGTCAGAAGAAGATTAATCTCAAGCAAAACAACTGATTAGATTTGCTCAATGACTACGACATGAGCATACAATATCACCCAAGTAAGGCTAATGTTGTTGATGTGTTGAGCAGGTTATCCATGGAGAGTACTGCTCATGTTGAGGAAGGTAAGAAAGAGTTAGCTAAGGAAGTTCATAGACTTGCCCATTTGGGAGTGCATATGTTAGATTCCAGTGAAGGTTGAGTTGTGGTGATTAATGGGCCTGAATAATCACTAGTGTTTGAAGTGAAGGAGAAACAAGATAAAGACGCTCTTTTACTTGAACTAAAGGTGAATGTTCATAAGCAAAATGTAATGGCTTTTAAACAGGGGGAGATGGTGTGTTAAGGTATCACGGTAGATTGTGTGTACAAAAGGAAGATGATCTCCAAGAGAGAATCATGGAAGAAGCTCATAGTTCCAAATACTCGATCCATTCTGGTTCCACAAATATGTACCATGACTTGAGAGAAGTCTATTGGTGGAGTAGTACGAAAAGGTGTATTGCAGAGTTCGTTGCTAAATTCCCAAATTGCCAACAAGTCAAGGTAGAGCTCCAAAGGCCCGGTGGTGTGGCTCAGAACATAGCCCTTCCAAAATGGAAGTGGTAGATGATTAATAAGTAGTTCATTACTGGCTTGTCACGATCTCGTAGTCAACATGATTCTATCTGGGTGATTGTAGATCGAATGAATAAATCAGCCCATTTCTTGCCGGGGAAGACTACAAATTCACCAGAAGATTATGACAGGTTATACATTTAAGAGATAGTCCGACTTCACGGAGTTCCTTTGTCGATCATCACAGATATGGGTGCATAATTCACCGCTCAGTTTTGGAAGGCTTTTCCAGAAAGGTCTGGGTTCGAAGGTGAACCTTGGTACTTCTTTTCATCCTCATAATGATGGCCAAGAAGAGCGCACAATTCATACCCTAGAGGACATGGAGAGGGCATGCATATAGATTTCAAAGGTAAATGGGATGCCCACTTGCCTATCAAAGAGTTTGCATATAATAATAGTTATCACTCTAATATTCAAATGGCTCCCTATGAGGCTCTTTATGGGCGAAGGTGTAGATCGCCTATTGGTTGGTTTGATATTGGTGAAGCTGAATTGATTGGGCCAAACTTTGTTCATCAAGCCATGGAGAAAGTGAAGATTATTCTGGAAAGGCTAAAAACAATGCAAAGTCGTCAGAAATCCTATACTAATGTTAGAAGAAGAGCTTAGAATTTTAGGTTCATGATTGTGTCTACTTGAAGGTTTCACCTATGAAGGGTGTCATGAGATTTGGTAAGAAGGAAAAACTCAGTCCCCGATAAATTGATCCTTATAGGATATTCAAGAGAGTTAGCAATGTAGCTTATGAGTTGGCACTACCTTCAGAATTAGCAGTAGTTCACCCGGTGTTCCATGTATCCATGTTAAAGAAGTGTTTGGGTGATCCTTCATTTATTGTAGCTACTGAAAATATTGGTATTAAGGACAACTTACCTTATGAGGAGATGCCTGTTCAGATTCTTGATCGTCAGGTTCGCTGGTTTAGAACCAAAGAAGTTGCATTAGTCAAAGTCTTATGGAGGAATCAATTTTTGAGTAAGCTACTTGGGAGGCTGAGTAGGATATGAAAAATAGATACCCTCATCTCTTTCCTTCCAAATCAATTCCAAACCAAGGTACTTACTCTTGTAAAGTACTCTTTAAGTTGATATGTTGAGTTTATGTTAATTGCATGATGTGTGCTTAAGATTGGGTTTTTAGACATTTCCTACCCTTGATTTTCTTAGTGTGATCTCATTCGAGGACGAATGTTCCCAAGGGGGGATATTGTAACACCTCGGACTTTGAAAGAGCTAAATAGAGGTTCGTACAAGTCACCCATCAGTTTTTAGTTTTGGGTCAACTTCAAACAACCATAACTTTTAGTACCTGAAGACTTAGGTTGCCTATGACATATCAAATTTTATGACTTTGAGTCCTATTTCCAACGCCACCAAGTTTACTTAATTTCGAGCTCGAAGTAAAAAGCTATGCCCGTTTGAGTGAAGCCTCTCTATTTAAGGCATTTCATTCATGTTAATAAGGGTGTTTTGTCTTTTCCTTTTCCAACTAAGCCTAAAACATTTTTTCACCCCAAATAAGGGTCTTATTTGATTTAGACAACTTTTTCACTTTCCTAAACACTTAGAGAATTAAAGCAAGGTTTCAAGAGGAGAAAAAAGGCAGGGTTTCAAGTGTTCTTTCAAGAACAGATGATTTCGCCAAGAACATTGTTCTTTCTAGGTATGTAAGACTTCTCATAATGATGGACTTGTTCATCCTCACGCCACACATCTAATTTATCCATAAAATCATTGTATTCGAATAATTATTGAATTTTCTTCAATTCTTAAACCATGGAGGTTGCGAATTCTTGTGTGTGGTGAATCTTTAATAGAAGATGTGTTTCCCAAAGGGTTTGTGTTGAATTCCTTAGGTATTTGTGCTTGTTTTGAGAATCAAAGAGAGTTTAGGAGGAAATACTCAATTTTGAACGAATTGGGACCCTAAATTGAGTATAAAAAAATTTGTCAGAAATTTAGGCAGGGATGCAGGGCGGACCACCGTAGCGCCAGAACTCCTGGTAAGTAATTTGGGGCCTAGCGCTCCGTGCCAGTAGTGCGCCCCAAACCACTTCCAGTAGTTTGGGGCTTGGCACCCCGCGCCAGTAGTGCTCCAGGGTCGCCTAGCCTTTTTCCTTCCGTGCTTCATTCAAAACGTATTCCTTTGAGTTGTGACTACATTCTCTCCTTTGTATTAGCTTCTATAAATTCTATTCAACTTTGAGAATTCCTTCATTTTCAAATCACATGGCTTCATTTACATTTCATATTAAAGTGAGTTTAAGAGGAAAGTTTAAGAGGTTTTTTGAGTTATTTTTAAGGATTCTTTTGTAATCATCTACGTTTTGAGAAAGTAAATATGATAAATGAGAAGAGTTGTTTTCATGTTTGAGAAATGATATAAAGGAACTAAGTATTACCGAAAGTAACATGTTTACATTTAAAAGAGAGAAACTTTAATTTCTAAATGGGTTTATGAGTTTAGAGACATTTTAGAGTATTACATCTTTTAAAGAGGATCTTTTGAGTAATCGCCTCAAATTGAGAAACATATTATTTTAACATTGAGCATGAGTACGTATATATATATTTATATATATATATATATATATATATATTGAGCACCGTTATGAGGATGAGTTCAGACAACTCACATTCCTCATAAACCATGTAGCCAACATGGGTAATGAATTGTACTTTTTAGACGACTCCTTATTGCTTTTAAAGCATAGCTTAGTCGATCCACTTAGTTGAGGTTTTCTATACCTCGGAAAGGTATAGAACAGTTTTGACAGTGTGGGTGAGATGATGTATCATCACGTAGCTCATAGTTATGATTGTCGGTTAGAGAATATCCCAAATAAGAGTAAAGAGTGTCTTTTTGTATGTTATACATCATTGAGTTTATATCTCCTGATTTATAATGTTTTCAGCATTGCATCTATTATTGTTGCTTTTGTATTGGAGTTGAGTTGAGGTAAGTTTGTCTTCCAGCCTTATCATTTTAGTTTTCTATGCTTTCAGTTTCCCCATTACATGCTCGTACATTTAATGTACTGACGTCATTCGACCTGTACCTTTTTATGATGCAGATACAGGTGTTCAGGGTCATCGACATGTGCTTTGTTGATACCATTTACACTCCAGTTCATTTTGGTGAGCCTTTTTGCTCTTCAGAGGGATTCACAGTTATTTCCTATTTTATTAAGCTGTGTCGGGGGTCCTATACCGACATCTATCTTAGTATTTAGAGGCTTCATAGATAGTTAGACATTGATGAGTCTCCTTATTTTCCCCTTCTTGTTGAGATATTTTGAGACAGTTGATGTTAACTTCATATGTGTTTCTAAATATTAATTTGAGTTGTGTATTTTTATACTTTATTATGCGATTGCAGTTCCCATTTTGATTAAGTCTTCCGCTAAATAGTTAGCCAGACCAAGAGTTTGCTTGGGGACCATCGATGGTTCTCGAGTGCCTGCCACATCCAGGGTGTAGGCTCGGGGCGTGAAATTTCTCTATTGTTGATCTATAGGATGAGCCTCAAAGAGGCTAATACCACATATCAAAGAAAACTCCCGATTCTATTTTTCAATGTCAAATTTCAAATAGTTTACTCTTGAAATTTGCTGGAAATTAGTCACTAAGAGGCATTGAATTTGGTCCTACTTTTTCCTTTGACAAATGAACCTCAAGAGATTAATACCACACAAAAATGTAAGAAATCAAAAATTTGTTTAGTGACTACATAGTACTCAGCTACCCCTAAATCTGACGAAAAATTGTAATCATAAAGAAGCAAATAAAACAAAGTAAATTAACTAACTCATTGCCTATACTTTAGTGTATTACAATCATGCACCAAAAACCCTCACCGGGTGGCATAGCATATAGACTTTATAATCACTTGAGGCAATACAGTAAGGTAAGAAAACATCCCATATTTCATTAGGCTTCAAAGAGATGATTAAGAAGAATGACATCTGCCCAAATCAGTTGTCAATAAGAAACAACCTTAAGTGAGGCATATTCATTTCATCCATATTGATCAATTTCTTTGCTCTCATTGGAAGATCCTGAAAGTTTTCTACCATATAAGTATCTGCAAAATTAACAATCATGTTAGCAAATAAAAATCAGCCACTTTGTTGCCTTCCCTTAGAGTGTGTTTCAACTGAATAGGGACACCTTCCCTCATTATCTTTATAGTTTCCACCTCCATAGCAACACTCCAAGGTACCTCCCATCTTTCCTCCAATATATTTATCATAGTGAGTGAATTTGTCTCCACTATAAGAGGCAAAAGGTTTATGTCAAGTTTGAGTTGTATGCCTTCCTTTATTGCTAATGCTTCTGCAAAAAGATTAGTAGAAACTGGAAGTCTTTTCCCTTTCACCACTACATATCTCCAAAACAATTTCTTACACAAAAGGCAGTAAACACTAAGGCCAGGATTACCCTTTGAAGCACCATTAGTATTGCATTTATACTATCCATCAGGAGGATGTATCCATCTCAATATCTTGTGTCTACACCTTGGTTCCCAACTTTCCAAAAACTCTACAATTGAGGGTCAATTCTTTGGCAAGTTTAGGAAAAAAGGAAATTTGACACCAATGAACTTATAAATATTCTCATTTATGCTTATCGTGACCAACGACACTAACCTACGGTATGAGTGTCTGCGATCGTCGATAGTATAGTAACCCAACTAAAGGTTGGGGTCGTTTCCCAAGGGAGTGATTTTGAGAATTGATAGAAAAATAAAATCAAGCTATAACTAGTCGTAGCTAAAGACATTAACAAACAAAAACATGGTAAATAAAGGGAGTGACACGAACGTGTCAAATATCGATTGTTCTTGGGGTATGATTGCAATACAAGTTGAGATAAATAGTTGGGTACATGCTTTTGATAAGAAATTTGTAAGATAATAGTGACTAGGCTAAGCTTTAAATGGAAATAAGTTCCCTCTCGGGCAACTTACCCCGTTTCAAATGCGTTCCTCTCGGACACCAATTTGCCGAATGAAGACCAGCCTATGCCTTACCCCACTCACTCTCTCGAGCTGAGTGTTAGGATATGAGACTAGGGCTCACCCTTCCGGGCTGAACCTCATGTCGACCCACTCCTTAGGCCATCAATCTAGTGGTCTTGGTTTCGCGATCTCTCTCTTCGGCAAGCCGAAAACACATGAGTGGCTTTGTATTTGCAACTACAAACCCTTTAGATTAAACCACAACCACTAGGTGAAATCACTATTAAACTTCATCTAACCTATTAGCAAGCAGGACTCAACAATAATATCAACACATATTTGCTAAATCACACCCCAAGAATGGAGGTTTTTAGTCACACATCAAGAAATAACAAAATACACCTAAAATGATAGTAAAATCAAATGGGTATAAGAAATCAAGCCTTAATTTAAGCAAAGGAAGAAGAATAGAGAAGATCCACTTCCAACTTGGGGAAGATGAACTCCTATCTTCAAGTTCCCAAAATCCCTCTCCAAACTTGAGAAAAAAATCTAAAAAGTACTATTCTATTATGGAAATTAAAATAAAAGTTTGACTCCTAAAAATAATAATAAGTTCAGTATTTCTAGATTTCAGAAAATAACGCTGGCGGATCTTTTGGCGAAGTTAGTCGATGTCGCCGAATGACTTCGGCGACTCGCCCTTCGTTTGTCTCATTGCTGTTTCGTGCTTGCCTTCAACACCTTCACGGTCTGGACCATTGGGCGGTATAGTACTGCTTCGCGAAACTATTCAGCGAAGCGCCGACTGCTCCTTTCATCGCCTTTTTTATCCTTCTCCTTCAGGGCTTCGCGTACTGGAACAAAGGGCAGAGTAAATCCTTCGGTGAATCGCCAAGTGTGCTTGGCAATGCTCGGGCTTCAGCTTCGTCGTTCTTTTCAGCCTTCTTGTTCCTTTTTGCGCCTAAGAGTCCATTCTTTCACTAAAACTTCAAATACCTGAAACTTAAGAGTTTCATCAGATATATAGACAAAATAAGCATTCGAGGACACTATTCTTATCAAAATAAATCCCTAAATGAGTCCAATTTTTGGACTCATTAGATAACCTTCTCAACTAGATTAAAACCTCCATATAAAATGATATTTCTACTTTTCCATAAAGTCCATAGAATAATTATAGGGACTGCCTTCATAATAGTCTTAAACTTCTCATTGCCAGAAGCATTTCTCCACTTCTGTACAATGTTTAATTTTAATCCAAGGACCAGTTAGACCAACAAAATTTGCAAAATGATTACAAACCTATCTTGCTATTTCCCCTGTTAAGAAAAGGTGTTGTATAGTTTCAGGGGAAGGCACTATACAACACAAGCAATATGTGCTTACATTGTTGTCCCATTTATCAGTTAAAGTAGCCAGGGGAATTTTATTACACCATATTATTCAAACTACGAAACAAAACTTAAAAGGCAATCCTTGCACCCAATATACTTGTATATTGGGGATGTTCTTCTTGCTTCTCTCTTAACCATTCCCAGGAAGTTTTAGCCTTAAATGTTTCTGTGCTATTGAGTAACCAACATGGTTTGTCAGATACGGACCGAGGGATAAAATTTCTCAAATGTTCTTGGACATGGACAATTATTTTTTCTAGCAGTGCTTGTTGGAGTTTTCCTGAATCCCATCCTTCATCATTCATCATCTCCCTTATATCCTTCATTTTAGGTCTAATGATGCAATCTTTTTCCAGAAATAAAGGACCAAACTTAATCAATTTTCATACCAAATATTTGTAGACTCTCCTCTAGGTTCCCACCACAAATTGTTCTATAGTTTTCACTATTTTCTAGCATCATTTTCCACACATGAGAACGACCTTTCCATTGCACCAAAGTTGGAATTTCTTTTTCACAATATTTGTTCCACATAAAGTTTGCCCATAAAAACTACCAATTCTAAATTTCCACCATAGCTTTCAAACATAGCTTTAAAAACATCAAATAATGATCTAAAACCAAGACCCCCTTCTACTCTGGCTAAGAAAATATTCTGCCAAGAATCCCAATTCTTACTTCTTCCTATCTCTTTATTGTTCCAAAAAAGCTTCGCAAAAATGTTGTGTAATTTTTTTGATTACACATTTAGGGGGAGCAATTGCTGAAAGAATGTGGATAGGTATACTTTGTATCACACTACTGATTAAAGTGGACTTACCACCAAAAGAGAGCATGTTCCCTTTTCATGTTTAAAGCTCATCCTTCACCTTCTCAATTAGATCATTATCATCACTCATTCTCTTTTTAGCATGAGTGATAGGACACCCTAGATAAGTAATTGGGAATTGACCTCTTGAGATACATGTACATCAATCAACCAAACCTCTTAGTAGAACACTGGTGTTTTGATGCATGTACCAAGCACTCTTCCCTTTGTTAATTAATTGTCCTGATTGAGACTCATATCTGCCTAGCACCTTCACTATTCTTTTAAGGGAATTTTCATCTGTAGTTGCAAAAATAATTGTGTCATCTTCATAAGCAAAATTGTTAAGATTTGCACTCCATTTAGGCATACCATATCCCACATATTGGTCATCATAAAATAAAGAATTCGAACCCCTTGAAAGAACTTCAGCACTAAATAAATAAAGCAAGAGATAAAGGGTCTCCCTGTTTTACCCCTGTAGTAGAGTGAAAAAATCCTTGTGCTTGGCCATTCACCAACACAAAATACCAATTATTAGCTATGATCCTCCAAATGATATCATCAAACACCTCTGAAAAAATTATTTTCCTTAGGACTTTCATCAAATAGAACCATGAGACCCTGTCATATGCCTTTTCCATATCAACCTTGATAATTATATTGGTTGGTTTTACTCTTTTAGTGATATCCGAATGTCACGACCTAAGGGTAGCCCCTAGATGCAACATGGAGTATAGAATCCCGAAGGACTCCATACAAGCCACTTAGCATATCATAACATAAAGTAGTAGAACAATAAAGCGTAAAACAACATTTAAGTCCAAAACACTTTTATAGAAAAATAGAAGTCTAACTCATGTCTCAACATAGCCATCTATTACAATCGAATAAAAGTGGACCTAGCCCATACATCATGTTCAAAAAGGAAATACGAAAGTGAAACTACAATAAGAAAAGTCCTTCCTCGAACCATGAGGACTCACCAAGCTCAGAAAGAAATCAAAGAATGAAACCTTGCATGTCGGACACTACATTTGGAAAAAATGTAGGCAAGAGTATGCGTTAGTACAAAAATGCACTAAGCATGATTACTATGCATAAAAACATTTAAAACTTGCTAAGAAGGACATTTTGTTTCATGACATGAAATTGACCAATTAAAACATGATATAAGAGGGTTAGAAAACATAAGTCATAAAATCATGGCCAATGCAAGCTAAATCAACTTTAAGCGTTTGAACACATATGAGATACTTCTCAAAGTAACCTTAGTTAATTAATCATCTTGTTGTGGGAAAATTAGTCTTAACCGACATAGAGACCATGTGAACTAAAACATGATAACCCGGTGTCTCCCACACCGAAAAGGGTTGTTCTACTTGCCTAAGGTAGAACCATGAACTTATAGCTTAAGTGGATACACTAGCTAATCAACATATGGGGGAACATAGTTATGGGATAAGTAGATTGCTACTAGAACCCGACCTATACTAACGAGAGAGCTTCCATCTCATGAGACTTCTTCTAGAAACCCGACCTCTACTAATGGGAGAGGTTCCATCCCAATGTCAATATCCACTCGTTTCTAAGCATAATTTCCACGGAATAGTATTTTCTTATTTATTCTCATTATCCATTGAAAGACATGTCATCTTGTCAATCCAAACTAGTTCATTAAGATGACTCTTATTCATCGATTCAATTAGGTGAGAATAGTCTTTCAACCTAAGAATATTTTCTATGTGATAAAATCTTTCACATCATGGTTGTAAGTGTTTTATGAGAATAACCTTTCAACAACACAACAACATTGAAACTTTACTCTCAAAGCACCCTTAAAACATCCACATAGGTTTCATAAGATCATGCCTAACTTCATACTTTTCCCTTTCAATCACCAAATCTAGAATTCTAGCATTAGATAGAGAATTTATAATAATATCATCTAATACTATTACTTAATGCTCTATATCATAAAACTCATCTTTCATAATCAACAACCCAACTCTATGAAATCACAATTTGGAAAACATGGAGGTTTGCATGGGTTCATAAGGATAACATCATAAAAGCATTGTAAATCACCAATTCATGCATATTTAGACATAATTAAATCATTATGATCAGTAATCAAATGAACCTATGGTGTTTGAAGAAAATCCTAACTAATTGGGGAATTCTACCATTTGAAATAGAGGAATTTGGGGACTCCATGAATGAAAGAGATTCATGGATGAAAACAACCATACCTTGACTCCAATTGCTAGCCTTCAATGGAGAATTTGGATCCTTGTCTTGAAACCCTAGGTGAAATCATTTTCTTCTTCAAGCTTCTAGAGAGAGAATATTTGGGAGGAGATTTGATTTCTTTTGGGAAATTTGGAAGAATGAACTAAATGGGTCTAATTTGGGGGTAAAAACGCTTATACATGGGTCTTAAATGTAGTCAAAACGACATAGATAGGAACTAATTAATTAGAAAAAGACCCAACCACCCTGAGTTAACCATCAACTGTCATCGACCTACCAACCAACAGACCCAGTCGACGAACCGTGGATGGACCTACGGTCCGTCCTGGTGAACTGTGGTTGGTGGTGAGAGACTTTGGCCCTGACTTACGACCACTAGACCACGGGCCATGGACCCACCTACGGTCCGTAGGTCCAACCGTGGTCCATCCTTTGACAATTTGTGAGGCACCCCTTCACAGACCCACCTACGGTCCATCACCCACACCATCGGCCGTGATTGACCCTCTTGGATGGCACCTGGAAGTTCTAAAATATTTGTTCATTACCCCTTTTCGGATACAGGTGTTACATTGAAGCAATCTCTTGAGTGAGTAAAACATTTTCAACAATGTTCCTTCCTTTTACAAAACCTGATTGGTTTGATGAGTTTAGTCTTGAAAGGACCATCTCCAATCTTCCATGCACTACCCTAGAAATAACCTTATTAAGAAAGTTACTCAAATTGATAGGTCTTAGATTATAAATAGATTGAATGTGATTCTTTTTAGGCAACAACACAAGGTTAGTATGCGTATGAATTTGGGAAGTGTGTTTCCTTCAAAGAAAGGAGTAACCAACTTCCGTAAGTCATCACGCACTATGTCCCAACATTTATGATAAAAAAAAGACATGTAAAACCATCAGATCCACTTGCACTATCCCCACTAAACTTAAATACAACATTTTAACTTCTTCCTTTGTCGACATAATGCCAAGAGATGCACTATCCTCAATTGAAAGGGAGAGAAAGCTAAGTAGCATCCATGTCTTGAGTAAATTATTTATGTTAGAACTTTACAGCTTCATCACAAATATGTTCTTTTAACCTCTAGAAGCTCACCTTGCTCATTGTGTATTTTTGTCAGCATCAATCACAAATATGTCACAATTAATAATTTAAGTGTCTCTTATTGGTTCAAAATATTTCATGTTCTAAATTTTTTGCCTTCTTTCTTAGAAACTGTAGCCTCCACCTTTTTTATAATCACATACAAATCTAGAAGTTGTTATCGAATGTGAATTGTGTTATGTAGAAATTGCACATAAATTTGATCAACATATACCTTTCTTATGATAGCTAGTGGATCATTGTAAATTTTGTGGTGTACACCTAAAAAACATACTCCCTCCGTCCCATTTTATGTGAGGTAATTTGACTTGGCACAGAGTTTAAGGAAGAAAGGAAGACTTTTAAAACTTGTAGTCCAAAATGAATGATAGAAATTTGTGTGGTTGTAAATAATTTCACTAAGGATAAAATAAATATTTTATAGTTAATTGTTACTTAATATAGAACCGTGTAATTTTTTTTGGGACTGACTATAAAGGAAAGTAAGTCACATAAATTGCTACAGAGGGAGTAGTTATTATTAATGATAAAAATAATAATTGCTAAAATATCTAATCGATGTTTATAAATCATAATTATTATAGCTATGTGTACCCTTTGCCTAATTCAAAATTATTAGTTTTATCATTTATGAATTTAACAAAAAGATTACTTAAATTATGTAAATTGATTCTTAACCAAAATTTACACAAACAAGAATATACATGTTCAACAAACTCCAAGAAGTTATAATTAAATAGAAAGTAATCTTGCCTGATTTGATATTTGCATGACAAATTTCTATGTTGCAAGAGGTGAAATAACTATGATACACACATTTACCTACCCAAGAAAGATGAAATTTCAACTAATCAGAAAAAATATATGAATAACTCGAATTAAAGACAATAACTTATAATGTGAATAGAAAAAAAAGAGAGAACATAAACAAAAGTAGAAAAGAGAGACAAAAACACAAAATAAATATGAGAAAATGTCACCTACACAAAGTAGGATTGATAATCTAATAATTTGATGAAATGGGATAGTTATCTTCTGATTTTTCACTATATAAATATACACAATATATAACATTTAGTAAATGAATATATTGTATTGAATTGATCAAAATAATTTACTCCACATTGAATATACCAAGCAACTTTTCAAATTCTCCCAATATTTATTACTACAAAGAGATGTTTTACTTTTTGCATTAGGAATCAAAAGATAAAGCATTTACAGAAATTGATACACATAACTCCATGTCTTTTGTTTATCTAGTTTATTCATTTGCTATACTATTATTTATATTTATTAGAAGTTAGACTTACTTTTTAGCAAAAAAAATGTAACATAAATAGGAGTTAAATAAATGGCAAAATATTAATGGGTATTTCATAATGCATTGAACTAAGTGCATATTTATATCTTGTACAATATTATTGTAGGAATACTATTTGATTGAAGGATATTAATGTCATTCAATATTTTCTGGACCTTTTGATAATTCAATTTTAAAAATATTTTGGTTCCACTTATATGTATACTTACTATTTAGTAATTTAATAGAAGTTTTTTTTCTCTTTTTTTTTATGTGAAGGAAAAATGATAAATTAATTTATGATTACTATTTAATATTTAGTTAATAAAATATTTAATAACTTTTTTATTTAGTATATGGGTAAAATGACAATCCGACTTTAAATTTTCAAGATTTTCACTTTTAATAATTTTTTTTATATTTTTATATTTTTTTATTATACATTATTTATTATTTATTTATCATAATATGATGATAAGTTAGAATATGAAGAGTTGTAGTTATGAAGTTGATTTTAAATGGAAAAAATAATTTTTGAAAATGATTTTAAGAAAATAAATTAATAGGTAAGGGGTATTTTTGTAATTCAACTTTTGACATAGATTGTTTCCACTTTTAGTAATACTAGTTTCACGGTACGTGCGTTGCATGTGTGTATCATATCATATAGTATACACTGTTGTAAAATGGAATTAATATTACTAAATTAAGTTTTTGTTGTAAAACTTAAGAACAAAAGAACAATATAAAGATGAAGACAAGAAGAATATAAGACAAGAGGAACACTATAAGATAACTTTCTTTCTTTCAAGTGTTCACCAAATCTTCAAGTCTATACAATATGAACCTTTATGCCTCTATTTATAGAGTAACATAGAGGCATACAAAATGTTAGTCGTAAACATGAATATAATGGAGGAGGTTATGGAAGTGAAAGGTTACAAGAATAATAGTTATAAAGGTGGAGGTTATGATTATCTTTATAATGGAGGAAATTAATGGAGATAATGGGTGAGAGTAACTTCTTGGTGTAGTTGACATCCACACTATAATATTTTATAACACTCCCCCTTGGATGTCATAGATAATATGCCTCGTTAAAACCTTACTAGGAAAAAACCCCGTGGGAAAAAATCCTAGTGAAGGAAAAGTACACATATCTTTTAATACGCTTTGAATGTTGCCTCGTTTAACCCCTTACCAGGAAAACCAATTGGGCTAAAACCATGGTTAAGAAAAAGAGTACAACACACATTTTTCTACCCCTAATAAAAACTTTACTTGATATTTCGGAGATGATGCATTCCAATCTTATATCACAACTTCTCAAATATTGATGTTGGCAATCCTTAGTGAATAAGTTTACAAGATTATCACTTGAATGAGTCGTTAAACATCTATCTCACCCTTTTGTTAAAGATCATGTGTGAAAAAGACTTTTGGTGAAATATGTTTTGTCCGATCTCCTTTGATTGTATCCTCCCTTCAATTGAGCTATATATTTTTTTCGTATATGGTGGATGAAATATATTTTTCAAAAGAAAATCACATATTTTCTGAATATGATAGATCATGATTCTAACCAAACACACTCCCAACTTAACTCATAGATCAATATTATTTCTGCATGATTTGAAGAAGTGGTTACTAATGTGATTCTTTGAATGCCAAGATATTGTCGTGTCTCCATATGTAAATAAATAGTCCATTTGTGATCAAGCTTTATGTGGATCAAATAAATATTCTGCATCTACATAATCAAATCATTTATGACTCAGAGATTGATCATTTCAATTTTAATGAATCTCGTCTTTTCTTCTCAAAGAAAATCACACATCTTCTATGTGTTGAGTCACTTGCTTTGTTAGTTTCTTGTCATAACTTGAATGAAAATATGAAAATCCTTTCACATAACTTTCGTTATGTATATCAAATAATCTTCTAGCATTTGCATAACCAACAATCTATAAGTGCACCAATTGTACTAAGACATGACATTTTAAATCATTTTCATGGGATCAAAAATATTATTTCTCTATTTTAAGCAGTCTCAAAACCATTGGGTACTCAATGTAATTGTTTTAATACCTTTTAAATCCTTCAAGGATTTTCATATAACCTTCATCGTCTAGTTAGACATGATAATCATTTATTATACATATTCAAGTATTTCAACTATTACCAGACTGAAACAAGTCTCATTGAATCCACCACTGAAGAATATATCTCCATTTAATAATGTCAAATTTTTTGTGAAAATCCTTTATGCCCCGAGGCACAAACCGTACTTTATATATTACGGTTATACTTTCGCACCCCACTGGCATATATTTTGATCTATGAACTGTAAGTTCAAAACATCACTTTTCTAAGTGAAACAAAATATACCTGAATAATGCATTTTATTTGGCCAATCATTTATCTATCCACATTATATGACATATTTGTATTCAAGATCCTCGTAACCATTTAAAGCATTGACTGGTACTTCATATCAAAGATACCGTCAACAGTTATTTTGATTCGATTTCAATACGACATAAGTTATCGAGATCTCTTCATTTTTCATCATTTTCAGGTACCTGAACCTTTGCCAAGGTTCTATGAAGTGTTATGTCATAATGCTCTTCCAAAGCACTTACGTCAGTATGATGACCATTTTGATAATTTGCTCCTCTCCTTCCTGAAGGAGTTTTACGTTTGGAATCGATTGGTCTATCATGCTTCTGGTGTACCATAGACTCTGTCCTTCAAGGACTATTTATTGTATAATTTGCATCTTAATTAAAATATTGGGTCAGCAAATACATCTAGCAAATTATTTGCAACATTTTGCAAATGAATTATCTCATGAACTTCAAGTTCATATTTTTTTATCGAGGATCCCCACACATAATTTCAGCTGCTAAACATATCTCCCCCTAATGTTAGGCAATTTTAAATTTACCCACAATTTCATTTGGGGATCCATCTTTGTGCGTGGTGGAGAAATAAAACATATGTGCACATATCAAATTTTTAGATGGAAATTATTTGGTTTCTGACCCTGAACCAATTGTGATGGGAGAACCTTGTTGGCTTGACGCATATACGTTAAATAAACTCCTCTCATACCAAATTTTATTTGAGAGATTTGTTCTCATAATCAATGGTCTAGCTATAACTGGAGGGAAACAATTTCTGCTAAACCAACCAGTATTATCAACATAATTTATAGTTTGGGACTGTTCTCTTAATTTAATAATTTGAGCAAACAACCTTACAAAAATCAATTTGTAAGTTGATACAAATGCACATGTGACCATACCATAGATGCATCTATTAAATCATAATTGTAAGTGGTCCACATGGCAGGTGAACGGGCCCATATTCACCTTTTTATATGTTCTAAATAATTTTAAGGGATACAATCTCAACCTTAGTTGGTACAATGATCATTTTATCATGAGAACAAGCAACACATGAGAATTCTTGAAGAATTTTTTATTTCTTCAACATATAAGAATATGAATTTTCAATTATTTTGCATCACATTTGAACTGAAATGGTCAATCGGTTATGCCAACTGATATTTATTCTAGTAGACTTCTAGTTTACTTTTACATGTGATTCCATCATCATGCTTATATTTGTATACATCAGACAAGAGAAAAGCGGATAACCACATATGTAAATATTCATAACCCACTTTGATTGTAGTAATCTGAAGATATTTAATCTTTCAATAATTTACAGTCTCAATATAATAAATTTTTTTCAATTCCTCCGAAACTTAAAAAGTTTCTTTTGAGACTTACTACAACCTCAATATTATGAACTATTTTCATTTCTGGATAGTAACAAATTAGTTCTTCTGAAACTCTTAATTAAGTTTGTGTACTGCCACAAATTTCACAACACCATTCTTATGGTGACCATCTATCTCCTTCAAGAAGAGAGTTATTATTATTGTCATGGTTAAAATTATTACATGCAAGAGTTATTTCTTGACAACCAATGACAAATTTGTGTTGCCACACAACAACATTTATTTTGGTCATGACCACAACCTTTATAGAAAATAATTATTTCTTTCTTTTGTCCTCCAATAGTTCATAATAAAACATACCACAATATTTGTGTAGTACTCAAAGTATATGACCAAATAATCATTTATGTCAAAATATTTCTTTTCAATATCTCAAACCTCCGTAGAGGTGAGATGTGACATTTATCCAACAATACATGAACATGATCTTATCCATACGAACATAAGTCATATTTTCTTCAAGAAATGGACCATAACCATTTGCACATGCTCCATAAGTTTTTTATTAGTCATACTTTGATATTATCAAATTTATTTGACCCACCTCAACATCACTTTAAAAGTACTAATTGTACTACCACTTTGTATTTCTTTATTTTGATGGAGAATTTACAAATCTTTCAAATTGGGTTGCATCAACAACAATGTGCCCAATAATTTTTCATACCACCTAGATGGCAAAAAATTACCTTCATATTGGAAGAACCATCTTAAGAACCCATAATGTTCTTCCTTTTAATTACAACAATGATGATCATTAACATTTTACCACACTCATATTCATACATTCAACCACTTGTCATTTTTCAGACATACTGCTACCACATTCACATAAGAGAATGGAGCAAATTAATTGGGAAAATATCATGACTTTCAGTCAAAAGTATACAACTTTATGTTAATCATCATCATATCATCACTATAGTGCATTAGGAGTTAAACCCAATGTCTTACCCATATAAAGACGCATTTGGTCATAAATCAATGAGACTTGAACCCAACTTCTTATTATCATTGTGCACCGAGACTTTACTCGATGTCTTACCCACTTGGTGCAGTGAAACTTGAATTCACTATCTTACCCTCAATCAATGTCTTAATAAACAAAATGCATTACCAAAAAAATAAATATTGAATACCATAAATATAATGTGAATTTGACTTAAAATTTAACAAAATTGAATAAAACTAATTAATTAGGACAACATGTTGTTACCATATAAAAGTCTCAAGTTAAAATAAATTAAAACATTTTAATTGTCCCTCTCAATATTGTTATGAAGATTATCATAATTTACTAACCATTTTAAAATAACCACAAAACAAGATTTGTTAGTACAAATAATATATAGGCTATGAAGTATACCTTGCAACCAAATAATTACTAGGATAATTCATAAAAATCAAGAAATACCTACCATTGATTCTTGATGGAGAATGAGCAACTCGTATTGATAACATGTTGTAAAACATAAGAACAAAAGAACAATATAAAGATGAAGACAAGAAGAATATAAGACAAAAGAAACAATATAAGATAACTTTCTTTCTTTCAAGTGTTCACCAAATCTTCAAGTCTATACAATATGAACCTTTATGCCTCTATTTATAGAGTAACATAGAGGCATATAAAAGGTTAGTCATAAACATGAATATAATGGGGGAGGTTATGGAAGTGAAAGATTGCAAGAATAATGGTTATAAAGGTGGAAGTTATGAAGGTCATGGTTATCTTCATAATGGAGGAAAGTAATGGAGATAATGGGTTAGAGTAACTTTTTGGTGTAGTGGACATCCACACTATAATATTTTATAACAGTTTTTTAGTAAATGATTATAATTGAAAGAACGTAGAAAAAATATTTTTAAATGATTAATACAGATTGTCATAGAGTTACTTGTTTTTTGTAGATTAAAATCACTAGATATCATTGGAACATTTCAAAATACATTCCAAATTTTAATATGTGAGATAATGACATTTCTTTAGTTTGTAAACAAATTTTACCAACAAAATAGAAAACAAAATATCAATATAAAAAGGTCACAAGTAGTCTTTTCTTCTAAGGTTATGACCATAAATGATGGACACCATTTAAGTACATATTTTCTCTTAAATATTCATCCTTGAAATTAAGTATGTGCATGACACTAATTACGGTTACCATAAATATTTTAATATTTTATCTTTATACGTAATATATATTTTTTTAGAAAATATTTTTACTCAATTAATATTTGAGCAAGGCTATCATAAAGATGTAATTTTATGAAAAAGATACTTCTATAGTGAATGTCAACACTTTTATAGGAAGAATGTCATAGAGATAAAAATAAAATATAAAAAATTAGTTCTAAAAAAATTTAGGTTGTTACAGTGAAATGTTGTTATAATGTATGTCAGATATTTAGCTTGATCAATTTTTTTGTTTTAGATATATATATTTCAGTACCATAATTTAAGTGAAAAATATTTTATTTCTTTAAGTTTCTACCATATCTTTGCGGAATTGTAGTCTTCTTTTTTTTTTGGAGCATATATTTCATATAGTTGTTGTCTAATGAAAGTGTGTAGTATTTAGTATATAATAGAAGTTGTATCGTGATATAAAACTTCAAACTTTTTCTATAAAAAAAACTGATAGATGAATAAAATTTAAAGTATTATTTATAGAATCTTTAGTTTAATTTAAGATCATTTTATTATGAATCACTATTTTCTTATCTAATTTTATATAGATAGCAAGTAGTGTATCTTACGACATAAAATTTTCTTTGAATAAAATGAACACAAAATAACAGGGGCATACTAAAAAAATTGTATATTCAATATAGATATACTAAAAGAAAAAATATATGGAATACAATTCATAGTCAATGAAGAAGGAAGACGAAAATATATGTTCATGCTATATTCACTCTATTGTTCCATTTGATTGAAATCTCTTGTCACCAACACTTTACTTTCTCCGTTCACTTTTACTTACATACATATTAAAAAAATATTCATTATCATGACTATATTATCATATTATAAGTAAAAGTGATACTATATTTTTGAAATAGTGTGACTTAACATCAAAACAATTAATTCAATAGACTATGTTGATGCCCGCTATTTTAGAAAAAATATAGGAAGAAACACTTTCATTTTATGCTAAAAGAATAAAAAAATGAAAAACAAAGAAGATCATGTGCCTTTTTTTGTATTTATTATTATTATTATTATCTCTATCACAACTTGATCTTGTAACACCCTAAAAACTAGTAGACTAAACTAGGGCTAAGTGTGAGGGTTAGAGCCAAGGAAGAGGGCAAGAGCCAAGGAAGAGGACTAGGGCAGTCCACTCTTACATGGACACTTCCTCACCTTCCACGACCACCACCACGGCTCGTGGGGGGCTAAGCAGTGGCCAAACAAAGGCTGCCCAAAACAGCCCCCTCCACACGAGCCACTTCACGGATCGTGGGAAGGCTCGTGGTGGTGCCTTATATTTTTAGGGGTTAGGGGAAGGTTGCCTAGCTATGTTATCATGACCACGAGAGGCACCACGGCTAGTGGAGCCTCACGTGAAGGAATTTTCTCTAGACTTAGAGTTTAGGGTCAACTTCAAATGGTCATATCTCATAGCTCAAAACGAATTAGGTGGTCCATTACCTATCCAATTAAAGGTCTCTGAGTCCTCTTTCTAGCGCTACCGAATTTGTCCAATTTCGATCTCGGAGTAAAACGTTATTCCCAAAATAGTGAAGCACTATAAGGCAGATAATTCTTCATGACCCGTTTGACGAGCCATGGTGATGATGATGGTCCGTGAAGGCGTCCATCATTCTATTTCAGCAGTTTCCAGTAGGGGAACTTATTGGGTCTTTTCCCAATCGTTTTAACTCAAAGATATGTCATTTTTCCCAAGCCTAGGACCCCTATATAAGTCATTTTAAACCCAAAACTCACCCAATTAAGTCATTATATCTCAAGACCCAAATCAATTCTAAAACTACGCTCCTCTCAAATATTTCTCTCTCTAGGAAACCTCCATTGAAGAACAAGAAAAGAGATCAACTAGGGCTTGAAGAAGAGGAATTTTTCATATAAATTTGGTTGGATTCTACACCTAAATTATGGTTGCTTCTCATCTATGGATTGTCTTTACCCATAGAGCCCTTCCAAAATTAGATTTAAAATCTCTCAAATTCCCAAAAGTGGGTTTTCATTCTAAGCCATGGATTCCCTTACAAAAATGATTTCAATGACCTAATTGATTTATATTATGATTATATTGATGAATTACTACTGTTTTAATGATAAATTACCCAAGGATCCAAGGATTCCCCTTTCCCCCCAAATTGGACCTCAAGTATGGGTAGTGGTTGATACTAGTAGAATGCGATAGAGTTATGTATGTCGTAATTATTCCAATTGAGTGGATGTGGTTTGATTATGATGTAATTACATGATTTTAGTATGAATATACATACACTCTTGATTAACCTAAGATTCTAGGGTAAAATTGATATAGCCTAATGTTGTGCCATGACTGAAGCAAATTGAGGGGCTAGATGTGATCTTCTAAGATTGATGAATTTCTTTATGAATAGCCTTAGATTGGATGACCTAGATTTGAATTGCTTAAGGGTAAAGATTCAAGACATGAATTGATTTGATTAGGGCTTCATGAGCGATCATGGTTGTGTAGTATTCAAATTGAGTTTATATATCTCCTATATGACTATAATTGATCAAGAATGAGGCATGTGGTTAGGATACCTTAAGAACTAGGTATACATGATGAACATGTGAGGCATTGCTTGAGAGTAAGGCTTGTAACATGAAGATGACTCCTAGGGCTTTAAAGGTAAAAGCTAAAATGAATAAACGAATGATGTTAAGGTTTTCAGAAAAATGCTATTATGTATGTTCAGTAGTATATGAAATTATTGTGAAAAGACTTCCCCCACATGACCTATAATAGGATCACATGAGTTTATGCATGAAATGAATGTTTATTTGAGTCATGATTCTATCCATGTCTAATATAGTAAATGCTAGATGTGTTGAATCAATACGACCCTTGAATGCAAGATATGAGGTGTTTGCATGATTATGATATTAGGTGCATGTTTATGAATACTTTGAGAATAAAGTGTCTATTATGATAATGTTGTTGTTGTGTCATTGGAAGAACAATCACACACACACACCCATGCATGAATATGATTATGATATGACTAAGGTGTTACTTGTGGTTTATGGCCCTTGAAGCGTAAATTTATGAGGGTTTGTACATCTTTATGAGAATTGTATATAAGCTTATGATTCACTTAGGAAGTGAAGATCTTATGATTATTGTGTAATTGTGGTATTGTTGAAACTTAATTCTCCCCATACCGTTACCATTTATTATGCATGAACTATTATGAGTATGATGATCTTTGAATGAAAGGTTATTCTCATGAAATACTATAAATATGATGTGAAAGGCTTACTCACATATTGATGATTCTAAGGTTGAAAGGACATTCTCACCAAATGAATTTTTGAGCTATAATGATATTATGTTGGTTTGAGTGCCTAGTGCATTCTTTCATGAACATGAACTTAAATAAAGACTTAATGCGACTTTTAAAGGGAATTATGCTTAGCACCGATTGGATATGAAAATGAGATGGAAACTTTTACATTAGAAAGTCCGGCTTCCCAATGTATGTAATCGCATGAGATGGAAACCTTTTACTCTTGAAGTCCGGGTTTCTAGTAGCAATCTCCTTATCCCATAACTATGTCCCCACATTGGTCTTTAGCTAGTGGATCCACCTAAAAGCTAAAATTAACGTTCTACCTTAGGCAAGAACGACACCTCTTTTTTCGGTGTGGGGGTAGAACACCGGATTCCATGTAGCTCAACATGGTATATGTCGGTTAAGGCTATTTCCCTATATGATAAGAATATGAATTATGATAAGAACATGAGTTATGTATTATGGTTCCTCAAGAGGTTCTACTTAATATGAATGGGATATGGAACTTCATTCATGCATTGCACAAGTAGACTTTGTGAGTGGGCATGGTATGCCTCTTCTTATGATATGATGATTATGCGTTAAATGTACGCTTTATATGAATTATGAACATGAACTATACTTATGACTTCTTAATGAGCTTTACTTAGTGTGAGTGGGGGTATGATACTTCACTTATACATTGCACAAGTAGACTTATAAAAGGGTTATAGTGTGGGTTCCTTATGCTATGAAGATATATGAACTTATGTTATGTATGATCATGGTGGCTTACAAGTGACACTTAGTGCATATAGGATTATGGGATCCAATCTATGCATTGCATAAGTATGGCTTATGGTTGCTTATGTGATAGTTCTATTATGATGATATGATCTTGGTATGTAATTATGAATGTGAACTATGTCTTGTGAAGATTGGAGTATGCATTATGTTGGGTTGGAGACTATGCTTGTGATTATGATTATATCCTTTATGTTATGATGAATTGTGCATGGTTTGTCTTATGAGCTACATTGTCCAAGTATTTCAAAGATGATGTTCAAAGGTGGCATATCGCATGGTTTTAAATAAAATGTCCCTTTTATGCATGTTTTAAGGATTTTTATGCATGGATTCCATACTTAGTACATTTTTGTGCTAACCCATATTTCTAAATTTTCTATAAGTGTAGGGTTTGGAGATATTGAATTCTACCCTCGTGGCTAGGACCCTAATAGATCAAGAAGAAGAAGAGTGGTGAGTCCACATAGTATTCGAGGGCTTGACCATATGTCCCCTTATGTCTTTCCTTTATGTTTTAGACTTTTTGTAAGGGCCGTGTCCTTAAGATTGTATTCAAGAGTTTTAATTCAAATGTGATAAATGGTTTGAGATATAGTGTTATAGACTCTCTCTCATTTTATAAAAGACTTCTATTGTAAAGAAAAGTTATAAATTTTCCGTATTTTCCATATGTTCTTATGTCATGATATGCTAAGGGCGTGTATGAGACCCCTTCGGGGTCAATTACGCCCTGTTACGTCTAGGGGGTACCTCTGGGTCGTGACAAACTTGGTATTAGAGAAAAAGATTTTGGGATGATTTTAGGATGTCTCAAACTATATCTAGTAGAGTCTTGTTCATAGTATGAAGTGCTCCACATTTATGAATATGAGGCTATTGGATGTTAGGAAAATCCTACTTCTTCATTCTTCATGTCGTACCATAGATTTTAACTCTATAAGGGCTCTCCTATTCCTTATCCAATTGTCTTTAGAATATGACCACTTGAAGGGCTCATGCTACAAGGATCGAGGGAGAAAAAGGTTAGTAGTAATGTCAATTATGGTTATGTGACTAGATGAGTCTTTATATGATAGAATTAGATGATGTCCTTTGGTATAGATGGGTTGCTTTATGGTTATGTCTTTTGTTGGAGGATTTGATGAATGGTCGTGTTGAAGTGATGCATAGAGATGTTGAGTGAGTAAACTCCTTTAAAAAGAGGATAGAAGTGTAATTCTCCATGGTTTAGAATCACCTTGTGTGATGGATGTAAAAAGTTGAGTGATAACTTGCTCCGACCTTAGAAGTTGAAAAAAATGGTGCTTAGAAAAGTCCGGGTAGGTTTACTCCCAAGGGGGAGATAATGTGCTTGATAGTAATTTCATTGAGTGTTCTAGATGTTCATAATTTGGATTGGCTTGAAATTCTCACCTTAAGAGGTGTAGTGAGTTTGAGAAGTTTAGTCCCGGTTTGGTAGGCTCATATGAGACTTTGAGTGGTGTTGGTAAGGTTGTTTGTGAGCTTGAGTTGCTTAATGAGAACCTCTCTAAATTAGAAGTACCGATTGGGATCTTAGACCGACAAGTTAAGAGATAGAAAAGTAAGGAAGTGCTTCCATGAGAATGTAGAGGAGTGGTATTTTAGTAAGGGTTTTAGTTGAGTGTGCTACTTGGGAGACCAAGGGCCAATGAGATGTCCCGATGTCCTTATATTCCATTCTATTCCTTCTCTAGCTTAAGATGATAAGTCCTCCTTGACTCGTTTCATGATTGTGGAGTCTTGGATATTATATGTGTCCCATAATTTCCTTGTCCCATAAAGTTACCCTTGTAAACTTTGGTAAGGTTCGGATGCATAGTTGTTAGACCTCTATTGTTTTTAAGAACCCAGTAAGGTTATTATGAGTGTTGGTCATGCTTTGGGAGAGTTTGAAAAGAGTAGTATTTGAGGTCTTAGTAGGGGCTTACTCCCAAGGGGGAGATGGTATGCTTAGACAACAAGATTGATTGAGAGTCCCGATATCCTCATCCCTTTCTTCTATTCTTATTCTAGCTTGAGATCAAGAATTCCTTTTTGGGCTTGTTTTATGTTTTGGAGTCATGTGTGATTTAGAAAATTTCCATGATCTCCTTATGTTATGCATGTTCTTGAGAGAATTTTTGTTTGTATAAAATGAGTTTTCATGATTTACGTGTTCCTCATGTTGTTGTACATTTTAGTATGATGATGGCATATTTGACTTCATGAGATGATTTGATGAACATGCTTTGTTATGATTTTGATGAAATGGCATATTGGCTCCATAATGTTGTGTTGAGGTTGATTTAGTTTGGAGGAGGTAGTTCCTCCTATGATTATGTGATAGATGATGTTTAGAAGAGTTTGTATAGGCTTACTCCCAAGGAGGAGATGGTGTGCCTAGCTAGGAAGGTTGTTATGTGTTTATGTGTTGCCATGACTTCCTTATATAATGCATGTTCATGAAGACTTGTGTTTTGAAAGAAAATGAGTTTATGTGAATTGTTTTCCTCATGTTGAAGTGCTTTGAGTATGAGTTGTCTATTGTACTTCATGAGAAGAATATGTGAGCATGCTTTAGTTTGGAGTTGAGAGATTCCTCCTTGAATAAAATGCTTTTTGAGAGTAAATTGCATATGAGCTCCATGAGAGTATGTTGAGTATGTTATGACTAGGAGATGGTAGTTCCTCCTTGAACATGACTAGTTATGAGAAGTTCATGCATATTGGGTTGATAGATGTAGTTCCTACTTCCTTTTTCGTTGCATTGATCATGTTTAGCTTGGAGTTGAAGTTTTACTCCTTCGTTTTGTGCATTGTTATGATGTTTCATGCATGTTGGGCTGCTAGTCTTGAGTCTTTATTTCCGTAAGGTGTCTAAAATGTCATTTAAGACAAATGTTCCCAAGGGGGAGATATTGTAACACCCCGAAAACTAGTAGACTAAACTAGGGCTACATATGATGGTTAGAGCGAAGGAAGAGGGCAAGAGCCAAGGAAGAGGACTAGGGCAGTCCACTCTTACATGGACACCGCCTCACCTTCCACGACCACCACCACGTATCGTAGTGAGGACCACGGCTTGTGGTGTGGCTCGTGGTGGGCTAAGAAGTGGCTAAACAAAGGCTGCCCAAAACAACCCCCTCCACACGAGCCACTTCACAGCACGTGGTGATGACCACGACTCGTAGGAAGGCTCATGGTGGTGCCTTAGATTTTTGGGGGTTAAGGGAAAGGTTTCCTAGCTACTGTATCATGACCACGAGAGGCACCACGGTTCGTGGAGCCTCATGTGAAGGGTTTTTCGCTAGACTTAGAGTTTCGGGTCAACTTCAAATGGTCATATCTCATAACTCAAAACTAAGTAGGTGGTCTATTACCTATCCAATTAAAGGTCTTTGTGTCCTCTTTCCAATGCTACAAAGTTTGTCCAATTCCGATCTTGGAGTAAACAGTTATGCCCGAAATAGTGAAACACTGTCAGGCTGATAATTCTTCATAACCCGTTTGACGGGCCATGGTGATGATGACGGTCCGTGAAGGTGTCCATCATGCCATTTCAGTAGTTTCCAGCAGGGGAACTTATTGGGTCTTTTCCCAATCGTTTTAACTCAAAGATATGTCATTTTTCCCAAGCCTAGGACCCCTATATAAGTCATTTTAAATGTAAAACTCACCCAATTAAGTCATTATATCTCAAGACCAAAATCAATTCTAAAAATACTCTCCTCTCAAATATTTCTCTCTCTAGGAAACCTCCATTGAAGAACAAGAAAAGAGATCAACTAGGGCTTGAAGAAGAGGACTTTTTCATATAAATTTGGTTGTATTCTACACCTAAGGTATGGTTGCTTTTCATCTATGGGTAGTCTTCACCCATAGAGCCCTTCCAAAATTAGATTTCAAATCTCTCAAATTCCCAAAAGTGGGTTTTCATTCTAAGCCATGGATTCCCTTACAAAAATGATTTCAATGACCTAATTGATTTATATTATGATTATATTGATGAATTAATACTGTTTTAAAGATGAATTACCCATGAATCCATGGATTCCCCCTTTCCCCCAAATTGGACCTCAAGTATGGGTATTGGTTGATACTCGTAGAATGTGACAGAGTTATGTATGTTGTAAATGTTCCAATTGAGTGGATGTGGGTTGATTATGATTTAAATGCATGATTTTAGTATGAATATACATGTATTCTTGATTAGCCTATGATTCTAGGGTAAAATTGATATAGCCTAATGTTGTGCCATGAATGAGGCACATTGAGAGGTTAGATGTGATCTTGATTAATTTCTTTATGAATAGCCTTTGATTAGATGACCTAGACATGGATTGCTTAAGGGTAAAGCTTCAAGACATGAATTGATTTGATTAGGGATTTATGACGGATCATGGTTGTGTAGTATTCACATTGAGTTTATATGTCTCCTATATGACTATAATTGATCAAATATGAGTCATGTGGTTAGGTTACCTTGAGAAATAGGTATACATGATGAACATGTGAGGAATTGCTTGAGAGTAAGGCTTGTAACATGAAGATGACTCCTAGGGCTTTAAAAGTAAAATCTAAAATGAATAAACTAAGGATGTTAAGGCTTTAAGAAAGAAGCTATTATGTATGTTGAGTAGTATATGACATTATTGTGAAAAGATTTCACCCACATGACCTATAATAGGATCACATGAGTTTATGCATGAAATGAATGTTTTACTTGAGTCATGATTCTATCCAAGTCTAATATGGTAAATGCTAGATGTGTTGACTCAATATGACCCTTGAATGCAAGATATGACGTGTATGCATGATTATGATATTAGGTGCATGTTTATGAATACTTTGAGAATAAAATGTCTATTATGATAATGCGGTTGTTGTGTCATTAGAAGGACAATCACACACACACCCATGCATGAATATGATTATGATATGACTAAGGTGTTACTTGTTGTTCACGGCCCTTGAAGGGAAAAGTTATGAGGGTTTGTACATCTTTATGAGAATTGTGTGTAAGCTTATGATTCACTTAGAAAGTGAAGATCTTATGATTATTGTGTAATTGTGGTATTGTTGAAAGGTAATTCTGCCCATACCCTTACACTTTATTATTCATGAACTATTATGACTATAATGATCTTATGGTGTTGAATGAAAGGTTATTCTCATGAAACACTATAAGTATGATGTGAAATGTTTACTCACATATTGATGATTCTACGGTTGAAAGGACATTCTCACCTAATGAATATATGAGCTATTATGATGTTATGTTGGTTTGAGTGCCTAGTGCATTCTTTCATGAACATGAACTTAAGTAAAGACTTAATGTGACTTTTAAAGGTAATTATGCTTAGCACTGAGTGGATATGAAAATGAGATGGAAGCTTTTACGTTAGAAAGTCCGGCTTCCCAATGTATATAATCTCATGAGATGGAAACCTTTTACGCTAGAAGTCTGGGTTTCTAGTAGCAATCTCATTATCCCATAACTATGTCCCCACATAGGTCTTTAGCTAGTGGATCCATCTAAACGCTAAAATGAACGTTCTACTTTAGGTAAGTAGGACACCTCTTTTCGGTGTGGGGGTAGAACACCGGATTCCATGTAGCTCAACATGGTCTATGTCGGTTAAGGCTATTTCCCTATATGATTAGAATATGAATTATGATAAGAACATGAGTTATGTATTATGGTTCCTCAATAGGTTTTACTTAGTATGAGTGGGGGTATGAGACTTCATTCATGCATTGTACAAGTAAACTTTGAGAGTGGGCATGGTATGTATCTCTTATGATATGATGAGTATGAGTTAAATGTATTCTTTATATGAATTATGAAGATGAACTATACTTATGACTTCTTAATGAGCTTAACTTTGTGTGGGGGGGGGGGGGGCGGTATGGGCCTTCACTTATATATTGCACAAGTAGACTTATATAGGGGTTATAGTGTGGGTTCCTTATGCTATGAAGATATATGAACTTATGTTATGTATGCTCATGGTGGCCTAGAAGTGATACTTAGTGTAGATAGGATTATGGAATCCTATCTATGCATTGCGCAAATATGGCTTAGGGCTGCTTATGTGATAGTTCTATTATGATGATATGATCTTGGTATGTAATTACGAATGTGAACTATGTCTTGTGAAGATTGGAGTATGCATTATGTTGTGTTGGAGACTATGCTTGTGAGTATGATGATATCCTTTATGTTATGATGAATTGTGCATAGTTTGTCTTATGAGCTACATTCTCCAACTATTTCAAAGATGATGTTCAAAAGTGGTGAGTCCTCATAGTATTCTAGGGCTTGACCATATGTCCCTTTATATCTTTCCTTTATATTTTAGACTTTTTGTAAGGGCCGTGTCCCTAAGATTGTATTCAAGAGTTTTAATTCAAATGTTATAGATGGTTTGAGACATAGTGTTGTAGACGCTCTCTCATTTTATAAAAGACTTGGATTGTAAAGAAAATTTTTAAATTTTCCGCATTTACCCCTATGTTCTTATGTCATGATATGCTAAGGGCATGTATGAGACCCCTTCGGGTTTAAGTATGCCGTTTTACGTTTAGGGGGTACTCCTGGGTCGTGTCAGATCTATTAATTTTATTAAAAAAATAATCCTCAATTTGTGTATTTTTCACTGTTCACTCGTTATGTGAACACTAATTATTAAATTCTCTTTGGGTGAAAACACAAAAGAAATTAATTGAAGAAACAAAAAAAGTAAAATAAATAAAAATTCTCGCCACTTTGTATAGAAGTTTTTTGTGTAAAACAAAGTTCACATTTGATTGCACATATCCCTGTTCTTTTTTTTTAATAGAAAGCAATAACCTAAATTACCATGCTAAGAACTTCGGCAAACCATATCAATGGATTATGGATGAATCATTTATGCAAATTTTAAATGATCTCAAATTTTTGCAGAGAAGAGATCACAAAGAATTTATAAGAAGTGAATGGTTGTGATTTATGATCGAAGAAACATGGAGCTTGAAATTATTGTGACTATTCATAGTACATAACTCTTTTTTTGATAAATAAAATATGTAGGTTAATAAAACGGTATTAATGTTCTACAATGATACAAACAACATTGAAGTATGTATGTGATGAAAATCGTAAGAGGAAAATATGAGTGTGAATTGATGAATGATTTCCTACAATTTATTCACCAATTCTTTCTTATGTGGTACCTCAAATTTCATTGAATTTTGAACTTAATAAATTGTTGCAAATAATATTTGATATTTCTTAAGAAGAAGAAGACTATAAAACTTAAAAAATTGTACATCAAAAGTGAGAGGAAACCCTCTATTTATAGCTAAAAATAGTAGCATGAATAGGTACCTAGGGATAAGACAAAATTACCCCCTAGACTATGACCGAAATCCCAGAGACACAAAATGGAATAAATGCACCACAAATTAATTTAAAATGAAATAAATACACCACAAACACTGACATGACATAGAGAGTGTGCACACTCTCTTAAGGGCAAGTGATGAGTGCATAAATTTACGCATGTCATTTTTTGATTGGTAACTTTATAATTAGTTAGTACAAATATTTATTGATATTAAAACTTATATTTATTTAAATATTTTTATTTCTTTCTTTGTAAAATATTTATTTTAATTTCTTTTCACTTTACATTTTTTTAATTAATTATTATCTTTTACTTTGAATTATTTTTTAAAAATTATGTGTAATTTAAAAGTGTCCTTTAATTTTAACGTTTTATTTTTTTATGTTTTATTTGATTTTCTTCACTTATTTTGATATCTTCAAAATTAACTTATTTTTAATACAAGACATTTGGGATAAATCAAATCAAAACGAAAGACAACGAAAATAAAAAGAAAAAACAATGAATGTAGGTAAAAAAAAGGTTCGATACAAGGAAAAAAATGTGTATCAACTTAATTTAAATACAAGATAAAGAAAATTAAGATATATTATTTTTAAATTAAAAAATTAAAAAATTAAATATTTTTTTTTAAAAAATGATTTAAAAAAAAAATATATAAAAAAAATATTTATACACGTGGCGGGCGAGTGTGTACAAACACAACCAACTTGGGTGGTTGAATGTGCCACGTCAGCACAAAAGGTGCACAAAAATACAAAAAAATGAGTTCAGGGGGTCTGGGGGGCGGGATACTTATGTCTTATCCCTATTAGAAAAGTCACAACCTTTCAAAAAGTCACCGCTCATCGAAAAAGTCACAACCCTTTGAAAAAATCACAACTCATCAAAAAAGGCAAAACCCTTTAGAAAAGACAACCATTTGAAAATATCACAACCATTTAAAAAAGTCGGAACTCATCGAAAATGTCACAACCCTTTGAAAAAGTCACAACTCATTGAAAAAGTCACAATTCTTTAATGTGAAAAGGTATC
Organism: Solanum verrucosum; assembly: GCF_900185275.1. Classification (NCBI taxonomy): domain Eukaryota; kingdom Viridiplantae; phylum Streptophyta; class Magnoliopsida; order Solanales; family Solanaceae; genus Solanum; species Solanum verrucosum. Next base: position 431,801 of record NW_026020257.1, read on the forward strand.
TAGTTTTAATATAATATAAGTTATTAAATAAATAATTAAAATAAATTGAGTATTTTTAATTGGGGGTATTATAGTAATTTAACATTTAAGTTTTAAAGTTCATGCTTTTAAGGTAGTATATAATAATACATATGTATATAGTTATAGGAGATAGATAGATATAGATATGATGATGATATGATATATATTTTGATAAGAGGAATGCATTTAAAAGAGTTTATCAGTATTGTACCCATTGAAATATTCCCATACCGTGATGGAGAGTTTTGATAATCTTTAACTTCCCATATTTTATCATCAAAATTAATCGATAGCAGTTCCAGAACCCGAAGGTTCTGAAGCTGAGCAATGTTTGATAAGTTGTCTTAACTGTCCTACTGTTAGTTTTTTGAGATTTGATACAGACATGCATATAGGGTATCCACGTTAGGCTTCTGCGAGTGTAGAAAAAATGTGTAGAGTCTCAAGCTGTGTTGGAAAATCAAATGCAGGGAACTTACCTCTATTTATATCCTTGAAGATTAGGTGTTTTTCTCAACACAAATTCCTCATCCTCCATACAAGAACAATATGGAGTGGAAAGTGTTTTCAAATCACATAGTTCTGAAGAGTCCTCGAGTGATTCTTCTGCATTTTCCAAAGCAAATCCCACAAGTTTGGCTATGAATGATGGAATTGACTTCTCGACATATCTTGCATAAAAGAACCCCAAGTAAATAGCTCAATTGGGAAACTTTCAATAATAGTATCCCTCAATTCGAAGACTTTCAGAAATATGAAATTGTGAAGAAAGCGCTAAGATAAGAGAGTCTCTTCATTCCTCGAAAATGAAGAACCAACAAGCTAGACAGGTGAGCTCCATTCTTCAAGATCATCCACTCCATAAAAGGCCAAGCGTGATTGTGCATACTGCTTACGAGATTACGGATTGAAATTTTCACATAATTTTGTATAAATGCTTATGATATCCATAACCTTGTTAACATTGAAGCATTAATTACCCTATCCTCTAAGAATGCTACAAAATAAAGGAATCAAGGCTTAAGATGACAGAGTAAATCCTTATAACTTTGTTCTATGATGGCCTTTGAATCATTGTGAATGCAGGAATCTAAAGTTGTAGACTCTTGTTTACAACTCCCTTTTTTCTTCTCCATATTTGCCAAAATACCCGCCACCAAAACAATTGAAAGAGGAAGCCCTCCACACTTTTTTGCTATTCGTTGACCAACTTTCTCAAGAGGAGGGTACTGGGGAGCAACTTTCTCTACTAAACACTCTATCTTCTAGTAACTTTCAACTTTCATCGTCATTAAGCATTCGAAGATGTACTAGACCACTAATAGATGTAGCACAATTGGCAACTTCAATGTGTCGCGTTGTTAGAATGATTTTACTTCCATCATGGACGTAAGGACTTAAATCATCCTATACAGTAGATTCCCATACTTCGTCAACAAGGACAAGATATCTTTTGGAAGATAAAGCTCTATGAAATGCATCATCTAATTCATCAGAACTTTTATCACTATGATTAGAGTCCTCACCGGTAACATGACGTAGAATAGCCAGGAAATGCCTTGTGAATGATGTGGTAGATACTTTGATAAGATCAACAATCCTCGGGAGTTCAAGACCAAGTTCTTGGTTCACATCCTCAATCATTATGTCTTCCTTCCCCTCCTTGATGTCAAACAATGAGTAAATTAGAAGTCCAACATAACCAATAACAAAGTCTATGATAGCAAGATATAGTAGTGGATAATGAATGAGATTGTCTCTTAATTGGTTGTGCATCTCTTGAAGGGTTGCGATTTGATCATCTATGTGACAAGGATTACTAATAGTTGGTAGATGCACCAAATTTTGAAAATTGGAATAGTGTTTGAAATTGGTTGTATTGTCATCTTTAAAGTTAGCAGGATATTGGTATAGATTTTGTGCAGGTCTCGCTAAAGATCCTTAGTCTTCATTTACATCACATGAGAATATAAAACATTCATCTCACTAGGAGCCAACTCTGGGTTTTCGTTTCCATGGATTGGAAAATAATGTTAGGATCGAAATAATTAGGTGTCATGCAGAAGCTAGAAAAGCAAACCTCGACAGGCCATGAGTGTAGCACCTCGTATCCGAATAAGGGTAATGAACCAGAAATTCAAAACCTATAGGTGCCATCCACGAGGAGCACCGATGGTCGATTGGTGGACCCATGGACCGTAGGTGTGGTCCTTGGTTGGAGCCCCAAAATTTCCAACATTCTAAACCTGATTGATGGTCCACCAGGACGGTCCGTGGGTCAGACCACGACCTGTCGACTGGGTCCGTCATTGGGTACTCAAGAATGGTCCAAGCATTGACCACGGAAGGGACCTACGGTTCGTAGGTCGATCCACACCCCGTGGTCCAGTGGTCGTAGGTCGGGGCCAAAGTCTCTGACTGCCAACCACAATTCACCAGGACGAACCGTAGATCCATCCATGGTCCGTCGACTGAGTAGGTAGGTCGGTGGCAGGTGGCAGTATAACTTAGGGTAATTGGGTCTTTTCCTAATTAATTTATTTTTATATTATGTCATTTTGCCAACATTTAGAACCCCTATATACGTCTTTTAACCCCCAAATTAGACCCATTTAATTCATTCTTCCAAAATTCCCAAAAGAAAACCAACTCCTCTCAAATATTCTCTCTCTAGAACTTGAAGAAGATTTCACCTAGGGTTTCAAGGTCAAGGTTCAATTCCTCCATTGAATCTTAGCATTGGGCTTTGTTGTTAAGGTATGATAGCTTTCATCCATGGACACCTTGCATCCATATAGTTCCTTCAAAATTCAATTTCAAAAGTAAGATTGAAATCCCCCATTGTTAAGGTTCGATTCAAAAGTCATCGGTTCCTTTCAAAATTGATTCTAATGGTTGAATTATGTTATTATAAGAATAAATTGATGATTACCTATGGATTTTATGATGTATCCCCAATAATCCATGAAATCCCCATATTTCTCAATGGTGATCTTTTAGTGTGAGTCTTTGTTGATGAAAGAAGAATCTTATGAATTAATACATGAAGTGATAGAATCACATGAATTATAATGAAATTCATTTCTAATTCTTGAATTCTAGATGTGATGATTGAAAGTATGTCATGAACCCTGAAAAGGTAAAGTATGAGATTATGCATGTTTTAATGAAGTCTAAGTAAATGTTTAAGGAAACTTTGAGAGTAAAGTGTTAATGGTTATGATAATGTTGTTGTGTTGATTTAAAGGACATTCTCATGACACATAATGAACATGATGTGAAATGTTTTCTAACATAATTAAGATTCTAGGATTGAAAGGCTTTCTCACCTAATTGAGTCTATGATGTACATGTAGACATGGACAGTGAAAGGTTTTCTCATGCATGATGTAGTGAGCTATCCTAATGAAATAACTTTGATTGGTTGTCAAGGAAATCCTTCCATGAGGCATGAATTAAGTAAGACTTAATAAGTACTCTATGGGAATTATGCTTAGCACCTAGTGGATATTGACAATGAGATGGAAGTTCTCCCGTTAGTAGAGGTCGGGTTTCTAGAAGAGGTCTTATGAGATGAAAGCTCTCCCGTTAGAAGAGGTCGAGTTTCTAGTACAAATTTCGTTATCCCATAACTGCGTGCCCCCATAGGTTGATTAGCTAGTGGATACACTTAAGCTAGAAGTTCATGGTTCTGCCTTAGGAAAGTAGAACACCCCTTTTTCTGTGTGGGAGACACTGGGTGATTATGTTATAGATCACATGGTCTCATGTCGGTTAAGGCTACTTCCCACAACAAGAACATAAATAATGAACTAAGATTACTTCAAGAAGTATTGGACATGAGTTCTAAGGATTTAAAGATGATGTTGACTTATATTGTCCATGTGTATGACTTATGATTTCTAATCTCTTAAATGTTGTTTTAACTTGGCATTTGCATACTTTGAAATAAAATGTCCCTTTAACATGTTTTAAATGTTTTTATGAATAGTTATCATACTTAGTGCATTTTTGTACTAAAACATATTCTTGCCTACATTTTTACCAAATGTAGGGTCCAACCGACATGTTTTTATTCTAGTGGCTAGAGCTTGGTGAGTCCTCATGGTTCAAGGACAAATTTCTCCTTATTTAGTTTACATTTCTTGTATTTCCAATTTGGACAAGATGTATGGGCTAGGCCCAATTTCATTCAGTATTGTAATAGATCACTATGATGCGACAAATGTCTAGACTTTCACTTTCTTTTATGAAGAACCTTTTATACTTGAAAATATGTTTTACTCTTATTGTTCTATTTCTTATGTTATGAAAGCTAAGTGGCTTGTATGAAGTCCTTTGGGATTCTATCTGCCATGTTACATCTAGGGGGTACCCCTGGGTCGTGAAAAACTTGGTATCAGAGCACAATGTTTGAAATGATCCTAGGATGATATCTCATAAGCCACATCTAATAGAGTCTTGTTCATGAGTGTGCAACGTGTCACATTTATGAATGAGAGGCTACAAGATGTTTAGGAAATTTCCCTTCTTTCATAACCCTTAAGTCGTGCCATACAATTTAACTCTACAATATCTCTTTTCTAATCCTTACCTTATGCTCTTAAGGATATGTCTTCTCGAAGGGCTTATACTAGAAAAAATGTGAGGGAGAATGTGGAATAAGGAGCTCTTCCTCAAGCTCCGATAGATCCTTTAGCTAAAAATATGACCAATGCGGATGTTAGGTCGACTTTTCAGATGTTGGCTCAAGCTTTGGCGACTCAAGCCAATAGAGAAGTTGTAGCTCCAGTGAATCCTAATGTGAATTCGGCGGCTTCAAAAGGGAGGGATTTTGCAAGGATGAACCCTCTGGAATTTCATGGCTCCAAGGTGGAGGAGGATCCTCAAAGGTTTATCGACGAGGTCTATAAGGTACTTGCTATTATGGCGGTGACTCCGAAAGAGAAGGCGGAGTTAGCCACTTACCAATTAAAAGACGTTTCTCAAGTGTGGTACGATCAATTGTAGCACCCCGAACTTAAATAGAGGGTTTAGCATGTTAGAACATCAAGGTGTAACCCACGGGGCCATCCACGCCCCGTGTTTTGACCCGCGCTCTGTGGAAATCCTTGTGGATAAGCTGCCAAGAAAATTGTCCAAGGTAGTGATCTATAGTAGGATCCACACCCCGTGGATAGGTCCACGCCCCGTGGTTGCGCTTCGTAGGTCAAGGGAAAATTTCCAGTGTCTCTACACCCCAAACCATGCCCAACCTGGATGGGCCGTAGGTCAACCTATGCCCCGTGGTCGGGGTCTCATGGATGGGCAGTGAGACAATTTTGGGTGATTAAGTTTAGGGGTACTTTGGGTCTTTCCAATTTTAATTGAGATTAAGTGGTGTTTTTTTACCCTAATCTAGACCACCTATATAAATACTTTAGACCCCTAAATAAAGTCATTCTAAGTCATTATTTCTAAACCATCAAAAGAAACTCAATTCTCTCTGAAATATTCTCTCTCTAAAAAGGTAAAGAAGAAGAAGAGAAAATCAAGCTAGGTCAAGTCAAGTCTCCATTGTTTCAAGCTTTGTAATCAACGTATGATGGCTATTTCATTCATGGATTCCTTTCATCCATGAAGCCCCCAGGTTTTCCCCAATTTAGAAGAAGAATTACGCAATTCAAACTAGAGTTTCTTCTACTGTCATGGGTTATGATCCAATTGAGTGGATTATGATTGTTTATGATTGTTTATGATGGAATTGTATGTTTTTATTATGATTATACATGTATTCATTCTTAACCTGTGATTCTAGAGTGAACTTGATGTAGTTGGGTTTTGTGCCATGAAAGGGGAAATTGAGGGCTTATATGTGATATTTTAGGGATGATGAATTACGTCATAGATTGCTTGATATAGAAGCACACAAACATGAATTGCTTAAGAGTAAAGCTTATAGACAAGAATTGACTAAGATCAAATATGTATGATGAATTAAGAATTGTAAGGCTTGAGATTAGGATTGCCTAAGGCATGAATGATAAATGATCATTGTTAGGGTTGTTTGAATAAAGATTATATGTTGAATTGTGACTAGTAGGGCTTGAGAGTAAAGCTAACATGATTAGTTAAGACTCGTAAGGCTTTGAGAGGGAAGCTATACAATGAATGTTGATTTGTATATAGTATTGTTGTGGAAGGTTTACCCATATGACCTATATTATAAATGTATGACATAATGCATGTCTTATAAAATCTATGTAAATGCTTGAAGAACACTTTGTGAGTAAAGTGTCAATGATTATAATATTGTTGTTGCGTTGCTTGAAATGATAATCTCATGAACAAATAATGAACATGATGTGAAAGGTTTTCTCACATAATGATGATTTTAGGTTGAAAGGTTTGCTCACCTAAAATGAATAGAAGAGTAGAAGTGATCATGGATGGTGATGCGTGCTCACGCATGATCTAATAAGCCTTTATAATGAACTAAAACATGCCTAAGAATGTATATCGTAACTGTTCAAAGGCTTCATGTAAGAACTATGATAGCTTGAAGTAGTGATATGATATCCCTTCATGAATAGCTTGACATGGTAAGATAAGACCATGCATGGTAGCTTGAGATAGTAGAACTCATGGATAGCCTTGGATTGAGAAATCGTACCCTTCCAATGTAGCTTGACCTAGCATAATAGAATGTTTTCATGATATGGTGAGGCCACACCACTTTATGATAGCTTGGATTGAGCAATAATACCCTTCCTTGAGTAGCTTGGACTAGCATGAGAGTGTGCTTTCCATGATAGCTTGGTCTAGCATAGTAAGGTGCTTTTCCTTGATAGCCTTGAATTGGTAAATAGTAATCCTTCATGAGTAATGTTATATTGTGGACTAGTAGAGAGATACTCTTCTATGATTAATATGAATATGAGGGACAAGTCCCATACCAAAGTAGCATGTTTATGATGAAATAAGATTACTTCAAGGAAGTATTGTAAGTATGTTTCTATATGATATTGATTGCATGATGTATGCTTAGCTTGGATTGTTGCAATAGTTTCTTTCCTTGATATGTTTGATTAAAGGTGAATGTTTCTTTGTCTATGAGAAATAAGCTAAAGATGAGATCATAAGATGATGAATATGAATAAGGGTCTAAAGTGGTTTGCTTAGCATGGTTGAGATTTATGGGGTCTTACCCATGCATTGCACAAGCATGCTTTGAGGGTGCTTATGAAGTGTGTCTCTTATATTATGTTGATCTAGTTTCATTGATTATGCCTATGACTATGTTGTTATCTCTTATGTTTATAGCCTATGTCTTATGTTGATGTCTCCTCTAATTATGGTATATGTCTTATGTTGACTAATGCCTAAATTATGATTATATTGATGATTTATGCTAGCCATCATATTTAGTACATTATTGTACTAATGCATACTTTTCCTTACATTCTTATCAAATGTAGGGTCTGACGATATTGACTTCCATTCTTGTGGCTAGGTGCATAGTAGCGCAAGTGAAGATTTGGTGAGTCCTCATAGCATCGAGGACTTGATCACCTTTCCTTTTATGTATTTCTTTTATGTTTAGACTTTTGTATGGGCTGTGTCCCAAGACTATTCAAGTATTAGATGGTTTGAGACAATGTTAAAGATTTCCGCTTCGTTTTATGAGACTTTGATTGTCATGGAAAAATGGTTTAAATTTTTGTACTTTTAAATTATCTTATGTTATGATATGCTAAGTGGCTTGTATGAGGCATCTCGGGGTCTTGTACGCCATGTTACATCTAGGTTGTACCCCTAGGTCATGAAAAACTTGGTAATCATAGCACAAGGTTTAGAATGGTTCTAGGATGTCTCAACCAATGTCTAGTAGAGTCTTGTTCATAAGTGTGAAGCGCGCCACATTTATGAATGAGAGGCTATTAGATGTTTTGGAAACTTCACTTCTCTAAGTCGTGCCATAGAGTTTAACTCTATTAGGTCTTTCTCCTAATCCCTGCCCGATGGTTTTCATGATATGGCTACTACAAGGGCTAATGCTAGAAGGAATGAGAAGACAATGTGGATCAAGAAGTTCTTTCCCAAGCCCTTTCTCAAGCTACGAATGACCCGTTGGTGGAGATTGTCACTAATGCAGAATTTATGTCCGCTTTTCAAGTATTGGCTCAAGCCGTAACGGCCCAAGCCAATAGAGAGGTGGTGGCTCCCGTGAACCCAATTGTGGGTACGACCGCTTGAAGAGTGAGGTATTTTATGAGGATGAACCCTCCGACATTTTATGGGTCAAAGATGGAGGAAGATCCTCAAGAGTTTATAGATGAGATTTATAAAATGGTAGATATTATGGGAGTTACTTCAGCTGAGAAAGAGGAATTGGCTGCTTACCCATTCAAGGGAGTTGCTCTAGTTTAGATTAATCAATGGAAATAGGCTATGTCGGTGGGCATGGATCCCATAGAGTGGGAGAGATTCAAAAGTGCTTTTCTAGATATGTTCTTCCCTCTAGAGATGAGAGAGGCTTTGGTTCTTGAATTCAATAACCTTAGGCAAGGTAATATAAGTGTTAAAGAATATGCATTGAGGTTCACCCAATTGTCTAAATATGCTCCATCCCTAGTGGTTGATTCTAGGTCTAGGATGAGTAAGTTAGTGTCGGGAGTGTCCAATCTAGTAGTGAAAGAATGTTATACCGCTATGATCATTAGTGACATGGATATTGCTCGTCTTATGACTCATACCGAATAGATTCAAGAGGCAAAACTAAAGGGGAGAGCTAGGGAGAAAAAGCGGTCTAGAAATGATGATAGTTATTACTCTCACGAAAGGTTCGATGGACATGGTCGTTCTAGGAATCGACAAATGTTTTCCGGATGAGACTCCTCCAATGATTCTAAGTATAATTAGGATAGGTTGTCTAACCCTAAGCCGCAAGGAATTAGTAGTGAGTCCCTATGGCCTACTTGTGCTATATGTGGAAAAATACATGAGGGTAGGTGTTTGGCCGATAGTGACAGTTGCTTTAGTTGTGGTGAGAATGGCCACAAGATGAGAAATTGTCCAAAGATGAAGGCTAAGGGTAAGAAAGTTGTCTCTAGTGGTTCAGATGGGAATGCTCCAAGGCAAAATTGGTTCTATGCTCTCCAATCTAGAGGTGAACAAGAGTGTCCTTCGAATGAGACTATCGGTATGTGTTTTCTGCTTTATTTAGAATCCGGTGTTTCTTGTCTTTTGTGACTTGATAGACTTGTTATGCTAGACAATGTTGTTGTCCTTAGGATGAATGGTCTGCATTATTGCTATGTGTATTGATTGTAGAAATCTGACTTAGTCATGATGAGTTTTGGGGTATGTTGATAGATTTGATGAATAGGGTGTTTAAGTAATGCCTAGATGTGTTTGGGTGAGTAGTCTCCTCTTAAGGGTAGTAGTGTAATTCACCTTGGCATAGAATCGTCTTGTGTGATGGATGTGAAAGCTTAGTGATAACTTGTTCCGACCTTAGAATTGAAAGAAACGGTTCTTAGAAAGTCCACCTAGGCTTACTCCCAAGGGGGAGATGGTGTGCTTAGATAGCAAGGTCGATGAGTGTTCTTAATGTTCATGCCTTGGGTTGCTAGAAATTCTCACCTTGAGAGGTGTAATGAGTTTTGGAAGTTTAGTCCCCGTTTTGTAAACCCATATGAGATCTTAGACCGGCAAGTTAAGAAATAGAAGAGCAAGGAAGTTGTTTACATGAAAGTGTAAAGGAATGATTGTTTAGTGAGGTTTTTTATGTTAAGAGTGCTACTTGGGAGGCCGAGGCCAAAGAGATGTCCCAATATCCTCATTTTTTCCTTCTACTCCTCCTTTAGCTTGAGATGATGAGTTCCTCATGGTTTGTTCCTTGTGTGAAGTCATGTGTGTTTTAGATGTTTCCATGATTTTCCTAATGATTGTGCATGATCATGAAAAACTTGTGTTTTTGAAAGAAAATGAGTTTGCATGATTGATTTTCCTCATTTTGTAGTGCATTTAGTATGAGTTGCCTATAGACTTCATGAGATGAGCTGTGAGACATGCCATAGCTTGGAGTTGAGGGATTCCTCTTTTGATGTATGTTATGAGTATAGATTGCATATAGGCTCCAGGAGATTGTGTTGAGCATGCTTTTAGCTTGGAGATGGTAGTTCCTCCTTGAACATGAGAAATGTTAGAATTGCATGCATTTTGGGTGTTAGATGTTGTTCCTACCTTCCTTGTGATGCCTTGAGCATGTTTTAGCTTAAAGTTGATGATTTCTCTTTTGTTGTATGCATTTAGACAAGTTGCATGCATAATGGGTTGCTAGTCTAGAGTCGTGACCTTAAGAGGTGCCTCAAACGTCATTCGAGGATAAATGTTCTCAAGAGGGAGATAATGTAACACTTAAAACTTAAATAGAGTCATGTTAGAATATCCTGGTGTTACCCACGAGGGCCATCCACGCCCCGTGGTTGGACCCACACTACGTGGGAAGCCTCATGGATGAGTTCCCAAGAAAACTACCCAAGGTAGGACCCACGCCCCGTGGTTGGGCTCCGTAGGTCAAGGGCCAATTTCTAGTGTCTGTCAACCCCAAACCACGCACAACAACGACGGGCCGTAGGTCAGTGGCAGGTGGCAGTAAAACTTAGGGGTAATTGGGTTTTTTCCTAAATAATTAATATTTATACTATGTAGTTTTGCCTAAATTTAGAACCCCTATATAAGTATTTTTACCCCGAAATTAGACCCATTTAATTCATTCTTCCAAAATTCCCAAAAGAAAACCAACTCATCTCAAATATTGTCTCTCTAGAACTTGAAGAAGAAGAAGAAGATTTCACCTAGGGTTTCAAGGTCAAGGTGCAATTCCTCCATTGAAGCTTAGCATTGAGCTTTGTTGTTAAGGTATGATAGCTTTCATTCATGGATACCTTGCATTCATGGAGTTCCTTCAAAATTCAATTTCAAAAGAAAGCTAGAAATCCCCTATTGTTAGGGTTTGATTCAAAAGTCACGGGTTCCTTTAAAATTTGATTCTAATGGTTGAATTATGTTATTATAGAGATGAATTAATGAATTCCTATGGATTTTATGATGTATACCTAAGAACTCATGAAATCCCCATATTTCTCAATTGTGATCTTATAATGTGGGTCTTTGTTGATGAAAGCGGAATCTTATGAATTGATGCATGAAGTGATAGAATCATATAAATTTTAATGAAATCCGTGTCTAATTCTTGAATTCTATAAGTGATGATTGAAAGTATGTTATGAACCTAAAAGGTAAATATGCTTGATGAGTTTCGCCTAAAAGCTTATGAAAGTTTAGCCTTGTACAAAGAGAAGATAAAGAGGTATCATGATCAAAGAATTGAAAAGCGAGAATTTGTTGTAGGTGATGTTGTGCTTCTATTCAACTCTAGGTTGCGCTTGTTTCTGGGCAAACTCAAATCCAAATGGACCAGACCATTTTTGCTCACAAAAGTGCTCCCCCATGCAGCGGCTGAGCTTGAGAACAGTGAAGGAACAAGGTTTATGGTTAATGGGCAAAAGATCAAGATCTATCTGGGAAGCGCAGAAAGTGTGCAAGAAGTTGTTGAGGCCTATCATCTTGATGAAGTCTAAGTAATCAAGGGGCCTATGTCATGCCGCGACGTTAAATCAAGCGCTGCTTGGGAGGCAACCCAAGATGTACAATCTAGCCAACGATAGGTTTTTGTTTTCCATCTAGTAGTTTTCTTTGTTTAGTTGATTCTCTGTATTAATTTAGATAGGTGTTTTAGTTTTGTACTAGTGTTGGCTAGAATTAGCATAGGGTCTGTGTCTAAAAGTGTCCAGAAAATGTAAAAAGAATAGCCTAATGGTTGCTACAAGTGCAGGCGCGCTATGAAAAATCTGCAGAAAATGGTCTGGTGCAGAGGTCTACGGACCCCATCGACAGTCCGTCAATCCATTAATGGTGTCCGTAGATCCCAGGTAAGTGGATAAATTTGTCTAAGTGTGAAGGTGATCAACGGTCCCAACTGATGGACCGTAGATAGACCTACGGTCTGTAAGCGGGGTCTCGTATGTCCTAACCCTAAGTTGGACCGACTCGACTCGGACCCTCCTATTTAAAAATCTCACCTTTCAAATTCATTCCCTCTTCCCTCATTTTTCTCCCACAACCATTGTTAACTCCTCCAAATCCCCTAAATCACGCCTCAAATCACCCATCACTCCCCCATATACAATTCTCACTCCTTCATCCCAAAAATTCCCCAATCTCTCTCAACTGCCTAATTCAAAACTTCGGTGTTCAGGTTCGGCGCAACTAGGCGATTAGTGTGGTCTTGCAAAGCTTAGTGTCATCACTCAATCACCCCACTTCTCGTTGCTTGTAAGGTAATAGACTTTCCCCTCACTTTGAATTTTGGTTCATAGATTGAATATAGAAAGTCGGGCGTCGGGTCTTGACTTTGGGTAATTAAGTGTATGTAATTGCATGCTAAAATTTAAGTACTATTTAAATGCTAGTCTATATGTAAGTTTCGACTTAGGTTTCCGAATCTTGTATGAAATAATTATCAAATTAATTAATTGGAACCCTTGGAATGATGAACTAGCATGATTAAATGTTGAAATGCATGGTTAGACTAGGATACTGAGACCCCGTCTATGGACCGTAGTTCAATCTACGGACCGTATATCAGGTTCGTGGTTGGATGCACTTGAAAATTTCACCAAGTGTGAAACCACGGAGGTGGACTACGGTTCGTAGATCAATCTACGGACCGTTCTTTACATCTCTGGTTTCCATTTGGGACCAGTATTGTTTGTCCTCTGATCCACGGAAGGGTTCCACGGACCGTAGATCAATCTACGGTCCGTAGGTCCCCAACATAGATAACCACTGTAGCCACTGTCTGAAATTTTTTTGGGTCTTTGTTGTTGTTCGTTTTTAGTTCTAAAATTATTTTAAGTGTGTTTTTAGTTAGTTTTGGTACTAAATATGCTTCCACAGGTACTATGGCACCTAAGAAGCTAGTCAGCTATACAAAACAATGCAAGTCAAAAATCTGTTGCCCCTAGCTTCCGATTAATCGATGAAGATAACGATGTGGAGACGGATCCGACATACGTTCCTCCCAACACAAGGACCACTCCTACTGCACCCGAGTCACCAGAGGCACCCCCAGAAGGTGATTCTCGACGTAGTTACTGTCTCCATTCTGATGAGGAGCACACACTGATCGGGTCACCAACTGTGGCTACTTCCAGTTCAGAGAATGGGTCTACGTCCAGATCCGAGCCTGTCCATGCTTCGGGCTTTGAGTCTAGCCATGCTTCAGGGTCTAAGTTTGCCCATGCTGCAGGGGCCATTGCTAAATCAGCTACAGGTTTCAGCGAAAATGAACAAGTAGCCTCGTCTGATAAGGCCACTAGCTCGGAGTCAATCCCAGCACCACGGAATGATGAGCATACTTCAGTGGCCGGCGAGCAAAATAGATGGTGTGTTGAGGGCCAATAGAAAATTTATTGGGATGCCAAGATGAAAAATGACAAAGAGAAGATGGCCCGACTTATTACAGAGGAGCACAGAGTCCTCACGGGAGCTTGCACACTGTCCTCAACATCCACCGTCTTTTTAAACATCATAAGTGTGACTAGATGGATCGAGACCCAGGGACTTATAGCGAGGAGATTGTGCGGGAGTTTTACGCTCCTATGATGCGACTCTCCGAGATTTGATCTCTAAGCAATCCAGGCCCACAACCCAGGACCCTCTCACTTCCACTATGGTCCGAGGTTGTCCGGTAGACATATCACATTCCACCATCCGCCGCTTTCTCTATGGCCCTACCACTGGTCACTCTTGGTCACTGAACACAACAGAGTTTGATTATCGATGGAACATCATGCGGGGCAGCGCTTTCTAGAGAAATGTTGAGCAGCAGGAGGCGTTTACACTATGGTTGGCTAAATACATTGCTGGAGATGGCGAGCGTGCAGAGTGGGTCACCGCACCACAGTTGGGTATCCGAAAGGCCACATTAAATTTTGTGGCCAAGTTCTTCTGGTTGTTGGTGCGTAATAGAGTGTCGCCTACAAAAGCTGACAACCAACTCACATGGGACAAAGCTGTCATTGTTGTAGCAGTAGTAGTAGGATTGGATATTGACTTTGCCCGCAAAGATTCACGAGAGGGCATTCAAGACCTCAACTACTTACCCCTTTCCATGTTTGATTTTATAATTGCAGGGACTCTGGAGTTCCTATCTGGCATTGTGATAGGTTGATCCACCATACTGGGACATTGGATATAGGCCTCATTTGAGATGAGGCAAATGTGGCGGCAACACGCCGAGAGCCCCAGGTTGAGGTACTCTCCTTGGGCACATATCTTGCAGACACGGTGGAGCAGGCACAGAGTGATGATCCCATTATACCAGGCCACACAATATTGTCCCGACCTCCTCTTCTTAAGTAGCTAGTAGGGCTCCTACCTCATCCAGGTCCACACCACCATCTGGAGTTGTCGTTGTCCCGATGGCCAGAGTACAAAAATTAAAGGCTCAAATGGCCACTCTGCTGCACCACATCCAGCCTTGCATGCAAAAGTCGATAGTAGAGTCTGAGGCCAGAATTGAGAAAAGGGTGGCAAAGCAAATAGAGCAGCAGATCCAGGCAGTTCATAAACGCCTGGATGCATTTGAGTTGAGGGTTCTTGCTCGACCAGCCCTCGACATCAATTTTTCCTCCAATCGGGCGGAGTTGGCTAGTCTCCGAGCTGATATGGATGCCATTCCTGTGAATGAGCCAAAGCATGCACCAACGGTATTGTCTGTGGATATCGTTCTTGATGCCTTATTCAAGGTGGACGGAGAGACACAACCCGATCCCACCCATGCTCGTGGCAAGAGGCACCATTCTAGTCACCCTTCTGAGACCATTGATGATGCTTGAACTAGAAAAAGGGAGCGTAAGCAGGAGGAGCAAGCTAGGAGAGCATTGATATTAGATGATGAGTTATGC
The DNA here is from genome assembly GCF_900185275.1 of Solanum verrucosum. Classification (NCBI taxonomy): domain Eukaryota; kingdom Viridiplantae; phylum Streptophyta; class Magnoliopsida; order Solanales; family Solanaceae; genus Solanum; species Solanum verrucosum. The sequence goes on from NW_026020257.1 coordinate 446,839, forward strand.
TAGAAAAGGTCGCTTGAGGCTGTTGTTGGGGTATCGAGTTCTATGCCTGTGAGGATATATGTGAGCACCACTGAGGGTGGAGTTAGAGTGGCAGATAGCACTACTGATGGTGATATCCTTGTTGATGTAGGCACTACTGAGAGTGACCCGAGTGTTGATTTAGCGGGCTCCGGGAAACCGCACCCACCCGTTTTTTGATGTTTCGTCGGCGCTATGTGCCACAGGTTTGCTTCACCCAAACCCATTAATTTTTACTATTTTTTGTGTGCATTGGGGACAAGTGCACCTATTTTTTTGTTGGGGGTGGGGTAAATGGATTGTGAGTGATAGGGTGAAGTCTGAGTAACCCAACTCATAATCCTTTCTTGGGGTTTTCTTGCATGTGTTCTTTTACCCCAAGAGACTTTTTAATTTCTATTGAACCGACATGTGTTAGGATCGTATGTGTAGAAGCATGAAAAATAATGAAGCATGATTGCTTATGAAAAATTACACCTGTCCAAATTTTATGATGTGTGCTAGAATTTGTAGGCTAAGATAAGTTGAATGTGTTGGCTCTGAGTATGACATGATAATGAACCAACTTGATGGCATGACTTAAGCTAAAACTTGAACTGGGTAATCTGATAATCTGATAATGAAATTATGTGCCAAGAGTGTGTGAGAATAGTTGATTGTTCAAATAGTTTTTGTGCCAATCTAGAACTTGCCCGGTTAGTCCTGCTAAGAAAATCTACTCTAGAGGCTAGGAAGTGATCATAGGCCCTTTTTCTAATAAGTCCATAAATTTCCTAAAAGAAGTCCAACCAAATGAAGTAAATGCTTTCTTTGATCCAAATGTTTTGAGCCTAAATTAGACCATTTCTTTATAAACCCCTAACTTACCTTCCCACAATCTACTATGTTGGCCCCGGTCCCTCCTTGGACATGTGCACCTCAACTTAGGCCAAAAGCCTAAGTTGAGGTGGCTAATGTAAAAAGTAACTTCAATCTTGGCCCTGATCCGACATCGGGTATTGTGCACCTCAACCAATGGAAAATCCATAAGTTGATGGTGGCTATGAAAGAGGAAACCGAAAGAAAAATGGGTATGAAAATAGTTCGATGTTGAAAAAGAAAAGAGAGGAACCGATGTGACTTGTCGAAAGCTAAAAAAAAAGAGAATAAGATGCAAGAAAAAGATGAAAGCAAAAAATAAAAGAGCTACAAAGTCTAAAGTCACATTCATGGTTGATGAAAATCAAGGGAACAAAGGTAAAATAGTAGGATGTCAAAAATAGGGAAAAAAGAGGTTGAAAGCCTAGTGTAATGTCAAGGAGGGTAGAAAGTCACTAAGAAGTACCCAAATGTACCACACCTGACCCTGAGCCTACGTTACAAGCCAAGAAAGTCCTATAGTGATCCTAGAATCTAGTTTGGGGAGTCTAAGCAGTGAAAATAAGGGCAAGCCTGTGGTATTGAGCACTAAATGTATTTGAAGTTACTTTTGAGTGTGAGAGTTGAATGAATCCTTGTACTCAAAGTCATATTCGTTGTGTGAAAAAGGGATTTCGTTTGAACTAAGGGCACTAGGTACATTGCCGGAAAGTTAGTACCATGGTGATAGTGAAATATTGTATGTTGCGTATTGGTTGGTCGATCTTTGTCATATGTTGATCCACATGAATTAGCTTGTTGAGTCTAAGAGAACAGATTTTGCACCCGAAAAGAGAGTTGGGGTAGAGAGCCATGTAATTGCTTGTGCTTGAAATGCTTGCTTCTATACAAGTGTCGTTTAGGGTCTTAGTGCGTCGCTTGAAGATAAACAACGAATTAAAGTTGAGGGTGTTGATATACCGTGAGTTTACGGTATTTTTGATACATTTCACTTAAGAGTTGTGTGTGTCTAGGGCCTTTTCAGATTGTTTTTTATGTGTTTTTATCATGTTTTGTAGGAAAGATGTTTAGGCACGGAAGTAGAGAGACAAATGAAAGAAATGCAGAAAAGGGAATCTACGAAGGTGATCTACGGATCATAGGTCCATTGATGCTCCGTAGATGGTGATCGTAGATCAGTAGGGCAAGGCATGGAAGGAGAATCAGGGAATCTGACCAAGTGTGGAACCACGGTGACCATTGACGGTCCGTAGATTGATCTATGGGCCATACTGCTAAACCGTAGAATGTGACTGCGTACCTGGATTTTGGAAAATTCTAAGTATGGAGCTACAGAGAGGGATCGACGCACCGTAGATTGATCTACGGTCCGTACTGGTGTTCCGTCGTTTGCTTCAGAGAAGCTTATTTTTGGAAGCTGAAATATTTTCCAAGTCCTGGTTGATGAAAGGGACTCACGGACCGTAGATCCATTGACGATCTGTGAGTCAATCTCGTGGAATGAAGACGCGTGCCTGAACAAACTTTCCTTATTTTTTTTGCCTTTTAATTTAGGACTTGTTTTCTATAAATAGGGTATGTAAACCTCGTTTTTGGGGGTTAGACATTATTATTTTTATTCAAGTTTTTGGCTTGGGAGATAAACTTGTAAACCTAGCAATTCTTGATTTCCTAAGTTGGTTTTGAAGATTTCGGTAGTGAAATTCAAGTTGAAATTGCGGGATTGCTATTCTCAATTACGTAAGTTTATAATTCTTTCATCTAAAACAATGAATTGTGTTCATATGATTATGGGTAACTAAACTCCACAACTAGGGTTGTGGGAACCATGAGCGATTAACAAAGTATGAATAGTAAATAAGCAATTCTTGAATAGTGTTTTGAATGCATTGATAATTCTTTCGTGTAAAAGTCTTTTTAACGGTGCGCAACGTTAGAACTCACCTTTTTGCTACCTGCTAGACCAAGGAGGTAATCAACAAGAAAAGAATTATCAACATAGCTTTAGTATGATACTATCTATTTGTCCAGTGTCGATTGGTGCGAAGTAATAACTAAGCCAAACATCGATGTGATGTCTAATACGAGGTAAAGGTAAGGGTTAGTAAATTATACACGTAGTCGGACCAAGGTGCGGGGTGAAATTCTCTAGATGCCGGACCAAGTATTTAGAGATACCTAGCTTATCACTTTGCATGTAGTACACTAGGAAATGATTGTTATTACTAGGATTACTGTGTTATGAGCTTGTGGGAAACACGTATACCCTAGTTAATTATCTCATCTTGATAACAACCAAAAATGACTTTTGTTTACTGAATTCTTACAATTTGTTTCACAAATTCCCTCCTTTAATTACTTGTTTCTGGAAGTAATTTGACTAAACGAATATAATTGTTGGCTAAAGTGAAGTCTAAACCATTTTCCTCGTGGGATCGACCCCAACCTACAGGTTGGGTTCTTTACGTGATAACGATCGTTTATGCTTCTTTAGGGAGGTGTAATTTGAGCGTATCAAAAGTGAATTTAAGAACCATGATCTGGATATAGTATCTCTTAATGATTAGTGAAGCCTTGATAGTTAGTAATAAGAAGAGAGCGATGACACGATTTGGAAAGCACTGGCCCGATGCGGAGATTGAATTTAATTTTTGGTTGCGAAAATAAACTATGAAACGGAGGACTTCGTATCCTCTTTTTGATGCGTAGAGGGGATGATTATCTTGGGTACTAAACCTCTAAACGCCTCCGTGAGATGGACCTGGGCACATAGTTTTTCTAGATCTTTTCTTCCTCTCCCAAACTCGATTCAATTCATACCCAATGCAATTCCATTGCCCAATTTCACAAATTTTCATAAACCCGGTATGTTTTCAATGAAACCCACACAAAAGCTATCAAGAACAACGCTCATTCGCAAGACCATCACCTCAAAATCTCAACAAGACTCCATTATTAAAGAATGAAGCTAAAACCTCAAGAATTTACATGATTGGTGTGAGGTAAAACAAACTCAGCACTATGAAAGCTTACATAACTCGTAAGAACGCTTGTTCTTGACAAAATCTTTGGTTTCTTGACGACCGCTTGGAACTTGACTTTTCTCCTCTTGAACTCCTCTATAAAAACCTTAAGCATTTTAGTAATATTGAAAAGTTGTGTAATTCAGATTATACCCTTAACTTGGGTGTGAAAATAGTCTTAGTCTAGTGGGTAGGGAAAAGACCAAATTACCCTTCCTTAAAATGGATAAATTTCCTTAACTAAAGAGACTGCACTCAAATAGGCATAACTCCTTCATCCGAACTCGAAATTTAGTAAACTCAGCGATGTTGGAAAGAGGACTCAAAGAACTTTGATTTGATACCTCATGGCCACCAAACTCAATATGTGCTAAAAGTTATGGTCATTTTAATTTGACCCCAAACATAAAAACTAACCAAAGTTCAAAGTGTTATAATATCTCCCCCTTGGTAACATTCGTCCTTGAATGAGATCACACTAAACATAAAAGGGGTGGAAAGCATATAACAATCCCATTTCAAGCATGCAACATGCAATTTACATACACTCAACATATCAAGATACGGCTTAAACACTCTATTCATAAGATCCATGAACGCTACAGGAGCATTAGTAAAGCCAAATGACATAACAAGAAACTCATAATGACCATAACAGGTCCTGAATGTTGTCTTTGGGATGTCATTTTATCTTACTCTTAGGTCTATCTTAGAAAATCAAGTGGCACTCTGAAGTTGATAAAAATTATCATTAATTCTCGGAAGGGGATACATATTCTTGATAGTATAACGACCCTAAAATCTAGTAGGTTGAACTAGAGCTTGACGAGGGTCGTTTTGATATAGTTTTGGGTTATGAGTGGTTAAATGTTGTCCCGATTCATGGTTGAGGGGTTTAGGGGTTAAACGTCATGGTACGACTCCTTAAGTACCACCCTAGTAGTCCTTGAGGACGACTCTAAGTCTAACCCCCAAGGCTTCCCCAAAACAGAAAGTTGGCCAAAGTTTGGAGACCTACGGAAGGGGTCCACGTCCTGTGGATGGCCTCCATAGGTAAAGGGCCCCCAAACCAAGCCACAGCCCCAGACCATGGACCACAAGTACGGTCCATGAATGGACTCATGGTCTGTAGGTCTAGGGCGTAAGTCTCCACTATTTTGCTGTCAAGTTGCGACCAAGTGTAGGGGTCTTTTGGTAATTGGTTAATTAATTTCTTTAAGTGTATGGACGGTTATTTTAAGTATATTAAGATATTTTAAGAGTATTAAAACAATAAAATACTATTTTAGATTTCATTATTCAAATTCCCAAAATCAAAACCCCTCCCTCTCCAAATATCTTCTCTCTAGAACTCTATTGAAGACCAAGAGAAGAAGAAGACTTAGGGCTTGAACAGGAAGGCTAATTGAGTAGATTTTCGTGGAATTCATCAATTAAGGTATGGTTATCCTTCATCTAGGTTTAGCTTTCACCCTATAGTCAATTTCGAAGAAGTTTTCAAAGCTTTCAAGTTTCTCAAAAACCCTAGGTGTTACTCTATCTCATGGGTTCTTTCATCAAACGTTTTAAAATGGTTTATAATGATAAATTATTATTGTATTAATTTTTTTAATTGATGATTTATGATGAAAATACTCTATGAACCCATGATTTCTCTCAATTCCTAAATTGTGCCTTTATGAAGTGAGTTTGTTGATGATCAATGCATGTGAATCGAATTTGCCTAAATTGCTTTAGATTATTGAAGTATATCATTACCCATGCCCTAATTGTGGTAAATTGTTGGTTTGTTGGTGATTTGGAAGTATGACCCTTGAAGGGCAAGTTATGATCAATTACTTGTTGAATTAGAATTGTGAATTAGATGTTGATCCACTTGAAAGGTGGAGGTGTTTATTTACTATGTACATTATGGTATTGAATTGATGGATATATTCCTTGTACCCAACATGTGGAGCTTAAGGTATAATTGTGATATGATACATGTGTGTGATCTAAATGAATGAATGAGGATCGTGTCTAGAAGCTAATTGTGTTAGGATTGAATGTTATCTCTCTATTAAAACTTGTGAATGATGATGATTATGTGAAAGGTTATTCTCACATACACACACACGTGAATGAAGAATGAATAAGGTTCAATCAAAATGTCAATGATGAAGTACTTATTAAAAAACTATTCTTAATTGTACTATAATGAATGATAATGATGTGTTAATTGAAAGGATATTCTCAATCTTACACTAATGAACGATAATGGAATTCTTAGATGAAAGGCTATTCGCATCTTTGAATCTATGAGCTATCAAATAAATGAGTGTTGGGTTTGAGATGGATGCCCTCACGTGAGTTGAGGCGGGGTGTCTAGTAACAATCTCTTATCCCTTAATTTAATAAATGTTAAAATACTCGAATGTAGGCTAAACACCGAAAGGATATTGAATGAGATGGAAGCCCTGATGTGAATTGTGGCGGAGTTTCTAGTAGCAATCTCTTGAGATGGATCCCCTCACGTGAGTTGAGGCGGGGTATCTAGTAGCAATCTTATTGTCCCTTAACTATCTTCCCACATAGGTCTAGCTAGTGGATCCACTTAAGCTAAATATCGGTTTACCTTAGGCAAGTAGACTAACCCTTACGATGTAGAATAGTACATCGGATTCCTTGATCTAGCTCTCGTGGCCTATGTCGGTTAAATGCTTATTTCCATCATGTGAGATGTGCATTATAGTTTCTTGAGGAGTTCTATGAAGTGTGGGTAGTAGTATGGGATGCTATCCATACATGGCACGAGTAGGCTTCAAGAGGGCTATAGTGAGTTCTCGAAGTCTTAATGACTAATGAATGAAATTCCTCTAAATGAAGCTAATAAAGAAGGATGATTTGAATGTCTAATGTAATGATGCATGCTATACTTAGATTGTATTATGAGTTACTTCCTTGTTATGACTTATTGTATTTGAATGTGCCTTGCCTATGGTCACTTCAAAGGAGTACTTAGTGTGAGTAGTAGTATTGGATGCTACTTGCACATTGCACAAGTATGACTTAGGGGTTGTCTTAGGTGATGGTCCTTATGTGATGAAATAACTTGTTAAAGGTTTAGGTCTCTTGTGTATGAGTATTATTGAAAATGGAAAGGTTGAATAGTAAGTTCACTTTTGGTGACCTTAATGTGGTACATTGGTGTGGATGCTGGTATGGGACACTATCCATACATTGCACAAGGTATAGCATGAGGGTTACTTGAGGTGAAGGCTAATGTGAAGGTAGAAAGTTACATGTTGATATTGTTCAAATGTGATGTTATGACTTGTATGATGATTATATTTGTATTTGATGTCTCTTATGCTATTGTTCATGATATTCCTAAAAAGTGGCATAATGCATGGTTTCAAACCAAAATGTCCCTTTTAAAGCATGTGTTTGGATGGTCATTATACTTAGTACATTTTGTGTGCTAACCCATTCTTCTATGATTTTACTACAAGTGTAGGTTCCGGCAAGTGATTGCTTCTATCTAGATTGAAGTGCTTGGATTTCTATTCTTCCAAGATCAAGTGGTACGTCCTCATAGATCGAGGACAAATGTCTTTTTAGAAGTTCCTTTCTTTTTATGTAATAAACTACTTAAGACTTCGATTGTAAGGGGTCGTGACCCTATATTGTTAAAGATTGTGTCTAAGATGGCTGATGCTTATCATGAACAACGACACTAACCTACGGTACGAGTGTCTACGATCGTCGATAATATAGTAACCCAACTAAAGGTTGGGGTCGTGTCCCAAGGGAGTGGTTTTGAGAATTAATAGAAAAATAAAATTTAGTTCTAATTAGTCGTAGCTAAAGACATTAACGAACAAAAACATTGTAAATTAAAATGGGTGACACAAAAGTGTCAAATATCAATTGGGGGTTTTGCCCCAAGTAGTAAAAACAACAAAAATTAATAGGAAAATCAAGTATGGGAGAAAGTTTTTGGGGTGTGACCGCAATACAAGTTGAGATAAATCGTTGGGTACATTCTTTCGATAGGAAATTTACAAGATAATAGTGACTAGGCTAAGCTTTAGATATAAATAAGTTCCCTCTCGGGCAACTTACCCCATTTCAAATGGGTTCCTCTTGGACACCCACTGGCCGCATGAAGACCAGCCTACACCTTACCCCACTCACTCTCTCGAGCTGAGTGTTAGGATATGGGACTAGGGTTCACCCTCTCGGACTGAACCTCATTTGGACTTACTCCTTAGGCCATCAGTCTAGTGGTCTTGGTTTCGCGACCTCCCTCTCGGGCAAGCCAAAAAGCACATGGGTGGTTTTGTATTGGCAACTAAAAACCCAAATTAAACCACAACCACTAGGTTAAATCACCATTAAAATACATCTAACCTATCAGCAAACAAGACCCAATAATAATATCAACACATATTTGCTAAATCACACCCCAAGAATGGGGTTTTTAGGCACACATCAAGAAATAATAAAATACACCTAAAATGATACTAAAATCAAATGGGTATAAGAAATTAAACCTTGATTTAAGCAAAGGAAGAAGAATGGAGAAGACCCACTTCCAACTTGGGGAAGGTGAAATCCTTCTCTCTTCAAGTCTCCCACAAAACCCTCTCCAAACTTGAGAGAAAATATCCCAAAAAGTACTATTCTATTATGGAAATTAAAATAAATGTTCAACTCCAAAAATTAATAACAAGTTAAGTATTTATGGACTTCAGAAAATAGTGCTGGCGGATCTTTCGGCGAGGTTAGTCTATGTCGCCGAATGACTTAACGACTCGCCCTTCTTCTGTTTCATCTCCGTTTCGTGCTTACCTTTAGCATCTTCATGTTTTGGACCATTGGGAGGATAGTACTGCTTCACAGAAATACTAGGCGAAGCGCCGACTGCTCCTTCATCGCCTTTTGATTCTTTTTCTTCAGGGCTTCGCGCAATAGAAGGAAGGGCGGAGTGAATCCCTTCGGTGAGTCGCCAAGTGTGCTTGGTGAAGCTCAGGCTTCAGGTTCTTCGTTCTTTTCAGCCTTTTTTTGTTCCTTTTTGTGTCTAACTGTCCATGATTCCACCAAAACTTCAAATACCTAAAACTTAAGAGTTTTCATCAGATATTGAGACAAAATAAGCATTTGAGGACACTATTTCTATCAAAATAAAGCCCTAAATGAGTCCAATTTGTGGACTCATCAACACCCATAACTTAAATTTTTGCTACTCCTCAAGCAAGCTCAAGTTCAGCCATTCGAAAAGGGTGTCTCAAACAGTGTTACACAAGACTCAATCATGAATGCACACAACAAGACACACACACGTGAATGAAGAATGAATACGTTTCAATGATAATATTAATGATGAAGTACTTATTGAAAGGCTATTCTCAATTGTACTCTAATAATTGATAATGATGTGTTGAGTGAAAGGATATTCTCGATCTTACACTAATGAACGATAATGGGATTCTTAGATGAAAGGCTATTCTCATATTTGAATCTATGAGCTATCCAATATATGAATTTTGGGTTTGAGATGGATACCCTCATGTGAGTTGAGGCGGGGTGTCTAGTAACAATCTATTATCCCCTAATGTAATGAATGTTAAAATACTCTATGGGAATGTAGGCTAAGCACCGAGAGGATATTGAATGAGATGGAAGCCCTCACATGAGTTGAGGCAGGGTTTCTAGTAGCAATCTCTTGATATGGATGCCCTCACGTGAGTTGAGGCAGGGTATCAAGTAGAATTCTCCTTGTCCCTTAACTATGTGCCCACATAAGTCTAGCTAGTGGATCCACTTAACCTAATACCGGTTTACCTTAGGCAAGTATACCAACTCTTATGATGTGGGATTGTACATCATATTCCATGATCTAGCTCTCGTGGTCTATTCAGTTAAACGCTTATTCCCATCATGTGAGATGTGCATTATAGTTTCTTGAGGAGTTCTATGAAGTGTGGGTAGTAGTATGGGATGCTATCCATACATGGCGAGTAGGCTTCAAGAGGGCTATAGTGAGTTCTCTAAGTCTTAATGACAAATGAATGAAAGTCTTCTGAAGAAGCTAATAAAGAAGGATGATTTGAATGTCTAATGTAATGATACATGCTATACTTGGATTGTATTAAAGAGTTACTTGTTGATATTGTTCAAATGTGATGTTATGACTTGTATGATGATTATATTTGTATTTGATGTCTCTTATGCTATTGTTCATGATATTCCTAAAAGGTGGCATAATGCATGGTTTCCAACAAAAATGTCTCTTTTAAAGCATGTTTTGCATGGTCATCATACTTATTACATTTTGTATGCTAACCCATTCTTCTATGTTTTTACTACAAGTGTAGGTTCCGGCAAGTGATTGCTTCTATCTAGATTGAAGTACTTGGATTACTATTCTTCCAAGATCAAGTGGTACGTCCTCATAGATCGAGGACAAGTGTCTTTTTAGAAGTTCCTTTCTTTTCATGTAATAGACTACTTAAGACTTCGATTGTAAGGGGTCGTGACCCTATTTTCTTAAAGATTGTGTCTAAGATGGCCATGTGAGATATAGACTTCCGCCTTCATTTAAATGTTTTTAAAGGATAGATTGTATGGTTTTTAAATAAAAAGTTTTAATTTCATACTATTTCTACTACCTATGCGATGAATGAATGTTATTAGGCTTGTATAAGAGCCCTTCGGGGTCGAGTATACCGTGTTGCTTCCGGGGTGTAGACTCGGGTCGTGATATATAGTGATCGTGTTCATCTAGCAGTAATCGATACACATCCTAAGAGAACCATCTTTCTTCCTCACAAATAAGACTGGAGCGCTCCAAGGTGAAACACTAGGTTGAATAAAATCCTTATAAAAAAGGTATTTCAATTACTCTTTTAACTCGGTTGGAGCCATTCTATATGGTGTAATAGATAGAGGTCGAGTATCGCGAAGAATATCTATGCCAAAATCAATTTCTCTCTCAGGAGGGACTATTGGAAGATCATTTGAAAGTACCACTAGAAGCTCACTCACAATTGGAACTATCTGAATATGTGGTGTATCAACACTATAGGTAATAACTTGGACTAAGTGATAGATGCACCCCTTCGAAACCAACTTTCTGGCCTTAAGGTATGAAATGAAACGACCCTTAGGCACTACTGAACTACTCCTCCACTTTTAAAAACAGGCTCATAGGAAACTGAAACGTTACAACTCGAGTTCTACAATCAACTAAGGCATAACAAGCATGAAACCAGTCCATACCTAGAATAACATCAAATTCCACCATGTCTAGCTCGACTAAGTCAACCATGGTGTTCTTCTGATTGTTAGAGATGACACAATCACGATAAGCTATCTCGACTAAAATAGACTCACCAATTTGTGTAGAAACACTGAAGGGCTCAAGAAGTCGTTCAGGAAGAATATCGAACCTCATAGCTATATACGAAGTCACAAAAGATAGACTCGCACTTGAATCAAGTAATGCATATACATCAAAAGTAAAGACTTTGATCATACCCTTCACAACATCTGGTAAATTCTTCTTTTATTGACGACTGGTTATAGCATACACGGTTTGCTCCTTTGCCTGTCCCTAAAGTGGCTCCTCTAGGTTCAGCTCTGTCTAGTGGAGCCGTTAAAGAAGATTGTGCTCTATTGCCCACATTAACATTACCATGCTTGTTATTAGCACACTCTCTCATGAAGTGACCTATTTGAAAACACTTGAAATATCTAGTGGAGCCATCATGACATGCTCCTACGTGGTTTCTACCATATTCAGCACATGTAAGAGTCAAGTTGGCCCTTTGTGCCACAATACCCTGGGACTGAGTAGGTTGAGCTCTGAAGTTCTGCGAATTTTGATTCCTGAACTCACCTCTATTCTTTGGTGTAGTTCCACTAGCCAATGATGGAGCAGGCCCAGTGGCCCTTTGTTAAAAAGATGACTAGTTCATATTTCTAGTCTTCATTTGTCCGTACTGATTACCTGTAGTCTTGGCCCTCTTATAATGAAACTCTTCCTTATATTTCAACTTGTCTTCCTCCACCTGCTGCACATGGATCATAAGCCTGGCTATATCCATGTCTCCTATCAACATAGCACTCTTACCCTCTTTGATTGACAAGCGGGAAAGCCCAGACACAAATAAACCCATCCTTCTTTTCATATGAGCCACCACTCCAGAGCATAACGGAATAGTTTAGTGAAATTGAGGTTGTACTCATACACACTCATGGATTATTGTTTAAGAGTAAGAAATTATCTTACTTTTGCCTCTCTCAGCTCAGGGGAAAAGAATCATTCCATGAAGGCACTTTCAAACATAGCCCAACTCACAATTGGTGCCCATTCATCCCTGTTCTTCTTCCATTAGTCGTACCAGATCCTGGAAATGTTATGACTCGGAAAAACTAGTAGGTGAAACTAGAGCCTTACATGTGAGTTGTTGAGTTTTATGTGGGATTTTATTTTGTAAAATGGTTTCCCTAGCTTAGGTTGAGGAGTTTAAGGGTTAAAGGTACGACCCCCCCAAAGACCAACCAAGGGTCCTTGAGGAGGACTCTAAAGCCTAACCCCAAAGCTTCCCCAAGAACCCAAAATCTGCCAAATTTTCATGACCAAAGGGTGGGACCTATGAGGCGTAGGTCCCTCTATGCCTCGTGGGGAGCCTTCGTGAGTCAAGATCCCATTTTAGGAGCCCCAATCCTCCACCTATGGACCTGCAGGACGCCATGTGAGTCCACTCATGGACCATCGGTCCTAGGTCGTGGGTGAGGTCTGCAAACTGCCTAGGTTTGACCAAGGGAGGGCCACTTAGGTAAATTCCTAGTGTGGTTAGTTAAGTAAGGGGTCGTTTTATATTTATTAATTAGACCTATTTAAGACCTTTTAAGTCATTAACCACACCTTTACAATTCATAATTTCAAACCCAAAATAATAACCAACTCCTCTCCAAATAATTCTCTCTTTAAAACCTCCATTGAAGAAGAAGAAGAAGAAGTCAAGGTATAGGGATCAAGGACTCATCTTTTCCACTCAATTTAGTGAGGAAAATTCAATCAAGATATGGTAGTTTTGATTCATGGTTAGCTTTCTATCCATGAAATCCTCAAACCTTCAATTTCAAAGTTGGAAATTCTCCAAAACTAAGGGTTTTCATTCTAGGTCATGGATTCTTTCTCAAAACATTTTAAATTGTTTAATGATCATATATTAAGATTAAATTGTTGTTTTATGGTGGTTTTAAGATAAAAATCCCCGATGAATCCATGATTTCCCCATAACCCTAATTTATGACTTTGATGTGGGTGAATTGTAGTAAGATGAATGTTATATAATTGATCTTTTAATGCTTTAGTTACTTGAATTATGTCATTATCCATGCCTAAATTGTAGTAATTCTAGGTGTTTTGGTGAATTGTGATTCATGGCCTTGAGGGGAAAATTATGAAGGTTGATGTATAATAATGACGCTTATGTATATTCTTTCCGATTCCACTGAAATTAATGTGATCATGACTACAATGCAATTGTGATATCATTGAAAGGTTATTCTCAATTATACACTTGTGAATGATGATGATATAATGTGAAAGGTTTCTTCAATATAAAGTTACATCTTGAATTGGTAGGCTTAGGGCATCTTCTTCTTATGTAACTAATGTATCTTGACCTAATGAACTTTGAATCGGTACGCCAAGTGGCATCCCTTTCATAAATTATTAATGAAATATTCTAATGATGTGTCTTGTATCAGTAGGCTAATGGCACCCTTCCATGCATGATAATGATGAACCTTGGATCGGTAGGCTAATGGCACCCTTCCATGAATGACAATGATGAACCTTGAATTGGTAGGCTTATGGCACCCTTTCATGAGGATTCAATGAGCTATCCTAATAATGTACCTTGAATCAGTAGGCTTATGACATCCTTTCACGTGTTAAATAATGTACCTTGAATCTGTAGGCTAATGTCACCCTTTCATTTGAGTAATAATGTACCATGGGTCGACAGGCCAATGGCATCCCTCTCATATGTAGTAATGTTAAAGGAATGAACTACTCTATGGGAGATTAAAGCTTAGCACCGAGTGGATATGGTGAGGTGGAAACTCTCCCCATGTTAGGCCGAGTTTCTATTAACACCTTTCTTATCCCATAACTATGTGCCCACATAGGTTATTAGCTAGTGGATCCACCTAAGCTAAAGTGTTACCAGTTCTACCTTAGGCAAGTACAAAACCTCGGTGTGGGACATGGCACTGGATTCCATGTATGCTCACATGGTGTATGCCGGTTAGGGCTTATTCCCATCATGTGAGTTACATGCTATGGTTGCTCAAGAGGTTCTATGAAGCGTGGGTAGTAGTATGGGATTCCATTCATGCATTGCATGAGTAGGCTTTGAGAGGGCTATGGTGTGTTTCTCTAATGTCTTAATGTCTAATGAAATGAATATGCTCATAACGATGCTAATGAGAATGTTGACTTAAAGGCTTAATGTAATGATGAATGTTTAACTTGGAAATGTTATTATGAGTTGCTTTCCTTGTCATGCCCTATTAAATGTGAATGTTCCTTGTCTATGATTATTGACTAAAGATGAGAATCAAGAATGGTAAGTATGTTATGGTGGCCTCAAAGTGGTACTTAGTATGAATGGTATTATGGGATGCCATTCATACATTGCACAAGTATAACCTAGGGTTACTTTCATGATGGTTCTATTATGTTCTAATGAGTTAGACGATGAATATATTTTTGGCTTATGTGTTTTTACTAAAGATGCATGATGATCCTCAAACTTGTTAAACGCATGATTTTCTACCAAAATGTCCTTTTTCGCATGATTTTTGCATGGCTATCATATTTAGTACATTTTTATGCTAACTCATATTTCTTCTACATTTTTCAACAAAGTGTAGGTTCTGGATCTTAAGGTGACTTCTAGTGTTCAAAGCTTGGACTGATTCTCTCCAAAACTAGTGGTGAGTCTTCATGGTTCCAGGATGAGAGTTGCTCATTTCTAGTTTCTTTTATGTCATTTTATGTTTCAAACTATCTTAAAGGGTTGTGACCCAATCTTTGATTCAAGTTGTAATAGATGGCTATGTGAGATAAGTTAAACTTTCGTTGTTTGTTTTTAAATAAAGACCTCGATTGTATAGATTAAATGTTTTATATTTCGTACCATTTTATTATGTCTTATATTATGAATGCTATGAGGCTTTACGGAGTCTTATACGCCGTGTTACGTCTGTGGCGTAGGCTCGGTCGTGACAAATATGGTATCAGAGCACAAGCTTTTGGGATGGTTTTTAGGATGATGTCTCACAAGTCACTTCTAGTAGAGTCTTGTTCATGAGTGTAAATCATGCTACATTTATGAATGAGAGGCTATAAGATGTTAGGAAACTACACTTCTTTCATTACTCTTAAGTCGTGCCATAGAGTTTAGCTCTACAAAAGTCCATTTCCTAACCCTTCTCTTGTGTCTTCAGGAAATGAATACACGAAGGGCGAATAATAGAAGGGTAGAAGAGGAGAATGTGAATCGAGGAGTTCCTCAAGAGAATCAAGTTCCTCAAAGCAATCAAGTCTCAATTAACCATCCGGCCATGTCGGATGAAGAAGTTAGGTCGGCTCTTCTAATGATGGCTCAAGCCGTGACTACTCAAGCCTAAACTATGACAGCCCAAGCCAATAGGGGTGTTGAGACTCATGTGAACCCTAATGTGAGCACTATGGCTTCTAGGCTGAGGGATTTTGTTAGGATGAACCCTACGGTGTTCCTTGGTTCTAAGGTGGGAGAGGATCCCCAAGAGTTTGTGGATGAGGTGTATAAGGTAGTTGATGTTATGGGGGTGACTTCGGTAGAAAAAGTGGAACTAGCCGCTTATCAATTGAAACATATTGCCAAGTTTGGTTTACTCAATGGAAGAGTAATAGGATAGGAGCGGGTCCTATAGATTGGGAAGTGTTCAAGAAAGCATTCCTTGATAGGTCTTTCCCCATGATAAGAGGGAAGTTAAGATGGAGGAATTTATCAACCTTAGGCAAGGTAGCATGAGTGTGCAAGAGTATTCTTTAAAATTTACCCTTTTGTCTAAGTATGTTCTTTCTTTGGTGTCAAATCTGAGGGATGAGATGATAAGATTTGTGACGGGTGTGTCCGACTTAGTTGAGGAAGAATGTCGTACGACAATGCTCCATGATGACATAACTATCTCTAGGCTTATGGTGTATGCCAACAAATTGAGGAGTCCAAACTTAAGAGAAAGAATAGGGAGATGAAGAGTTAGGTCCGATGAGCAAGGTCAACAAAGTTCAAAAAGAGACCTTCCAACCAAGATTATTCAAGTACTCCTAGGGGTAACCAAGATAAAGGTAGTGGGTCTCCATTTCCTAGACCTACTTGCACCAATTGTGGAAAGAATCATCTTGGGAAGTGCCTAGCCGGTACAAAGGGGTGTTATGGTTGTGGAAAAAGTGATCATCAAGTGAAAGATTGTCCTACACTTTTGGCAAAAGGAAGAGATGCTAAACAAAATTCTCTAAATGGTACGGTTCCTATCCCTCCAAATTATGGTCGTTTCTATGCACTTCGGTCTAGAGAGGACAAAGGAGCCCTTCCGGATGAAGGCACCGGTATGTTGATAGTTCCTTGTAATTGTAAATGTTTTATTAAGGTCCCTATTTTATTTTCATGTTAGCCTTAGTATGGGTTTACTCCCAAGGGGGAGATGGTATGCTTAGAAGGCAAGGTTGTTGAGAGATCTGATATCCGTATCATTTTCTTCTATTCCTATTCAAGCTTGAGACCAAGAGTTCCTTATGGCTTGTTTCATGTTTTGGAGTCATGTGTGATTTATGTATTTACATGGTCTCCTTATGTTATGCATGTTCTTGATGAATTCATGTTTAATGAGAAATTGAGTTTGTATGATTTTTTTTTCCTCATGTTGATGTGCATCTAGTATGAGTTGCCTATATGCTTCATGAAATGAATTATTGAACATGCTTAAATGTGCTTTTAAAATAATTTCATAATTGCTTCATGATGTTATGATGAGCATGATTTGAGTTGGAGAAGGTAACTCCTCCAATGATATGAGAAATGTTGAAGTTTTCATGCATAATGGGTTGTTAGATGTAGTTCCTACTTCCTTGTGTTGCATTGAGTATATTGAGATGGAGTTAATGTTTCCTCCTTATTTTGTGCATTGTTATGATGTTTCATGCATGATGGGCTGCTAGTCTTGAGTCTTTACTTCCGTAAGGTGTTTAAAGTATCATTCGAGGACGAATGTTCCCAAGGGGAGATAATGTTATGACTCGAAAAAACTAGTAGGTGAAACTAGAGCCTTACATGTGAGTTGTTGAGTTTGATGTGGGATTTTATGTTGTAAAATGGTTTCCCAAGATTAGGTTGAGGAGTTTAGGGGTTAAATGTCAAGGTACGACCCCCCAAGGACCAACCAAGGGTCCTTGAGGAGGACCCTAAAGCCTAACACCAAGGCTGCCCCAAGAACCCAAAATCTGCAAAATTTTCATGACCTACGGATGGGACCTACGGTGTGTAGGTCCCTCCACGACTCATGAGGAGGCTTCGTGAGTCAAGAGCCCATTTTAGGAGCCCCAGTCAACTACCTACTGACTTGCAGGACACCACGTGAGTCCACTCACGGACCGTGGGTCCTAGGTCGTGGGTGATGTCTGCAAACTACCTAGGTTCGGCCAATGGAGGGGCACTTAAGTAAATTCCTAGGCTGGTTAGTTAAGTAAGGGGTCATTTTATAGTGATTAAATAGACATATTTAAGACCTTTTAAGTCATTAACCACCCCTTTACAATTCATAATTCCCAAACCCAAAATAATAACCAACTCCTCTCCAAATAATTCTCTCTAAAACCTCCATTGAAGAAGAAAAAGAAGTCAAGGTCTGGGGATCAAGGACTCATCTTTTCACTCAATTAAGTGAGGTAAATTCAATGAAGTTATGGTAGTTTTGATTCATGGTTAACTTTCCATCCATGAAATCCTCAAACATTCAATTAAAGTTGGAAATTCTCCAAACCTAAGGGTTTTCATTCTAGGTCATGGATTCTTTCTCAAAACGTTTTAAATGGTTTAATTATCATATATTAAGATTGAATTGTTTTTTTATAGTGGTTTTAAGATAAATATCCCTCATGAATTCATGATTTCCCCATAACCCTAATTTATGAATTTGATGTGGGTGAATTGTGTAGTAAGATGAATGTTATGTAATTGATCTTGTAATGCTTTAGTTACTTGAATAATGTCATTATACATGCCTAAATTGTAGTAATTCTAGGTGTTTTGGTGAAATGTGATTCATGGCCTTGAAGGGAAAATTATGAAGGTTGATGTATAATCATGACGCTTATGTATATTCTTTCTAATTCCAATGAAAGTAATGTGATCATGACTACAATGAAATTGTGATATCATTGAAAGGTTATTCTCACTTATACACTTGTGAATAATGATGATATAATGTGAAAGGTTTCTTCAATGTAAATCTCCCTACTCTGTTTGTTTGAGTGCCAGTATTTTATCTTTATTTTTATTAATGTTTGTTCTCTACTCACATGGGGGACAATGTTGTATGCATTTGGTGGGGGTGGTAGTAGTCTGATTGTTAAATCTTGTTTCTCTCAAAAGTTATTCGAGTATCGAATATTATCAATATCGATGACTTGAATAGTGCTCGTTATTGAACTAAATGAATGTATGGCTACGATGAGGCCAAATGAAGTTGCATAGACAATGTGTGGACTTTTTGCATCTCGTTGTGACTAGCCGATTATCGAATGAGTCTCTTGTGATGAACATTCCACACTAGCTAGAAAGTGTGGAGTATTGTTTTATCTTGGTTCCAATGCCGTGTGTGATGAGATTATTTTGAACATTGTGTGTGAGGACACCTAGAATATGCCCCTTAGTTCCGGTTGACTAAGTTATGCAAGCTCTTGAAATGATCTTAGGCAACAATTTTGGAGAGCGAAACAAATTGACATTGTACCTCTTTTGTGGCAAAGCTTGTGAGATGTGTGAACCTTACTGGAATCCCTTTGAGCCTTACCCTTTTCTTGGAAGAAACTTGAACAATTGTGACCCCTCTTTATCCTTTCACCCCTAACTCTCATGAAGGGTGGTTGGTTTGAATAGCCAACTTAGGCCAAAAGCCTAAGTTGGGGGTGTGGTGAAAAGAGAAGGAAAATTATGAAGTGTGAAAAATTCCCCTTTGAGCAATGATTTTGAAAAAGATTGAACCCCTCCATGTAAAAAAATGAGAAAAAATATGAAAAGAAAAAGAAAAAGAATGAAAAAGTTGTGAAATAAAGTAGTCGAAGTTGCAAAAGAAATGAGGTATCCGGTAGTCCATTTGAAAGTGAATTATGAGCATGATCAAAATGATGAAGAAAAGGAAGAAAGTGATGTTCAAACCACACTTCATGTGGGTAGCAGCCACTGAGCCTAAATGACCACACCTTTACACTCACCCCCACTACAAGCCTTGAAAAGACCTTTTTGATCTTGAGTCAATAGAAACGAGTGTTGATTGGAAAATAAGGGCAAACCTATCGGTGAAGTCATGCATATGTTCATATTTGTGAATTTGAAAGTTGTATGTGATTCTGAAACTATAAATTGTTGAAGAACTTTGTGTGAATAGGGAATCATTTTTGTTGTGAGGGAATTTGAGTACCTTTGTTGACCTTGAACTTGCGTTTGAAGCAAGTAGTGTGAACTTGAGCATCTTTGATAATGGTGAGTCACAGTTTGAATCTCTTGAGTGCACAAATTGATAATTGCATGAGTAATTGAATGTTGTTGTGTGCATTCCTGTTGCGTCTTATGCAGCACTATCTGAGACATCCTTTTTGAGATGATGATCGTGAGTTTTACTTGAGGACAAGCAAAAGATTAGGTTGGAGGTGTTGATAAGTCCGAGATTTGGACTCATTTGTGGCTTTATTTATATAGATTTAATGTCCTCAATTGCCTAATTGATGCACTAAACTGAATCACCGATTGGTCGGCGAAGCCCGACTTTCCACACCGATCAACCCTAAAAAGTCATCTCATATCAGTATAAATTAACTTTTGGAAAAGAGAGAAGGCATTCAGTCATTGTGGAACGAAATAGAGAGAACAAAAATACTATTCTTGTTGATTTGAAGCAATTTTGGCAAGAGATTGACGGCAGAGAAAGACTCGGCATTCAATTTCAATTGGGTATTGTAATAGAAAAGATATTATTCATCTAAGAACATCGATTTTCAATACCCATCTATGGAGCATGTATTAGGTACTGAATTTCTTTCTTTTATGATGATTAGGTAAATCCCCAGTGTTGGGGGTTTGACAATGTGATTAATTGCTGAATTTGGCTTGGTGGGTGTTAGTTATTACTAATTTTAGTGCTAATCCAAATGGGTCTGACTTATCGTTGGGGTTTAACTACTCTATTGCATGTTTATCTCAATATAATTTAGTATTTTAAGCTTGCTTGAAAAAGAAGTGTAAAGCTAAAGTGATAAGTTGGCACTCATAGTTAGTGGGTCATGATGGATTCGAGAGTGTGAATTCTAAGACTCATCCTATGTATTCAGCTCGAGAGAGTGAATCGTAAGACGCATGCTATGCATTAAGCTCGAGAGAGTGAATCCTAAGACTCATGCTATGCATTCAGCTCGATAGAGTGGATGTGGTAAGGTTGTGGACTGGTGTTTATGCTTAAAGCATTGAGGTTCGAGAGAACTCAATTGAAATGGGGTAGTTGTTCGAGAGAAAAGTGCCTCACCTAAAGTTCATCCTACCCATGAAGAGTTCGCACTTTTGGTTAGCAATTTGTACCCACTGAATTAAATTTAGCAATTGGTTGGTCAATCCCCCAAGTACCTTTCTCCTATTTAGTTGTTCTCAGTTACTTGTTGAAGTTATTTTATGATCTAAAAACCCTTCACCCTGACATTGTTGTCACCCTTCAAATTTCATTAATAGTTTCCAAAAATCTTCCGTCCTTTATCTATAAAAATCACTATTGTAACTTCATATTTGAATTCTACACATAACTACTCTCTGTGGGATCGACCCCAACTCTTCTGTTGGGTTGATACTACTTAACGATCGTCTCCACCTAGTATTGGATGAGGTGTAGTTGATACGTTAATCAGTGTTGGAAAGAGGACTCAAAGACCTTTGATTTGATACCTCGCTGGCCTCCTAACTCATTATGTGCTAAAAGTTGTGGTCGTTTGAAGTTGACCCAAAACTTAAAAACTAACCAAAGTTCAAGGTGTTACAAGAATAACCCCTTTTCATTCTTAGTCTAGCCATCATCTGAGGATAAATGATCCCAAGTGGGAGATACTGTAACATCCTTAAAATTTGTAAGTTAAGAATCGAACTATTCTTCATTTGTGAATAAGATTGTATCAGTGATTCTTAATTGTTCTTAGATTTTAAGGTCAATTCTTGAGTGTGGAATTAATTTGTATATGAGTTATGGTCTCTAGAATCCCTATAGCACAAAGTGGAGTTGAAAGCTTTCTTACCGATTGAGTTTCAATAAAAGATTTTTCTTATGTCAACTTCAAACAATAATATATCTTAGGTCATAAAGAACTAGGTGGCCCATTACCTATCATATTAAAGTTCTTTGAGTCATCTTTCCAACGCCACCAAGTTTTCTTCATTTTGAGCTTGGAGTAAAACGTTATGCCCGTTTTAGTAAAGCCTCTCTTTTTAAGGCACCTCAATCTTTTTTAAAGAGGTAGTTTGGTCTTTTCCCATCCCTTCTAAGCCTAGCAACGTTTTTCTTCACCCAATTTTGGGGTCAAATCAGTGTTAAACCATGTTTTCATGTTCTTAACATTTAGAGGAATTAGAGAAAGGTTTCAAGAGGAGAAAAAGTCAGGGTTCAGGGGTTCTTTAAGTTTCCATCGATTTCGTTAAGGAAATTTGTTCTTTTTGGGTATATAAGGCTTCTTACAGTGTTGGACTTGTTCGTCCTCATGCCCTACATCTCAATTTAGTCAAGAAATCGTTTAATCTAAAGGATCCATTCATAGTTCTGGATATTAAGTTCAATTCTTTAACAATGAATGTTTTGATTCTTTTGTTTTGTGAATCTTTGGTAAAGTCTGTTTCCAAAGGAATTGTATGAAAGTTCTCCTGTATTCGTGTTGGGTTTGAGAATCAAGAGGAGTTTAGGAGAAATTTTCCCAATTCTAAACTAGCTAGTTGGGGTCGTAATTTTAGCTTGAAAATTCGTCAGGTTGTGTCACGACCCAGACAGTCGTGATTGGCATCCACACTAATCCTCCGGTGGGAGAATAACTACCACAACCCGAATAAGCAACTTAATGAAAATAACTCATTTAAAGATACGGAAGCAGATTTAGATGATAAATTAAGTACTGAG
Organism: Solanum verrucosum; assembly: GCF_900185275.1. NCBI lineage: Eukaryota > Viridiplantae > Streptophyta > Magnoliopsida > Solanales > Solanaceae > Solanum > Solanum verrucosum. The sequence goes on from NW_026020257.1 coordinate 469,206, forward strand.
TTCCCATAAACTCAGAAGGTTTAACAAAAGCAACCAAGCATAAACCTCACGGAAATTCAACCCCTAGACTTGAAAATCATTGTACCAAAACTCTACTAATTAACAAGTCTAACAAAAAGGAGATGCAACCCCGAAAACTAAACATAAGTAAAAGTGTGAATATATAGTCAGAGTCCGAAAAGAATGGACTAAACTAATGATGGATCCATGGCAGCCTGAAAGAGTTGGATCACCCTTGAATTCAGTCTCGGTCAATGATCTCCTAGATCGGGTCTGTCAGTAGCCGCCTGAAGATGCCCTGTACTCAACAAAGAAAGAGCAAGTGAAGTATCAGTAAACAAAACAACGGTGTACTGGTAGGATCACACGATTACTTCGGTAAGCAAAATATATCAAGTAATTACAACACAGTAAACACACATATACAGAATAAATAATTCAATTATAATTTTAGGAGCAATGTGCAATTCCAAATGGTCCTCTCAAGGAACCCACACCCAAACTGTTAGTGTGTCGGAACGTGAAACTCGCTCCAATATATATGTGTCGAAACGTGACACCCAATCCAATAGATGTGTCGAAACGTGACACCCGATCCAGTGAGCACAACCACAATCACAATCACACCCATAATGAACAGTGCAGATAGTCACACAGTCAAGTAACAGGTTCTTGGCATGTAATTGTTCATATTTAGTCATTTCATTAGATTCGATTCATGTTTCCCTATTCACATACAAGGGAAAAATTAACAGGCATATATAAAAATAAATGGGAAGTTGAACCATCACCTACCTCGAAACCAAGCCTGAACACTCCTAAAACAAGTAATTAATGCAACGATCAATAAACAAGGCCTAATTTACCTGGATATAACAAATTTCAACCCAAGGACAAACCCATGATCCTAAGGCTAAGAATCGAAATACGGATTAGGGAAGTAATTAACTTACCTTTGGCACGAGAATTTGTGGAATTTGATGAGGAACTGCCCTAGGTGGTCCCTTAGCTCTTAAGAACGAGGTTTTGCAGAAAATAATGTTTTGGGTATTTCCCCAGTTTAAGTCGCGATTAGCCCGCCACAGCGTGTCCCATCCCACCACAGCGCCCTGCCCTTGCGGAATTAATCCCGCACCAATGGCTTACACAGAGACAGAAACTCGGTATTTGAGTTCCAAGCTCCCATTTCACAACACATCCTCAAACCCTGACGTTCTAAAACTATTGTTTCACGCCAAGATCAGTTTCGGGAGATCTACTCGCCTGAATTCAATTACATAAAGCCGTACGGGCTCCTTAACACCTTGGATATCCACTCATGTGATCAAACTCATAATTAAATCCCCCATCCATTACTGGATTGCCCTATACCTCACCTGACTTAGATTTCATCCAAGTCTGTCCTAGGTAAGAAATTTCCAAGTTACTACTCTTTCATTTTCCATTGGCTTTTCCATAACAACGGGAACAGGTTATTACAATAGATACCAATTTAACCATCACTCATCCCTGAGTGCTAAACTAGGAGAACTGAGCTAAGGCAAGAGTAAAGTAGTACATGAATCATCGAATAACTGGGATACTTGTCTCACATGTCCTTCTAGGTTTCCTAAGTAGCTTCCTCAACCGGACGATGCTTCAATTAAAATTTCACAGACTTTATCTCCTTGGGCCTCAGCTTTTCAACGATCAAAAATTGCAACCGGATCCTCGTCATACTGAAGATCTTTGTCTAACATAACTGAGTCCCACTTTATGATCTAATCTTCATCCCCATGATACTTCTTCAACATGGACACATGGAACAATAGATGGACTTCAGATAGGCTAGGCGGTAAAGCCAACCTATAAACCACTGGCCCTACACAGTCAAGAATCTCAAATGGCCCGATGTATTGAGGACTAAGATTTCCCTTCTTGCCGAATCTCATCACCCCCTTTATGGGTGACACTTTTAGAAGAACTTGCTCACCGGCTGAAATGTCATGTCCCTTACCTAACGGTATGCATATTTTTTGTCGACTCAGGGCTGCTAGAAGCTTAGCTTGGATGCTTCTTACCTTATCCTGAGCATCTTTCACCAAATCAACCCCCAAAGGTTTCACATATCCAATCTTAAACCACCCTATGGGTGATCTACATCCCCTCCCATAAAGTGACTCAAACGGTTCTATGTCAATGCTGGAGTGGTAAATATTATAATAGGAGAACTCACACATAGGCAGGAACTTATCCCAATACCCTCCAAAGTCAATCACATATGCCCTCAACATGTCTTATAACACTTGAATAGTTATCTCTGACTACCCATCCGTCTGTGGATGGAAGGTTGTGCTAAAAATGAGTTGAGTGCCTTACTCCTCATGCAATTTTCTCCAAAACTTACGTGTGAACTGTGTACCACCGTCTGAGATGATGGAAAGGGGCACCCGATGCAGCCTCACTATCTCCTTCACATAAACCTTAGCCAACTGCTGAGCATTATAGTCTACTCTAACTGGAATGAAGTGGGTTGACTTAGTCAATTTGTCAACCACCACCCAAATAGAGTCAAACTTCCCCAACGTCTTAGGAACACCAACTATGAAATCCATAACTATCCTTTTCCACTTCCATTCTGGGATTGACATTTGTTGAAGCAAACTTGCATGCCTTTGATGCTCATACTTTACCTGCTGACAGTTTTGGCACATAGCCACAAACTCAGTTATGCCTTTCTTCATGAGGGCCACCTATAAATTCATTTCAAATCTCGGTACATCTTGGTCACACCTAGATTAATGGAATACAGCAAACCATGGGATTCTATCAACATCTTCTAAATCAAGTTAACCACTCAGGGAACATAAATTCTTCCCCTAAAACTGAGCACACCACTCGCATCAAGAGCCGCATCTTGTGCCTTGCCAGACATTGTCTTCTTTCTGAGCTCATTCAAACTCTCATCCTCGAACTGCTTGGCCTTAATCTCCTCAATAAATGTGGGCCTTACCTCAATGATGGCTAGTACCCCACCTTTCTCTGAGTTGAAAACTTAGACTCCAAGGTCTGAATCTCCTTGGCGAAGGGTCACTTTGACACAACCAATCAACCTAGACTTCCCATACTCACCATCTTTCGGATTAATGTGTCTGCCACCACATTAGACTTATCCGAATGATACTGAATGGTAACATCATAATCCTTGAGTAACTCCATCCACCTTCGTTGTCTCAAATTCAAGTCCTTCTGAGTGAATACATCTTGTAGACTACGATGATTAGTGAACATCTGACACTTGACACCATAAAGGTAATGCCGCCAGATATTGAGAAAAAAAACTACCGTTGCCAACTGCAAGTCATGCGTCGGGTGGTTTCTATCATGCACCTTCAGCTGCTACGATGCATAAGCTATGACATTCTTATCCTGTATCAACACAGCACCCAAGCCCGAATGTGAAGCATCACAATAAATAATGAAATCCTTACCTTACATCGATAGTGTCAAAATAAGTGTTGTGGTACGAAGAGTCTTGAACTTTCGAAAGCTCTTTTCACATTTGTCAATCCAATCGAAAGGCACCTCTTTTTGGGTTAGCCTTTTAAAGTGCGTGGCGATAGAAGAAAAAAATTTCACAAATCGTTAATAGTAGCTGGCATTTCCCAAAAAACTACTAACTTCAGTCACAGAGCTAGGTTTGACCCAATTCTTGACTGCTTTGATCTTTTGGGGATCTACCATTATCCCTTCCTTTGAAACCACATGCCCCAAAAAGGTAACTGAAGTACCCCAGAACTCACTTGGACAATTTTGCATACAACTTCTATTTTCCAAGGACACCCAAAATAAAATGAAGATGGTCGACATGCTCTTCCTTATTCTTCTAATAAACCAAAATGTCATCAATAAAGACGATCGGGAATAGTTTGAACACACCATTCATCAAACTCATGAAGGTTACAGGCGCATTGCTTAACCGACACGACATCACTAAGAACTCATAGTGCCCATAGCGGGTCTTGAATGTTGTTTTTGGTACATCCTCAAGCTTAATCTTTAACTGATGGTAACCATACCTTAGGTCAATTTTAGAGAAAATTGATGCACCCTGCAACTGGGCAAATAGATCATCTATTCAAGGCAACAGATACTTATTTGAATGGTGACCCTACTCAACTATCGGTAGTCTATGCACATCCTCATACTATCATCCTTCCTCTTAACAAACAAGACAGGAGAACCCCACAGGGAAGCACTATTACAGATGAAACCTTTATCAAGAAGCTCCTAGATTTGAGCTTAAAGCTCTCTCAATTCTGCTAAAGCCATGCGATAAGGAAGAATGGAGATGAGGCGAGTGCCCGGCTCCAAGTCACTGTCGAAATCTATATCCCTATCTGGAGGAATACAAGGCAAATCGGTAGGAAACACTTCCTTGAATTCAGACACTATAGGAATAAACTCAATAGAGGGAGACTCAGCATCAACATCCCGAATATGAGCCAACTATGACAAACACCCCTTCCCCACCAGTTTCCTAGCACAAAACCAAATATATGACCTTAGCTAGCTTAGGCTTGTACACCTATTCCCACTCTAAATTTTCCCTACCCAATATCTCTAGATTCACATTCTTAGCATTATAATTAAGTGGAGCATAATAGGGGAACACCCAAGTCATGCCTAAGATTATATCAAAGTCAGTCATATCCATAATAATCAAATCAGCCCAAGTCTGAAAACCCATAAATAGGACCGAACAAACACGATAGTCATGGGTGACTATCACAGACTCTCCATCTGGGGTAAAAACATGGATGGGGGATCAAGCACATCACAAATCACATCAAATCCCAAGGAAAATTGAGCTGAGACATATGACTAAGTAGAACCCAGATCAAACAAAATAGTAGTCATCCGGTCATAGACAAGAATAGTACTTGTGATCACTATATTAGACGCCTTAGCCTTGGCCTTGCTGCCTAATGCTCCAACCACCTTGGGAACAGTTGCAGCAACGGGGTGGTTGACTGGAGGTTGAGTAGCTTGCACTATGGGAAGGACTCCAGAGCTAACCAACCCACTCAAAAAATTCATGCTCTGATGAGCTATCACTGGGTCTAAGGGAGGAAGAGATGTAGTCTTAGCTTGTGCTTCCTCCTCTGGTCCAACATCTTCCACAACCTCGATCTCCACATTCTCTTCCACCTCTTCTTAGGGTGCAAGAGGGGCCTCTTCCCTCGGAACATTCTCAACTGAGGCTTTACCCCTGGCAGGTTTTACCATTCCTCGGCCTCTTCCTCTTCCACTTCCACTACCCCTTCCTTAACCACGGCCTCTTATTGCGGGCTCCTCTGCTGGCTCATTGATGGGAGCTACGGGCCTAATGTCATTGTATCTCGTATTAACCATCCTCGGACAGAAGAGTGAAAGATAAAAGATTTCAATTAGTATCACCACATACCAATTGGAATCAAGAAATAGGATGACAAAAGAAGAATATGACAGAGAGATTTCTTTAGGATATGACTACTTGAAGGGATGATGCTACAAGGAACGAGGAAAAAAAGGTTGGTTGTGATGCCAATTATGGCTATGTGATTTGATAGACTCGATATGATAGACCTTCATGTTGTATTTGGTATAATGGGTTATATTATGGTTTTTTGTATTGATGGTAGAACCCGACTTAGTCATGATCAGTTTTGGGGTATGTTGAAAGATTTGATGAATAGGGTGTTTTAGTAATGCCTAGATGTGTTGACGCAGTAGACTCCTCTAAGAAGGGTAGAAGTGTAATTCGCCTTTGTTTAGAATCATTTTGTGAGATAGATATAAAATCTTAGTGATGACTTGTTTTGACCTTGGAGTTGAAAGAAATGATGCTTAGAAGAGTTCGTATGGGCTTACTCTCAAGAGGGAGATGATATGCTTAGATAGCAAGGTCATTGAGTGTTCTTGATGTTCATGATTAAGGTTGGCTTGAAATTCTCACCTTGAGAGGTGTAGTAAGTTTTGGGAAGTTTAGTCCCTGGTTTATAGACTCATATGAGATCTTGAGTAATGTTGGTAAGGTTACTTGCGAACTAGATTTGCTTATTGAGTGACACTGGTGTATCCAGTTTTCCATGTCTTTAGGATATAGAAGGGTGTTGGAGATCCGACTTTCGTAAAGTCCTTAAGAAGTTGGAAGTTAAGGAGAATTCCTCTAATTTACGGTTTTCCATGCCTTTAGGATATAGAAGGGTGTTAGAGATCAGACGTTCGTAAAGTCCTTAAGAAGTTGGAAGTTACGGAGAATTCCTCTAATTTAGAAATGTCGGTAGGGATCTTAGACCGACAAGTTAAGAAATAGAAGAGTAAGGAAGTTGCTTGCATGCAAGAGTTAAGGAGTGGTCTTTGATTGAGGATTTTAGGTGAGGGTGCTACTTGGGATGCCAAGGGCCAATGAGAAGTCCCGATATCCTCATCCTTTTTTCCTTTTATTCCTTCTTTAGCATTTAGATCTAATGATTTGCTCTATATGTTAAGTCGTGTATGATTTGTATGTTTCCATGATTTCCTTATGTGGTGCATGTTCATGAAATCATGTTATTTAAAAGAAAAATGAGTTTGCATGATTATTTCCTTATGTTGAAGTGCATTAAGTAAGAATTGCCTATATGCTTTATAAGATGACTTGTTGAACTTGCTATAGTGGTTCTTTTTGAAAATATGCTGCATATAAACTTCATGAGAGTGTGTTGAGCATGTTTTAGCTCGGATATGCTAGTTCCTCCTTCAAGAAGAGTAGATGTTGAGTTTCATGCATTTTTGGTTGTTAGATGTAGTTCCTACTTCTTTGTGTTGCATTGAGTATGTTTCGCTTGGAGTTGAAGTTTTCATCCTTTGTTTATGTGCATTTAGATGAGTTGCATGAATGATGGGTTACTAGTCTAGAGTCATGACCTTAAGAAGAGCCTAGAGTGTCATTTGAGGACGAATGTTCCCAAGGGGGAGATATTATAACACCCGGAAACTAGTAAGCTAAACTAGAGAGTTGTAGAGCTTGAAGTGAGGGTTAGAATCGTCAATATGATTTCCCGTACTTAGAATGAAGGTTTTAGGGCTAGGACGTCAAGGTACGCCCCCCAAGGACCAACCAAGGGTCCTTGAGAGGGACCCAAAACAGCCCCTAGAAACTGCCCAAAAATGGGGCAACTAAGGATGGGACTCACGCCCAGTAGGTGGACCCACTCCATGTGGGAAGGGACGTGGGTAAACACCCCAACTTAGGACCTGCAAGCAATCACCCACGGATGACCAGCACGGCTCGTGGGTCCACCAATAGCCCGTGGGTCTGGGTCTCGTGGTGGAGGCAGCCTTGAAGTTAAGTCGGTTTAAGTGGAGGGTTAGGGGAAGGTTCTAGAATTAATTCGTTATAAAGTGGTGTCATTTTATTAGTAATTAGACCACCTATATAAAGCTATTATATACCTAAACTAAGTCAATTAATTCATTATTTCAATTCACCATAAATAAACCCAATTCCCTTCAAGAAATTCTCTCATTGGTAGTAGTAGTAGTAGTAGTAGTAGTAGTAGTTACAAGCTTGGTAGGGCTTCATAACCAAACTCCATTGTTACAAGCTTGGTAGTAGTAGTAGTAGTAGTTACAAACTTGGTAGGGCTTCATAATTAAACTCCATTGTTACAAGCTTGGTAGGGCTTCATAATCAAGGTATGATGGCTTATTCATCCATAGATTCTTCCATTCATGGAACCCCCTAGATTTCCCCCAATTGTGAAGATGAAATCCCAAATTCAATTAAGGGTTCCTTCCAAAATTGTGGGTGAAGTTGAGTTTGAATCCAATTGAGTGGATAGTGGTTGTTTATGATTAATTTAGTATTGAATTATGTTATTATGATGATATTTTGTGTTTTCCATGATTATATTGTAGTAATGTGGGTTTATGCCACGAAAGATAAAATTTAGGATTCATAGATGATATTCTAGAATTGATGACTTGTATAATAATTGTTCAAGATTAAAGGAATATAGACATTAATTGAATTAGATCATAATATATATATTGTGGATCATGACTAGTAAAGTTTGAGGTTGAACCTTTATGATGATTTATGACTAGAATCACTTAATAATGAAGCATGTGATTAGAATGCCTTGTAATCTAGATTCGTAAGATGCTTTTATGGAGAAGAGCAATTAAGAGTAAAGACTAATAGTTATGAATATTGATTTCTAGGGTTTGAAGGTAAAACTAATATGATGAATTATGTATAGCTTAGGCCCTAAGAGGGAAGTTGACTTGATGATGGTAGACGAGTAGATAGAAATGTTGTGGAAGGACTTTACCCACCTAATCTACCTTATGAATGTTTGATTACATAAAGTGATAAAATCGCATGAGTTAGGATGATATTCATGTCTAATGTAGTCACTCTAGATGTGTTGATTTGATATGAGCTTTGACCCTTAAAAGGATAAGATATGATATTATGTATGTTTGATGAAGTGTAGTACATGCTTCAAAGAAACTTTGAGAGTAAAGTGAATATGCTCATGATCTAGTTGTTGTTTTGTTGAAAGGTTATTCTCATATACACACTTATGCATAATATGATATCATGTGAAAGGTTTGTCACATGTAGTGATCCTAAGGTTGGAAGACTAGTCTTACCCATTGAATCTATGAGCTATAGTATAAGTTATGTTGGATTGCGTGTCAAAAAATTCTTCCACAAACATGAACTTAAGTCAAGACTTAATATGAACTCAATGGTACTAAATGCCTAGCACCGAGTGCATATGAATAGGAGCTGGAAGCTTTTACGCTAGCTGAGTCCAGCTTCCCAATGGGTTCCTTCTACGCTAGTTGAGTATGGGTTCCTAAGGTATATATCATGAGATGGAAACCTTCTACCTTAGTTGAGTCTGGCTTTCTAGTAGTAATCTCCTTATCCCATAACTATGTGCCCACATAGGTTACTTAGATATTGGATCCACCTAAGCTATGAGTATGGTTCTACTCTCGACAAGTGGTACAACCCCTTTTCGGTGTGGGGTAGACACCGGATTCCATGTTAACTCACATGGTCTATGTTAGTTAAGGCTTATGTCCCCAATATGGTAGTAATATAAACAAGAACATGAATTATGAACTGTGGTTATTACTTAAGAAGCTTTACTTAGTATGAGTAGGATTATGAGATCTTATTCATGCATTGCACAAGTATGTTTTGAAGGTATCTATGGTATGTTCCTTTTATGTTATGATGAACACTGTAATGATTATGCTTATGAACTATGCTTATGATGTATGCTTAGTTTGGATTGTAGCTTGAAAGGCCTTTCCAATGCATGGGTGACTAAAGGTGAGTATTACATTGTCTTTGATAAGTAAGTCAAGGATGAGAGTAAAAGATGATAAGTATGAATGAGAACCTAAAGTGACTTGCTTAGCATGGGTCGGATTTTGGGGTCGTATCCATGTATTGCACATGATTGCCTTGAGGTTACTTAGGAAGTGTTTCTTTAACACTCTGTTGCTTTAAATGCATTAAGTATGCCTATGACTATGATGTTACCTCTTATTCTCGCATGTCATGATTATTGTTTATTATGCTATAGCATATGTATTATGTTGATGTTCCTTATACTCATGGTTTATGTTATCATCTCTTATGATTATGGTGTATGTCTTATGTTGACTAATGCCTCTTATATGCTCATTGATGATTTATGCTAGCCATCATATTTAGTACTTCTGTACCAATGCATACTCTTCCCTACATTCTCATCAAATGTAGGGTTCGGTGATTTGAGTTCCATTCTTGAGGCTAAGTTTCTAGAAGTGTAAGGAGTTGAAAACTTGGTGAGTTCTCATAAAATCGAGGATAAAGCCACCATTTCATTTTATGTCTTTTATTTTCATGGTTCGAGACTATGTATGGGATTTGTCCCAAGATTTATTAAAAGTATTATATTAAATGGTTTGAGACAAAAGTGTTGTAAGACTTCCACTTCATTTTATAAAGGCTTTGATTGGATGAAAAATGTTTAAAAATTCTGCACTTTTCTATTATCTTATGTTATGATATGCTAATGGCTTTTATGAGACCCCTTCGGGGTCAAGTATGCCATGTTACATCAAGGTTGTACCCCTAGGTCATGACAAACTTGGTAATGAGAGCACAAGGTTTCAAATGGTTCTAGGATTGTCTCAAAAGTCAAGTAGCGTCTTGTTCATAAATCTGAAGCACAACACATTTATGAGTGATAGGCTACTAGATGATTAGGAAATTTCAATTCTTCATTCTCTAAGTCATGCCATAGAGTTTGAGTCTATAAGGTCTCTCTCCTACTCCTTATCCAATGGTCTTTAGGATATGACTACTTGAAGGGCTCATGATACAAGGAACGAGGGAGAAAAGGTTGGTTGTGATGCTAATTAGGGCTATATGACTAGATACACTTGATATGATAGACCTTGACGTTTTCTTTAGTATAATGGGTTGCATTATGGTTTTGTGTATTTGATGGTAGAACCTGACTTAGTCATGACGAGTTTTGGGGTATGTTGAAAGATTTGATGAATAGGGTGTTTTAGTAATGCCTAGATGTGTTGAGTGAGTAGACTCCTCTAAGAAGGGTAGAAGTGTAATTCACCTTGGTTTAGAATCATTTTGTGTGATGGATATAAAAGCTTAGTGATTACTCGTTACGACCTTAGAGTTGAAAGAAATGATGCTTAGAAGAGTTTGTATAGGCTTACTCCAAAAGAGGAGATGATGTTCTTAGATAGCAAGGTCATTGAGTGTTGTTTATGTATATGATTTAGGTTGGCTTGAAATTCTCACCTTGATAAGTGTAGTAAGTTTTGGGAAGTTTAGTCTTAGGTCTATAGGCTCATATGAGATCTTGAGTAATGTCAGTTAGGTTACTTGTGAACTAGAGTTGCTTATTAAGTGACACAGGTATATCCGATTTTCCATATTTCAAGGATATAGAAGGGTGTTGGAGATCCAACGTTCATAAATTCCCTAAGAAGAGTTGGAAGTTAAGGAGAATTCCTCTAATTTAGAAATGTTGATAGGGATCTTAGACTAGCAAGTTAAGAAATAGAATAGTAAGGAGGTTGCTTCCATGCAAGGGTTAAGGAATGGTCTTTGAATGAGGGTGCTACTTGGGATGCCAAGGGCCAATGAGAAGTCCCGATATCCTCATTCTTTTTCCTTCTATTCCTCCTTTAGCATTAAGATGATGAGTTCCTCGTGATTTTCTTTTTATGTGAAGTCGTGTGTGATTTGAATGTTACCCTGATTTCCTTATGTGGTGCATGTTCATGAAAGCATGTGATTTAAAAGAAAAATGAGTTTGCAAGATTATTTCCTCATGTTGAAGTGCATTAAGTAAGAATCGTCCATATGCTTGACGAGATGACTTGTTGAACATGCTATAGTGGTTCTTTTTGGAAATATGTTGCATATGAACTCCGTGAGAATGTGTTGAGCATGTTTTATCTCGGAGATGGTAGTTCCTCGTTGAACATGAGTAGATGTTTAGTTTCATGCATTTTTGGTTGTTAGATGTAGTTCCTACTTCCTTGTGTTGCATTGAGTATGTTTAGCTTGGAGTTGAAGTTTTCCTCATTTGTTTATGTGCATTTAGATGAGTTGCATGCATGATGGTTTGCTAGTCTAGAGTTGTGACCTAAAAAAGTGCCTAGGGTGTCATTTGAGGACGAATGTTCCCAATGAAGAGATATTGTAACACCCGGAAGCTATGAAGCTAAACTAGAGAGTTCTAGAGCTTAACGTGAGTGTTAGAATCGTAAATATGACCTCCCGTACTTAGAATGAAGGGTTTAGATTTGGGTCGTCAAGGTACGACCCCGCAAGGAACAACCAAGGGTCCTTGAGAGGGACCCAAAACAGCCCTTAGAAACTGCCCAAAAATAGGCCACCTATGGATGGGACTCAATCCTAGTAGATGGACCCAGGCCCCATGGAAAGGTGTCATGGGTCAAGACCCCAACATAGGAACTTCATGACACCACCCACGGATGACCAGCACGGCCCGTGGGTCGGGGTCTCGTGGGTGAGGCAGCCTTGAAGTTAAGTCGGTTTAAGTTGGGGGTTAGAGGAAGGTTCTAGAATTCATTAGTTATAAAGTGGTGTCATTTTATTAGTAATTAGACCACCTATATAAGCCTATTAGACCTCTAAACTAATTCAATTAATTCATTATTTCCATTCACCCAAAAAAAGCCAATTCCCTCCAAGAATTTCTCTCTCTAGAAGTGAAGAAGAAGAAGAAGAAGAAGAAGAAGAAGGGTTCAAGATAGGCCAAGACTCCATTTTTACAATCTTGGTAGGGCTTCATAATTAAGGTATGATGGCTTATTCATCCATGGATTCTTCCATCCATGGAACCCCCTAGATTTCCCTCAATTGTGAAGATAGAAGCCCCAATTCAAGTTAGGGTTCCTTCCAAAATTGTGGGTTCAAGTTGAGTATGAATCCAATTGAGTGGATAGTGCTTGTTTATGATTAATTTAGTACTGAATTATGTTATTATGATGATATTATGTGTTTTCCATGGTTAACCCTAGTCTAATTGATGAAATAGTAGTAATGTGGGTTTAGCCATGAAAGGTGAAATTGAGAATTCATAGATGATCTTCTAGAATTGATGACTTGTATAGTAAATGTTCAGGATTGAAGGAATATTTACTTTAAGTGAATTAGATCATAGTATATATATTATGGATCATGACTAGTAAAGTTTGAGGTTGAACCTTTATGATGATTTATGACTAGAATCACTTAATAATGAAGAATGTGATTAGAATGCCTTGTAATCTAGGTTCATAAGATGCTTTTATGGAGTAGAGCTATTAAGAGTAAAGACTCATAGTTATGAATATTGATTTATAGGGTTTGAAGGTAAAGCTAATATGATGAATTATGTATGCTAAGTCCCTAAGAGGGAAGTTGACTTGATGATGGTAGACGAGTAGATAGAATTATTATGGAAGGACTTTACCCACCTAATCTACCTCATGAATGTTTGAATGCATAAAGTGATAGAATCACATGAGTTAGGATGATATCCATGTTTAATGTAGTCACTCTAGATGTGTTGACTTGATATGAGCTTTGACCCTTAAAAGGAAAAGATATGATATTATGTATGTTTTATGAAGTGTAGTACATGCTTTAGAGACACTTTGAGAGTAAAGTGAATATACTCATGATCTAGTTGTTGTGTTGTTGAATGATTATTCTAATATACACACTTATACATGAATATGATATCATCTGAAAGGTTTGTCACATGTAGTGATTCTAAGGTTGGAACACTAGTCTTACCTATTGAATCTATGAGCTATAGTATGAGTTATGTTGGATTGAGTGTCAAGACATTCTTCCACAATTATGAACTTAAGTCAAGACTTAATATGAACTCAATGGGACTTAATGCCTAGCACTGAGTAGATATGAATAGGAGATGGAAGCTTTTACGCTAGTTGAGTTCGGGTTCCTAAGGTAAATCTCATGAGATGGAAACCTTGTAGCTTAGTTTTGTCAGGGTTTCTAGTATCAATCTCTTTATCCCATAAGTATGTTCCCACATAGGTTACTTAGCTATTAGATCCACCTAAGCTAAGAGTATGGTTCTACCCTCGGTAAGTAGAACAACCCCTTTTCGGTGTGAGGTAGACACCTGATTTCCATGTTAGCTCACATGGTCTATGTATGTTAAGGCTTATGTCCCCAATATGGTAGTAATATGAACAAGAACATGAATTATGAACTATGGTTACTTAAGAAGCTTTACTTAGTATGAGTAGGATTATGGGATCTTATCCATGCATTGCACAAGTATGCTTTGAGGGTATCTATGATATCTTCCTTTTTTGTTATGATGAAGTATGTAATGATTATTCTTATGCCATATACTTATGATGTATGCTTAGTTTGGATTGTAGCTTTAAAGGTCTTTCCAATGCATGGGTGACTTAAGGTGAGTATTCCATTGTCTTTTATAAGTAAGTCAAGGATGAGAATAAAGATGATAAGTATGAATGAAAACCTAAAGTAACTTTCTTAGCATGGGTGGGATTTTGTGGTCTTATCCATGTATTGCACAAACTTGCCTTGAGGTAACTTAGGAAGTGTTTCTTTGACATTATATTTCTTTAAATGCATGAAGTATGCCTATAACTATGATATTACCTCTTATTCTCACATGTCATGATTATTATTTATTATGTTATAGCCTATGCTTAAGTTGATGTTCCTTATACTCATGGCTTATGCTATCGTCTCTTTTGATTATGGTATATGTCTTATGTTGACTAATGCCTCTTATATGCTCATTGATGATTTATGCTAGCCATCATATTTAGTACTTTTGTACTAACGCATACTCTTGCCTACATTCTCATCCAATCTAGGGTTTGGTGATTTGAGTTCTATTCTTGAGGCTAAGTTTCTAGAAATGCAAGAAGTTGAAAACTTGGTGAGTTCTCATATTATCGAGGATAAAGTCATCATTACTTTTATGTCTTTTATTTTTACGTTTTGAGACTATTGTATGGGATTTGTCCCAAGATTTATTCAAAATAATATGTTAGCTGGTTTGAGACAAAAGTGTAGTAAGACTTCCGCTTTGTTTTATAAAGACTTTGATTATATGAACAATGTTTTAAAATTCTGCACTTTTCTATTATCTTATGTTATGATATGCTAAGGGCTTGTGTGAGACCTCTTCGGGGTCAAGTACACTATGTTACATATATGGTGTACCCCTAGGTCATGACAAACTTGGTAATGAGAGCACAAGGTTTCAAATGGTTCTACGATTGTCTCAAAACCACGACAAGTAGAGTCTTGTTCATAAATGTGAAGCGTGACACATTTATGAGTGATAGGCTACTAGATGCTTAGGAAACTTCACTTCTTCATTCTCTAATACGTTCCATAGATTTTGACTCTATAAGGTCTCTTTCCTACTCCTTATCCGATGGTCTTTAGGATATGACTACTCGAATGGCAAATGATACAAGGAATGGGGGAGAAAAGGTTGGTTGTGATGCTAATTAGGGCTATCTGAATAGATAGACTTGATATGATAGACCTTGATATTGTATATGGTATAATGGGTTACATTATGGTTATGTGTATTTGATGGTAGAACCTGACTTAGTCATGATGAGTTTCGGGGTATGTTGAAAGATTTGATAAATAGGGTGTTTTAGTAATACCTAGATCTGTTGAGTGAGTACACTCCTCTAAGAAGGGTAGAAGTGTAATTCACCTTGGTTTAGAATCATTTTGTGTGATGGATATAAAAGCTTAGTAATGACTTATTCCGACCTTCGAGTTGAAAGAAATGATGCTTCGAAGAGTTCGTATAGGCTTACTACCAAAGGGGAGATGATGATCTTAGATAGCAAGGTCATTGAGTGTTATTGATGTTCATGATTTAGGTTGGCTTGAAATTCTCACCTTGATAAGTGTAGTAAGTTTTGGGAATATAGTTTCGGGTTTATAGGCTCATATGAGATCTTGAGTAATGTTAGTAAGGTTACTTGTGAACTAGAGTTGCTTATTGAGTGACACCGGTATATCCGGTTTTCCATGTCTCTAGGTTATAAAAGGGTATTGAAGTTCCGACGTTCATAAATTCCATAAGAAAAGTTGGAAGTTAAGGAGAATTCCTCTAATTTAGAAATGTTGATAGGGATCTTAGACTGGCAAGTTAAGAAATTGAAGATTAAGGAAGTTGCTTCCATGGAAAGGTTAAGGAGTGGTTTTTGAATGAGGGTGCTACTTGGGAGGACAAGGGCCAATGAGAAGTCCTGATATCCTCATCATTTTTCCTTTTATTCCTTCATTAGAATTAATATGATGAGTTCCTCATTATTTTCTTTTTATGTGAAGTCATTTTTTGTATGTTTCCCTGATTTCCTTATGTGGTCCATGTTCATGAAAGCATGTGATTTAAAAGAAAAATGAGTTTACATGATTATTTCCTCATGTTGAAGTGCATTAAGTAAGAATTGTCCATATGCTTCACGTGATGACTTGTTGAACATGCTATAGTGGTTCTTTTTGAAAATATGTTGCATATGAACTCCATGAGACTGTGTTGAGCAGGTTTTATCTCGGAGATGGTAGTTACTTCTTGAACATGAGTAGATGTTAAGTTTCATGCATTTTTGGTTGTTAGATGAAGTTCCTACTTCCTTGTGTTGCATTCAGTATGTTTAGGTTGGAGTTGAAGTTTTCCTCCTTTGTTTATGTGCATTTAGATGAGTTTCATGCATGATGGGTTACTAGTCTAGAGTTGTGACCTTAAGAAGTGACTAGAGTGTCATTCGAGGACGAATGTTCCCAAGGAAGAGATATTGTAACACCCGGAAACTAGTAAGCTAAACTAGAGAGTTCTAGAGCTTAACGTGAGGGTTAGAATAAAAAATATGACTTCCTGCACTTAAAATGAATGTTTTAGATTTAGGGCATCAAGGTACGACCCCCCAAGGAACAACCAAGGGTCCTTGAGGGGGACCCAAAACAGCTCCTAGAAACTACCCAAAAATGGGCCATCTACGGATGGGACTCACACCTAGTAGGTGGACCCAGGCCCCATGGAAAGGTGTCGTGGGTAAAGACCCCAACTTAGGACCTGCATGCCACCACCCACGGATGATCAGCATGTCCGGTGGGTCCGCCCATGGCCCGTGGGTCGGGGTCTCGTGGGTGAGGCAGCCTTGAAGTTTAAGTTGGTTTAAGTTGGGGGTTAGGGGAAGGTTGTAGAATTAATTAGTTATAAAGTGGTGATGTTTTATTAGTAATTAGACCACCTATATAAACCTATTAGACTCCTAAACTAAGTAAATTAATTCATTATTTCTATTCACCCTAAACAAACCCAATTCCCTCCAAGAAAGTCTCTCTCAAGAAGAAGAAGAAGAAGAAGAAGAAGAAGAAGAAGAAAAAGAAGGAGAAGGAGAAGGAGAAGGAGAAGGAAAAGGAGAAGGAGAAGGAGAAGGAAAAGAAGAAGGGTTCAAGCTAGGTCAAGACTCCATACTTATAAGCTTGGTAGGGCTTCATAATCAAGGTATGATGGATTATTAATCCATAGATTATTCCATCCATGGAGCCCCCTAGATTTCCCCCCAATTGTGAAAATGAAATCCCCAATTCAAGTTAGGGTTCCTTCCAAAGTTATGGGTTTAAGTTGAGTATGAATCCAATTGAGTGGATAGTGCTTGTTTATGATTAATTTAGTATTGAATTATGTAATTATGATGATATTATGTGTTTTTCTGGGTTAACCCTAGTCTAATTGATGAAATTATAGTAATATGGTTTATGCCATGAAAGGTGAAATTGAGGATTCATAGATGATATTCTAGAATTGATGACTTGTTTAGTAAATGTTTAAGATTAAAGGAAAATAGACATTAATTGAATTAGATCATAGTATATATATTGTGGATCATGACTAGTAAATTTTGAGGTTGAACCTTTATGATGATTCATGACTAGAATCACTTAATAATTAAGCATATGATTAGAATGCCATGTAATCTAGGTTCATAAGATGCTTTTATGGAGTAGAGCTATTAAGAGTAAAGACTCATAGTTATGAATGTTGATTTCGAGGGTTTGAAGGTAAAACTAATATGATGAATTATGTATGTTAAGGCCCTAAGAGGGAAGTTGACTTGATGATGGTAGACTAGTAGATAGAATTGTTGTGGAAGGACTTAACCCACCTAATCTACCTCATGAATGTTTGAATGCATAAAGTAATAAAATCACATGAGTTAGGATGATATCCATGTCTAATGTAGTCACTATAGATGTGTTGATTTGATATGATCTTTGACCCTTGAAAGGGAAAGATATGATATTATGCATGTTTGATGAAGTGTAGTACATGCTTTAGAGACACTTTAAGAGTAAAGTGATTATGCTCATGATCTAGTTGTTGTGTTGTTAAAAGGTTATTATCATATACACACTTATGTATGATAATGATATGATGTGAAAGGTTTGTCACATGTAGTGATTCTAAGGTTGGAAGACTGGTCTCACCTATTGAATCTATGAGCTATAGTATGAGTTATGTTGGATTGAGTGTCAAGACATTCTTCCACAAATATGAACTTAAGTCAAGACTTAATATGAACTCAATGGGACATAATGCTTAGCACCGAGTGGATATGTATAGGAGATGGAAGCTTTTACACTAGTTGAGTCTGGCTTCCCAACGGGTTCCTTCTACGCTAGTTGAGTCCGGGTTCCCAAGGTATATGTCATGATATAGAAACCATCTACCTTAGTTGAGTTCGGGTTTCTAGTAGCAATCTCCTTATCCCATATTTATGTGCCCACATAGATTATTTAGCTATTGGATCCACTTAAGCTAAGAATATGGTTCTACCCTTGGCATGTAGAACAACCCCTTTTCGGTGTTGGGTAGACATAGGATTCCATATTAGGTCATATGGTCTATGTCGGTTAAGGCTTATGTCCCCAATATGGAAGTAATATGAACAAGAACATGAATTATGAACTATATTTACTTAAGAAGCTTTACTTAGTATGAGTGGGATTATGGGATCTTATTCATCCATTGCACAAGTATGCTCTGAGGGTATCTATGGTATGTTCCTTTTATGTTATGATGAACTATGTAATGATTATTCATATGACCTATGCTTATGATGTATGTTTAGTTTGATTTGTATCTTGAAAGGCCTTTCCAATGCATGGGTGACTAAAGGTGAGTATTCCCTTGACTTTGATAATTAAGTCAAGGATGAGAGTAAAAGATGATAAGTATGAAAGAGAACCTAAAGTGACTTGCTTATAATGGGTTGGATTATGGGGTCTTATCCATGTATTGCACAAGCTTGCCTTGAGGTGACTTAGGAAGTGTTTCTTTGACACTATTTTGCTTTAAATGCATTAAGTATGCCTATGACTATGATGTTACCTCTTATGCGAACATGTCATGATTACTGTCTATTATGTTATAGCCTATATCTTATGTTGATGTTCCTTATACTCATGGCTTATGTTATCTTCTCTTATGATTATGGTATATGTCTTATGTTGACTAATGCCTATTACATGCTCATGTTGATGATTTATGCTAGCCATCATATTTAGTACTTTTGTACTAATGCATACTCTTGCCTTCATTCTCATCAAATGTTGGGTTTGGTGATTTGAGTTCCATTATTGAGGCTAAGTTTCTAGAAGTGCAAGGAGTTGAAGCCTTGGTGATTCCTTATAGCATCGAGGATAAAGCCACCATTTCCTTTTATCTCTTTTATTTTCATGTTTTGAGACTTGCATAGGCTTTGTCCTAAGAGTTATTCAAAATATTATGTGAGATGGTTTGAGACAAAAGTTTAGTAAGACTTCCGCTTCATTTTATAAAGACTTTGATTGTATGAAAAATGTTTTAAAATTCTGCACATTTCTATTATCTTATGTTATATTATGCTAAGGGCTTGTATGAGACCCCTTCGGGGTCAAGTACGCCATGTTACATCTAGGGTGTACCCCTAGATCGTGACAGTCTTTTGGCTTGTTCTTGGTCTAAAACAAGTAATTAATGCAAGGATCAATAAACAAGGCCTAATTTACCCAGATTATAACAAAATATAAACTCAAGGCCAAACCCATGATCCTAGGGTTTTTCTCACCATTAACTTCAGGACAAAACCCTCCCCTACCAATAATTACCAATGATTCTAAGAATCGAAATACAGATTAGGGGAGTAATTATCTTACCTTTGGCGTGAGAATTAGTGGAATTTGATGAGAAACTGCCCTAGGTCGTCCTTTAGCTCTTAAGAACGAGGTTTTGAAGAAAATAACATTTTTGGGGTTTTTTCCTGGTTTAAGCTGTGACTGGCCCGCCATAGCGGCCCTATCCTATCACAACAGCTTGCACAGAGACATAAACTCGTAATTTGAGTTCCAAGCTCCCATTTCACAACACACCCTCAAACCCTGATTCTAAAACTACTATTTCACGCCAAGATCAGTTTCGGGAGTTCTACTCGCCCGAATTTGATTCTATAAAGCTGTACAGGCTCCTTATTGTCTTGGCTATCCACTCATGTGATCAAACTTATAATTAAATCCCCCATCCATTACCAGATTTCCCTAGACCTCACCGGCTTAGATTTCATCCAAGTATGGCCTAGGCGGGAAATTTCCAAGTTACTATTCACAAGTTTTCTGGCTCCAATTCGTTCCCCATTGGTTTTTCCATAATGATGGGAACGGGTCGTTACAGGTTGTTGGGCATGGGTATGGGGTGGCGCGCCACAAAGGCACCAAAGCTTGCTCCCAGAAGTTTGGGACCTGGCGCCATGAGCAAACAATGTTCCCCAAATGTGAGGATGAAGTTTTGTTCCTGGCACCCGCGCCAGTAGTGCACCAGCTGTCGCGTGGCTGACCCCTTCTGTGTTTCATCCAGACATGTTCCTTTGAGTTTGGGCTATGTTTTCCTTCTCTGTATTAGCTCATATAATCTCCATTTACCTTTGAGAATTCCTGCATGTTCTAATCACATGTCTTAATGCGCATTCAAAACTAAAGTGAGTTTAAGAGAAAAGTTCTAGATATTTTATTGAGTTGATTTTGAGTCCTTGAGTTTCTAATTCTTTTTGAAATTATATTCCTAATTATTGAAGTTATATATGTTATGCATTAATATTCATGAGTATATTCGTTCATGTCTATATTTCAGCATGAACCCTATGAATTGAGTATTCTTGAGATGAGTAGTATCGTAGCGTTGTGAGTATTGAGCTTTCTATATTGTAATTGATATCTTTGAGATGATTCGTTCATGTCTACATTTGAGCATGAACGTATTTGAGTTATGACTTTTGAGAATTTTTTTAAGTCAACATTTGTGTTTAATCGAAGTTTTGAAGAAGTAAAGAGGAGTTTGAGAAAGAGTATAAGGGAACTAAGTATTTCCCAAATATTTTATGTTTTCATGAAGAATGAGAGTACTATTTTGAGAAAAAGAGAAACTTTGGTTTCTAAAGAAGTCATGAGTCCAGAGATATTACAGAGCAGTCACCTCTTTTAAGAGGCTAGTTTGAGTAATTATCTCAAACTAGAGAAAGCGTATGTATTATACATTTGAGCATGAGTATACATATTATTGGAGTAGTATTGATCACCAATATGGGAATGATTCAGACAACTCAAAATCCTCATAAACCATGTATGCCAACATGGATACGGGATCATACTTTTTAGATGAATCATTAGTGTCTTAAGTCAGAGCTTAGTGGAACAATTAGTTGACGTGTTCTATACCTCAGCAAGGTATAGGACAGTTCTGTAAGTGTGGGCGAGATGTTGTATCATCACGTAGCTCATAATTATGGTTGTCCGTTAGAGAATCTCCCAAATAGAGTTAAAAGTGTATTTTTATTATATCACTTAATATGTTAAGTTCAGAGATGAGAAAATATTTGTAAAGTTCAATGATTTCGCTTCTACATTTCTTTACATTCAGTTGAGAATATATTTATATCTACTACAATCCTTTCATTCAGCTATTTGTTATTCAGCTATATAACATACTCGTACATTCAATGTACTGATGTCATTCAACCTACATCTTTCAATAATGCAGATACAGGTTCTTAGGATCCTCAACAAGAGTTCATTGAGATTACATTATCTCCTCATCAGCTTTTAAGTAAGACCTCCTTACTTTTGGAGGACTCAGTTTTATGAGTTGTTAGTAGTAGTTCCCTTGAGGAGTCGTTATTCTTGTTCAGCACTCATCTTTGTATTGTAGAGGCTTCATAGATAGACGGTTTTGGAGAGTCTTTCAGTTTCAAATATTTTATTTAAAATTTATGTTTCATACTTAGTATATTCAGCAAAGTGTTGAGATTCAGTAAACTATTTTTAAACATTTCATTCAACTTGATGCTTATGTATACTTGAATTAGTCTTCCATTTGTAGTCATTCAGAATTAGCATTCACTTGGGGACCAGCAATGGTTCTCGAATGTCGGCCACAACCAGGGTGTAGGCTTGGGGCATGACAATAGCAATGCCCTTGTGATCATTCCAACTTTAGATGAAGTAAAAATGTAGTTTTTTCAATGAATGTGAGTGGTGCTTCTTGGCCAGATGGAATCACAAGTAAATTATTTCAACACTTCTGGAATATTATTGTTCTAGATCTTTAAACTATTATTTAGAATTCTTCAATGGAAGCACCTTCTCCGGTCATTTTCTCACTCTTCGTATGTATTGATTCCTAAGATTGATTGCCCTCAAGAATTTCTTGATTCTATACCAATTTTTCTTAGTAACGTCATTAAAAAGATCATTTCTAAATTGCTTAATAATTGACTTACTCCCCTTATGAGCAAGATCATCTCCCATAATCAGTCAGGTTTCATGACGAATAGATTTATTGTTGATAATATAATCCTTACTCAAGAACTTGTTCATAATATGAAAAGGCCTAATGTTAATGGTAATGTCATTTTTAAATTGGATATGGTAAAAGCTTTTGATAGGGTCTCCTGGAAGTATCTTTGTCAAGTCCTGAGACACTTTGTCTTTTCTGAAATGGATTGACTTAATTCAGAGATTAACTTCCAATAATTGGTATTATATAAATATTAATGGAGTTAGACATGGATTTCTTAAATCCAGTAGGGGATTAAAACAAGGTAATCCTCTCTCTCCTTCTCTCTTTATTATTGGCGCTGAACTTCTTTCTAGAATGATGCATCATCTTCCTATGGATAACTTCATTCCTTTTTCTGCAGATACATGGTCTCAAATGATAACACATCTTAGTTTTGTGGATGATACCATCCTCTTCTCATCTGGTGATATAGTTTCCATTTCTATGATAATAAAGAAGCTTGAGCTTTATGAATTAGTCTCTCGCCAACTTGTTAATACAATAAAATCTTCCTTTTTGGTTTCTCCTAATACTCTCATGGGAATCATTGATGATATTAGACTCATTACTGGTAACTCCCAATCCCATTTGCCCTTTACTTACCTTGCTTGCCCTATATTTTTGGGGAGAAAAAAGATTGAATACTTCGGTAATATGGTTGCCAAAATTATTAAAAGGATTCAAGGGTGGCAGGGTAAAATGTTATCTTTTGGAGGAAGGGTTGTCCTTATTAAATTTGATCTTCATTCCCTTCCCTTGCATATCATTTTTGTTGTTTATCCTCCTAAAACCACTATTGATATTATTGAAAAAGCTTTTGTTAATTTCTTTTGGGGTAGCTCTAATGATAAGAATAGTTATCATTGGATTAAATGGAAAAATCTTTGTTATACCAAAATGAAAGTGGAGTGGGATTTAGATCTATTCATGATACATGTGTCTCTTTTTCCGTCAAACCATGGTGGACTTTTAGAACTTATGATTCTATTTTGAAAATGCAAAGTATTATAAAAGATATCACCCCATTGCAGAAAAAAAAAATATAGGCAATCTAATCACTGGAAAAGGCTAAAGGGTATCAAGAATGAAGTTGAGCAACATATATTTTGGAAACTTGGCAAGGGCAACTTGTGATTTTGGTATGAAAAATGGACCAACAAAGGATCTTTGACAAACATCGTCCAGCAAGGAAATAAACCTATGAAGATTTAAGTCTTTGATTTCATTAATCAAAATCAATGGAACTTGACAAAGCTCAACATTGTTTTGCCTGTTAATATAATCTTTAAGGTTAATGATATCAATTTTGATCTTCACAATGTTGATTATCATATTTGGCTCCCTGACCACTCAGGCTTATTCTCTAGCAAGTTTGCATAACAAGATATCAGGAAATCCAGACCAATTCTTTGACAAGCAGGATGACATGGCACAACAAAATTCCTTTCAAAGTTTCATTCTTGATGCTTAGGTTACTTAAAAGTAAATTAGATATTTATGAAGCGCTTTGAATATTTAAGGTTCATGGACCCTCAAAATGTTATTGTTGTACAAAGGGGGCCAATGAAACTATAAATCATTTGTTTGGAGTTGTAGACGTTGCATGTATGCTTTGGAAATATTTCTCTAATATTTGTGGAATCCTTCACAACTCTAATGAGAATGTCAGGGGTAAGATTATTAGACGGTGGTTGATCAAACATATCAACAAAGTTCATGAACTCCTTCTCCAGAGTCTTCCATCTATTAATTGTTAGAAAACTTGGAAATATAGGTGCACTTTAAAACATGAGGGTGCTAGAATTCCTATTCCTAGAATCATTGATCACATCTTCAACCTCCTCTATTTGATTATTAATTCTCAATTTCCAGAGCTTCCACTTTCACCTTCTATTATTAGTATCTCTCATTTCACATATCACATAACACCAAATCTAGAAATTAAATTGGTGAAGTGGAAGAGACCAAACTATAATGAGCTAAACTGAATGTGGATGGCTGTAATAAAGGAAATCCCGGAAGTGTTGGAGGTGGAGGTGTTCTAAGGAACCATGTTGGATCAATGATTATGGCTTTTAATTCCTATTTTGGGTTTTGCTCAAATAATTCGTTGAGGCTCTAGCTCTAAAGATTTTCCTAAAATGGTGTCTATATTATGGTTTTCACAGAGTTACTATTGAGTCTGACTCCCTCTTGATTATTCAGATGGTTAAAGGTAATATCAAACTCTTTTGTCATATCAAAGATGATATTAAACACATTCAATCCATGAGTTCACTTAGTGACTAATCTTTCATTCACACCTTCAGAGAAAGTAACACTACAACTGATTTGCTCACGAATATTGATGAACATTGCAAAACAACTACCTTTTTCACCGAGGCTATAAATTTTCCTTCTAAGACTACATCCACCTTGAAGAATGATGTAGTTGTCAAGCCCAACATTAGAATTTGAGTGAAGAAGGGAAACTTCATATTCGACCCTGGTTAAATTTTGTTTGGTTGCTTTTAGTTGTATGAATTATGGAATTTTTTGTAAGCTTATGTGATGAGGAGCAACCCTCCTTCTTTTTCTTTCCTTTTATTTTGGTAAGTTAGAGAGTAAGGATGTGTCCTCACTCCTAGTTCTGTAATATGGAGGTCAAGTTTCAATCCCCCCCCCCATGCTCCTTTGGCTTATATATTAAATCCCCTTTGAGGGAACCTTCGTCAAAAAAATTTAGTTGTTATTATCATTGGTTAATATTATCGCATAGAAATGGTGTTATTTGTTTTTTGCCTCTACTATGCTATGCTTTTTCTCGACTTATTAAATACAAAATCTATTTATTTTTCAAAAAAAATATTTTCCTTCTACCAAACAAACCGTATATGTTCCCTCAATTTTCACCTTTATTTTATCCTTAGAAAAGTACAATCCTTCTTCAACCTTAAAGTGTTCCCTATTTTCTTAGTACTCTGTTGCGGAAGAAATTTTAATAAAAGTAGTCACTAAAGTGGATTTTTTTTATTTTATCAAAATAAGTTATTATTTAAATCAATTCATCAAAATAGTACATTTTAAATTTTTTTTACAAAATTAGTATAAACGTGTTTCACAATAATGTTACTGTTAATAACATTAAACAATTTGTTTCCCTGAAGCATGTTTTACAGCTAATTATAGAACTGGACCACTAGGATTTCTCTTGAAGCCCAAGGTTATTGATTTTATCAACAATATCTTCAGCTTGGAGCAAGAACTAAACCACTAGGCTTTCTCGAAACTCAACGAATCAGTTCTCATTCTCCTCAATCGCTTCCTTAGTTGGGTTCTCCTTTTCCTAAAAAATGGTATCCATTGAAATGGTGTTGAATGCTTGTTGAATCAATTATTATTGAATGAGTTGAAATTTATTGATGCCATGAATGAAAAAATGGAAATCTTAGAAATTGAAGTTTAGGGTTTATGGGATTTGAGGTTTTAGATGGATATGGAGGAACAAAGTATTTGAAAAAGGTGGAGATAGACGACCACGGCTGCTTATACATGATGAATATATCAATTTTTATTGAAATATTCAGGAATTTGGATGAGCGATTTTAGATATGAACGATATAGTAGTAATGGAATAGTTGTTAGACAAACGATTTCTTTTGATTGTTGATTTGAGTTTCATGATTATTTGTTGCAATTACGATAACTGACTGGAACTATTTAATCTTCGACAAGTAATTTTGTGAAATCAAAATAAATAATGAAGGAGGAGGAAGAGGAGAAATGGAGTATCATTGTCTGTTTTATCAATGATTGTGGCATTCCGATATGAACTTGCATTGATACTACATCCTCAAATAATTTATAAAGAAGCGCTCATCTCTGTAATAGTAATATATGAAGTAAATCACAACTTTAGTTTCAAGGTACAAAAATCTGATAAAAAAAGGTATTGGATTAGTTATTTTTTATTGTGAATTAGTATTTTTAGTTTTATGATACATAAGTCGTGATATATTATTATTTCTAAGATATTCAGTGAGTTTGTAATTGATATTTTGATACAATTTAAATTTTTAATGTATCATGAAAATTATCGGTGGCATTTGAAGAAGAAGAAGAAGAAATGATTAAAGATTTTTGAAATGGAGTTTGATATAAGACTCATTAATCGATGTTCAAAAGAACATGAGAAGATCTATCAACAATGGTTCAATTTTGTTGATTCTGGTAAATTTTTTTAGTTTTTTTGTTCAAATAAGAGCAAAAAGAAATGGTATTTTTATGATGGGGTTGTTAATTTGGTATAGATGGAGATGGATGTCTTACTGGTGGAGATGCCACCAAGTTTTTAGTCATGTCCAATTTGCCTCGATCAGACCTCAAGCAGGTTCTTTTCTATTTTGTCATGTTTGTCAATACTTGAACATTTAGAAAACTTTTATTAGTCTTTCTTTGGAAACACCAAAAAATGATTTTTCATTTAATGTATCATTGACTTATTTAATATTTGCAGGTTGCTGCATCTATGAATCTCAAAGAAGATACATTGTTAGCCTTAAGTGAAAAATATGTAATTGTGAGAGATTTCAACTAGACAAAATATCTTGTGCACACACAAATGTTGTTTTGAAGAGCAAGAATATTACAGATATACATCACCACTGCTCTGATTACTACATTGTAGTGAATACGTATCAGATACATTGATACATAAATCTCACTGCTACTTTAGATATTAATTACTATGATTCACGATAGTTTGTAATATTACATTCTATACCATATTTTGGCAGCCAGATACATGTATCATTAAAGGCGAGATACATGTATCCAGCCATTTTAAAAGTAAAGATACACGAGTTGTTGTGGACGTTGTGGACAAGAAGGACACAACCATAGGACTTGTACTTTTTTTACCAAAGGAAAGTGAATCATTAAATTTATATAAGACATTCATGTTCATGTTGACTAATTTTTCAATTATATGGATTTTGAATTTTTATATTTCTATAAAGTAGCTTGAATTGTTAACCATGTGAAGTATTGATACAATAGATGTAAGTTTTGCTATTTTGTATTAAAAAAATTAGTTTAATTTTTTGTGTGAATAATGTATTTGATACATAATTAACTTATATGAATCTATATGCATTGATAAGACTCATATCCAAGTTATCTAATAATAAATAACTTATGTGAATCTGTTTCATAATTATGTAATTTATATGCATTGATAAGACTCATATCTAATATATCATATACATTAAGTGAAAGATTGATAATGTGTTTTTATACTTTCCTTTTGTATCATGTTCAAATGGTGGGAAACACCATATACACATAATGTGTCAAACAAACACCATTTTCCTTTTCTACAATTGATTAAAATTAGTTATGAATCTGATACTAATGTTTCTAAACTTTAAATGAATAACGTGAAAGATTTAAGTATTTGTGTTATGTATCAACAACACTATAATTAAAACACAAAATATAAGAATTTACATGATATAATCAATAACAAAAAATATTCAAATTCAAAAATGACATGGAACAGTTTTTACAGTAACACTCTAAAGCACAAGTAAAATTTTCATTAAAAGAAAAACAAAACATCAAAAGGTGTTTATTAATTGATAGATAATCACTATTTGACATGAACCAATTGTAACATCCCGCTTTAGAAAGAACTAGAATTATAAAGAAACCGTTTTTGCAAATAATCAAATTTGGAAAGTTTGATCCAAGTTAAGCTAAGTATGAGTTTTGGGTCAACTTTTAATGACTATAACTCCTATATCATAATGTGTCAGGTATTCTACAAGATACCGTAGTAAATATCTTTGAATTATCTTTCCAACGCCGCCGAGTTTGCTCAATTTCGAGTTCGTATGAGGGATATATACCCATTTGAAGTTGGGTTGTCTAGATAAGGAAAGTCAAAATCAGATTTTAGAAGGGTATTATGGTCTTTTCATTACCCCAATCAATTAAATTTGGTTTTGGTAATTAAGTTGGGGTCTAAACTGATTGAATTTAGTTTACACCTTATCAAAATAAGTTAGGGTTTTGAGACAAGAGAAAAGAAGAGGAGAAAAGAGAAGAAAAATCAAGGAATCGCCAAGTTCTTGAAGTTTTGCTTGAGGATTTCACCTAGGGTTGATCCCTACGAGGTATGTGAGATCACATAGCACTGGGTTCGTTCACCCACGCGCCAATCATGATTTAATTCAGCGAAAGTATGTTCTTGAAAGTTTAGAAATTGAGTTTTTGATTCATTGAAATTGTTGAGGAGTTATTGATTCAAATTCATAAATATTGATGTTGAGTTGAGTAGATTATTGCATATTTTTGTTGTGTAGTCGAATCTAAGTGTTAGGAGCAAGAACCAATTGAATCTAAAGGGTTTAGAGTTGAAAAACAAGCAAGAAAATTTGGGAATTTCTAGGCAGGGGTTTGGGGCGTCGCGCTAGCCAGAGCACCCCACTTTGGGGTCTGTAGTTTGGGCTCTGGGGCACCATGCCAGCCACTGCGCCCCAACCCAGGTTCTGTAGTTTTCCCTCTGGCGCCCCGCGCCACTCAGAGGGCTAAGGACGTCAGGTCTTCTATCATTTCCCACTTCTTTCCGTACGAGTTCCCTTGAAATGTACCTATGTATTCTAGTTGATTTCTACACTCTAAGGTACGTCTAAACAACATGAAATCATCCATAACATGAGATCATGAGCTTTGAATCCATAATTCAATTCAAGAAAAGTTAAGAGTCAAGTCAAGAGAAGTTCACAGATTTTTCTAAAAGTCTTTTACAAATGTTTTAACTTTGTTTTGAGACTTAAGTTTTGAGTTGAGTAAAGAGTAAAGATTGAAGTTCATTTCTTCAAAAGAGTATATGGGGACTATGTATTCCCAAAGAGTAAAATGTTTTCACATTTAAACAAAAAAGGGAACTGAGATTTCCAAAGGAGCCTTTGAGCTAGTTTTCAGTAAAGAGTTAATGCTTTCACAATTAAGCAAGAGAGGAAACAAAGATTCCAAGAGAGACTTTGGGCATGTTTTTGAGTAATTATCTCAAACCACATATTTATGTTTTTAAACATAAGATCTAGTTATATTTTGGGAGTAGTATTGAGCACCGATATGGGAGAAAGTTCAGACAACTCCCAACCCCCATAAATCATGTAGCCATCATGGGTAGAAAAGGGTCATACTTTTTTGATGATTCTTTAGTGCTTTTTAGCATAGACTAGTGGATCCACTTAGTAGTCATGTTCTATACCCTCGGCAAGGTATAGGAATGCCCTGCCAATTTGATGTAAAATGATATATCATCACAATAGCTCTTAAGTGATGGTTGTCGGTTAGAGAAACTCCCACAGAAGTATTTTGTATTATTATATACACAGAATCACTTGTATTTTTATATACATATAGAGTTTATATTGTATCTTTGCATACATACAAAGTTACTATTGTATTTTTAAATACACAGAGTTGTTATCCATGTTCAAAGCTTTCTTTATACTGCACTTATTTATACTGCTTTATATTGAAATAAGATCAGTTGAGTTGAGTTGAGACCAAGTTTTTTCTTTCAGTTCCTTTCAAGCTTATGTCTTGTTTTAGAATTCCCCTCGCATGCTCGTACATTTGATGTACTGATGCCTTTTGGTATACATCATTTTATGAAGTAGATACAGGTAACGACGATCAACACCCAGTCCTTTGTTGATCCAGTTGAGCATTCAGAGTCTTTTGGTGAGCCTCCTTGCTTTTCGAAGGACCCCTTTTATTGATTTTAGTATTTTAGTTCATTAGGATGTTGTGGGTCTTGTCCTGTCGTCCATCTCAGTGATTTAGAGGCTTTATAGACAGTAGTTGATGTTAGTTCTTGAGTCTTTCCATTTCAGTTATGTTTGAGACTTGAGTTGCCACTTTTGCTAGTGAATATTTATTTTAATTCATTCTAAGTTATCTATTGAGCAATTCAGTTTACTTTTAAAGTATTTTTATCATGAGTAAGTCTTCCGCTAAGAGTTAAGTCAGGCCAAGGGTTCGCTTGGGGTGAGCAATGGTTCTCGAGTGCCAGTCCCGCCTAGGGTATAGGCTCGGGGCCTAACAAACTTGGTATCACAACACAGATTTCAAGAGTCCTAGGGAGTCTATGAAGTCGTGTCTGTAGAGTCCTAGTTAACGGTGTGAAGCATGCCACATCTATGATTAGGAGGTTACGACACTTAGGAACTATCTCATTTCTTCCATATTCACTTTGTGTGATAGAGTTAATCTCTATAAAGTTTCTTCTAACTTGTGCTTGCACTTATATTTCATATCATACCTCCACGAAGAGTTGTCAGAGGTCTTCCTACTAGAAGGAATGTTGACCCACAGGAACAAGGAGTACCTAATTCACCAGAAGTGCAACCTCAAGGAGAGGTCACAAATGTTGAATTCTGTGAAGCTATTCGGATATTAAGTCATGATGTGACAAATCAAGTGGGACAAAGGAAGAATCGTCAGGAAGGGGATGATACCTCAATGATCCGTGAGTTCTTGGGGATGAATCCTCCAAGCTTTACTGGTTCAAGTGTTACTAAGGACCTAGAAAACTTTGTTGAGGAGCTTCGGAAGGTTTTTGAGATTATGCGTATTGATGATACTGAGAGGGTGGAACTAGTTGCATACCAAATGAAGGGTGTCTCTAGAATTTGGTTTGATCAATGGAAAAAGAATCGAGTTGAGGGTGCACCACTTGTGACTTGGGCTTTGTTTCAGGATGCCTTCTTGGGGCGTTTCTTTCCTCGAGAATTGAGAGAACCAAAGTATGAGAGTTCCTCACTCTTAAGCAGGATTCTTTAAGTGTGCATGAGTACAGTCTGAAGTTCACATAACTTTATCGCTATGCTCCGGAGATGGTTGCTGACATGAGAAGTAGGATGACTTTGTTTGTTGATGGGTTGTCTCGTCTGTCTAGTAGGGAAGGCAGAGCAGCTATGCTGATAGGAGATATGGACATAGCAAGACTGATGATCCATGTGCAACAGGTTGAGGAAGAGAAGCTCAAGGATAGAGATGAGTTTCGAAATAAGAGAGCTAAGACAGGAAACGAGTCCGGGAAGCAGAAGAGTAATGTCAAGCAGTCATCTTCCCAACAAAAACAAAAGGGACCTGCTCCATCATCTGCTAGTGCACCTACACAAAGGAACAAAGGTGAGTACAATAGTCAAAATTCATAGAATTTGAGAGCTAGACCTACCCATTCTCAAGGTAGTATAGCACAAGGGGGTAGTAAGCCTCCTGCATGTGCTAAGTGTGGTATGAGCCACTCAGGGATGTGTGGTGATGGTTCCACTAGTTGCTTCAAGTGTGGCCAGAAAAGTCATTTTATGAGAGAATTTCCTAAGAACATGTAGGGAAACGGTAATGGGGGCAATAGGGCCCACTCTTCTTCAGTTTCTCCACCAGACAGAGTTGCATCTAGAGGAGCCACTTCAGGGGTAGGCAGAGGAGGAAACCGTTTTTATGCTATCACAAGTCGCCAAGAGCAAGAGGATTCGCCAGATGTTGTCAGTGGTATGATTCAACTCTTTAAATTTGATGTTTATGTTTTGCTAGAGCCATGAGCGAATTTATCCTTTGTACCTACATATGTTGCAATGAATTTTGATGTTCTTCTTGGGAAACTTAGTGATCCCTTCAGTGTTTCTACACTTGTTGGTGAGTCTATTCTAGCAAAGAGACTCTATCATGATTGTAGCATTTTCGTCAATCACAAGGGCACCATGGCTGATTTAGTTGAGTTAGACATGGTAGATTTTGATGTTATTCTTGGTATGGACTGGATTCATGCCTGTTATGCCTCATTTGTTTGTAAAATTCAAGTTGTCTAGTTCCAGTTTCCTAATGAGCCAGTTATAGAGTGGAAAAGTAGTTCAGTAGTGCCTAAGGGTCATTTTATTTTGTAACTTAAGGCAAGAAATTTATTTTCCAAGGGGTGTGTCTATCACATAGTCCGAGTTAATGACTCTAGTCTTGACATACCTCCTATTCAGTCAGTTCCAGTAGTAAAAGAGTTTCCAAAAGTCTTTCCAAATGATCTTCATGGAGTCCCTCTTGAGAGAGAAATAGACTTCGATATAGATATTCTTCCTGATACTCATCCTATATCTATTCCGCCAAATAGGATAGCACTAGTAGAGTTAAAAGAGTTAAAAGAGCAGTTGAAAGATCTCCTAGAGAAAGGTTTTATCCGACCAAGTGTCTCACCTTAGGGCGCTCCGATCTTAATTGTGAGGAAGAAGGATGGTTCCCTTCGGATGTGTATAGAATACCATCAATTGAACAAGGTTACCATCAAGAATAAGTATCCTCTTCCGAGAATTGATGATATCTTTGATCAACTTCAAGGTGCCACTTGTTTCTCTAAGATAGACCTCACAGCTGGCTACCATCAGCTAAGAGTAAGGGAATGTGATATTCCAAAGACAACTTTCAGGACCTGTTATGGTCATTATAAATTTCTGGTCATGTCATTCATTTTAACTAATGCCCATGCAGCGTTCATGGACCTTATGAATAGAGTTTTCAAGCCTTATTTAGATATGTTTGTTATTGTGTTCATTGATGACATTCTAATCTATTCGAGAAATGAGGAAGATCATTTTAGCCATCTCAAATTAGTTCTCCAAACTTTAAAGGATAGAGAGTTGTATGCTAAGTTCTCTAAATGTGAGTTTTGGCTTGAGTTTATGGCATTCCGAGGCCACATTTTTCCGATGATGGAATCAAAGTTGACACTCAGAAGATAGAGGCAATGTAGAATTGGCCTAGACCACATCTCCAACTGATATTAGGAGTTTCTTAGGGTTGGCTAGATATTATAAAAGGTTCATAGAGGGGTTCTCATCTATTTCATCCCATTTGACCAAGTTAACTTAGAAAATAGTTAAGTTTCAATGGTTGTGAGAAAAGCTTTCAGGAATTGGAAAAGAGGTTGACTACTGCCCAGTATTGACTTTACCAGAAGGTATGCAAGGCTTTGTTGTATATTGTGATGCGTCTAGAGTTGGTTTGGGTTGTGTGTTAATGCAAAATGGCAAAGTTATAGCTTATGCCTCCAGACAATTGAAAGTTCACGAGAAGAATTACCCAACCCATGATCTAGAGTTGGTTGTCATAGTATTTGCTTTGAAAATATGGCGTCACTATCTTTGTGGTGTTCATGTAAATGTGTGAACCGATCACAAGAGCCTTCAGTATGTGTTTAGTCAGAAAGAGCTTAATCTCAGACAGAGGAGGTGGTTAGAGTTACTCAAGGATTATGATATGAGTATCCTCTATCACCCCAAGTAAGGCTAATGTTGTTGTTGATGCCTTGAGCTGGTTGTTTATGGGTAGTACCGCCCATATTGAGGAAGAGAAGAAAGAACTAGTAAAATATGTGCATAGACTTGCATGATTGGGAGTTCTCCTAATGGATTCCACAAAAGGAGGGGTAGTGGCTATGAATGGGGCTGAATCATCATTAGTGTCAGAAGTGAAAGAAAAGCAAGATCAAGATCCTATTTTTCTTGAATTGAAGGTAAATGTTCATAAGAAAAAAGTTATGACTTTTGAACAAAGGGGAGATAGTGTATTGAGGTACCAAGGTAGATTGTGTGTACCAAGGGTGGATGAACTCCAAGAAAGGATTATGGGGGAAGATCATATCTCTAGATATTATATCCATCTGGGTTCCATAAAGATGTATCAAGACTTGAGAGTAGTATATTGGTGGAATGGTATGAAGAAAGGTATTATTGAGTTCGTTGTTAAGTCCCCGAATTGTCAACAAGTGAAAGTAGAGCACCAAAGGCCCGGTGGTATGGCTCAGAATATAGAACCTCCGGAATGGAAGAGGGAGATGATCAATATGGATTTCATTATTGGGTTTCCACGCTCTCGCATGCAATATTATTCTATTTGGGTGATTGTTGATCGAATGACAAAATCAGCCAACCTTTTGCCGGTAAAGAGTACCCATTCAGCAGAAGACTATGCCAAGTTACACATTCAAGAGGTAGTAAGACTTCATGGAGTTCCAGTTTCCATAATTTCAGATAGAGGTGCACAATTTACTGCGCAGTTTTGGAAGTCATTCTAGAAAGGTTTAGGTTTAAAGGTGAACTTGAGTACTGCTTTTCATCCTCAGATAGATGGTCAAGCAGAGTGCACTATTCAGACTTTAGAATATATGTTGAGGGCTTGCGTGATTGATTTCAAAGGTAATTGGGATGATCAACTACCTCTCATTGAGTTTGCGTGTAACAATAGTTACCACTCTAGCAGTCAAATGGCTCCCTATGAAGCTCTTTATAGGAGAAGATGCAAATTTCCTATTGGATGGTTTGAAGTTTGTGAAGCTGGGTTGATAGGACCAGACTTAGTTCATCAAGCTATGAAGAAATTGAAAGTTATTCAAGAAAGGTTTAAAGCAGCGCAGAATCATCAGCAATCATATACTGATGTTAGGAGAAAGGAGTTAGAGTTTGAACTAGATGATTGGGTATACTTGAAAGTTTCACCCATGAAGGGTGTTATAAGATTTGGTAAGAATGGGAAACTTAGTCCCCGGTATATTGGCTCTTACAGAATATCCAAAAGGATTTGTAATGTAGCTTATGAGTTGGATCTACCACAAGAGTTAGCAGCGGTCCATCCGGTATTTCATATTTCCATGTTGAAGAAGTTCATGGGAGATCCTTCACTTATCATACCAACTGAAGATATTGGTATCAAAGATAGCTTGTCTTGTGAGGAGGTTCCTGCTCAAATTCTAGATTGTCAAGTTCACAAGTTGAGAACAAAAGAGGTAGCATCAGTCAAAGTTCTATGGAGAAATTGGGAAGCTGAGGGGGATATAAAGAAGAGATACCCACATCTATTCGAATCCAGAGAAGTTCCAAATTAAGGTACTAATCCTTTCTTGGCATTTATTTTAAGTTGACATGTTGTATTTACATTTTGCTTGTTGGGTGTTTGAGATATATGTTAAATGTTATGCCCTTAGCCTACTAAGAGTAATCTCATTCGAGAATGAATTT
Source organism: Solanum verrucosum (assembly GCF_900185275.1). Taxonomy (NCBI): domain Eukaryota; kingdom Viridiplantae; phylum Streptophyta; class Magnoliopsida; order Solanales; family Solanaceae; genus Solanum; species Solanum verrucosum. The sequence continues at coordinate 504,745 of NW_026020257.1, forward strand.
TCCCAACTGAGAGATATTATAACATCCCGCTTTATAAAGAACTAGAATTAGAAAGAAACTGTTTTTGGAAATAATCAAATTTGGAAAGTTTGATAAAGTTAAGCTAAGTATGAGTTTTGGGTCAACTTCTAACGACCATAAATCCTAGATCAGGATGAGTTATGTGTGCTACAAAACACTGTAGGAAATATCTTTGAATTATCTTTCTAACTGCGCTGAGTGTGCTCGATTTCGAGTTCGTATGAGAGATATATACACATTTGAAGTTGGGTTGTCTAGATAAGGAAAGTCAAAACTGGATTTTAGAAGGGTATTATGGTCTTTTCATTACCCAATTAATTAAATTCATTTTTGGTAATTAAGTTGGTGTCTAAACTGTTTGGATTCAATTTATGCTTTATCAAAATAAGTTAGGGTTTTGAGAGAAGAGAAAAGAGGAGGAAAAAAAATAAGAAGAAGCAAGGAATCGTCAAGTTCTTGAAGTTTGATTGAGGATTTCGCCAAGGGTTGATCCCTATGAGGTATGTGATATCACATAGCATTGGGTTCGTTCACCCACGTAACAATCATGATTTAATTCAGCGAAAGTATGTTCTTGAAAGTTTAGAAATTGAGTTCTTGATGGATTTTTGTTGAAGTTTTATTAAGTTCTTGATTCGTTGAAATTGTTGAGGAGTTGTCGATTCAAATTCACGAAAATTGATATTGAGTTGAGTAGATTCTTGCATATTTTTGTTGTGTAATCGAATCTTAGTGTTTGGGGAAAGAACCAATTGAATCTAGAGGGTTAAGAATTGAAAAACAAGTAAGAAAATTTGGGAATTTCTGGGGAGGGGTCTGGGGCGTTGCGCCAGCCAAAGCACCCCACTTTGGGGTCTTTAGTTTAGGCTCTGGACTCCGCGCCAGCTAGTGCGCCCCAACCCGAGTTCTGTAGTTTTCCCTCTGGCGCCCCACGCCACTCAGAGCGCCAGGGACGCCAGGTCTTCTACCCTTTCCCACTTCTTTCCGTACGAGTTTCCTTGAAACATACCTATGTTTTCTAGTTGATTTCTATACTCTAAGGTACATCTAAACAACACAAAATCATCTATAGCATAATATCATGAGCCTTTAATCCATAATTCAATTCAAAGAACGTTAAGAGTCAAGTCAAAAGAAGTTCATAGAGTTTTCCAAAAGTCTTTTACAAATGTTTTAACTTTGTTTTAAGACTTAAGTTTGGGTTGAGTAAAGAGTAAAGATTGAGGGTCATTTATTAAAAAAAGTATATGAGGACTATGTATTCCCAAAGAGTAAAATGTTATCATATTTAAACAAGAACGGAAACTGACATTTCCAAAGGAGCCTTTGAGCTAGTTTTCAGTAAAGAGTAAATGCTTTCACAATTAAGCAAGAGAGGAAACATTGATTTCCAAGAGAGGCTTTGGGAATGTTTTTGAGTAATTATCTCAAACCACAGAGTTATGTTTTTAAACATAAGAGCTAGTTATATTTTTGGAGTAGTATTGAGCACCGATATGGGGGAGAGTTCAGCTCGCAGCCCCCATATTTATGTAGCCATCATGGGTAGAAAGGGGTCATACTTTATAGATGATTCCTTAGTGCTTTTTAGCATAGACTAGTGGATCCACTTAGTTGTCAAGTTCTATACCCTCGGCAAGGTATAGGACGGCTCTGGCAACGTGAGGCATAACGTTGTATCAACACAATAACTCTTAAGTGATGGTTGTCAGTTAGAGAAACTCTCACAGAAGTATTTTGTATTATTATATACACATAATTACTTGTATTTTTATATACATCCAGAGTTTATATTGTATCTTTGAACACATATAGAGTTACTATTGTATTTCTACATACACAGAGTTGTTATCCATGTTTTAAAGCTTTCTTTATACTACTTTATATTAAAATGAGATATGTTGAGTTGAGTTGAGACCAGATTTGTTCTTTCAATTCCTTTCAAGCTTACATCTTGTTTTAGAATTCCCCTCGCATGCTCGTACATTTTATGATGCAGATACAGGTAACTAGGATCAGCACTTAGCGCTTCGTTATTTCAATTGAGCATTCAGAGTTTTGTGGTGAGCCTTATTACTTTCCGGAGAAACCCTTTTATTTCTTCAATATTTTAGTTCATTAGGAAGTCGTGGGTCTTATCCCGACGTCCATCTCAGTTGTTTAGATGCTTCATAGAGAGTAGCTGATGTTAATTCTTGATTCTTTCTATTTCAGTGATGTTTGAGACTTGAATTGCCACTTTGGTCGGTGAATGTTTATTTTAATACATTCTAAGTTATTTATTGAGCAGTTCTGTTTACTTTTAAAGTATTTTTATCATGAGGAAGTCTTCCGCTAAGAGTTAAGCCAGGCCAAGGGTTCGCTTGGGGCCAGCAATGGTTCTCGAGTGCCAGTCCTGCCCAAGGTGTCAGCTTGGGGCGTGATACCAATTCATCTTGTTGCGATGGACTGAAGCAACCTTTGGGCCTCAAAGGATCATCTTTGTCGCTAACATAGTCTGACTTTGCCTTTTCAGTATTTTATCTTCAGAATAATGTTTCATATCTTGTGCGAAGATAATCAACCCGGAAGCTGATGAATAACGTTTCAATACACTTCATCCAATGTGCAAACAATCGTTAAGCAATACAAAATCCAACAAATGAGTTAGGGTCGAACCCATAGGGAGCGGTACATGTTCAAATTCAATTAAGAAGTACAAATGTGATCTAGCTAGCTATAGGAATAGAGATTATCGAAAAATACATGAAGCAAATCAAAAGGGGTACCACGAATGTCAGATGGGGTTTTTTGTTTGCAATTAACAGCTACAAAGCAATTACACACAATTGAAATAACAATACAGAAAGGAATTCTCGGGATGTGATCTATTATAGGCAAATTTTGCTATATGGGTAATTGAAACTACGAGTAAATAGCTCAATATCATAAAGGTAGGCTAGACTATCAGGGAGATAGCTTTCTCTTGAACAACTACACTAAATCAGGTGATTTCTTTCTATCATCAACAAGCAAATCAATTAAGAACAGCCCACGCCTTAATTCATCTACTCTCTCAAGCTAGACGAGTTGGGTTTAGGATTCACTCTCTCGAGTTGAACCCATATCAACCCAATACCTACAAATCATTAATCAAAATCTTTATCCCCAAAACTTCTCTCTCGGCAATCTAAGAACACAAGATTAGAACAACATTTGCAACTACAATTCATAATTAAACCTCAACAAATGATTAAACTAACTTCAATATAGCATTTAAACTAGTAATTAACAATACCCATAAGTTAATTCAACCCATAATCACATGATCACACCCCAAGAATTGGGGATTTAGCCAAACATCATAAAAAGGTAAAAACGGTTACCAAATCAATTATACATAAACTGGTTAAGAGTATTCAAGCCTTTACAATGCTCAAAATCGAAGAAAATTAGTAACCCACTTGAAAAATCTCTGAATTGAATCTCCAAAAACCTTCTAGTCTACTTGGAAACTATTCTAAAATGGTAGCAAGCTAAAATCTGGAAACGAAACTCCTAAATTAACAGTTCAAAATTCAATTTATAGTTACCAAAAATTAGCCATGAAGGGCCATTAGGCGATTTAGGTCGGGTTTGCCGAGTGGTTCGGCGTGCCGCCCGATGCTCTCTACTATTGCCCTTTTGCATTGGCTCTCAGCATCCTCCAGTCTTGTAATTTTGGGAAATCACTCTTATCATCGCGGATCTGATTAGTGACACGCTGACTACCCCTCTCCAGTCACCGACTTGGTATCTTCCCTCAGGGCTGGCACACTGGAACTTTAGGCGGTCAAAATAGTCACTCGGCGATTCACCAAGTGCTCTTAGCGATCATTAGGCTCACCTTTCTCCACTTCTTCAGTTTGTTTTGTTGTTTTTTGCATGTTAGTGTCCTTGCTTTGCTCCTCAATCCATATACCTGGAAATCAAGGCTTTAACATCATTTTATGGCACAAATTAAGCATTTGAGGACACTAAAACTATATAAACAAAGCCCCAAATGAGTCCAAATCTCATACTCATCAACACCTCCAACTCAAACGTTTGCTTGTCCTCAAGTAAAACTCAAGATCAGTTGTTCAAAAAGTATGTCTTAAATAGTGTTGCATAAGACTCAACACGAATGCACACAACAAGGTTCAAAGTATTCATGCAATGATCAGTTGTGCACTCAAAGATTCAAATTGTGCCTCACTATTGTCACAGATGCTCAAGTTCACAATACTTTCTTCAAATGCAAGTTCAAGCTCAACTAAGGTACTCAAATTCCCTCACAACAAAGATGATTCCAAATTCACACAAAATTCTTCAACAATTTAGAGTTCCAGAATCACATACAACTCTCACACTCACAAAGATGAACACATGCATGACTTCACCCATAGGTTTGCCCTTATTTTCCAATCAACATTGGTTTTAGCTCACTCAAGATCACAAAGGTCTTTTCACAACTTGTAACGGGGCTGAGTGTCAAGGTACGGTCATTTAGGCTTAGTGGCTTCTACCTTCATGAAGTATGGTCTGAACATCACTTTCCTCCTTTTCTTTAATATTTTAATCATGCTCATAATCCACCGCATTATTGAACTTCATATGAACTACCGGATACCCCAGTTCTTTTGCAACTTCAACTACTTTATTTCACAACTTTTTCATTCTTTTTCTTTGCGTTTTTTCTTTTCTTTTTCTCTTCTCTTTTCTCTCTTTTTTTTTACATGGAGAGGTTCCATCTAATTTAAAACCATTACTCAAAGGGGGATTCCTCACACTTCATAACTTTCCTTCTTTTTTCACCACACCCCCAACTTAAGTTTTTTGGCCTAAGTTGGCTATTCAAATAAACCACACTTCATGAAAGTTATGGGTGAATGGATAAAGAGAGGTCACAATTTTTCAAGTTTCTTACAAAAAAAAAGGGTAAGGCTCAAGAGGGTACAAGCAAGGTTCACAAATCTCACAAGGTTGGCCACAAAATAGGTATATTGTCAAATTATTTAAACTCTTCAAAATTGTTGCCTAAGATCATTTTAAGTGCTTGCATCACTCAATCAACCGGACTAACGGGGAAAATTCTAACTGTCATCATACACAATGTTCAAAGTAATCTCATCACACAAGTCATTGGTACCAATATCGAACAAGACTCCACACTTTCTAGCTAGTGTATAATGTTCATCACAAGAGACTAATTTGACAACTGGCTAGTCACAACGAGATGCAAAAAGTTCACACATTGTGTATGCAACTTCATTTGCCTCATCGTAGCCACACATTCATTTCATTCAATTAAGAGAACTACTCAAGTCATTGGTATTGATCATAACCGACACTCAAATTTGCACAAGAACAACCACAATCACACACAAAAGAGGTGGCAAAATTTTAAAACTTGGTTCAAAACAATTTTCATTCAATATTATGGGCCACAAGCTAAAACATCCACAAGATCAAAGATCAAAGCATATATATATATATATATCAACAAAATCAGCCCAATATTCACAAAACAAATCAAAATCACAAGAGATAGGTATAGAAATACCTCACCCAACCCAACAAAAAGAAGCAGTTGTCCTCAAAGTATGCATCTCAGTCGCTCCATCTATTAGGGCATCAGTGCTCGGGGTCACACCAACATTAGCTCTACTGGAGCCTGCCATAGAGGTATCTCTCAAAGATGTTTGAACAGTAGAATGTACCATAACCTCCTTTAAATCATCCAGGCCCTAAGAAATGGTCTCCTCCTGAACACCAAGTTGCTCATCATCAGTCTCAGCCTCGGACTCTGAAGGCGCGTTATCAGCTCTAACCTCATCTCCGGTGGTAACCGGAGGCACATCACACAGGCCAAAATAAGTGTGTCCAGGTCGTCAAGGATCTCCACGGTCCCACAAATCAGAGACATATCAGTGGACTTCAGTTGGACCACTTCTTTCCTCAACTCCGCAATTACGGCCTTTAAGGTCGTCACTTCATGAGTGGCTCCCTAACCTCTCTCGTACACCTCTATTCTCATCGTGAGGGCATAAATAGAATCTCTAATAGGTGTCAATGCAGTGGTAAGAGTTTTCTCAATCATCCCGGGAACCGCGGCCTCTAGCTAGGAGTCACGCACATCAGCAGAATGGGCTAGGTGCCCCATCCTTAGTAACATGGCCTGGGTGAGCGGGGGTTTGGATGCAGTAGTACTAGAAACAGATCTAGGAGGTGGGGGAACAGCAGAAGAACTTAGAGTCTCAGAGGGAGCAGAACTAGAAGTACCTGAAGGCTGAGTGGCCGGAGTAGGCAATACTACCTCTATAGGTAATGTCTCAATATCAATTTCTGGGGACGTGTCCACTAGAGCTGCTCTCCTTCCCTCAACCTCATCCGTTAAGTACTCGGACTCAATACGCCGGATGTCAGTAGAGAAGGTGGGAATCACTTCCACATCCCTATTCTCATCTCTCGGAACACGGGCCCTTCTGCACAGCTCGGTGATCAACACCAGAAAAGGGAGAGATGTATGTCGCTGCCTAGCCCTCGTGGCCATCACTTGTCCAATGATTGCACCTAAATTTATGCTCTTCTTCGCAATAATGGATCCAAGACATGCCGCCTTTGTGTGGCAGATGATAGACTCGTTCTGGGATGGCATGATTGTACTACTAATAAATCCAAACCAGTATATTGCTGCCATATTGAGGTCCTTCTTCTGTATTGTCACTTCGGACTCAACCCACTTAGGAGTATTGTCAGAAAGGTGAGGAGGCAGCCAACTATTTATTTACTCCAACGTCGTTGTCTTGATCATACTCTGGTAGTCATCTACGAAGTTATAGGTACATCCCAAGATGGTATTTATGTCATCACTATCACACTTCACCTTCTTCGCCCTAACAACCACAGAATCCACTGGTTTGAAAGTACAAGCCTTCTTCTTCCCTTATGGTACCAAGTCTCCGTAGGTCTAATAGAACTCCTGGACCCAATTAGGAATGTAGGGACCCCAAGGTTTAGTGACGATCTGGAATTTGTTAGAGTTGAGAGTGCTCCATATTTTCGGGTACCTGTCCACTACACCGTCTGTGGATAACCTCTTTACCTCAAGAATAGTCCTCAGTCCCTCGGCCTTTAATCTATTGAGAGACCGGGGAGAAGGACCCTGTATAGGTGGTGTTGGGACCACAGTCTGATTTGAAGCTGGGGGAGGAGTCTGAGCTGAAGCTGGAGGAGGCGGATGAGTCTCTGAGGCACCCGGATCCTAGACGGATCATGCATCCCCTTGGAGCGAATCTCTGCTCTACGGGCATATAGAAGTTGGTCATCCTCAGGCTCAGAGATGGAAGCCTGAGAGTCCTGGGAATCTCCCTCATTGTCTGACGAGGTAAGGTGAGTCGCATAGACTCCCTCACTGTCGGAGCTGACCTCCGGTGATTCTACCATGGGAGCCTTGCCCTTTCCTTTGCCTTTTCCTCCCTTGGTAGGGAGATTAGATGCCTTTGCCTTAGATGCAGTTGCATCCTCATTTATTACAACTCATCTTGCCCGCTTGTAGGGCGGCATGTCTCTTCCTGACACTTTGGGTCTAGCCATATCTACAAAACACACAGAAAAGTGTTAGAAATAGTCCAAGAAAAATGCAAAAATTAAGTAACAAGAAGAGTCGCCGAATCAATTAGGCAAGCCAGATTGGCCTCGCCAAAAACATCAGCGTAAAAAATTTCTAGAACTGAGGAATGTCGGCAATGTTCAGGGCCATTCGGTAGATCGCCGATACCAATCGGCGAGTTTGGAGTAGCCCGTCGGAAGTTACAGTGTATTTTAAGGGTTAAGGGCGCAGAAAGGTCAATCTAGAAGACCTTTCGGCAAGTCGTTGAGTGAACTCAGCGAGCTCAGGCATCCCGCCGAAAGTTAGAGAATGAAATCAACAAAATTTCAAAATTAAAGGCGATTTGAGGGGGCCTTCAGCGATCGCCAAACGGCCCAACGTGCCAATTTATAACCCCACACTTCAAAATCAAACCTGCAGCCCCCGAATTCAAAATCAAACACAGACACTATTCAATTAGCACTAGACCCATACTACCCATGCCCTCGGGTACTTAGACTTCCCCCAATTTAGCCAAAATTAGCCATTTGACGACTTTTACCCTTAAGAATGACATCAAATGCTCCATCATTGGGAAAATTAAGTCATTTGGCACAATTCGGGGCTACTTAGACTTCACCCAACTACACCCAACAAAAATAAACCGCAACCCAACAATTTAAAATCGATTTTATCACAGAAGACATGGTAAATCAATCAATTTTAGACCTTTATGCACACATTTCAACAAACTACGGGTAATCCAACACATAAATACAATTAAAGCTATTACCCAACATCAAACAACACCCAATTACCTATTGCATTTGATTTCAACCACAAACTTAAAGTACGGGGTTCGAAAAACCAACTTGTATGCCGAAATTAGAATTTGTATCGCTAGGCAGCAAAGTTCCCCAACTCCGAGCACGAATTCACACAAAAAAAATGCAGGTAAAAGAAAAATATTGAAGATCAAAAGTGTGGGTGAGAAGGTTTGAGAGTTAGAAATGAGAGAAAAGGATGGATTTTGAAATTTTAAACCGTTTGGCCTTTAAAACCTTTCAGTTCGCAGCACTATCGGCGGAGTACGTCGTTCTTGCCGACCCACTCGGTGATGCACCGAGTGGTACTTTACCTCGCCGAGTTTTACAGGACCTCCAGGAAATTCAGGGGTTTCAACGGCGGTCTAAATCGGGGCTCGCCGAACTATTCGACGTGGCGTCGAATGGGCTTTTGGTCGCCAAACCACTCATTTTCCAACATTTTTCACCTTTCAACCTACACCATCAACATCCGTTATTCAAAATCATAAACTAACACATTAAAAACTTGGGTTTCCTCCTAAGAAACGCCTTAGTTAACGTCATGGCACGACAAGGATACCGAATCAACCTTCATTTTTGGGGTTTGCTATTGTGTCACTAGGCAACTCCCCTTGTTGTCTTGGATTCAAATAAGAAGAAATTTGACCCATTTGGATCTCCAGCTGCTTAATAGAGACTGAGTGAGAGATCACCGTCTGATTGAGAGTTGAGAGATTGTCTTTCATCTCTTTCAACACTTTGTTTGACCCTTCAACTTTGTTAAGAATGCATGAGAGCATATCTTTTGTACGGCCACCTTCAGATTCCTCAATCTCTGTTACGGTCTCCCCAGCCCTCATCTCTATTCCAACCTTGATTTCCACCTGGTCTTGGGTAGTTTTCACAATAAGCTCCTCATTGATTGGCTAGGAAGTTCACTTCCTCATTGTACAGTGCTTCAAAATTGTGCTTCATCGGGGTTTACTCCACCAACACCCACAACATCAACGATTTTTGTATCAACACCCATGACATTTTTAGCGAAGATATCCAGTTGGGTCATATTTTAGCCATGTTTTAGTCTCTCTCTTGATCCTTTTTGATCTGCTCTTTTGTCATCCTAAAATTGAGAGGAGAGACTTGGTCTTCACAACTGTACCATGCCCTATTGATCTTAGTCATGCAATCAAGGAGTTGAGATGCTACTTCATAAGGTTGTTATATTATACCACTGGGAACAAGTTGATCAGCAAATCCTTTGTTCACCGAGTCGAGGCTCCTATAGAAGTATTGCAGCAACACATTATTTGGAAGTCCATGAGTTGGGCATTACAACACCAATTTCTTAAACCTCAGCAACGTCTTATGCATTGGCTCACCTTCCAAGCATTTAAAACCTTGGATGATATACCTGAGTATCATCATCTTCGATGGGGGAAAGAATCTCACTAGGAATGTTGTGATCAGCTCATCCCAAGAGGTAATGGAGTCTCTTGGTAACTCAGATAACCATTTGGTAGCTTCACCCATCAAAGAGAATGGGAACAACCTGAGACGGACATAATTTTGCAATATGTTCTTAAATGAGAATGGACCACAAACGTCCAAGAAGTTTTGAATATGTTCATGGGGATCCGCATGAGTCAGCCCCCCAAATAAGCCTTTCAATTGTAGGAGCTGAAGCATTATGTTAGTAATGTGAAAATCAATGTTTCCTTCAGTTGAAGGTAGACGTATTGCTCCCACACCACCTAATGGAATTGGGTCATTGGCATTTGGATAAATTACATCATTGAGGTTTCCAACATCATCTTAGTGGCCCACTTGTCTACCATTACTCCCTTTAATGCTCATCTCCTCCTCTGTTTAACACAAGAAACACAAAACCGAAAAGTAAAATAAGTAGATTCAACTACAACCAAACTGATCACAATTTAACTTCACTAAAAAAATTTAAACAACACCACTCCCCGGCAGTGGCGCCATTTTTGATGAATAGCGTTTCAAATACACTCCATCCAATTTTAAGTGCAAACGATCGTTAAGCAATATAAAACCCAACAAATGAGTTGGGGTCGAACCCACAGGGAGCGGTATGTGTTCAAATTCAATGAAGAAGTACAAATGTGATCTAACTAGCTATGGGAATAGAAATTATCAAAAAAGAGATGAAGCAAATCAAAAAGGGTGACACGAATGTCAGATGGGGGGTTTTTGTTTGCAATTAATAGCTACAAAGCAATCACACACAATTAAAATAACAATACGGAGAGGAATTCTCAGAATGTGATCGATTATAGGCAAATTTTGCTATATAGGTAATTGAAACTACTAGTAAATAGCTAAATATCAGTGGGTAGGCTAGACTATCAGGGAGATAGCTTTCTCTCGAACAACTAACCCGAATCAAGTGATTTCTTTCGAACATCAACAAGTAAAGCAATTAAGAACAGCCCATACCTTAATTCATCTATTCTCTCGAGCTAGGCGAGTAGGATTGTGTTTAGGATTCACTCTCTCAGGCTGAACCCATATCAACCCAATGCCTACAAATCATTAATCAAAAGCTTTAGCCCAAAACTTCTCTCTCGAGCAAGCTAAGAACAGAAGATTAGAACTGCATTTGCAACTACAATTCAAAAATTAAACCTCAGCTAATAATTAAACTCACTTCAATATTTCATTTAAACTAGTAATTAATAATACTCATAAGTTAATTCAACTCATAATCACATGATCACACCCCAAGAATTGGGGTTTTAGCCAAACATCATAAAAAGGTAAAAAATGGTTACCAAATCGATTATCCATCAACTGGGTAAGAGTATTCAAGTATTTACAATGCTCAAAATTGAAGAAAATTAGTAACCCACTTGAAAAATCTCCAAACTGAATCTCCAAAAACCTTCCAGTCTACTCGAAAACTATTCTAAAATGGTAGCAAGCTAAAATCTGGAAAAGAGAACTCCTAAATTAACAGTTCAAAATTCAATTTATAGTTTCCAAAATTTAGCAATGAAGAGCCATTAGATGTGGTAAGTCTGGTTCGCAGATTGGTTCGGTGAACCGCCCTTTCCTCTCTTCTATCGTCATTTTGCATTGGCTCTGAGCATTCTCAAGTCCTATAACTTTGGGCAATCACTCTTATCATCGCGAAAATGATCGACGACACGCCGACAGCCCCATTCCTGTCACCGACATGGTTTCTTCCCTCAGGGCTGGCACACTGGAACTTTAGGTGGTCAAAATAGACACTCGGCGATTCGCCAAGTGTTCTTCTGTTTGTTTTGTTCCTTTTTGCATGTTAGTGTCCTTGATTTGCTCCTCAATCCATATACCTGAAAATCAAGGCTTTAACATCAGTTTATGGCACAAATTAAGCATGTGAGGACACTAAAATTATATAAACAAATTCCAAAATGAGTACAAATATCGGACTCATCAAAAGCCACTTGATGGGATGTTGATTTCGTCACTAAGGAACTCAAGAAAGACAGCTACAAAAAGTAAATAATCATGAGAGAAATGTCAAGTTAATCATATGATACATAATTGTAACTACAAAGTATCTTAATGTTTAGTTGATACATAATGATAAAAAAGAGTAACTTGTACTCAATACCAATTGACGATCTATACAATCTGACAAATATTTGTATTTGATACTAAATGCCCACTAGTTGAACATGATACAAAAATTACCCAACACTTAAACATGATACAAAATAATTGAGTACAGTTAAATTAGTAACTTGTATTGTATCTTATGTGTGTATTTGATACATTTTAGTAAACTTTGTGTATCTAATACACACTGAATAGTACATATTTTGAATGATACACCAATGAACATTATTTTTGTATCAATAATTTCACATAATTAGAACAACTCCACACATGATACAAAAATTGTCCAACCCTTAAACATGATACAAATAAAGGAGTACAATTAAATTAGTAACTTTCCATTTATCATTATGTTTGTGTCTGATACATTTTAGCAAACCTTTGTATCTGCTGCATACTAAAAAAATACATGTTTTGAATGATACACTACTGAACATTATTTTTGTATCAATAATGTCAGAAAATTACAACAACAACTCAAATAATGAACAAAATTAGGGTTTAGTGTATCAACTAATTTAACTTAAATATTGATACATTACAATATGAAACATTATATTTTCATTAATATATCATTATTTGATTAACTAACCAAAACAGATTCAACAATCGATAAAAGAAGATCGACATACTAATTTTAGGTAAGGATGGTCGAGAAATTGCTGGAGCAAATTTTTGACCCCTCTTTATGGTGATTTTAACAACTTGTGCTTTCCAAGTTGAAGAAAAAACAATTAAAAAAAGGATGAACCTAATCTCTGATAGAAGCACAAATTTGGATGTTGCATTCCGATCTGAACTAGCATCACCAGCAATTGAAACAATACTATAATTGCTCAAAAGAGGGGATATGGCAGTTGAAGTTGTCGAGAGAAATCATTTTTTGACAGGAAAGAGACTGATTTCGAATTTCAAATGTAATGGATTAATTAACTGAAAAGATCATGGAAATAAAAATTGGGAGAGGTTTGTGGAGTGAAATTAGGAAGTGATAAATGTGGGTTTGGGGAGTGGAGAGTTATGTATCCAGAATTTTGATTTAGGGAATAAGATAAGGGATTTTGGAATTTTTTAGGAATGGTAGGGAATAATGGAAATTATGGAAAATAAAAGTGTGTATATAGGTGATTAATCCATTAAATAAAGCATAAAACGTTACTGTGAAACATGTTTATACTAGTTTTGTATAATTTTAAAAAATATACTATTTTGATGAATTGATTTAAATAATGACTTACTTTGGTTAAAAAATCCACCAAAGTGACATTAATAAAGATGATTTTATAAATATAAATGTTCTTATATTTTAAAACTTCATATCTAGTCAAACACAATGAGAGGAGTAATAAAAAAATTTAAACCATTAGCACTAACCCAATGTAATTGGTAGGAGAAAAGAATGTTACTAGAAATGATGATAATAGCGACTAAATTATCATGCAGATTATTCTACATTAATAATGAACTGACTCTTAATTGTTGGTATACTTGTTGAATAAGAACAAAACAAAACTTAGGACTCGTTTGACCACAAATATATTTAGGAAAAAAAAAATGGTGTTTGGCAATTGGCCATATAATTTGTCATTACTTAGTGAATATATTTGTCAAATATTTCAAATTTTCAAATACTTGAAAAAATCCATATTTGGGCCAAATTTCAATATTTGTGAATTTTCAAAATTTAAAAGATCACTCCAAACTTTTATATTTTATAAATAAAAAATACTCGTCATTTATTAATTCCAATTACTTCCTCCATTTATAAATAATTGAATTGTTGAGACATTTTCAAATTTTAAGTTAACTTAAATGTTCAATCTGCACTAACAGGCTTAGGTAAAGTATAGATAATGTGAGTGACTACATGCGAAAGTTTGGTCATAAGGATAATAGTTCTTCTTAGGTCAGGGGCGGCCGAACCAGGGGTTACTCGCGATTGGTAATGGCACAAGCCTCTATTGAACCTAGCCTTTCAAGACTACATTTAGAATATTGTTCCATTTTTACCCTTCATTTGGATTTTCTATGTGATGAGTTCAAGAAATTTTAATTGCTTTGAATTATTTTCTATGTGATAGTTTAAGACATTTCTAAATTATTTAGTATTGAAATTAGTTATTGTGATTAATATTTAGTTATTCTAAAGATTAATTTGACAATAAATAATAAGAGTAGAAATGGAAAGCAATGTCTAATTTATGTCCTAAGCTTCTTTTTTTGAAGGGTGTGAAACACCCCAATAATTCAATTATTTTGAAATGGAATGAGTAATATACATTATTAAGAGCATGTTTGGCATTGCTGTTGGGAGACCAAAAGTGTTTTTTTTTTTAGAAATAAGTATTTTTCTTGAAAAATGAAGTGTTTGGCAATTTTTTTAAAACCACTTTTCAATGGAAGTAGAAGCACTTGAATTACTACTCCACTCTTCGCATATACTCCATTAGCTCTCAAACACTAGTTAAAGTTAAAGACCTAAGGAGGGTCAAAATAAATTTAATTTGAGGCTACTCAACTTATCTCAATTCATTTTTCAAAAAATTACGTAAACACTATTTACGGAATATCATTCCTACTTCTTTTTTCAAGATAAAAATGAAATAAATATTTCTCCTGATCCTCACACGCATGCATCCCCCTCTCATCATGTTCTCTCAGTTTTAAATTATTTATAGTGATTTTTAAAAAAAATTATCTCTAATTATTTGTCATTTAAAAATTCAAGCAAAAATTAACTATATATATTCTTCCACTTTACTTTTACTAGCAATTGTTCTTGAAAATTACGAAAAATCTCCATTGATGGAGATGACTGATGTTGGGAGTATTTATACACCTACAAATGACTGGGCTTGCAACTAAAAGCATGAATGTTTAATAAATGGGAAAAGGGTCAAAATTACCCCTCAACTTTGTTTTATTGGTTGACTTTATCCCTGTCGTTAAAAACAAGTTATTTTTACCCCTGCCATGAATAAACTTAACAATATACCCCTCCTTGGATGGAAAGCCCCAAATCAATCAAATTATCCGATTTTACTTAAATTACCCACTTTTAACCCGATCTGACCCACTTAATAATATACCCGATTTTCAAAGTTAAATCTGAGGTCAAATCTACCCAAAACCTGTTGACCACTTCAACCATCAATTTTATCCAGTTTTTCTCTTGATTTTCAACAAGATTTTTGTGGAGTTTGTACGAGGTTTCATTCACTTGTTCCTCGAGTTAACTTTTTCTGGGAAACACAGTAGGGATTTGGTCTTAGAAAGTAAGAAATTGACTCTTGATAGGGCTGCTGACTTGGACGAGGTAGAGTAGTGGGAGAGGTGATGGTTTCGGCGATGGTGGTGAAGGAGATCTCGGAGAGGTGTTATCAACATTGCATTTTTTCCTATTTTGTGTATTAGTTATATGGAGAAGCTTTTCCCAATTTTTAGTTCTGGGTTACTGAGATATATGGCTATTTCGGTATCTACGTTATTGTCATCGTTTTTGAATTATACTGGATTAGCTATTGTGGGTTATGTTGTTGTTGTTCTTGGGATTGTATCACTTGCACCTTTCATTATAATGTCGTTGATTGCGATTCCAAAGATTCAGCCCCATAGTTGATCAGTTTAGGGCAAAAAGGGGTGAAGAAGGATTGGAATATGTTCTTCAATTCTTTGTTTTTAAATTTGAATTTTTGGGATAATGTGAATACTTTGGTTGGTGAAGTTGAAAACCCGAAAAAACTTTTACTAAAGCACTTTTTTCATCAGTAATCTTAACTTGTTTTGGTTATTTAATCCCACTCATGGCTGTTACTGGAGCAGTATCAGTTGATCAAAGGGAATGGAAAACAGGGTTTATGGCGAACGCGGCAAAGATGATTTCTGGTAAATGGTTGAAATTTTG
The DNA here is from genome assembly GCF_900185275.1 of Solanum verrucosum. Classification (NCBI taxonomy): domain Eukaryota; kingdom Viridiplantae; phylum Streptophyta; class Magnoliopsida; order Solanales; family Solanaceae; genus Solanum; species Solanum verrucosum. The sequence continues at coordinate 520,694 of NW_026020257.1, forward strand.
GGTTGAAATTTCGGGTATATTATTAAGTGGGTTGGGTCGGATTAAAATTGGGTAATTTAAGTAAAATCGGATAATTTTAATTGATTTGGGGCTTTCCATCCAAGGAGGGGTATATTTGTTAAGTTTATTGACGGTAGGGGTAAAAATAACTTGCTTTTAACGGCAGGGGTAAAGTCAACCAATAAAATAAAGTTGAGGGGTAATTTTGACCCTTTTCCCTTAATAAACGATTGACTCGACAAAAAATGTTTATCATGTTTTTATATTCTTGAGTTTACTATTTTAATGCTTAGCTATCATTACAATAAATATATATTCTCATTATGCACACGGAAGAAGAATCATAAAATATATAGAGCGAAGAGTATAGGAAGTAAAATATTTACTTAAGTAAAAAACAAATATATCTATAGATAGCTTTATTTTTTACTTGTAAAAGAGAAAATCTATTTTTAAAATAGTAGTCAAGTAAAAGTGAACAAAGAAAGTACTATGTGTTTCTTAAAAAGTATGTGAAGGCCAAACTGGATAAGAAAAAACATGGAGGAAATATTACTCCCTTCGTCCCATTTTATGTGACGTAGTTTGACTTGGCACGGAGTTTAAGAAAGAAAGAAAGACTTCTAAAAGTTATGATCCCAAATGAATGACAGAAAATAGACATTTTATAGTTAAATTATTACTTAATATAGAAATGTGTCATTCTTTTTTAAAATGACTAAAAAGGAAAGTAAGTCACATAAATTGGGACAGAGGATGTATTTATTTCTTGAAAGACATGCAAAGTCAAAACTAGACAAGTATTATTTATCTCATTTTTTGATTGTTTTACTTCAATATTTTCATTAAACAATTTTTTTAATAACTAAAATACTCAATCATATTCATTACATCTAATTATATCTTGTGAATTACAAAAAAATCTCCATCTATTTGAATTCTCTACTTAAAAATTAAACTTACTCCTCTTATAAGAAATTTGTGTAAGTATTTTATTTTCTCTCTTATCTTGCAAATTTGAGTTGTAGGCTAGAGTTAGCCATTGTGGTATTGTCGACTCGGGTTGTTGATGTTGAAGGAAGCTTGAAGACTGATGGAACATGTCGAAGGAACAGGTCCATCGAAGCACGCTGATGAGTTAGAGTTTGAGTCATACTAGGACTAGACTACTAAATCCTAAGTTATGTCCGACTAAGCTATTGAATATTGTAGGAGTCGACTAGGATAAGGTATTTGACTTGTAATACAATACTATTCATGTAAATAATTGTGTTGTAGTAGGATTCCTAGTATAACTAGAATAGGACTCTTCTCATATATAAGGAGCTTGTAACTCAACATTATAATCATCAATACAATCATTGATTTCTCTAATCCTAGACGTGAGATTTCTATATGGTCTCAGATCAATAAAGCTTTTCCGCTCTTTAACGTATTACATCAAAACCAAAACAACCACAATATCAAACTGCAATGGCCCCTTATACCAACACTCTTTCGACTACTTCACTTCATCATCTTATTTCGTCATGCTCCATTAAACTTAAGCCAATGAACTATCTTATATGGAGGACACAAATGTTTCAGTTGATTCAAGTGATGAGATTAACCTACATCATTACAGAACCATCTAAAGATACATGTTCCACTGTACAGATTACTGAGAAAGTTGTAGTAGGCGAGAAGGGTGCAGAAGACAGCAACATTGTTGATGACTGGGAGGAGAAGGATGTGTGCTAAGGAGTTGGATCTCAGGAACCTTGATAGAAGAAAACATGTACTTGATCGTAGGCTGCTCAACTGCCAAGGAGATGTGGGAATGCTTGGAAGAAGCTTATCTTCAAGCAACAAAAGATAAGGAGTTCTAGCTCAAACAACAACTGCAAAGTGTGAAGCTAGGAACCAAAACAATTGACGAATATATTAAGGAATTCAAAGGCATATGTGATGGCATTGCAGCCATTCACAAGCCTGTAGATGAAGATAGCAAAGTGATTAATTTTGCTAGAGGTCTAGGTCTTAAGTACAAGACCTTCAGGACTGTCATGCTAGGTAAGGCACCATATCCTACTCTTAATCAATTTGTTAATGTGCTCAGGGGTTTTGATCTGAGGGAGGATGAAGAAGAAGTGCCTCAACAAAACCATAACATGACATTCTCTTCTCAAAGAGGCAGGGGAAGAGGAAACTACTCTCAAAGAAGAGGAAACAATAATTTCAATTCCAGAGGAAGAGGCTTTAAGCCTGCTGGACAAGAAACAGGTTCTTATAACAGCAGAAACGGACCAGGTCCTCAGAACAGTCCTTCAAGTGAAAGTCATGAGAGGAACAATACTCATGCGTGTCAAATTTGTGGAAGGAATAACCATACTGCTCTAAAGTGTTTTTACAGGTGGGATTACTCTTACCAAGCCGCAAATGAGCTACCACAAACATTGGCTGCTATTAATGTACAAAACACTACTGATGACACCTTGTATGTCAACTTCAGAGCAAGTAGCCATATGACACATAACTCAGGTATCCTAACTGATCTTAAACAGTACAATAGACCGGATAAAATCATTATTGGGAATGGATCAAAGTTAGACAAAACACATGTTGGGAACATATCCGGATCAAGTCTAAAGTTAAAAGAAGTTCTTGTAGTCCCTAAGATTAATCTCAGTTAGTAAGCTTGCAAAGGATAATTGTTGCACTCTTGAATTTTATGAAACCAACTTTATTGTAAAGGACAAGAAGACAAAGACATTGTTGGCCAAAGGAACTAAAAGGAATGGACTCTATTCTTTAAAAGATAACAATCTCTATGCCTTAACTGCTGCACACGATTGGAACACGTCAGACAACATGTGGCATACTAGATTAGGACACCCTAGTTTAAAGTCTTTAAACGTTTTGAATAGTAATAGTTGCATCAATATTATTATTTGGAATAAAATGCCTATTTTTTGCTCTAGTTGCCAATTGGGAAAGAGTTGTAAACCTCCATTTGGTTTGAGAAATAAATTGAGAAAGAACCTTTATTGAAAATTCATTGTGATTTATAGGGACCTGCTCCTATCGAATCTTCCCAACATATGAAATATTATGTCGTTTTTGTTGATGATCACACGAGATATACATGGATTTATCCACTGAAAAAGAAATCTGAATTTTTTGACGTCTTTGTAAAATTCCAGAAAATGGTGGAAAAATAATTTTCTAAAGAGATTAAGATTTTTCAGTGTGATGGAGGTGGTGAGTTTATCCAAACAGACTTCATTAAGCATTTGGAAGATTATGGCATTGTGAGACATATTTCATGTCTGTTCACCTGAACAAAATGAAGTTGCAGAGAGAAAACATAGACATATTGTGGAGACTGGCTTAACTCTACTACTTCATGCTAACCTACCTTTGTTTCTATGGGTTGAGGCTTTCCTCACTGTAGTATTCCTCATTAATAGACTACCTTCATCAGTCCTAAATATGGTGACTCCATTTGCTAAGTTGTATGAGGACAACCTGATTACAACAGCCTAAAAGTGTTTGGGTGTAGATGGTTTCCATATATCAAGGGTAGCAATAAGTTCAGTCCAAAGCCTAGCCTTGTGTGTTCATAGGGTACAACATCTTACACAAAGGATATAGATCTTATCATCCCTCTACAAGGAGGGTTTACATATCCAAACATGTTGTGTTTGATGAAAACCACATTACCATATGTGTCTCAAAAGCAATCTCAGACTAACATTGATGGCTCACCTCATCTTGTTACCTTTGTTGAATCTTTCTCTAAACTGCAGGCACATGATAATTATGATTCAGGGGAAGTACAGGCTGCTAGTCCACACATTAATATTGATAATGCTGCTACAACTCATATACTCCTTGATGATGAGAGTACTATTGACCTCTCAGGCGCAGGATCAGATGCTGAGGACCAGGTTGAAGGTGATGATCCATACAGTAGTATTGAAACTCCACCTGCAAATTTTGAATCTACTAGTAGCAGTGAGGAACAGGTCGCACTTACAGGTCCAGCCAATGAGCATCATCAAACAACCACTTTAGTTGATATACAAGTTGACCATCAACCTGACAATGCTACACTTCAGTTAACTACCTTGGTTGATGTACCAGTTGAGGTACTTTATGCACCACAAGGGCATCATATGATCACCAGACACAAGACGAAGGAACATCACTTGTCACTTGTTGCTCGCAGCAGCACAAAAATGTTGAGAGAACCAAATACTACTAATGAAGCACTAAGATCACCTCGTTGGCTTGCAACAATGCAGGAAGAAATTGATGTTTTACATACTAACAAGACATGGATTTTAGTGCCCAAATTTCCTGGTATAAACTTGGTTGGCTCAAAATGGGTGTTCAAGAAAAAATTAAAAGCTGATGGGACAGTAGATAGATACAAGGCCAGACTTGTGGCAAGAGGATTCTCGTAGCTTGAAGGGATAGATTTTGAAGAAACATTTAGTCCTGTGGTTAAAGCCACAACTATTAGGGTGGTTCTATCCATTGTTGTCAGTTCAAAGTGGGAAGTTAGACAACTAGATGTCAAAAATGTCTTTCTCCATGGCTTCCTACAAGAGGAGGTGTACATAAGTCAACCTCCTAGTTTTATTGATCCCAGTATCTTCAGCATGCGTGTCTACTTAAAAAGGCATTGTATGGTCTTAAACAAGTACCAAGAGCCTGGTTTTGATAGGTTTAGCATGCATCTCTTACACCATGGTTTCATTTGTAGTAAGTTGATCAATCGTTATTTACTTTGCAAACTCATAAAGGCAAAATATTTCTCTTGTTATATGTGGATGATATTATTGTCACAGAAAGTAATCTATCTCATGTCTCAGAGTTGGTTCTACAACTTGGGAAGGAGTTTGCTATGAAAGATCTTAGCTCCTTTACACTTTTTTCTAGGAGTTGAGGTGAAGTATTTAGAAGGAGGAGTTCACTTAAATCAAAGCAAGTATGTTGTTGACCTGTTGGCCAAGACAGAGATGACTTTGGCAAAGGCTGTAGCCACTCCTTTGGCTCAAAAGCATGGTTTGCATGAAGCTATGGAAAGTCTTGTAGATGCATCCTTGTACAGAATGATAGTAGGGAGCCTTCAATATTTGACCCTTACAAGACCTGATATCACTCATGCTGTGAATTTAGCAAGCCAGTTTATGCAAAGCCCAAACATTGAACATCTTCAAGGGGTAAAAAGGATTCTCAGGTACATCAAAAGTACTCTACACTTTGGACTCAGAATTATTTCACAATCACCATGTAGGTTGTATGGCTACTCAGATGTTGATTGGGAAGGTTGTACCACAACTAGGAGATCAACTACAGGCTATAGCATCTACCTAGGTGCAAATTGTATTTCTTAGACCTCCAAGAAACAGACCACAGTAGCCCGATCGAGTGCTGAAGCTGAGTATAGAGCACTAACCTCCACTGCCGCAAAAATGACGTGGATTTTGTATCTTCTTCATGGTCTTGGAGTGTTCCTTCGATCTGTTCCTACGTTGTATTGTGATAATATGAGTGCCTTGTACATGCAGTTAATCCAGTTATGCATGCTAGAACCAAACATGTTGAAATGGACTATCATTTTGTTCGTGAGAAAGTGGCCAGGGACAACTTCTTACTTAGTTTGTGAAGTCTAAGGATCAGCTAGCTGATATTCATACCAAAGCCTTAATAAAAACAGGTTTTCTCTGGTTTTCGCAGCAAGCTAGGAGTTACAGTTCTTCCACTCACTAGCTTGAGGGGAAGTGTTGAAGGAAGCTTGAAGATTGATTGAACATGTCGAAGGAACAGGTCCATCAAAGCAGGCTGACGAGTTAGAGTTTGAGTCATACTAGGACTAGACTACTAAATCCTAAGTTATGTACGACTAAGCTACTGAATATTGTAGGAGTCGACTAGGATAAGGTATTTGACTTGTAATACAATACTACTCATGTAAATAATTGTGTTGTAGTAGGATTCCTAGTATAACTAGAATAGGACTCTTCTCCTATATAAGGAGCTTGTAACTCAACACTATAATCATCAATACAATCCTTGATTTTTCTAATCCTAGATGTGAGATTTCTATAGTTGATACTCAATTTTGACCGCCCACAATTCGATTTAATTATTGGTTTATTTAATTTCATGCAATTTTAAATAATTATTATTATAAAATTCAAAAATATTTTCACATCATTTTTAGGTAATTTTATCATTTTTTTCTACTAATATTTCTGTGTTTATAATACATATAGATTTCTATAATTATTTCTTCTTTTAAATATTTACAAAATTGTAACAAAAAATAGTGTTTTAAAAATAAAGTATTCATTCATTAGTTAAATATAAGTAGTGCTTTATTTTCAAGTAATTAGTTGCAGTTCATGTGTCTAATTTCTATAAATAAATAGTTTTTATCTTCTTATTTGTTATCTGTATAAGAATTAGCATAGAAACTTCGTATAGAACGCCATGAAATTGAGCCATAAAATTGAATGAAGTCGATGTCTGCGTACTTACTTTAGTGAGTTAAATTTCTTTCCTGTAAATTTAATCATCATAATATTAACAAGACAAAGGTTAAAAAATAAAATACTAAAAAATAACCGACTGTAAAATGAGCCCATTAATGTAAAGATGACCAAAATAAAACTAGTGATGTTCATTCGTTTAATATAATGATCATTATATGATAAACTCACAAAACTAATAATACGTATATTTCATTAGTATGGTCTCCCAATATATATATATATATATATATATATATATATTTGATTGGAAATAGTCTTGAATTTTTTAATAAGAAAAGAGGGAAGAAGAAAGAGGCTTAGGGTTAAGGGTGAAAGAATCCATCATTTTTTTTTAATGGATCATCTAATTGGGTTTGGGTCATGGGGCATGAAATGAGTGGATATCCATGAAAAATTATGTGGGTTAGGATTTAATTAAACTAGTAATGAAATGACACGTAAATGAGCAACTTACAAAAATGACTACAGATATAGGATTATTGAATTTTAATAGTTATAAGTATGATATTTACCAAAAATTAATGACTACAGTTTCTATCTATATCTAGCTGTATTTTTATATCTTTTATTAATATATTTATATAGTAGTACAATTACAATTATAATTCACTAAATAAGGTAATTTATGTTACTATGACAGACAACCCTTTAATTACTTCCCTAAGACTCTCAACTTTCCATTATTAATTTATCAACTAATATTTACCTATTGTAAACATATCCACTCAGATTCCAATTAAATAAATAAAAATATTGGGTTATATTTTACTCCATTGTTCTTAGTTCTTACTTCATTATTCTTATTCAGGCGTTATAAAGGTATTCATAGAATTTTATTTAGTTAAATGTATCTATTATATTTGATGAATTGATTGTATTTGTGAATGAATCTTATTTCTTCCGATTTTAAATAGGTGAACTCCATGGCAAGCATAACTTGTACAGTAATTTCGATTTCTGTAAATCTACATATGCGGCGCTTCAATCAGACGATTTACAACATAAAATCTGATTTTCTACTAAGAAAAATGTATTATTTATACAATTAGCATATGAATACTTTGATTTCAAATGGATACAATGATTTATATAACTTAATGTATTAATATATCTAGGATACAAACCATCATAGAACTTAATGTATTAATATATCAAACTTGGTAAAGTATATTAGTTTAGCATACGAGCACAACAATTTAAATACATTTACCTTACGAATACATCTATATAATATACATATGAATACCCTTGTTGTTAAACAAAAATTGGATACATTGGACAACCCAAAAATAATAGAACATAACACAATGTGAGTATCCAAGTGTATTCAAATATACTTATATACCCTAATCAACCTTTCAACTTGTGATGATATTTCAATATAATTGGGCAATCCAAAAAAAAAAAAAAGACAATAAAATATAATACAATACAAGTATCCAGATGTATAATTATTCACTGTATAAAAAATTGAAAATCCCACAATTCACATTTTGTTACTTTTTGTTTACAACTATATACATATGAATACAACTTTTTAATTTTTCCTCCTGTTTTTGTTGTACAACTAAACCTCAATCTCTTTTTCCTCCTGTTCTTGTTGTACTACTTTATTCACTGCTATTGAAATCAATGAAGGAAGTTCATCCAACAATTCATCAAATAAATGTATATCGAAGTACTGATTTTTTCCATTATAATGAAAAAAATCTTCAATCGAAATCCTATGAAAATAGATGAAACGTATAGATATATAAAAATATAATCTTCATAAAAATAAGAAAAAATGCAATTAGAAGATATCTAATGAAGATGAATCACAAAAATCACTCCTGCAACAAAAGGATCGTGAATCAGAAGGATTTTGAAAAAAACAAAAAAAAAAACAAATCGGTGTTATAGAAATATTGAAAGAGAAAACATTGAAGATGGTAAACATATGGAACAAGCACCGTAAAACATGCCCGACATAATTGATAGGCATGTACTAATTACTTTGCTATTTAATATTTCTTAATATACATATAAAATTGAAAAAAATAATTATTATTCATGTATAATTAATTAACTTTGCTATTTAATATTAAAGTGTATCCATATAACACAAAAAAAAAGTAAACTATAGCTATTCATTTTAAATCTATATTAATGTTTGCTATATCCTGTATTTTTTTCCTAAATATAGCAATAATAATAATAATAATAATAATTTTTTTAAAAAGGATGTTAGTTTTAAGGGTAGAAATGGACCAAAAAGGTGGATTGAGGGATAGTTTTAGCCCAATAGGTGAATGAGGAGTATTTTTAAACTTTTTCAAATTGTCTAAGGGTATTTTTGATTCTTTTCCATCTATATGACATTTAATTTATAATATTAATCTTTTTGTCAAACATGATGTCCATAGAAATCTTATATTTTTAGCTTTTATGATTAATTTAATTAAAATATACTAATTTGAATGTCAAGTATTCAATATCATGGTAAATACTTTGGATTTGATTTCAAGGAACTACATTTTTCTTAATATTGTTGATTTATTACGGATATTCCCCATTATTTCGAAATAATCAAGTAGTATTGAATTTATTTAAAATTGGCCAAACAGAGGTTCAATTTCTTGAAATAGGGAAAATAAAAAAGAACTAGTCCATGTAATCATTGTAAACATGATGAATGGAACTATGGAAATGTAGTACATTTGTTGAACATAATACCAAATTAGCAATAATTTATTTTTATAGCAAACTAGACAAACTTTTATACTTGTGAGACATTATTAATAATCAAGTAGCTGGAAATTCATCTTTATTCCTCCATCCATGCGTCGAATTCTAAATTTATGGAACAATATATCCTGCAAGGGTACAAAAAAAAGATTTTGTTCTAGTGATTTGCAAAAGAAGTAATTTAGAATCTTAAAAAAAGATCAGTTCTTTTTAATTGAAATTGTACATATTCAACTAAAACTAGAAAAATAAAAGAGTAAAAGATTATTGCTCATCAAATTTGAATTTTGAATTTGGTTGGATAGGGTCGGGCTTTTTTAATTGAATTTGTATCATTACATTAAAAAAATAGTAAAAAGGAATTATCCACCGAAAGTTATATTTTACGGCATATGTGATTGTTGTATTAAAAACATACTTAATTGACTTTAGTGAGAAAATATCATTGTTACGTGACCATGGATGAAATTTGTCCCCTAAATAAGTGGCCAAGTAAGTGGGTTTTTGAATAAATAGGCTAATATTTTAGTTTTTTTGCCCATACATCCCTACATCTTTCCCTACTCTATAACTAACGAAATGTCAAAGATTGGGTTCAATTTGAATCCATTCTTTACTAAATAGACAGAATTTTCCATGGAATGGATTTGCATTTATTGTTTAGATGTTGAAGTTGACTTCATAAATAAATAGTTATGTGTTTCAATAGAAATCGAGTTGATACTATATTGGTAAAAAAGTGTTGATAAGCACTTTTTCTATTAAAATAACTGAAATATCCTTAAAACTATTTACAAAGTAAATATAAATTTAGAAGTATTTTTACATAAAGTTCAAATGACAAAAATAGAGTAAAGAGATAATTAAAGGCTATGTTTTAAAGAGCACATCCGAGATTAAAAAAAGATATTAACAATAAAATTTTGAAAGATCAAGTCAAATCAAAAGTGATTACAAGATGCAAAATCGTAAGCCAGGGTTGCCAACTTATATTTTACAGTTGATTTTGATGTATAAATCGGGATGACAAAATTAGTCCATGAAAATATGAGCCGTCCACCCATTCAAATTTGGATGAGTCAATATTAGTTCAACTCATTTTGATCCGTCCAATTCAGCTTGTTTAAAACTTTGGATAATATATAGCCCAAATTAACCAATGAAAACTGTCAAAATATTTCTACAAAGACTTTTTTGTGTGTGGGTATCAACGTTTCTTAGCGAATTTCAGCCAAGTTACTTTTGGACAGATCATTCATTAAACAATCCATTTTTGACATTTTCAAATTCAATCTAACCTGCTCATTTGATATCCCTATTTATGAGTAGATTTGACCAATTAATTACAAGCTTAACCAAACGCTCTCTAAGCTACTTATTATGAATCACTACCTGAATTATCTTTTAGATGATTTGATATTATACAAATTCTCATACTACGTGTCCATGAATATATAGAAGTTTACTCTTTAACAAAAAAAAAATATTTGTTACACTTACTTCCACATTTCTTGCCAATAGGCCTATTCTTGATGTTGCACCTTTTAGGGATAGTAACAGCAACAGCAGGATTAGCCCCAGCATTTTTGGCTATTGGTGACAATATTGCAGCACATAGACACTTTGGTGAAGTCTTTAACAATGCCCCAACTTTGCCACAACATATTGGAGGGACTTTGGCCTTAGCATTTTTGGCTGCACCAAGACATGGAACTAAGCTAGCAGCTGGTGCATTTCCACAATTTCCTCCTGCTGCATTTGTTAGTGGGAGAAATGAATTGTTCTTAATTGTGGCTAGAAAGTAAATGAGTATGGCTATAAAGTATATGTTGAAAATGTAATTGGAAGCCATATAGATTTTTGGTGAAGTGAAGAAGTATTTTTGTTTTTCTTTCTAAAGTGTGTAAGATGTGGTTTGTGGTTTAATGGACTTAGTTGCTTGGGTTTATATAGGGTTTTGGTTGTTGAGGGGTCCTTTTTTTAAAAATTATTTTAGTATCCGGGCATAATGATTCGATTAATTCATATTTGAGTCTCATAGTATCCAATTAATTGACTATAGAAAATAAGTGGAAATTAACTATGAACTTTTTTGATAATCTGTAGCTAAATAGCCCATAACTAGTCGAATAATTTGATAATCCAATGCTAGTCCGTATCAAATCCCTATATTAACATACGATTATCTTTTTAATGACATAATTTATCCATCGCAAATTTCTTATTTTCTTTGTATTGCAAAAGATGCTTTCTATTGGGGGATTTTCCGTTCCTTTCAAAGCCAAAATCTTTAATTAAATGTGGAAGCAAGGATGTTTTGACCCAAGTCGCTCGAACACTCTTTGTTGAAAAATTACATTACGCATATAAAAAATAATATTATGTATATAGGTTAAAAACAACTTTGTAGAGATTACATTGAACTTTTGAACACTCTTAACAAAATTTCTAGTTTCGTCGCCGTGCAAGGATCTAATCTTTTATATTGTGGATGAGTCTCTTGTGTGAACTTGAATTTGTTAAAATGGCATGAAATTACTTTTTGCTTAGTGGGGTGGTTGAAGCTATACATGGGGAGTTGGAATGGTTAAGTTTGTGCTCTTAATTAAGATAGTTTATTTTCAACATCTGAATGTGCATATTAAATTAAACACTATGTCAACAAAATATTATAAAAATCTCATTTCAACAAAACAATACTATCTTTTAATAGGAAATAATATTTTGAATATAAACAACGGATATACCTACGGATAAAGTAGGTATGGGTCTTTTGGTTTTGTAATTTTTTACATAGTACCTTCTTCTTGATTTTTTTATATTTATATTTTGATCTATATTTTTTATTATATTTCTTTCTATTTTTGTAATACTTATCCGTACAACCAAATTGGGGTGTTGTTTTATTTTTGCAACATGCTAAGTTCTTTATTAATATTTTTTCCATTTTTATTTCTTCTTTATGCTTTTCACATAGTTCCATAAACCATCGTTGCAAGAATTTCATTCTAGCTCCTAAGGTGTCCGTTAATTTTGCTTCATTCCAATTTTTTATTATTTTTTAATTAAAAGGTTCTGATAATTTTGTAAAATATAATTTTCTTATTTCTTTACTTTCTTATGTGCTATATGTTCCTTTATAATAATATTCTCTAAATGCACATGTATATTCATCTATGTAACACATTTTGCATATTGCTAATTTTGTCATTAGATTTCGATTTATGATTTTTTCTTTATTTTGTTCTTCTACTTCTGTTGTCATACTACTAAATTCATTTTTTATAGCTATTTCGTATTTATATAATATTTCCATGGTTGTAGTGGCTATTCCACCATCAAATTTTTTATTATTTCTTAAAGTTGTTAAGCTTTCATTTGTTAAATTTTGTAGCCATAATTTTACTGTTCCTATAAGTGTTCTTTCTATGTATCCTGGTGCCTCTGCTATTACTATCTTGTTATCTATTAATTGTTTTGATATGTATCCTACCCATAATTGGATCGTTTTATTTATGTCTGCTACACAGTCTAAATCTAAAAATTCATGTTGTTCAGTTATTGGTTTAGGCGTCCATTTTTTATTTAATCTTTTATCCCATGTAGTTTTTTCTTTATTATATTGTTCATAATTTTTATTATAATATTTTGGATTAAAATTTTTTGGGTTTTTTTACTCCTGATGTGTTAGGTTTTTCTTCCATGTCTACGTCTTCTGTATTTACTTCTAAATTCTTTGTATTATCTATATTTGCTAAAAGTTCCGTATATGTTTCACTTGTTTCCGAATGTTGTTCTAGATCATCATTGTTTATTTCATCAACTCTTATTTCGGGTAGATTATCTTGGTTATTTTCTTCTTTTTCTTCTAATTCATCTTGTAATTGCAATTTTTCTTTAAATTTAATTATCTCATTTGCTAATTTTGTTTTTTGTTCTTTTTCTTTTTGTTTAATTTCATACATTTCTTTTAATATTGCTAGCTCTTTTTCTAGCTCTATTATTTTAGTATTTTTTACTTCTTCTAATTGTTGTACTTCCTTTTTTGCTTGTTGTTTTATTTTTTCAATTTTCGTTCTTCTATCTATTTCTTCATTTTCTTTTGTTATTCTTACCATAGCAGTTAACCTATCTTCTAGTTTTACCGTTTCTTTTTCTAACATTAAACTTATATTGTCACCTATTTTCTTATATCTTCTTCCTAGATTAGAAAATATTATCTTTATTTTTAATCCGTCATAATTTTCATATGTTTTTTCATCTATTGCATATTCTTCTTTATTCATTTATAAATTATGTTGTAGTTTATATTCTAAGTTATTTATTTGTATTTCTAGATATAAAATGGTCTTTCTTTGTGTTATTATAGATTTGTGACAAATTCCTGCGAATATATTATTGTTAAGTCTATTTTGCCTATGTTCTAATTCTTGTCGTTTTTCTATAATTACTTCATTAAGTTTTTGTCTATAATCATTATTCTTGTTATTCATTGTATTTTTAAGTATTGAATATATTTATATTCTATTTTAGATATATTATCTATTAATTGATTTAATTTTTCGTTATTAGTCTTTGTGATATTAAGTTGTTTATATTCCGGATATAATTTGTTTAATTTTCTTCTTATTTTTCTTAATTTTCTACTAGTATGTTTCTTACCGTGCTTCTTATTATCCATAGCTCTGATACCATTTTTCGTAGCGGAACTGGTAGTTGGTGAATTCATTGAAAGTGGTAGTGTGGTAGATGGTAGTGTGGTAGGTGAGTATTTTATTTTAAAGATTTTATTATAATATTTTTTGTTAAGTGTCTTAATCTTGATATCTCTTTAGATGGTAGTGTAAAATTCATGGTAAAATGTAATAATATTTATTGTAATATTCTTCCGATAGTTGTTTTAATCTGAATATTTCTTTAATATTATTTATGATATATTCTAGATATAACATATCTTCGGTTCTTTGGTACATATATAAATTTTCCTCCATTTTTGTTCTAATAGTTTTATATCTTCCATAGATTTTATCCAATATTGTAAATATTCGTAGTTCATTTTAATCTGAATTTATTTCTAAATCATACCATTCTATTCTTTCGAAGTCTAAATCATGTAGGTTTATTTCATACCATTGCTGATTTAATATATCTTCTGATTCGTAATCATTAAATATTTTTTTCCCATATTATTCTTCTTAATTCAATTATTTCTATACCGTTAAGTATATATAAAATTAAAGTTTCATAGTTTTTTATCATTTCATCATGCACGTATGTAGTCATGTTCATTGTTATGCGGGGTTTTTCAATTATTCCTTCCTATCATATTCATAATTGATTAAATTCATATTAGATTATTATGAACTAGATTATCTGTTTATCATGTTTTCCTGTCACTACTAGCATCGTACTTTAGCGGATACTTCCTTCTTATCAGCGTCTCAACTTTGTTTACTCCCCTAAATGGCTTTCCTCGCCTACCGGTTTCAACATTAGGATGGCATAGTATAGAAGTTTTCTCCCTGTTTCAAATGTGCTAATAAACTAGAAATCATGATTCAAATAATTCTAATACATAATAACTAACATAAATTTATTCAATCATATATATGATATTCAGGAATATATGAAATTAGTTCCGCATATTTTTTGAACAATATACCTTTGCCTCTTGCTTAGCCATGCTATCTGAAATATCTGACTGGATTTCAGATTTATCCATTAACTTTTAAGTAATTAGTATCTTAAGAGAGTTTTTTGAAAGGAGAGTTTTTATTTAGGCGTTGCTTGCCTTTACAATGTTTACTACTAAGTCTATATATAGGCATACAAATTTACTATTTTAAATACTTATCCCAACACATTTTTTACACATGTCCACTACTATTTACTACTATTCATGACTACTATTCATGAATAGTTCTTATTTTGTCTACCACTATCCTCTTTACGACTTATTTGCACATATTGATAATGTACACTATCTACCACATACACTTGTCATTATTTGTACACTTATTTTGAAAGACCCATACCTACTTTATGACAACTATTATGACTTTTACATTTACATTATTTTACACATAACTTTTTCCGTTCTTATCTTTCTTGTTTTCTTACTCGTTGATTATTCCAGTTAGACGTCTGGAATTATATTATCTTCTCCGTTGCACTTTGAACATATATGGTCCGGGTATTTATGACCAATTAGCTTGCAATATCTGGTTAATAATTCTGCTGAAATAAATCCTTCTTTTAGTGCTCGTGTCGTAGGTCGTTCTTCTGGCTTTAGTAGTGATAAAATCCATCTTTGGACTTCATCCATATATGTTTTCCTTAGCTCTCTTGAATTGGAATAAATCATTAGCTGGTCTCTTGCATAGTAGCTCCATATAGCGTTTCCGTTTAAATAATTATTTGCTAGCTCTTGTATAATTGTTGATATACCAATTATCCTTTTGTTGACATAAAAATTTGGTATCTCTATTTTGCATATCTCTTCTTGTTGTCCGATATCCTCGGGTATAATCATATCTTTAGTTAATCCAATCTTGATAACCTGTATTGGAGGTTTTATTTCCTCGTATAATATCTCCGCTGGTGTTGTATAAAATTTTATATAAAATAAATTTTCTTTCGTAACTCTTTTGTATGTGATGAATGTTTTGTGTAGTTCTGGTATTCCACTAACTTCTTCTCCGTCGTATGTGTATACGGTATTTAACAGTCCATAGTTGTAACATGTTCTTACTAAATTAGCGTTAGTTTTCGGTTGTGCAATTAACTTGTTATATCCTTGTAACTTTTGTGTCAAATAATCTTGGTTTGGTTCTTTTGTAGTTGATTTGGGGTTTCGATTTAAATAGGTTTGGATTTTGTGGATATTTTCAATATAGGTTCGTGTGATGTAGTTATATGTCTTTTTCTCATTTTGGTTTTGCAAACTATCTGCGTATGTGGATGTTTGTGGTTCTATGGACATATGTCTAGGTGTCCTTTGGGGAAATGGTTTTGCGAATAGCTGGTTTAAGTTAGCATTTTTATGTTGTTTATCACTAACTTGTTTGCTTGTACCTACAGCTGTATTTAAACAAACAGTATGGGTTTTAAGGAGTTTCCCATCGTCTCCTTTTAGCTCTGGGTTTTTTTCGTCTTCCGACCGACGTAGCTCCGCATTTTTATAGTCATGCTGCTGACTAGCTTTAGACTTCAGATTATCTTCATTAGTCTTTAGATTTTGTATCTCGTTGTCCATACTGTCCACTTTTATACAAAGTGTAGTTATGGCTTTGAGTATCTCTTCAATTGTATTTTCGTTCTCAGTCTGAGTAGCTTTGTCTTGATAAGTAATCTGCAATAACATTCTTATCAGTTTTTATTACCTCAATTGTAAATGTGAAATTTAATATATTTAATACCAATCTCCTTATTTCTTTTGTTGTTATCGAATCTTGTATTTTTCTTGTTAGCCACCATTTTACTTGTGTATTATCTGTTCTTATAATAAATTTATTATATACAATATATGGTTCAAATGATAATAAACACTTATCTACTGAATATAATTCTTTTCTATTTATTTCTCATTTTATTTCTGTATTATTAAATGTTCCTGAATAATACCTGTATTTTAATATTCCTCCATAACTTTTTTCACTCGCATCTGATTCTATTATATAAGTAAACTTTTTGTTTTCATCTGGAAAGTATAGTTTAGGTAAGTTTTTACATAATAATTTTACCTTTTGTATTTGTATTTGGTCTTTTTTATCAAAATGATATTCTATATCTTTCTTTAATTTTTGTTGTAATGGTTTTAAATTCTCTGCTAGTTTTGGTATGTATTCTCTTACTTGATTTACTAGTCCTAAGAATGATTGTAATTTCTTTTTCGTGTCTAGTTGTTCATTTGAGTTAATTATTTTTTGTACTATATGTGTTTGCGTTTTTATCAATTTGTATTCCTAAGAATTCTATTTGATTTTTCATTATATCAGCTTTCTTTTTACTTAGACTTATACCTGAATATTCTATGATGTGTATAAATTTTTCTAATAATCTTATATGTTCATCTTGTGTTTTAGAATATAATAATATATCATCAATGTACACTACACAATTTTCTATTTGTTTAAAGTAATTGTCCATAAAGTGTTAATATATACCTGGTGCGTTTTTATATCCAAATGGTAATATATTCCATTCATAAAATCCTTGTGGCACAGTGAATGCTGTTAGTTTTTTAGATTCTTCTTCTAGTTTTAAGTGATATAATCCTGATTTACAATCAAATTTGCTAAAATAATTATACCCTTGTATTTGTCTTATCTTTAGTATTTTATTTGGTATTGGATAATTATATGTTTTAGTTTTTGCATTTAAATTTCTATAATCAATAGCCATTCTGCTTTTTCCTCTTTTTTGTTCACTATGTTTATTTACGATAAATGCCGGGCTTGTATGCTTACTATTGCTTTCTTGTATATATCCTTTTTCTAGTAATTCCTCTATATGTATCTTAAATTCGGTTAAATCATTAAAATTATACTTTAATGGTTTTTGGGTTATTATACTGTTATTATCAATTAGCTCAATTTTTACTTTTGTTTTATGTTTTTCCTATCCTTGTAAAGGATCCTCACTATATAATAATTCTAACTTATCTTGAATTATTTTTACTTTATCTATAGAGAATATAATTAATTCTATTTTAGGGTCTTCTTCTTTTATATTTTCTAATTTTTGTGTAATTTTTTCACTTCCTTTTATCCATTCTGTTGTTTTTCGTTTTTTATTATTTACTCTTTTTGCTCCTATTTTTTGTTTACACGGTGTCGTGAACCACCAGTGTGTTTTTGTTATTATATGTGGGTATAATTTTTCTAAAAATGGCATTCCTAATAGCATATCTTTTGTAGTTAATTTAAAGTTATATATTTCTTCTATAGTTAATATCTTATCCCATATTTGTATTTTTATATTTTTTGCCTTATATGTGATCATGCTTCCTTCATTATTAAATCATGTTACTACTATCGGTGTTTTTAATTTTTCCCACTTATCTTCTGGTAAACAATTATATTTACATATATTAGCTTCTGCTCTCGTATCTATCATTGGTGTATAATATCGGTTGTAATATCCTTCTATTATTATCTTTGCAAGTATATATATTTTCATATTTTTATCATACTAAAGTCCTTTTTATTATTACTCTTTTATTTTCATAATTTATTGTAACTGTTT
Organism: Solanum verrucosum; assembly: GCF_900185275.1. Classification (NCBI taxonomy): domain Eukaryota; kingdom Viridiplantae; phylum Streptophyta; class Magnoliopsida; order Solanales; family Solanaceae; genus Solanum; species Solanum verrucosum. The sequence continues at coordinate 539,212 of NW_026020257.1, forward strand.
GTCTTCTAGATTATATGGTTTTACTTGTTCTAACCATTTTATTCCTAAAATGATATTTTCATTTCCTTGATATATTTTGAATTTTATCACTATTGGTACTCCTCCGATGATTATTTCCTTTTCTGTAGTTTCTTCGGTATACATTAATGTTTTTGGTAGTTCGGAGCATGATTGTTCAATAGTTATTATTTCATCTTCCGTCACTAATTCTCTTGTGATATAGTTTTCTTCTCGTCCTGTATCTATTAATATTACATATTTTCGTTATTCCATTATTCCGGTTATGTAGTAATGATGTGGTTTTATATCTTGTATTTCTTTATTTATTATTCGTTTATTTATTATTGATATTTTGGCCTTTTCTTTAGTGTATTTGCAATCTATGATATGTTCTCTTTGACTTACTACATAATATTCTTCTTTTTGTCGTTTAAACCAGTTTCTTACTATTGGTATTTCGAATATTTTTGCTACGCTTAGGTCTAATTCTTTTCCTTTTATTTGTTCAAATATACTATTATCAAATATTATTTTCTGTTCTAAATATTCTTCGTCTTGATGTTCTTCTTTATTTATTGTTTGTATATCTACTTCAGTCATTTGTTATATTATAGAATTCATTATCTGATTCTATTTCTATGTCATTATCTATTTAATTTTCCGATAATTCATATATACTATCATTGCTTTCTAATTCATAATCTACGTATTCTATTTGTGTATATTTTTCATTGTCTATTATTATTACTGATATTTGTTTTTTCTTTGGATTTTTAGGTAATTTACAATCTCTAGCTATATGTCCTAATTTTCCACAATTATAACAAGTACATTCCGTTAGTTTTCTTTTTGGTCTATATGGTCTTTTGGTTTTGTAATTTTTTACATAGTACCTTCTTCTTGGTTTTTTATATTTATATTTTGATCTATATTTTTTATTATATTTCTTTCTATTTTTGTAATACTTATCCGTACAACCAAATTGGGGTGTTGTTTTATTTTTGCAACATGCTAAGTTCTTTATTAATATTTTTTCCATTTTTATTTCTTCTTTATGCTTTTCACATAGTTCCATAAACCATTGTTGCAAGAATTTCATTCTAGCTCCTAAGATGTCCGTTAATTCTGCTTCATTCCAACTTTTTATTATTTTTTAATTAAAAGGTTCTGGTAATTTTGTAAAATATAATTTTCTTATTTCTTTACTTTCTTCTGTGCTATATGTTCCTTTATAATAATATTCTCTAAATGCACATGTATATTCATTTATGTAACACATATTGCATATTGCTAATTTTGTCATTAGATTCCGATTTATGATTTTTTCTTTATTTTGTTCTTCTACTTCTGTTGTCATACTACTAAATTCATTTCTTATACATATTTCGTATTTATATGATATTTCCATGGTTGTAGTGGTAGAGGAATTACTATAAAAAGGATATATACAAGAAAGCAATAGTAAGCATACAAGCCCGACATTTATCGTAAATAAACATAGTGAACAAAAAAGAGGAAAAAGCAGAATGGTTATTGATTATAGAAATTTAAATGCAAAAACTAAAACATATAATTATCCAATACCAAATAAAATACTAAAGATAAGACAAATACAAGAATATAATTATTTTAGCAAATTTGATTGTAAATCAGGATTTTATCACTTAAAACTAGAAGAAGAATCTAAAAAACTAACAGCATTCACTGTATCACAAGAATTTTATGAATGGAATGTATTACCATTTGGATATAAAAACGCACCAGGTAGATATCAACACTTTATGGACAATTACTTTAAACAAATAGAAAATTGTGTAGTGTACATTGATGATATATTATTATATTCTAAAACACAAGATGAACATATAAAATTATTAGAAAAATTTATACACATCATAGAATATTCATGTATAAGTCTAAGTAAAAAGAAAGCTGATATAATGAAAAATCAAATAGAATTCTTAGGAATACAAATTGATAAAAACGGAATAAAAATGCAAACACATATAGTACAAAAAATAATTAACTCAAATGAACAACTAGATACAAAAGAAATTACAATCATTCTTAGGACTAGTAAATCAAGTAAGAGAATACATACCAAAACTAACAGAGAATTTAAAACCATTACAACAAAAATTAAAGAAAGATATAGAATATCAGTTTGATAAAATAGACCAAATACAAATACAAAAGGTAAAATTATTATGTAAAAACTTACCTAAACTATACTTTCCAGATGAAAACAATAAGTTTACTTATATAATAGAATCAAATGCGAGTGAAAAAAGTTATGGAGGAATATTAAAATACATGTATTATTCAGGAACATTTAATAATACAGAAATAAAATGGGAAATAAATAGAAAAGAATTATATTCAGTATATAAGTGTTTATTATCATTTGAACCATATATTGTATATAATAAATTTATTATAAGAACAGATAATACACAAGTAAAATGGTGGCTAACAAGAAAAATACAAGATTCGGTAACAACAAAAGAAATAAGGAGATTGGTATTAAATATATTAAATTTCACATTTACAATTGAGGTAATAAAAACTGATAAGAATGTTATTGCAGATTACTTATCAAGACAAAGCTACTCAGACTGAGAACGAAAATACAATGGAAGAGATACTCAAAGCCATAACTACACTTTGTATAAAAGTGGACAGTATGGACAACGAGATACAAAAGCTAAAGACTAATGAAGATAATCTGAAGTCTAAAGCTAGTCAGCAGCATGACTATAAAAATGCGGAGCTACGTCGGTCGGAAGATGGAAAAAACCCAGAGCTAAAAGGAGACGATGGGAAACTCCTTAAAACCCATAATGTTTGTTTAAATACAGCTGCAGGTACAAGCAAACAAGTTAGCGATAAACAACATAAAAATGCTAACTTAAACCAGCTATTCGCAAAACCATTTACCCAAAGGACATCTAGACATATGTCCATAGAACCACAAACATCCACATACGCAGATAGTTTGCAAAACCAAAATGAGAAAAAGACATATAACTACATCACACGAACCTATATTGAAAATATCCACAAAATCCAAACCTATTTAAACCGAAATCCCAGATCAACTACAAAAGAACCAAACGAAGATTATTTGACACAAAAGTTACAAGGATATAACAAGTTAATTGCACAACCGAAAACTAACGCTAATTTAGTAAGAACATGTTACAACTACGGACTGTTAAATACCGTATACACATACGATGGAGAAGAAGTTAGTGGAATACCAGAACTACACAAAGCATTCATCACATACAAAAGAGTTACGAAAAGAAATTTATTTTATATAAAATTCTATACAGCACCAGCGGATATATTATACGAGGAAATAAAACCTCCAATACAGGTTATCAAGATTGGATTAACTAAAGATATGATTATACCCGAGGATATCGGACAACAAGAAGAGATATGCAAAATAGAGATACCAAGTTTTTATGCCAACAAAATGATAATTGGTATATCAACAATTATACAAGAGCTAGCAAATAATTATTTAAACGGAAACGCTATATGGAGCTACTATGCAAGAGACCAGCTAATTATTTATTCCAATTCAAGGGAGCTAAGGAAAGCAGATATGGATGAAGTCCAAAAATGGATTTTATCACTACTAAAGCCAGAAGAACGACCTACAACACAAGCACTAAGAGAAGGATTTATTTCAGCAGAATTATTAACCAGATATTGCAACCTAATTGGTCATAAATACCCGGACCATATATGTTCAAAGTGCAACGGAGAAGATAATATAATTCCAGACGTCCAGCTGGAATAATCAACGAGGAAGAAAACAAGAAAGATAAGAACGGAAAAAGTTATGTGTAAAATAATGTAAATGTAAAAGTCATAATAGTTGTCATAAAGTAGGTATGGGTCTTTCAAAATAAGTGTACAAATAATGACAAGTGTATGGTAGATAGTGTACATTATTAATATGTGCAAATAAGTCGTAAAGAGGATAGTGGTAGACAAAATAAGAACTATTCATGAATAGTAGTCATGAATAGTAGTAAATAGTAGTGGACATGTGTAAAAAATGTGTTAGGATAAGTATTTAGAATAGTAAATTTGTATGTCTATATATAGACTTAGTAGTAAACATTGTAAAGGCAAGCAACGCCTAAATAAAAACTCTCCTTTCAAAAAACTCTCTTAAGATACTAATTACTTAAAAGTTAATGGATAAATCTGAAATCCAGTCAAATATTTCAGATAGCATGGCTAATCAAGAGACAAAGGTATAATGTTCAAAAAATATGCGGAACTAATTTCATATATTCCTGAATATCATATATATGATTGAATAAATTTATGTTAGTTATTATGTATTAGAATTATTTGAATCATGATTTCTAGTTTATTAGCACACTGGAAACAGGGAGAAAACTTCTATACTATGTCATCCTAATGTTGAAACCGGTAGGCGAGGAAAGCCATTTAGGGGAGTAAACAAAGTTGAGACGCTGATAAGAAGGAAGTATCCGCTAAAGTACGATGCTAGTAGTGGCAGGAAAACATGATAAACAGATAATCTAGTTCATAATAATCTAATATGAATTTAATCAATTATGAATATGATAGGAAGGAATAATTGAAAAACTCCGCATAACAACGAACATGACTACATACGTGCATGATGAAATGATAAAAATCTATGAAACTTTATTCTTATATATACTTAACGGTATAGAAATAATTGAATTAAGAAGAATAATATGAGAAAAAATATTTAATGATTACGAATCAGAAGATATATTAAATCAGCAATGGTATGAAATAAACCTACATGATTTAGACTTCGAAAGAATAGAATGGTATGATTTAGAAATAAATTCAGATTAAAATGAACTACGAATATTTACAATATTGGATAAAATCGAGTTAAATATTTCCTATTGACAATATTCTTCCATATTCTCTGTGGGATCAACCCCGACTCATAGTTGGGTAAATATATTGCATACGATCGTTTATATTTCTTTCAAGAAGTATATTTGAACGTTATCACGCGACGCGCAAATCCCCAACCTAGAAAACCCGATGAATTTTCTTGCTCGTTTTCTCACCCTAACTCGCCTTGAATTGAACGATGTCTTCTGCAATCACTTGGGTTCGATTACTTAACATAAGTACACTCTAATGTACTCAATATAGCCCCCAAAACACTCACTTCAACCTCATGAAATCATCAAAAACCCCAACACAACAAGATTTAGTAAGAACTTCAAGAACACTTCTCAAGAACTCATCAAGAACTCTAATCTTTCAACATCAAGAATAAAATTTCGCCGAAAATAACATGATTGGCGTGTGGGTGAACAAACCCAACACTATTGAAGCTTACATACCTCTTAGGGATCAAACCCATGGCGAAAATCTATGACAAAATGCAAGAACCTCGACGAACGCCTTGATCCTCTCCTATTTTCTCGTCTTTTCTCCTCTTCTTTTCTCTTCTCTCAAAGCCCTAACTTATTTTTATGAAGCGTAAACTGAATCCAATCAGTTTTGTCCCTAACTTAATTACCAAAAACGAATTTAATTAATTGGGTAGTGAAAAGGCCATAATACCCTTCTAAATCCAATTTTGACTTTCCTTATCTAGTCATCCCAACTTCGAATGGACATATCTACCTCATACAAACTCAAAACTTAGCAAACTCGGTGGCATTGGAAAGATAATTCAAAGATATTTCCTACGGTATCTGGTAGCACACCTAACTCATCCTGAGCTAGGAGTTATGATCGTTTGTAGTCAACCCAAAACTCTTAGCTTAACTTTGTCAAACTTTCCAAATTTGACTATTTCCAAAAACGGTTTCTTTCCAATTCTAAGTCTTTCTAGTTCTTTCAAAGAGAGAGGTGTTACAGATTCGTTGTCTCTATTCATATAGATTTGATTATTGGAGTTAGAGATACAGAAGAATGAAGGTTAGTACATTTAATTGTGGAATATAATAGTTGCAATTTCTTTAAGATAATATGATTTAACATGATCAATCATTGCAATCTGAAACAACTAGAAATAATAATTCAATATTATCCGCGCATTGCGCGGGAATGTATACTAGTCAACCAATCACAACAAAACTAAAAATGGAAAATATTTCTGTGAGAAAAGGAAATGGGGAAGTCGGAGCCGTGGTGGTTTCCAACTCTGTTTCTATCTTTTTGGTTTTATAAGCATTTAAAATAAAAAATAAAATTGTCATTAATCACTATTAAAACTTCATTAATAAAACTATCATAAGTATATTATCTTTTAATGAAATTAAAATCAAATTCAAATTTTTAACCACACAACTGACATTTTAAAAAAAAATTAATTATTAATTGTTAAATTTTAATTAGTTCCCTATATTTTAGGAATCACTACTTTTCTTGACGTAATTCAAAATTTAAAAGTTACCAACATTTATCTAAATTTTAAATTGATTCCACAAACTTTTCATAAATAAGGGCCATTAAAGGTTTGTTTTTTTGTTTTTTTACAAATACGATTTTGTAATATTTATTTTTCTTAATTGCTATTTTTTTTTGTACTGACACATAGACGCTATCACCTCATATATATATATAATTCTTCAATTAAGTTTTGGTAAAATTTGTATTTTGTCCAGAATATGTATTTATTTTATTTTTAGAAAACGTTGGAAGTTAGGCATTTTTTTTTATAATAAAATTGAACATGACGCCGTGTGTTCAGTTTTTTTTCTCCTTTTACGTTTGTAATTTTTATTTTCGGATTTTAAATTAATTAATTTTAATTTAATTATAAATTAAAATTATTATTATAAAACGCCCTATTTAGTCGGATGTTTTATTATTATTATTATTATTATTACTTCAATTTTTTTAATCAGTAAATATAGAACATATATATTATAGATTGTATTTTTGAAAAATAATATTTATTTTAAAATGCAAATAAAAAAAAAACAGTTACCGTGTTTAAGATAATTTTTAAAATGTTTTAAAAATTTGTGTATCAATAAAAAATGGTTTTGTAGTTACATTTCCCTAATTTTAAAAATTATTTTAAAATTGTATAGATTAAGTTAATTTTAATTATTTAAAAAATACGTTTTTTGTGGTGCTAACACGTAGGCGCTACCACCTCTCCATATATATATATATATATATACTAGATGGGAATGGCCCGTGCCAGCACGAGCCCAATATGGACTAATGACAAACATCATATAGGTATGTATAAATTATAGGAACCACATATTATAAGTACTAAATAACATCCTATCCCTTCTAATTTTCTATTTACCAAAAAACCCTTAAAAATGATGTTTGCGGGATACATAGCGTTGTGCACGGGATACATTAAGTTTGATACATTCCACATAGCGGGATACATAGCGTTGTGCACGAGATACATTAAGTTTGATACATTCCACATAACGGGATACATAGCGTTGTGCACGAGATACATTAAGTTTGATACATTCCACATAGCGGGATACATAGCGTTGTGCACGGGATACATTAGGTTTGATACATTCCACATAGTGGGATACATAGCGTTGTGCACGAAATACATGCGAGATACATAGCATTGTGCACGGGATACATAGCGTTTGATACATTCCACATAGCGGGATACATAGCGTTGTGCACGGGATACATAGGTAAAATAAGGAATTTCTGAAATTTTTGAAATAAGTAGGAATAAATGGATATTAAGGTAAATAAAAGAGTGTAGTTAAGTAATTTGTCCTATAAGTATTACAACATTTCGATGGAAGTATGCATAGAAAACTTCTTCAATTGACTTAATGAGTATTTCTTCCTACAATCATTACATGATATCTTGTCTTCTAAGACATAATATTCCACTTTACAACAAATCAAAGATAAGTTATCTAATACAACATGTTTTGACCGTGTGAAGCTTGTTTTGTAGTTCAACAGTCATATAAACAACTTTATGTTGCTGCCAAGGACGATTCAGTTGTTATTATTGTGTTGGACAGTTTTGATCATTCGAAGAATGAAACGGAAAAACATAACTTCCTCAGGTTGTCTCGCACCATCACTAAAGCAAGATAATTATTGCAAATATTGAATCATGTTTAGAGTTGGTAAAATCAAAGTAATTAGTTCATGCCACGAGTTAATTTCAATGAAAAGTAATATTGTATACCTAACAAAATTCCAGAAAACATATTTGCTATGTAATTACACATAAATAGCAACATGATGTCAATAGAAAATATAAACTAAAGGTTTTTTCTCCGGAACTAAAAACACTATCTACTCTGAAATTCTGTGTAGAACAAACAATATTCTCACCATCAGTCACTATTACCACTAAAATAGACTTAAGACACCATACGGAAAATAAATTAGACATATTATATGCATTTGCAAATGACTCGTCACCATTTCAAAGCACCCAACTTTTATTCATACGTGTGAAGTGATTTTCGTTAAAAAATAGGGATAATCTTCAGGTGTTCCTACTGTCCAAGTTCCATCTTATCTCCATTTTCATGAAATAAAATCTAAATAAGAAAAATCGCTAAAAGATTGCATGTACTTCCTAGCTTGAATAGATCACAAAAAAACTTGTTATAATGCGCTTTTCAAGTACATCAATATAAAGAGGTTTCATGAGTGGCACTTTCGTGGGAGAGTACAAGCAACTATTAAGATTAATATGAGTTTGTGGCAATAATTTTTACCAGCAATTCCATTAAATGTACACAAAATGTGTGACCGTAAACCAAATCCATCGCTAGAGCAATTTATAAACTTCAAATCCTGAATCATTCTTTGTCATACCTACTTTAAACTAACCGAAAATAGGAGAGGAGAAATCAAATAGACGCGATAGTACTGGTGAAGGCATTTTCTTTCCATTCTTAAGATGGAAAACTTTTAACCAAACCTATACTAATTCTAATCAGAAAAATAGGAGAAAATCCATAGAAAGTTAGACAATAGTAAATGATTCCAACAGAAACACAGGTGGGATCAAATCACATACATTTGAAACATACTTTTTCACAAAAAATAAACAATAGAGACTGGCTTTGTCTTGTAATAACATACCTTTTGAGTTGCTGACTGATATGGGATAGAATATTTAGGTAAATTTGTTGTAAAAAAAGGCAGCAAAATTGTATTAGTAGTTTTCACGTATATGATCAAACATGTTGGACGCGTATAATGTGGAACTACTAAAAGTTGTTTATATGAACTATATGCACCAAAAGTCGTAGTCAAATTTTAATAATGGAGAGATTCAGAACTATATGTAGCAAAATTTGTTAACAATTTTAATGATGAGATTGATAGTGTCTTGAAGTATCTAATCTTTCATAAAGTTTGCCGATTTGAGCTTCACATTTATATGGGATTCCTTACCAAAGGTCCTGAGCACAGGAAAGCAAAGAGAAGCATAATGCACTTAGGAGAACTAATAGCTGAAAATTGGACTATCGGGTCGGGGGTTATCTAATCTTCACATGAGTTGTTGTTCCTCTGCCTTTTTTTTTATTTGCTAATAATTTGGTTTCCATCCTGTGGTTCCGTCTATTTTTTTATATGATTATATATGTATTCTTTGTGGATATTATTGTGGGCTGAACGGTTTGTCAATTTTTTTTCCTTTTATTTTATTTTTATATGTAATCGAAATATTTTTACAGTGCATCAGTTTCAATCCTAATTCAACATGGGATTTCTATTCTCTCTTTCCACATTAGTCAGCAATCCACAAATTAAGGACTAAATTTTGAATTACATTAAATTCGAATGCTAAAGAAGAAAATGGTGATCGGTAGCTACTATCAAAATCACCTAAAAATGCATTATGTGCATCAAAGATCAAAAGTCATATATGTATTTATTTCTATTTTCAAACATGCTGAGCAAATTAGATAGGCCTGATGATAGTCAGACCTAAGAACCCAAAGAAATATGAGAGTAACTGCTGCCATTATAGATCATTTTTCAATTGCTAATCACATTATTAGGAGAAAATAATCAGGGGAGAAGGGAAATAATACTTACCGTAACCAAAGATATTTCAGGCGAAACATAGATTGAAACCGATGATAAGGATCTAACGAAGAGGAGCGAGTGACTAAATAGAGCTGGAGCATATAGAAGAATCTGCACTAAACAATGAAGAAGCAGAGAGTAGATACATATAGCACATGGAAACTTTATTTACAGATTTACCCCCAAAATTAACATTAAAATGACATGATTGCCCTTGTTCGTCCTTTCCCCATTCCAACTTCTAAATAACGAGAATGAGAATATATATATATATATATATATATATATATAGAGAGAGAGAGAGAGAGAGAGGAGAGAGAGATTTAATTCTTCAAAATTGTGTTGTGGTAAAATTTGTAATTTGTCCATAATAATATGTATTTTTTTTAATTTTAGAAAACGTGGGAAGTTAAACTTTTTCTTTAATAAAAGAAATTGATCATGAAACCGTGTGTTCAGTGTTTTCCTCCTTTTACGTTTGTCATTTTTATTTTCAGATTTTAAATTAAACAGTTACCGTGTTTAAGATAATTTTTAAAATGTTTAAAAAATTTGTGTATCAATAAAAAATGGTTTTAGAGTTACATTTTCCTATACTTAAAAATTATTTTAAAATTAGATAGATTTAATTAATTTTAATTATTTAACAAATACAATTTTTTTGTGCTGACACGTAGGCGCTTTCACCTCTTCTCTCTCTCTTTATATATATATATATATATTCTTAAGATATGTTACTCTTCAATAACAAATATCACATAATTACCATTCTTGTAATTAGCATGTAAAAGTAGGGCAATGTAGTAAAAGGAGTCGAAATATGACCGTTGGAAGGGATCCCAGTATATTTACTTTCACTTCTTCTTTAACTCCAAAATTCTGACGAAATAAACACTAAATAAGTTTGAGAAATCATCCAACATATTGAGAAGAAAGCTTGATGATCCTGTGTGCAAATTCTTCGAAGAAGGTAGTAAATTTCTCTATTTTGTGAATTTTTTGTGTTCTTCTGCTTCTATTTTTAATCGCTGAGAAAAATTATATTTTTTTTTGTCCAACTACTATGGAACTATGTTCAATTCTTGAATCTTGTACATTTGGATTTCTTCTATTTTAAGGTTCAAGTTGAAAACAGATTTTAAATTCCATTTTTGATTTTTCATATGGAGTTATTCTAGGGCTTTTCTTTATTAGATTAAAGGGAGTTGTAGATATCTGATCTTGATGTAATCTGTATAGATTAAAGGGAATTGACAACTTGTGTGTTTTATAAGTGGGAATGGGAGAGGAGCTTGGGTCAAGCGGGTAATTTGGTAATGACTTAATTTTTGGGCCAATTGAATTTCTTACTTTTGAAGTGACAGAATTTTTTTTTTCTTTTTTTGGCTTTTTCAGTGATGTGGAGATTTTGAAAAAACATCCTCATACATTTGCTTCCAATTATAAATAATTAAAAGATTAGATTAGGAATTTTACATGTAAAACATTTTTGTGCGCCAACTAAATTGATCTCAGGCATCACTTTTAAAGTGCATCTTTATTTTTTTTTCTTTTCACTCAATAGGTACCTTAAAATTTTCTAATTGATTTAATTATAGTTATTATTTAATATATTAATAATTAAAAAATTATGAAAAAATAATACTATATTACAATAATTAATAATTTAAAATTTTAATTTAGTTAACTCTTGAAATTTATCTATGTGACGGGATAAATGAATAACATATATTATTTGAAAAGTATGTAACATGTATTATGAATCAGAATAACTATTTTTTAAAAATATATTAAAGTTTCATTGACTATCAAAATTTCACATCTGTCACATAAATTGACAGATAGAGAGTAACATATTATTTAAATGGTTGACTCTCAAAATTTCACATTTGTCACATAAATTGACATATAGAGAGTAACATATATTATTTAAAAATAACGTAAAAATTACTATAAATCACAATAATTAACAGTTTAAAATATTTAAAAATCATACAAAATTTTTAATTGGCTATATATATGTATTACTAAAAATGGGAACAAAAAAAAATTAAAAATTGAAATACCCAAATTGTAGCGACCCTTTCGAAAGGATACTACCACTTAAACAAGAAATCTATTTAAATACTTGCGACATTTAAAAGGTTAACTATGGCCATATTGATTTTAATCTAGTAGAGTGATTAGGTTCATAACGAATAATTTAGTTAAGGATATACATCTTGCCCATTTAATCATTTATTTGATGTTAAAATTGACATGGCGCGGAATTTAACTTATGACGGAAAAACCCTCATAGAATAATTTAAGCAAATAGCTGACGAGTTTTTCATGCATATATTATCCTCACACTTAAGGATGAGATAACACGAATATTATCAACTTCCGAGAATCGAAACGTAAGAGTTGTAGGTATACGAATTAGCTTTACAAAAACATATTTATTCACTAAACAATGAGTTCTAGAGAACGAGATATTCCAAAAGTACTAAACACTACTTAAGCTCAAAAACAGATTTCGACTACTCACCAAAGTGAAGGGTGTATCTCGAATTCCAGCCAAAAGGTCCAAGTTTTTCTCTTGTGATTTTGAGAGTAATATGGTTAGAGAGAGTTCACCAGGTTTTGTTAGAGCTAAGGAACACGAATTTGATTATAGAGGAGGTGTAAACATATAGTCTCAAAAGTGATGTTTATCACATGCACAACTGCCTCCAAAAGGTGGCTGCCCAAAAAAAGGTTGGCTACCCAAAATGCATACATATTATACCTATAAGTATAACTCTCACCTCCCTTTCAAGTTATACATAATTCTAAGTAGAATATTACGCAAATACCCCAATGCAATACCTTAAATTATGATCACAATTTATGTTAAGCAAGTTTGCAAATATCACAACATTTCAAGTTCCCAAAATGAGAGTAAAACATATAGTAGTGATTAAGCAATGGTGTATCGACAAGCGACTCTTGGTTAGCATTTCGAGGTGTTACAACTCTCTCCCCCTTAAAGAATCATCAAACCTTCCCCTTTTGGATGGACCTCCAAAGTCTGGTCTATGCTTTCGAAATTTGTTTTCATTTCTACTAGCTTCTTCTTTATCAAGTCGTTCCCAAGTAAAAGCAGCAGACACTAACTTACAAAAGTTCTTATGTTGCAGGATCGCCACATTCTTCCTAATGGAATCATTTAAACCGTCTTCAAATTTCCTGCACTTGTCTTTTTCCTCTTTAATAATACCTCCAACATATCGAGAGAACCTTAGAAGCTTCTGTTCGTATTCAGAAATAAACATGCCTAGTTGCCTTAGATTCAAAAACTCCTTTTTCTTTGCATCACAATAAGCAGGTTGGACATACTTCATACGAAATTCCTTAAGAAAATCATCCCAAGTAAGAACCAGAGGTTTGAACTTGGCATTCGAAACACTTACCCACCATCATAAGCATCCTTTTGTAATAGTGAAATAGAATACTTAAATTTGGCAATATTTGAACATTCCAACCGCTCAAATACCCTCTCCATGCGCTCCAGCCATTGTTCAGCATCAATGGGATCAACAGTGCCTTCAAACTCCACTCCACCCATTTTCCTCATTTTCTCAAAGTTTATCCCGTTGGGATCATGCATCGATTCAGCCATGTGGTGTAAGAATTCAACCATTTGTTGAAAAGGAGGATTCATGGCTTGAGTACCACGACTCATGTGAGGATGTGGACAAACTCTTACACCCTGATTGTTTCCCACTTCAGACCCACTAATGTAGGGAACATATTCGTTCGAGAGATGTTCTCCAACACCTTCCAGTGCATGAGGTTGGGAAACAGAGGCACCCGAACCTTCACAAGCAGCTTTCATAGGTCAGTTAGAAGAAGAGGCCATAACTTAATTCCTTCGAAAAGGGAGATCACATTCCATTAGGGATATGTACTAGATGCATGTGCAATCTACATGCAATAAAAATGTGATAAACCATGTAACAAGAACCATAAATAGAACCTTTTTTAAAGCGAAAAAGTATACAAGTAATTCACAGCAAAAGTCCTAGAACCACAAACCTAGGCTCTGATACCAACACTTATAGAGACACTTTCGAAAGGATACTACCACTTAAACAAGAAATCTAATTAAATACTTGCGACATTTAAAAGAGATTAACTATGGCCATATTGATTTTAATCTAGTAGAAGGATTAGGTTCATAACGAATAATTTAGTTAAGGACATACATCTTGCCCATTTAAACATTTATTTGATGTTAAAATAGACATGGCGTGGAATTTAACTTATGACGGAAAAACCCTCCCATAATAATTTAAGCAAATAATTGACGAGCTTTTCATGCATATTTTATCCTCACACTTAAGGATGAGATAACAAGAATATTACCAACTTTTTAGTACCGAAATCAGTCGGTTCATGCTTCACACAAACATTCAGAACTAATAGCAAATTTCGTATATTACAAGACTTGGGTTTACGCAGCTTAAAAGAACAAAACATATAGACATACTTATATTACAACCCATGGTGACATGATCAAATTAGTCCTCAAAATTTCATGTAAATAAACAACACATAGATCATGTACAAGTCCCAAGGTTTATACAAAATATAGATGCCTATATGTAAATGTGATCTTCCTTAAGGCTGTCAAAAACTCCATCTCCAATGGCCAGCTTCATGCATCCTCTCGAACATTCCCTACGATAGAAACAACTATCGCTAAGCTTATAGCTTAGTGGTGCAAAAACTATAGATTTGGAGCCGTCAGATTCACCAAGTTACCTTTCTCAAGTCATGGGCCGCATAATTGAACATAGTAAATAAATCAAGTAAAAAATATATAAAGAGTATCAAGTTCGATATTTAAAGATCCAAATGTCAAGAACGCTCATAGCACAATTTTCCAAGAGATTCAACAACAAGGCTCGCCCAATATATACATCATGTCGTCAGACCAAGCACAATCAAGTATCAAGAAGGGTTGACGCCCTATATCAAGAAGGGCTGACGCCCTGTATCAAGAAAGACTGACGCCCTGTATCAAGAAGGGTGAAAACCCAATAATCAAGAGAACCAAGAACCATATTAAAAATGGCTTTCTAGTTCGTACTTATGGACAACTTCCATTCTTAAGACGGACTAAAAATCCAGAGTCAAGATGGCAAATGATCCGAATCAAGAGGCATGCCAATAGTGACATAGTCACAGCCACAAGAAGGACAAGGTTCCAACAAGAGTGCCAAGTGATCAAACAATCCGTACAAGTGAGCGAGTTACACAAGAGTCTTTAACCTCTTCAAGGATACCAACACGACAATGCAAATTGACAAGAGGTAACCAAGGTACTAAGAGCAACTTTCAGATATACCAGCAGTTAAAAGAGTGCAAGTACAAGTTTATACACAAACCTCAATGCTTAGTTTAGAAATAGTCCAACACAAATTCAAGAGTTCAAACCATAGACCAACCAACGTATCAAGGTCCTCAACTTGTTCACGAGTATATTCAACCTTCAAATAAAATTAAATAACTTCTTTAATCCCTAGTAGCTCAATAATGTTAATGTAAAATAGGATTATCATCACAAGTAAGCTTATCCTGTACAAATACGACTATGCTCCCAAAACAGTAATTCTGGCTCGCTTAGTACCTCATGTTGCAACTTGGATTTGAAAAGGAAAATGGAAAAACTGGACTGTATATCCCGAATGAAAGATGTAGGTACATCTCTTAAGGTTTCAAACAATCAAGAATCACCCCAAAATATAATTTGTACAAAAAGATATCTTCGATACACTAACAGTTGTTCATACATGATTTCTAAATTCGAAATCTGGACTGAACTTGACCTATGTTGCGTCCCATATTTTGAATCCATAAAAGCTAAATTAGAGTTTTACATAAATATAAGGGTTGTAGGTATACAAATTAGCTTTCCAAAACATATTTATTCACTGAAGAATGAGTTATAGAGAACGATATATTCTAAAAGTACTAAACACTACTTAGCTTAGAAACAAATTTCGACTACTCACCAACGAGAAGGGTGTATCTCGAATTTTAGCCAAAAGGTCCAATTTTTTCTCTTGTGATTTTGAGAGTAATATGGTTAGAGAGAGTTCACCAGGTTTCTTAGAGCTAAGGAACACGAATTTCACTATAGAGGAGGTGTAAACATATAGTCTCAAGAGTGATGTTTATCACATGCAGAGCTGCCTCTAAAAGGTGGCTACCCAAAAAAAGGTTGGCTGCCCTAAATGTATACATATATACCTATATGTATAACCCTCACCTCCCTTTCAAGTTATACATAATTCTAATTAGAATATTATGCAAATACCCCAATACAATACCTTAAGTTATGATCATAATTTATGTTAAGCAAGTTTGCAAATATCACAACATTTCAAGTTCCCAAAATGAGAGTAAAACATACAGTAGTGATTAAGCAATGGTGTATCGACAAGCGACTCTTGGTTAGCATTTCGGGGTGTTACACAAATAACCCTATAAAGTTGAGTTACAATAATATCATTAATCATCTATAATTGTATATATTCCTATTATATTAGAAAGAGCTTATTTCAACATGCTTGTATCATCACATCATATTGTTTCTTTGAATTTTTGTATATCTTTGTTTTCCTCAAAATTGGAAGTTCATTAAAAAAAATTCCCAAATTCATCTTTAGTTGTCTGAATTTGATTTGGGATTGTTCATATTTTTTTTCAATTTGAATTCGTTATTGATGTTAAATTTTCCTTGTGTTTTTCAATGATTTCAATAGTTGTTCCTTCAATTTTGTAAAACTATTAACACCCTATTTTTTAGGGTGAACATCAAGGACAATCGTCTTTTTGTCAAGCAATCGCATAACTCTATCATCGAAGACAACATATTTTTTCAAGAGGATGACTTACAAATCTATGATACTTGCAATAATTTGGGTCATCAATTTTTTAGCCTTATCAGGCCGCTTCATCTTTGAGAACTCAATGATCGTTAAATCGAAAAACTCATCAGAAACTCAGAAATTTCAGAAGCCAAGAAGGAATATTCCTTTTCTTGCATCTCCCTCAATATTGACTTTTGATTTGAACGCGCTTAGAAAGCCATTTTTACACTTTGTTTTTTTGCTTTCCTTCGTGTTGAACTTCACAAGAGTCTCATTAACATTTCTGGATCCTTTATTATCATTCTTGGGCAGAAATTTGTTCCATTACTTGGGTTCCTGCTTGTCTTTTCCTTTGCGAGTATCATGGACAGACGTAATATTTGTTCAAGCAGAGAACATGCTCAACTTCATATCATGAGCGTGAGTAGCTAGATCTTTGAAGGGTTTTGATTTTATTCTTTGTAAGATGTAAATAATTCCCAATACATTTCTTGGACACACATTTCTACTCTAGAAGCTTCACTAAGCATATCTTCGCAATTATGGCTCGCATTTCTGCATCAATTTATGAAATAATATATGATCAATTCATCCATACCTTGGCGATTATTCGTAAGTTCTACCATGTTCACCGTACACCTTGTTCTATAAGAAGAGACTGAGAAAATCGTGCTCTAGTTGTTCCCAACTATCGATAGAATCGGGCTCGAGATGTGTGTACCAATCAAAGACATTACATTTTAGAGAGTGGACAAACTGTTTGGAAAAATGGTCTCTACAGGTTCCAACATTATTACATGTCTCCAAAAAGTTTGAAAGATGTTGTTTTGGATTTCCTTACCCTTTAGTTGTTAAAATTTAAGAGGTTGATAACTGACAAACATTTTAAAGTTATCAATTCTGGTCGTGTATGTCTTGGAATATGTATGAGATGACTTGGTGGACACTTCATTCTTATCGTTGATGGTCCCTTCTATGAACTCCTTCAAAAAATCGAGTGGTATCATTCCTTCAGAATAAAAAACATCTCCTTGACAAGCGGTGCATGCTTCACAGGATTTTCGATTTCTTGAACTTCAACACTCTTTACAGGCACATGACTAACTTGTAACACCCCGAAAATTTCTAAGTTAAGTGTCAAACCAATCTTGAATTGTGTACAAGGTCATACTGAGTGATTCTAATTTTTTTTTAGGTGTTAAGGCAAATTATTTAGTGTGGGAATGATTTTGGATATCAATTAAGGTCATTAGAATCTCCTAGTACAAAGTTGAATTGAAAGTTTCCTTACCGATTAAGTTTTGACATAAGATTTTACTTATGTCAACTTAAAACGACCATATCTCTTAGAATATAAAAAGTTATATGGTCCATAACCTATCATATTAAAGGTATTTGAATCCTTGTTTTACCGGCACCAATTTAACAACAATCCAAGGTTTGAGTAAAAAGTTATGACTATTTTAGTAACCTAATACAGTGTTGTTAGGAATTAGCCAACGGGTAAAAAGGGTCATTTTTGTGTTTTTACCTCTAAAAAAACCCTATACAAATTTCTTAACTAATTAAAGATCCAAAACAATCAGATTTTCATCGCTTAATTCATTATTATCTTCTCTCTCAAACCCTAACGCAAAACCCTAAGGAAAAATCAAAGTAGAAGACTCCATTCAAGATTCTTTCAATTTTTTTCAAGGTAAGTTTTTCTCGAAGAATTCAATTATTTTCAACTCAAATTCCTCCATACAATTATGAATCACTAATGAAAATCATAATTTTTTACCATAGAGATTTCAAGAAACCAATTCAAGAATCTCAATAAAGGTTTTCTTGATTGTTTACCTTCAAACTAGGGTTTCAAGGCTTCTAATCAAGTTCTTACCAAAGATTTTTCAAGAGCCTTGTTATTTCACGTATGTAAGGCAATCATAGTGTTTGACTAGTTCGTCCTCATGCCCTACATCTACTTTCAAATCAGTAAAAGAGAAATCTAGGATTCTACCCCTAGATTTGAGTATTCTTAAGCTAAGTTGATTTTGAGTTCTTGAATTCCTGATTCTTTTGAAATTATATTCCTAAGTATTGGGTTTCTATATTATTATTGAGATCCTTGAGTTGATTTGTTCATGTCTATAATGCAGCATGAACCCTATTTTGAGTTATAAATCTTGAGAAGTTTTTTCAAAGCAGACACTTGAGTTTTAAACTGAGTTTTCGACGAAGTAAAGATGAGTTTTGAGAAAAAAGTTTAAAGGTTCTATTTCATAAAGACTTAAGAATTTCTAATGTTATTTTATTCATATATATACACATACATATGTACCTATATTAATTACTGGACTTGAAAGATAAGTTCATAAGTGCATGTTTTCAAGAAGGTAAACAAGTCTCATGTTTTGAAAAGTATTTCAAGTACTGTAAGAAGCCCATTATTTGTAATGGGTGAATTGAGCACAAAGTTATATTAATTATTTTGGGAGTAGTAGAGAGCACCGAGTTTGGTTAGAGTCTTTTACGATTCTGTCATGACCCAGACCATCGTTATTGGCACCCACACTAATCATCCGGTGGGAGATTTATTTATACTAATTAGCTAGCCAACTTAAATCAAAATATTAAAGCATTAAACTTACAGAAGCAAGTGAAATGCTAAGGAAAGAAATAGGGAGTTCCCATAAACTCCAAACCAATAATCTAACAACTAAACAAATGCGGAAAACAACGCCTAGAACCTGAAAGTCAATGTACCAAAACATGTAAAGTTCAACCATAAATCTAAACAAGAAAGGTTACAACCCCAAACTAATGTACTAACAACTAACTAGAAAGTCTAAGTCCGAAATATGGACATAAACATAAAGAGAACTCATGGCAGTCCGGAAGAACTGGTTCACCCTTGAATTCGAACGATCACTGATCTTCTAAGCGAGGTCTGTCAATAGCTTCCTGAAGAGGCCCTATACTCAACAAAAAAAGAGCAAGTGCAGTATCAATACACAACCACAATGTACTGGTAGGATCACACGACTATCCCACTAAGTGCCACAAACATAAGCCAATACAACATAATAATAACTTGCATACACCGAACATATACAATATCATCATCATTTACCGAACAACGTACAATTTCACATTTCTCAAGATACACAATTATGTCAACTCATTGGTCCTCTCATGGAACCCAAACCCAAATAGTTAGCATACCAGAACGTGGTACCCGATACAATGTTTATGCCGGAAAATGGCAACCGATCCCATATTTATGCCGAAACATGAAAACCAATCCAAGTTAGTGTGCCGGAACGCAACACCCGATCCATTCAACAAGCCACACACAATCACGAGTACATTCTCATAATCATACAATCAAGTCATGATGCATGACATTCATCATTCATCTATCTCATTTCAAACTAGTGTGGTTAATAATGTAACATTCACATACATACCCGTATTATATTGAAGCAAGAACAAACATATATCACACAATCATGAAATCACAACCAGCACCTACCTCGAAACAATCTTGAATTCCTAAGAAACTTGATTCTTCTCTTTCCAGATTCATTTTGCTTGTTCTTGGTCTACAAACAATTAATTTAACATGAGAATCAATAAACAATAACTAATTACCCGAATTACTAACATTTCTATCAACCCTAGATCATACCCATGATCCCCATACCCAGATTAGGGCTTTCTCCACCATAATTTCTAGATCAAAACCCTTCCCAATCGATAATTACCCATTAGATTACATTCGACGGATCGAAAAACTGATCCGGCGAGTAAAAATCTTACCTTTTGCATCAAGAATGGTGGAAAATTGTCATGAAAACCCCAGGTTTGTTCCTTAGTTCTCAAGTTCGAAAGTTGCAGAATAGAGACGTTTTGGGGTTTATTTCCAACTTAAATTGCGACTGTCCCGTTATGGTGGCCCCCAGCCCACCACAGCGACCCCGTCCTGGAGGAAATAATTCCGCCACAACAGCTTACACGGAACCAATGAGCCGATTTAAGAGTTCCAAACTCCCATTTTACAACACATCTTCGACCAACGACACTTAGAAACTACCTGTTTACGCTAAGATCAATTTTGGGGGTTCTACTCATCCGAATTCAATTCTGTAAAGTCGTACAGGTTCCTTAACGTCTTAGTTATCTACTCATGTTATCAAATTCCTAATTAGATCACCCAATTACTACCAGATTTCCCTAGACCTCACTGACTCCTATTTCGTCCAAATTTGGACTAGGTTGGGAAATCTCAAGGTACTACGAAAAAGTTTTCTGGCCAAAAAATATTCCCCGTTGGTTTTTCTATAATGACGAAACTCGGTCGTTACAATAGATACCAATTTATCCATCACTCGTTCTCGAGTGACAAAATTAGGAAAATAGGCTAAGGAAGGAATAGAGTAGTACCTGAATAGACGAACAATTGATGATACTTATCTCGCATGTCCTTTTCAGTTTCCTAAGTAGCTTTCTCAATTGGACGATGCTTCCATTGAACCTTTACGGACTTAATCTACTTGGTCCTCATCTTCCGAACATCACGATTAAGAATTGCAATCGATTCCTCCTTTTATTGAAGGTCCTTGTATAGCACGATTGAGTCTCACTTAATGATATAATCCCCGTCACCATGATATCTTTTCAACATGGACACATGTAATACCGGATGAATTCCTGATAGGTTAGGAGGTAAGGCCAATCAATAAGCCACTGGCCCTACACATTCAATAACCTCAAAGGGACTGATGTATCACTGACTTAGTTCGCCTTTCTTGCCAGATATCATCACCCATTTCATGGATGATACCTTATAAAGAACATTCTCACCAGTTTGAAATGTCATGTCTCTCACCTTATGATCTGCATACTTCTTCCGACTTTTCTGAGCAGCTAAAAGCTTAGCTTGAATACTCATCACCTAATTTTGAGCATCCTTCAATAAATCAACCCCCAAAGGTTTCACATCTCCAGCCTCGAACCATCCTATGGGTGATCTACATCCCCTCCCATATAATGCCTCGAACGGTGCCATATCAATGTTGGAGTGATAACTATTATTATAGGAGAACTCACACAGAGGTAAGAACTTATCCCAATGCCCTTCAAAATCAATCACACATGCCCTCAACATGTCTTCTAACACTTGAATAGTCCTCTCTGACTGCCCGTCGATTTGTGGATGGAAAGCGGTACTTAAAGTGAGTTGTGTGCCCAATTTATCATGTAATTTCCTCCAAAACTTGGAGGTAAACTGCGTACCACGGTCTGAGATGATAGAAAGGGGAACCCTATGCAACCTCACTATTTCTTTCACATAAAACTTAACCAATTGTTCAACATTATAATCTATTCTTACCGGAATAAATTGGGCTGACTTAGTCAATCTATCAACCACTATCCAAATAGAATCAAACTTTCTCAAAGTCTTGGGAAGACCAACCACAAAATCCATGGCTATCCTCTCCCACTTCCATTCCGGAATTGGCATTCTTTGAAGCAAACCTACATGCCTTTGGTGTTCATACTTCACTTGCTAGCAATTTTGACATATAGCCACAAACTCCGCAATATCCTTCTTCATGCCCGCCACCAAGAATTTCGCTTCAAATCTCGTTACATCTTGGTCACACCGGGATTAATGGAATATCGCGAACCATAGGATTCTATAAACAATTTCTGAATCAACTCATCAAATCGAGGAACACAAATTCTTCCTTTAAAACTGAGCATACCTTCTGCATCAAGAGTGGTATCTTGCGCCTTACCAATCACAGTGTTCTTCATAAGTTCATTAAAATTTTCATCCTCAAATTGCTTGGCCTTGATCTCTTCAATAAACGTGGCTTTTACTTCAATTCTAGCTAACACCCCACCTTTTTCTGAGATGCCCGATTGCATGAATTTAGACTCGAAGGTCCGAATTTCCTTAGCCAAAGGTCACTTAGTTACATTTAAGTAAGCTAAACTACACATACTCACCACTTTTCGACTCAAAGCGTCTGCCACTACATTAGCCTTACCTGGATGGAATTGAATGGTGACATCATAATCTTTAAGTAACTCCATCCACCTTTGTTGTCGCAAATTCAAGTCCTTTTGAGTGAACACATGCTGCAAACTACGCTGATCAGTAAACACTTCACACTTGACCCCATAGAGGTAATACCGCCAGATGTTTAGAGCGAACACTACCGCTACCAATTCCAAATCATGTGTTGGGTAATTCATCTCATGAACCTTCAATTGACGCGATGCATAAGCTATAACATTCCTATCCTGCATCAACACAACACCCAAACTAGAATGTGAAGCATCACAATAAATAATAAAATCATTACCTTCAACTGGTAATGCTAGAATGGGTGCGGTGGTCAAAAGAGTCTTGAGCTTCTGGAAGCTCTCCTCACATTTGTCAGTCCATTCATATGGTATCTCCTTTTTGGTCAAATTTATCAAGTCAGTAGCGATAGAAGCAAAGTTCTTCACAAATCGACGATAGTAGCTAGCGAGCCCCATATAACTTTCATCACAAAGCTAGGACGAACCTAATTCTTAACCGCCTCAATCTTTTGAGGATCTAGCATTGCCCCTTCTTTTGAAACTACATATCCCAAAAATGCAACCAAAGTCAACCAAAATTCACACTTAGAAAATTTTGCATACAACCTTTGTTTCCCAAGAACACCCAAAACAATACGAAGATGGTCAATATGCTATTCTTCACTTTTCGAATAGACCAAAATACCATCAATAAAGACTATGACAAATGAATCAATAAATGGCTTGAACACCCCATTCATTAAACTCATGAAAGCTGCAGGCGCATTAGTCAAACCAAAAGACATCACTAAAAACTCATAGTGCCTATAGCGGGTTCTAAATGCCGTCTTTGGCACATCCTTAGGCGTAATTTTCAACTGATGGTAGCCACACCTTATATCAATCTTAAAGAAAACAGATGCACCTTGCAATTAGTCAAATAGATCATCTATGCGAGGCAATGAGTACTTGTTTCGATTGGTGACCCTATTCCATTGCCTATAATCTATACACATTCTCATACTACCATCCTTTTTCTTAGCAAACAAAACTGGAGCACTCCGTGTGGAAGCACTAGGATGAATAAATCCCTTATCAAGAAGCTCTTGGATTTGAGCCTTAAGCTCTCTTAATTCTACCAGAGCCATGCGATATAGAGTGATAGAAATGAGGCGGGTATCTGGTTCTTAATTAATGCAGAAATCTAGATCCCTATCTGGAGGCATACCAGGCAACTCATTAGGAAACACTTCTCTAAATACTAACACTACAGGAATAGACTCAATAGATGGATACTCAACCTCAATATCCCAAATATAAGCTCTCCACCACTGCTTAGCCTCACCTTGAAGTTGAAAAGTCACAAAATCAACCCCATGCTGATGGACAATTCCCAATTTATGAAGCCTCTAATAACAATCTAGGATGAACTCATATGCATCCTCACTCTAAGAATCATGAAACAGAGGCAGTTTCAACTTCAAGAACCTAGTCAATATCTCATGCTCATTACCAGTAATAACATTACCCAATAAAGGATAGAAGAAAAAATCATTATCTACATTCCCTCCCACCTTGGTGATAATGATAGCAATAGGAGGATTGGCGGGAGCTTGAGTTGTTTGAATAGATGAAAGAACTCCAGGACCAACCAACCCCTTCAGGAATGACATGATCTGCTGAGCTAACAATGGGTCTATGGGAGGAATACCTGTTGTCTCAGCCTGCATCTCTTCCTCTTCTCCTACATTCTCCTCATTCTCAACCTAGCTATTCTCCTCTACCTCTTCATGGTGCGTAGGAGGGGCCTCATTTCTGGGAGCACTTTCAACTGGTGCTCCATCCCTAGTAGGCGCCACCCTTCCTCGGCCTCTACCCCTAGCTCCTCATCTACCCTTGCCTCAACCACGACCTCTCGCTGCAGATTTCTCAGTCGGAGCATTGACGGGAGCTATGGGCCTGACGTCATTGAATCTAGTGTTAACCATCTGCGGACAGAAGAGTGAAAGAGGTTTGGTACCAATTCGAATCGGTAGATACCAATTGGAATAAATTTATAGCACGAAGGGAGACAAGAGAAAATAGAGAAATTTTTTAAAGTCCTATAGCCTCTCGAAGAAAAGTACAAACGTGTTTGTACCATTCCGCAAGACTGTACTAGACTCATTTTGGTACATCGAGATCAACAAACCTAGGCTCTGATACCAGCTTTGTCATGACCCAAACCATCGTGATTGTCTCTCACACTAACCCTCTGGTGGGAGAAAAATTTATACTAATTAGCTAACCAACTTAATCGAAATACTAAAGCATTAAAGTTATGGAAGCATGTTAAATACTAAGAAAAATAATAGGGAGTTCCCGTAAACTCCAAACCAGAAGTCTAATAACTAAACAAATGCGGAAAACAACACCTAGAACTGGAAATTCAATGTACCAAAAAATCTAAAGTTCAACCATAAGTCTAAACAAGAAGGGTTACAACCCCAAACTAACGTACTAACAACTAACTAGAAAGTCTAAGTCCGAAATATGGACATAAACATAAAGAGTACTCATGGTAGCCCAGAAGAACTTGCTCACCCTTAAATTTGAACGATCACTTATCTTCTAAGCAAGGTCTGTCAATATCCGCCTGAAGATGCCCTATTCTCAACAAAGAAAGAGCAAGTGCATTATTAGTACACAACCAAAGTGTACTGGTAGGATCACGGGACTATCCCACTAAGTGCAACATACATAAGCCAATACAACATAATAATAACATGCATACACCAAAGATATACAATATCATCATCATTTAACGAATAACGTACAATTTCACATTTCTCAAGATACACAATTATGTCAAGTCATTGGTCCTCTCATGGAACACAAAACCAAACAGTTATCATACCGAAACATGGTACCTGATCCAATGCTTATGCTGAAACGCGGTAACCGATCCAAGTTAGTGTGTCAGAAGGCAACACCCGATCTATTCAACAAGCCACAATCAGAAGTACAGTCTCATAATCACACAATCAAGTCACGATTCATGGCATTCATCATTCATCTATCTCATTTACAACTAGTGTAATCAATAATGTAACATTCACATACATACCCATATTATAATGAAGCAAGAACAAACATATATTACACAATCATGAAATCACAACCATCACCTACCCGAAACAAGCTTGCATCCCTAAGAAACTTCATTCTTCCCTTTCTGGATTCGTTCAGCTTGTTCTTGGTCTACAAATAATTAATTTAACACGGAAATCAATAAACAATAACTAATTACCCGAATTACTAACAGTTCTATCAACCCTAGATCATACCCACGATCCGCATACCCAGATTAGGGCTTTCTCCACCATTATTTCCAGATCAAAAACCTTCCCTATTGATAATTACCCATTAGATTACATTCTACGGATTGAAAAATGGATTTGGGGAGTTAAAATCTTACCTATAGCCTCAAGAATAGTGGAAAACTGTCAAGAAAACCCATGGGTTCGTTCCTTAGCTCTCAAGTTTGAAAGTTGTAGAATAGAGATGTTTTGGGGTTTATTTCTGACTTAAATCTTGACTGTCCCGCTATGGCAGCCACCAGCCTGCCACAGTGGTCCTGCCTTGGCGGAAATAATTTCACCACATCGGCCTGCACGGAACTAGTAAGCTAATTTAAGATTTCCAAACTCCCATTTCACAACACATCTTCAACCAACAACACCTAGAAACTACCCGTTCACGCTAAGATAAATTTCACGGGTTCTACTTGCCCGAATTCAATTATGTAACATCGTACGGGTTCATTTACGTCTTCGCTATCTAGTCATGTGATCAAATTCCTCATTAGATCACCTAATTGTTACTAGATTTCCCTAGAACTCACCGACTTTGATTTCGTCCAAATATGAACTAGGTTGGGAAATCTCAAGTTACTACAAAAAAGTTTGCCAGCCCAAATTTTTTACCCGTTGGTTTTTCAATAACGACGAAACCCGATCGTTACAGATTCGGAAGTCCCATAGAACTACGTAGCCAGAGTAGGATATGATAGTGTTGATTCTTCATGCGTCTCCTCACTGCCTCTGAGAAGGCCAATTAGATGGATCTGTGGTTAGGATATCATCCTATATCCCCGACAAGGTATAGTATGGGCCCTTGCAATGTGCGGCGGGATGTTGTATCGTTGTCAGACTCATGGTAATGGTTGTCAGTTAGAGAAACTCTCGAAAAGTAAAGTATATTATTTTCATGTTGCTTTCATTGTATATTTTATTGTAAAGCTTAAGTGGTTTTCACTTCATGTTCATGTATTGATTAAATTGAGTTGCTTTTAGTCATTCAGTTCAGTTATTTGTTTACTTAACCATATTACATACTTGTACCTTCCATATATTGATGTCATTCGACCTGCATCCTTTTACGATGCAGATACAATTGTTCAGAATTATCAACAGGGTGTTTGTTAAGATCACTCTACACTCCACTTATCTTTAGGTGAGCTTCCTTTATTTCAGAGGACTTCACAGTTACTTTCCAGTTAGTGGTTTTGAGATGTCGTGGGTCTTGTCCCGACATCCTTCCTTAATAGTAGAGGCTTCATAGATAGAGAGTTTTGGAGAATCTTTCAGTCTTAGATACTTTCTTTTTAAAAAAACACTTATGTTTCATACTCACTATATTCAACGGAGTTTTGAAATTCAGTAGACTATTTTTAAACGTTTCTTTCAATAGGATGAGGTAGGGACCTAAAATGGTTCTCGAGTGTCGGCCACGTCCAGGGTGTTGGCTCGGGTCGTGACATGACTTCTCTATCTAAAGTTCTTTCATCCTATCCATCAACTTATAAATTTGAGACTCCTGGTGGTATACATGCTTTGTTAATAATTCAACCAACTTTGTCATATTTGTAAGTTGTCATCAATGGAAGAAGCATCAGTTATCATTGCTTGCATGATCATTGGGAATGTAGAAGAGTAGAATGAATTGTCGTGCAAGTTAATCTTAAACATACTCATATTATGTGATGCATGTGGAGATGATTCAGTGGTTGAATCATAGTTCCCCTTTGTGGTAGAGTTCTTTAAATCAATTTTCTTAAGTAGAGGTAAGGTTTTCTTGATCTTTTCAGCTATGCTACTTCCTCCTTCTAAAGTATTTGTGGAGGATCTTGATCCTTTCGGAGTTGAAGATAAAAAAAATAGGAGTTGATATGAACGAAATTTGAATTGTGTTATGTGCCTGCATTGTTGCCTTGCTCTTCGTGACAGATCCAAAGCTTTCGAAGGTAACATCCAGGATTTCTTCTTCTTCAGTAGATAATTTGGAGTAAGTGGCCTTAGAGGCAGTTGATTAAGAGTTGGTTTTCTTGGAAGTCATCTCGATATTTTTTGATACTTGAAAAGTTGAGATGAGAGTTAAAGATGATCCCACTAGGTGTGCCAGAATATGTAGATAGCAAAATTTGAGTTGAGAAAATAATAATAAATATAAGAAAATAATGCAATAATTGTATTTAATGATATAAATGTGGGAATGTTACGATCTCTATGATTCCTCTGATTTGTCATTTTAGAGATAGATTCAAGGGTTCTTGAGCTTGATCTGGAATTTGGAACATGACTTATACTTGAGTTCAAGGGCTTTTGGGCTTTATCTTGTACTTGAATGCTTGAATTCTTGAACTTGTATCCTATATTGAAATCTATGGCATTTGATCCTTCAGCTTTTTCTGGCTTCTTGTTTAGAAATTCTAGTACCTTTGCTGAAATATGAGGACCCCTACTATTTATAGTGTGTGAATAGAGGAATTGTGGTAGGAACAAGTTTCCCTTCTACCAATTAGATTGAAGTGACATGAAATATTGGACTTGACGAAGTGGGCTTGTCATTTAGACGCATGATATGATCCTATTGACTTCTTATTTTTTTGACTTGACATGCCACATCATTTAAACATATCACCAAGCTGAAAATTATTAATTTATTTTGTGTAGCAATCACAGTCACGCTTCTAGTTTTCCGACGAAATTCAACTAGAGAGAAAGTTCCATAAAAATTAATACCTGGCTTTTGTGTGAAACTTCTAGAAACCTACCTTACTTTGTGCTTTTGGATATCTCTTTCTTGATTGAGTTTGATTTTGTAAATCCATTTTAGACTTATAACTTCTCTTTCTTTGGGTACAACCACAATATCCGAAGTTTGTTAGTTTTGCCAGAGAAGCCTATAGCCTTTTGTTACATCACTATAACCAAAAATATATTTTTTGAATATGTTTCATCATGTTTTGTTCTTTTTTCAGCATGTATATGAGCATGATAAATACACCCAATAAATTTAAAATGACTTACAGAAGGTTTCATTCATTTCAATCTTCAACTGGTGTATTGTCTTTCAGTGCCTTTGTCGGGCACCTATTGAGGATGTACAATGTTGTATGTACTGTTTTTGCCCAAAAATATTTTGACATCGCTTTCCCATTCATCATCATTCTGGCCATTTCAATAATGGTTTTGTTTCTTCTTTCACATATACCATATTGTAGTGGAGTGTACCCTGATGTAAGTTTCTTATCAATGCCTTATATTTTGCACTACTCATTAAATTCTTGATTTGTGTATTCACCTCCTACGCCATTGTGAATATTTTGATGCTGCAACCTTTTTGTCTGTCAAGTGATTTAAATTTCTTGAATGTAGCAAATGTTTTTTACTTTACTTTCAAGAAATAAACTGAAATCATTCTTAAAATCATCAATAAAAATTATAAAATACCTTTGGCATTCTAGACATGGGATATTCATTGATCCGCAAAGTTTGTATGGATTAGTTCCAAAAATTCAATGGCTCTCCAAGATGTTCTTTTTGGAAAAGACTTTCTATGGTTTTTTCTCATAATACAACTTTCACATGGATCCATCTCAGTATGTATCTCTGAAAGGCCTTGCACCATGACTTTTTGGTTTGAGAAGTTTCAAGCCATGAAAATTCAAGTGACAAAATCTTTTGTGACAAAACAAAGAATTATCTAAAACATTATTTTTGAATGCATTGTAATACATTATTAAAGAATTTTTTTATCATATTTAATTTAATAGTGACTTGATTTGCCTAAATTTTATCATAAATCCTACAATAATTATCTCAAAACACAAGAGAATAATAATTTATCATGAACTGACCAGCAGTAAGAAATTTTTCTTCCAAGTCAAAACATAAAGTACATCATGAATTTGCTTACCGCTCTTTTTTATGTTGATCAAAATGGTACCTTTACCTTTTGCATCAACTAATGGTCAATTCCCGTTTCTCACTTTAGTAGTGATTCTATGATTAATTGAGAGAATTTTTTGTCTCTTGTCATATGATTACTTCAACCACTATCAATATACCATTCATTGCTTTTTCTTCAAGCATCAGTTTGAGATACAAAAAAGAGTTTTATTTCTTTTCTTCCTCCTCCTTTCCTTCATAGAAAATTGCTTGCTCCTGTTGCTTGGGCTTGCAATCAATCTTAATATGGCCAAACATTTGTTAAAAGTTACATTGGGGCTTGCCTTTATGGAAACATTTTTCTATATTATGATTAGTCTTCTTGCAAATTTTATAAAAAGGACTAGTACTTTTCTCAACTTTACTTCGACCTTCTTAGTTGAGCCATCACAATTCTGCTTCTTTTTTGAATTGTACTTCTCTTTGTTAATTGTTAAGAGATTTTGAGAATTCCCATTTGTTCTTGACTGGAAAGTTGTCTCTTTGGGTTGATCTTCACAAAAAAATCATCACTTCGTACCTACACGAAATGATCCAGCTAGATCTTTGATGGAAAGCTTAGAAAGATCTTTCGTCTCCTCGATGATGCAACAATATACTCATAGTTTTTTGTTACACTAATTAGAATCTTGTTCACAACTTATTGGTCAAAAATTTCATCACCGTTATTTCCCACCACATTAACAATATTCATGACTCTTATGCAATATTCATCTATTTTTTCAGATTCTATCATCTTCAAATTTTGAAACTCTCTTCCAATAGTTTAAATATTGATTATGGGTACCTTTTCATCAACATACACCTCAGTTTTAAGAGACTCCTTAACTTTCTTTGTAGTCTCACAAGTAGTAATTTTTGTAAAATATGCTCTTGAGACTTCCATTTAAATTTTGCTCAAGGCTTATTTATGCATCTTAATGATGATTAGACTTTCAAATTTTCAACTCTTCTACTGAAGTTCACCACCATCTGTTGTCTCTTCATAGCCATTTGCAACAATAGCCCACAAACCTTCAGCTTTGAAACAAGTTCTCATTCTTCTCTTCCAATATTGAATGTCATTTCGATCAGAAAGTGGAGTAAGAACACTTGACAAATCAACAACTTAATTTCATTTAGATTCCACAATTTTTATTCACTTAACCCATGTTTAAGAATGAAAAATAGTTCTCCATACCAATTTGAAGGTAAAATAAAAGGAGAATATGTTTCTCAGAGAATACTCAAGTTGTATTAGACTATTTCAGGTCACTTTAGATGATTACTCAAAATATCAATGATCTTGCACAAATAACTAGATACATGTATCATTATTCACTTGATACATGCATTAGAAACTTCTATAAAATTTCTTGGAAAACTAAGATATAACACTGCAAGACTAAACATCAAGGACAATATCCTTGTGAATGCATTAGTTCCAATAGGCCTTAGCTGAACAACCTCAGGTTTTGACAAAGATAACTTTGTCAATGGATAGAAGAACTCCAATATGGGCTACAGTTAGGTTCACAACATCCCAATAATAACAATGTCAGGGAAGCATCGACATGACCACCCAAAATAGGGAAATGGGTGTGCCGATCCTAGGAAAAAAATTTGAGGTCCATTTCAGAAGTTTCATATGATGTTTGTCGATAACATGAAATCTCATGAAGTAGATTAGATTATAATCATACATATAGTCAACGTCTATGTATATATGTTTTGAATCTCATGAGTAATCTTGGTAGCACCTCTGAAAGGAATTTGAGGCATGTTATTTATAAATTTATGTAATATTGTAAACTTGGAGTTCAAGGCTAAATTTTCAAAGTAGTCCTTATGAGGGAAAATAATAGTTGGTTTACCCATCTTTGTTAATTGTTTTGTTGGCTAAATCATGGGTTTCATCTGCTGAGGTGGTGAAACATAGTCAATTTGAGTGTTGAAGTATATGAAGGTCCTTCATTATTGGTAAATGATGTCGGGTTAGATTCATCCATGAGGTTTTTGTTATCCAACTGGGAATTATGCAGAAGAAAATTACATTGATGACCTAGCAAATTGATGATATCTGGTGGATTATGGGTAGGATGGATGGAAATCACACAATATATCTGGAGATGCATGAATCGAGTAGGGTGCATTCAAACAGGGAAATGGAGCAATTATGTTGTTTTTACTGGAGCAGCTGGTTACTCCTCATCATCTTTTGTGGTATGAGTTACCTACATATATTTCGGCATCTTTAGTGATTAGTTGAAGAACAAATATGAAAGACTTTGGTGATAGACCACCTTGCATTAGGCAATTTAGATCTTAGACTTCCTATATTGCAAATAGCGGTTTTTGGTATAGTCTGAGTTCAAAGAAACTTCATTTAGCGCTTTCAATGAGAGTTCTCCCTAGCCTATTAAAATAAATTGGTAACTCAAGGAACCTCAATGAGACTATTGTAAGTATAACTTTTGTCAAAGGAAGGCGGACATAAATCTCTATCCGCAAGGGGAAACAACATAAAAGCAATACAAACGCCGACATGCTATTTGACCCATACCATCAGCATAAAAATATGGTCACAAAGGAAATTTCTTCCCTCAAGATCCTACATGAAACAACCAAGTAATAGTCCTTGGGCTCCTTATCGGTATTCACCAATACTGAGGGGCACTAAGCAAAATAGAGGTCTGATGAATCATAGATGTTATGTACATTCTTGAATCCCTCTAGCTTAACTAATTACATTGTGTGAATTTGGAACCTGACGTTGACTTAGGAGATCATGTCAAGGTTTCACAACCTGTACCTATAGGTCTTACCAACCTCCATATTAAAGAATGTCTCCTTTTCCTCTCAAACCTTTGCAGACACATTGATGTTGGGAGTACAATTTATTTTTTGTAACATTTTACTAATTAAGTTATTTAGCCTTTTTTATCTTTCGTAAGCTAATACTGTGAAAAGTGTGCTCTTTTTCTACATTGTCCCAACATATTATCAAATCACTAGGGGAAGCAGGAGGTTTTTATGTTGTACAACTAAGTTCATAGGCAAAAAATAGTTTTGAATTAAAAATGGTTGTACTAATATTTAATCAAATATAACAACAAACCATCTTTCCTTACAATTTAGAAATAAGAGGGAAAATATAACACATAAAAAAAATCAAAACACGACAAAAGCTATACAACTTACCATGGTCAAGAGATTTAATACATGTTACTTAACCATGGTTAAGTGAAAAAAGTCTATATTCAAACATATTGCATGCATGTATTTGCTTGGAATGAACACAGGTAATGGATACACTTTTTTTTTTATAAAAAATACATTGTGAAGATTTAAAAAACAACATAAAGGGGTATTGAGTATGGACATGACCCAATGAATGCAACTGGTGTACAAAGATCCGTAATTTCTGTGAAAAAACATACAATATTCTAACAAAAGGCATTCTTTGTTTCTTTTTAAAGAACACTTTCAACTAAACTTAAACACATAAAATATCTTTATATTTTCTCATAACTCCAACATAAAGCAACAACACCAAAAATCTCAACATATAGTCATAAAAACCCAATCTTTTGCTTTGGGAATCCTAGATATGAGACGAGAGAAGAGAGAGCACATTTCACAAAATCATAAGTCCCAAAACAAAGAAGATGAAAGTTGTCAAACTTTAACTTGATAAATGCATCACTCTAACCCATTAGTCTTGGTTTTTTCGGAGAGTTACCATCTAGAACATATCTGGTTTATTTTTATTGGGTCCCAAATGAATTTAAGGGCCCA
The DNA here is from genome assembly GCF_900185275.1 of Solanum verrucosum. Lineage (NCBI taxonomy): Eukaryota > Viridiplantae > Streptophyta > Magnoliopsida > Solanales > Solanaceae > Solanum > Solanum verrucosum. Next base: position 573,278 of record NW_026020257.1, read on the forward strand.
TTTATTTACTTTGAATAAAAGCAAAACTTTTTATTGCTGGTGTAGACTTTTAGCGATGGGTATTATGATTTTACGACTATAATGTTTTTAGTGACCATATTTCTGCTATTTAAATTATGAATATCCTCTTCAGCTATCATTTTCTAAATTCTATTTCTAGAGCTAGAGAAAGTCCGGATTAAGGTGATTTAAGTTGCGTTGGGTCCACTTTTGGCATGGATACGTGTTGGAGTGGTCGGGGAAGCTTGGAAGCCAATGTATTGAGATAATATTTTCCAAGAAATGGCTACCTTATTATTTTTAATTTGTAGAATTTGTGTATGTCTTCGTTTGGGCTGTTGCGGGTATCAAATTGTTCCCCATTTTAGGACATAAGCATTGTAAGTCCATTGGGACCTTTTGACAGAGTGAACGTTGGGATTCTTGGTATGGGTCCCACATTCTCATTTTGATTCAATTTTAGGTCCATTCCATTCATTGCAAAGTTGGAACCTAAACGTTCATAATGATGTTGTGGTTAATAATTTTGATAGCGTGGCGATATTTTTAGGCATTCCAAAAGTTGATAGCCCTTCTGCGGTGGATTCAGACTACCCATGATTAACTTTGAGATAGGCTTCGGTCTACTTTCTTGATTGGGGTTTTTAGATAATACTTAGTATGAAGTGCATGTATTTTAGGACTATTAATTGGTAATATCTCTCCTTATGTTTACTCTATCCTTTTTTGTCTCCTATAGGAGCATTTGGCTTGTTGTGGGTGACGGGATCTAAAGTTTATGCCTTTAGCTATAGTTGTAGTATGCTATCGTGGGCGACTTTTGCTTTTTTTTTTGGGTGACATTATCTGAACTTTACGCTTGTATCCATAGTTGTAGTATGCCTTAGCATGTGTATCCTTGTTAGATTATAAATTTTGTTCTTAGACTAGGGTTGAGCCTTAGGTGCTTTAAACTATGTACTTTCACCCTTGTAGCAGCTGTAAGTTACTCTAGCTAGGGCTTTATTTTGGATTTTAGACCATGGTTTGGTGTTTGAGACTTTGGAGGCTCAATATAGTCCTAGGTTAGCTCTCGTTATACTCAATCGTAGACACGAGAAATGTGATTGGGGCAAGGCATCGTTCCTTGAATTTTTCTCCCCTATTTATGATTTAGGAGATCATCTTTATCCATTCACTTATTATTTAGCAATATGTTTCTTATGATCTCTAAGCTATTATGATATTGTTGGACCCGGGGCCGTGTGTGAGAACCAGTTGGAGCGCAAGTTAGTACCCTCACCCATGGTAATATGATCTGGTTGGATATATATTTATTTGATTGTGAGTGCCTTTTTTGAATAATAGGGATGAGATGCAATGCATTGGTTGTTCGTTTAGACGTGTTTTGTGGTATGATCCAGATTCATGCATTGCTACATGATGATTGATCATTCATGGAAAAGGACTATTTTCTCTTGGTCACATTCTAAACTAGTTTTAGCAGGATTTGTACCACCTGGATTTACTGATTTTCAGACTTATGAGGCCTTATTGACATTCTGCTTTCCTACTTGATATATTAGAGGCACGTGAGATATGCTCAGTTTTTACTTGACTAGTCAGCATATCAACGTCCTTTCCTGCTATGGCTTTAGTTACTCATTCCTCACGTACCACAATGGAGTTGATTCCTACTAGTCACAGATTTAAGATCCACTCATGCTGTAGTGTATATGGGCTTCCCGCATACCCTATAGGCCCCTCTTTCCTTGAGTACCATAGTACCGAATGAGGGAGCTGCATGGGTCGTACCTCATTCATATAGAAGGGAGGCAAGTCTATACACTTGGTTTTTGATGGTCTTACTATATACTTTTCATTCATATGAATTCCTTATCATCAATATACTTGTTTCTTGATTGTGCCCTCTAATTTTATGGGGGCGGATTGGGTTTTGTTTGTTGTTTGTACCTACTAGGCTAATGCGGGTATGGTTAGGTTATTGTTTGATTATACTCTTTTTCTATGTTATTGTTGATTTGATAACCGATAAATTGTGGCTTTAGATTTGTGGTGGTTAGGACTCCTAGCCTTTGGTAGTTGACTGTTGTATCTTCGTTGCTTGTGAATAGGTTGTTGGCTTGTATCCCTTGTACGTTCTTGACTCAATTTCTTATTTCTTGTGTCCTACTTCTTCTCCTTATTGCTTGTTTGTCATATTTTCTCTTGTTTAGTTATCTCTGATATTCTTTCCTTATTTACCTACTTTTTATACTTTTATTATCTATAAAGCTAAGTCGGTCGAGGCTTGCTTAGTACCAATTTTGATAATTAGACTACATTTTTGGTCCTTGTAGACCATTGTATGAGTTCTCATTGTTGACTTATTGTCAGGAGGAGCATCTTTGAGGTTTGGAGACTAGGATGAACTCTTGGTGTTCACAGCTACCTGTTTTAATCTATTTTGGCTAGGCTAGTCTTTATGTTGTATTCACAGACAATATATACTTGTATAATATTTGTAAAAGATTTTTACTAAAATTTTGATCAGACGCTCGATTAGTGAGCGATGTCAAATCTAGGGGATAGGTTTCTAGTAATATTTCTATTGATCTCTCTTTCTTCTCAATATTATTTATCTTCCACTTCTTACTGGCTATCTTCCGCGTGGTAGCCCATTTCTTATGGCTCTTTGCTGAGGGTTATGCTTACCTACTAGTGAGGTGCAGAAGGATCCATTATGGCCTAAGAAATTAAGGTATGACAAGTTGCTTACCTACTAGTGAGGTGCAATATGTTCGATGGATGTGGATGGAGCATTAGCATATCCTACTTGAGTTTCACCACTTGTTCAGGAGGGAAAACCTAAGTCATGTATAGACCTTGAGGTTATAGACATTCTTCAGCATTCAAAAAATCTATGGGTAGCCCAGGCTCTAAAAAAGTTGTTGATTATGTCGATGCCTCGAGATTCAGTGTTAGGAGGTCTGAGCTTCTTTAAGGGTATACCACATATGGGTGGGGTTCTTAGTGCAGCAGGTGCGAACCAGCCCGCATAATTCATCATCTTTTTCTGAATATGTGTTTGGATTTCTTGAGTGGGCCGGGCATAGTCCCACATTGTTCCATACGGATTGAGAGTTGATTCAAGAGTTCATAAGATGTTGGCATTGCCACTTTGATTAGTGTAAGAGCATTTGATAGTAGTAGGGTCTACCTAGCAGCGAGTTTTTTTTATCATGTGAGGGTTGTGGAGCAGGCGTGCCTTGAGACTTATAGAGATAGTTGTACACGGTCTCGTCATTAGTACAATAGTGAAAACATTCCACTTCAAGATGGTTGTCAAGTTCAATGAGGCCTTCAGGTTCTAGGGAACAATGTGGTAGGTCGTGAAGCCTACGACATGTAGAGTTCAGGTCAGACATCTCGAGGTGATTAACTTGGACCTTTAGGTATAAGGTCTCATTTTACTCCGATTAAGGTGATGTATGTTGAAATGATTGGGAAATCTTGGAAGTCATTGTATTGAGGTAACTTTTGACCATAGCGGGCTTCCTTGTCTATTTAATTTAAATAATTTGTGCATGTCTTCATTTGGGGTGTTTTAGGGAACAAATTATGCCCCATTTTCGGACACAAGTTCGGTAAGTCGATTAGGTACTTTTGACGGAGTCAATTTCGGGATTAGTTTCAGAGGACCCACATTACTTTTTTGACTCGATATTGGGCATGTTCCCAATTATTGTTAATTTGGTGTCTAAATGTTAGTTATGATGTTGTGATCAATAATTTGATAACGAACGATATTAGAAGGCATTTTGGATGTGGATAGATCTTGTGCAGTGGATTCAGAGTGTGTATTATCGGCTTCGAGGTAAGTATCGGTCTACTTTATGTATTGGGTTGTTTAGATATTTTTTCGTGTGAATTGCATGTGTTTCAAGACTATCAATGTCATATATTAGCTCTCCTCATGTTTACTCCATTCTTTATTGACTCTCGTAGGAGCGTTGGGCTTATTGTGGGTGACAAAATCCTTAGTTTAGGTTTGTATCCATACAACTGGTATGTCATTGCATTTGCATCCTTGTTAGAATTAGTAATTGTGGCCTTAGACTAGAGTTGAGCCTTAGGTACCTTAGTATGTGTACTTTCATCCTTGTAGTAGTAAGTTGCTCATGGTAGGGCGTGATTTTGGGTTGTTGGTCGTGTGTTTTGGGTTTGAGACCTTGGTAGCTCTTCTTAGCCGTAGGTTGGCCCCTATTGTTGTCAGTCATAGACTAGAGCAATATGATGGGGTAAGGCATCATTCTTTGAGTTTTTCCCGCTTATGATTTGGTAGCAGTTTTGTATCCCTTCGCTTGTTGTTCAATGGTAGGCTTGTTATGATCCTCTAAGCTATTATTATATTATTGGGACCTAGGCCATGTTCAAGGACCACTTGATCCAAGGTTAATACAATCTCTGCCATTGTATTATAGTTTGGCTAGATCTGTTTTTAACTATTTGTGAGTGCCTTGATTGTATGTTAGTGAGTGCCTTGATTGTATGCTAGTGATGCCATGAATTGTGTTGGTTTTTTATTCAGACGTGTTTTTGGTACGATCCCAGTTCATGTAATATTATATTATGATTATTCATTGAAAAGGTATGACTTCTCTTGGTCGCTATTCTAAACTTGTTTTAACTGGAGTCGTACAACCTGTATCATTAGATTTACTAATTTTGAGACTTATGAGGCATAATTAACGTGCTCCTTTTCTACCTGATACATTACATGCATCTTGGATGTGCTTAGTTTGTACACGAGTAGCAAGTGGATCGATGCCCTTTTTTGCATTGTTTTGGGAACTAAACAATTTGGTACCACAGTAGAATTAATTCCTACTAGTCACTCATTTATGGTCTGACCATGATGTTCTATATCCTTAATAAGACCTAGATTTTGGTGCTGTGTATATGTCCTTCCCTGGTCCCTTATGGAACCCTCTTGTCGTGAGTACCATAGTATCAGATGAGAGACTTGCATGGGTCCTACCTCATTCACAGAAGGGAGGTAGGTCGATAGACTTAGTTAGTGATGGTCCTACTATATACTCTGCATTCATATGCATTGCCTATCACCAAAATATTTGTTTGCTAATTACAACCTCCGATTTCATGGGGGGGGGGGAGCTGTGTTATGTTTATTGTTTATACCTACTAGGATTATGGGGTTCAGTTAGCTTATTGTTTGATTACATTCTCTTCTCTATTGTTGTTGATCTGCTAACTGAAAGGTTGGAACTTTAAATTTCTGGTTGTTGTCCTCGTGACCTAGGGTAGTTGATTCTTGTATCTTAGTTTCTTGTTTGTAGGTTGTTTTCTTGTGTTCCAGGTATGTTCTTGATTCATTTCATTAGTTATTGTATCTTACTTTTGTTCCTTATGGCTTGTCTATCAAATTATCTCTTGTTTAGTTATATATGTGTTATGCTTTCCTTATTACATGGTTTTTATAAATTGGTATCTTTGGAGCTCAATTGGCCGATGCATACCGACTACCCTTTTTGGTACTCATACTACACTTTTGCTCTCTGCATATTGTAGTTTGAGTTCTCACCATTGACTTGGAGTTATGTGGAGCAGCTTCGGAGTTCAGAGACTAAGGTGAGCTCATGGCATTCAAAGCTACCGTTTTCCATCTATTTTGACTAGGCTAGTCTTAATGTTGTAAAGACAACATGTACTTGTATTGTATATTTAAAAGCATTGTACTCTTATTATGATTAGACTCTCGATTACTGAGTGATGTCAGGTCTTGGGGATGGGTTTCATGTATTATTTCTATTGATCTCTCTTTCTTCTAATTGTTATTGGCTTCCGCTTCATATTGGCTATCTTCCGCTTCGTAGCCCGTTGCATACAACTCCAGGCTGAGGGTTACGCTTACCTACTGTTGTTACGACCGAAAGTACACCTAGATGTGACATGCCCTACACAAGCAACTTGACATGCACACACAATAAAAAATATGATACAGCAAAACATAATAGACAAAAGAAGAGAATCTCATATCATCAGAAAAGTTACATAAAAGCTAAAGTTTAAATGTAGTCTTGATAAGCCATTCTAATACTTCAAAAAGTGGTCGGGACATAAATGTACACCACAGACAACATCCAAAAACTAAATACACAAGAAAAATATAGTAAAGGTGACATGGTCACCGAATCACGAGGACTCACAAAATCTTCAATCTACTAAGCAATCCACTAGCCACGAGCGGGAGGAGGAACATCGTCACACCCTATATTAGTGAAACAATGTAGTTACAAGTATGCATTAGTACATGAAATGTACTAAGTATGAGTGATATGCATAAAACATGAAAAAAATTATCATAAGGAGACATAATCGAAAACATGATATGCATGACCAAACTAAATATCATAAAATCATTTCAAGAAGAATCGTAAATCATGAACATAGTCAATAAATCTTAAAACATAAGGAAAGGTTCATCAAGCCTTTGAAAGTAACTTAGTTCATTTTGATAGGATACTAACTTTAGCCGAAATTAGACCATGTGAGCCATACCATGTAGTCTGATGTAACTCCCACATTGAGAAGGGAGAGTTTAATTATCAAGGTAGAACTCCGTATCATGATTCATATACTTGTTGTTGATCCAATGGCTAGGTCAATTAAGATAATTCAACAGGGGCACGTAGTTTGGAACTAGAGGTTGCTACTAGAGACTACCCTATTTGAGCCTCCACCTCAAGTTCTCTCGGTGCTAAGTTAAATTCCAATGGAATAGTCATATTCATAAACATCATCATACATAGAAAAGGACAATAAATATACTTATGCAAGCATTGAACATTGTAGAATAGCTCATTAAATCTTTAATCATGCATATGTGAAAAAACCTTTTCACCAATCATAGTTTATTTCTGTGTGAAAAAAATCCTTTCACAGTTTGATGCTCATCTTAGAGCAACCTAGATCATAATATATTCTTTTTTCATAAATCATGCATAACTTTCATGAAAACAACATTCATAGATTCATAGCTTCTTCATAAATTCATGTCTTTATGAGTACATAGTAAAATTCATGAAAAATGCATGGGTTCTTGTGAAATCAATTGGAATCATGTAATTGAGTCAATATAATCATAATAAGATCATAAATAAATAATTGAATCAACACCATTAGAACCCATGAAAGTATAATCAATTTGATGAAATTGAACTTGAAGAATTAAGAAATCTTTGGGGCTCAATGGGTGAATGTAACCCATTGATGAAACCCTACATACCATGCTATTCAATGTCCAAAGGGATGGCGAAAAAGGAAACGTGATTAGGATATCCTAACTTTCTTTTCTTCTATCTTGAGAGAGACTTTTAAGAAAACCCTACAAGGAATTTGGTGATTTGAGTGAATGAGACTATTGGCGAAATTTTAGGAGTAGAAGGGTAGTTATAAGACTTATAAATAGAAATAACATAATGAAGGCCTTTAATACATAGGAAAAGACCCAAATACCCTTAAGAAATAATAACATAATGTGTCACGCTCCGAGGCTACCCCCTTGACATAACACAGGACCTACGATCACGAATGACCCCAAGCTAACCATGAGTCTGGCATATCGTAAGCATACTAAAAATAAATAAGTAAAGCATGAAATATGTGGAAGCTAAATCAATCGATATCTGAAGAGGGGAAAAGACCCAAATAGTCTAAATGTCAATCATATAAAAAGAGTTTAGTGATGACTAAAACAACCACTTAACAAGTCAAGCTAAATCTACTACTATGTCTGAAAAGCCTCTAACTGAGTTGAGTTGCTAGGAAATGCCCCTAGCTAACTGTAACTACCTGAACCGTCGTTACATATGAAGGGCAAAGCATCGTGAGTAACTGGGCCCCACTGTCCCGCCAGAGTGGCCTGGTGCCGTAGCCCTAGCGGGATGGTCGGGGGTAGAATTTAATAACGTGAAGTCTTATTTCCTCCTTTTTCCCTAAGTACTAAAATAGGCGAGGATCACCCCCAAAATCCCACAAAAGACTGCTCTAGGCTTGGGAAGGAAGAAGAAATAGATTTCTAGCACAAGGTTGACGATAACTCATTGATTCCCGGCCAAAATCCATCGTCTCGTTGTCCGGAAGCCAGGATTGGAGCTACAATTCCTCTGCAACTGCTTGGCGCCCAGGTAGTCTAAGTTTACTTACTTGAGTAGTCCTAAATTTGGGCCCACTACGTAATATATTGCTAATTGACGGTAGAATTCATATTTAGGCCTTCGTGCACGGAAAAAGAGACGGTTGTATAAGTACTCCTAGTTGTTAAATATGATGTGTAGTGTGGGGGGAAAGCCTCGTCCTTTGAACTAAGGGTAGGTGATGGTTCGACTTATCATTTGTGTTATATATGCTTGTTAATGGATCCATTGTTTGCGTGTATGTCTGGGAATAGAGAAACATGAGTCGAACCGAATGAAACAACTAAGTATGGACAATTACATTTCATGAACCTGTTACTTGACTATGAGACTATGTGAACTGTTGATTACGGGTCACTACTAAAAAAACAATGAATACCGACCTACAAATACTGACTTCTGTTGGCCGGTATTCCTTGAAATATCGACCAATTACTGAATCTCGAGGTTAGTTTTAATTTTAAGTCGAAAAATTCATTGTTTTATTCTCTGACTTCCTGAGTTCACTTTTATATATTTGTTTATTTTTTTATTATTATTTCTGTCTTCTGGATTCGAAATATTTATTTCTCATATTTTGAAATACCGACATTCAGAGGTCGATATTTGGTAATTTTAAATTTTTTATTTTTAATATTTTCAACCTCTTTAAAGTTGGTATATTTTAATATTAATTTTTATATTCCGACCTCTAGAGGTGGGTATTTTTTACTTTATATTTTATTTATATTTAAGATTTTGACATCCAGAGGTCGGTATTTTTGTTTTTTATTTTTTAGATTCTGAACTCTGGAGGTCGTTTTTTTTTTGAGATTCTGACTTTCGGAGGTTGGTTTTCTACTACAAAACTGGCAGCAAATTGCTGCAATTTTAGTTGCCCACCTGCGTATTTATACCAAAACAATCTAAAGAGCTGCCAACACAATATTTTCAACATATAGATTAAACTACTTCAAAATAAACTTCATCCAACTTCAAATTAAACTAAAATATGATCAAACAATTCAAAAATTATAGAAGTCTAAAATGTCAAATAGATACAACTACTCCTCATCACCCTCACTCCCCTTATCAGACTTATCATTCTCATCACCTTCCTGATCAGATCCATCACTGCTGGCCATACATGGAGGAATACTTTTTCCTGATTAAAAAAGAAAAGTTAGTTGGGCCTGAAGCGCTGCATACCTCTTGTTCTCTGCCTCCTTTGCTGCCGCAATCTCTTTCTCTCTTCATCTCTCTTTCTTCTCTCTTTTTCTATCTATCGGCTACAAGAGAAAGATCGGTATTGAGATAAGATATCTTACTCTCCATTGCAGATATTGTCTTTCTATTCCCACCATCGAAGCTTGAGGATGATGAACCATAATACGAAGAGTTCTTCTGATACACTTGTTCTGTTAACATGTGGAGTGAACCTCTAACCGGTTCACCTGCACTTTGTTTACAAAGATTCTCCTTTTCTTCTTGTGTAAGTGGTATGTCCTGACTCTCAAGAGGTAGATTACTACGATATTCCTGAGATATTCGTATAACCTATCCTATAATTTAAACAAAGAACTCTAAGAATAAGAATGTAATATATACAAGGAAAAGAAAAAAAGAATAGTTTGAATGAAGTTCGTACATATGTCTCTTAAGCACGTGGCTCAATCCATCTTTCTTCTTCTGTGGGGTTCGTATTCTTCTTTCCGTGAGTAACCTTGAATATCTCTTCTACAGCTACCGGCCTACCCAACTCTTTTTCCTGCAAATACATATATAAAATTTGATTTCATTTATCTCCAAAAACTACTTATCAAAAACGAAAAAAATTATTATACTAAATTAAGAAAGTATACCATTCTTTCCTTCCGAGTAACCTGGCTAATAGCTCCACCAGTGTGCAAAGACCCTCCCTTTTATGATGCGCGAGCCATCTTCCCAATCTCACTCCTCTTTTTAAAATTTTCATCAGTACTCCAATATTCTAGTAATAGAGCCCATCGATCGAGTAAGATAAACTTAAGTAACTTGTTGTTGGCAGACTCCTGTAAATGCAACTCTGGTCGTCTACATTGTTCTGGTAAATCAAGTGTAGCCTTAACATTATCTTTTCTCTTGCCAGTCACATCCATTACAGTAATGACAAAATTATCAAAATAATTATTTTCAATATGCATGACATCAAGATTATGTCTAAGCAAATTATCCTTCCAATAAGGTGTAATATTCCGGAAAATTGTAGACTAAACTAGAACCAAAACGAGAGGGTAAAAGTCAGGGATGTGTGCAAGGGCCAAGGAGAGGACCAAAACAGTCCACTCTCCCCTAGACACTTTCCTAGTGACCACGACCACCCCCATGACTCATGGTGGGGACCACGGATCGTGGTGTGGTCCGTGGTAGCCTAGGAACTGAGCTCCCCAAATTCTGCCCAAAATAGGCTCTCATTCACGAGCCACTTCACGGCTCGTGGTGAAGAGTTGGGTGTGTGAGGGTGGCAAGCAACTGGCCTAGCCACTGCCTTAAGGTCCACGAGAGGGACCACGGCTCATAGTCTTGACCACAACTCGTGGAGTCCTTCCTGGAGTGGCCTTGGGCATGTGATCTTAAAGCACAAGATGCCTAGATACTGCCCCAAGATCAAGAGAGGAACCACGGCTTGTGGGGCCACTCGTGGCACCTGGGAAACTCACTTAAAGTGAGGGTTATTTTTGTTATTTCCTTTTTTCAGCCCTATCAAAGTGAAGTCATGTTGTATTATTTTTAAACAACTATATAAGGCATTTTAAGTCAAAGTATACCAAATTACTTCATATTTTCAAAATACCCAAATCAAAACCCCAAAGTTGATCTCCTAGACAAAATATCTCTCTCTAGAACTCAAGGACGAATAAGAGTAAAAATTGGATCTAGGGCATGAAGAATCAAGGTTTTTTCACTCAATTTCTTTGAAGAATCATTACCAAGGTATGATTGTCTTTCATCCTTGCATAATTTCCATACAAGGAGTCCCTCCAAATTCAATTTCAAAACTAGTGAATTCCCCAAAGTTAGGGTTTATCTTCAATCTTGTGGGTTCTTTCTAAAAACATTTTTAATGGTTGATTTATGATGGATTATGATTGAATTAATGATTTGTGGTTGATATACAATGAATTCCCTCAAGAACCCATGAATTCGCCTATTTCCCAAATCGGATCTAAAAGTGTGGGTGAATTGTAGAAAGAAGAGTATTATGAAATCATGCTTGTAGTAATGATAGTAATTGAATCATGTTATCATTCATGTCTAATGTAGTAATTCTAGATATGTTGATTGAATGTGATTTATGGTCCTTGAAGGGAAAAACATGAAAAGTATGTATGTTTATGAGGGTTATGTATATGGATTTAGATCACTTTGAGAGTGAAGCGAATATGATTATGACCTAATTGTTGTGTCGATTGGATGATTATTCTCATGTACACACTTTTGATTTAATATGATATGATGTGAAAGGTTTGTCACATGTAGTGATTCTAAAGATTGGAAGACTAGTCCCACCTCTTGAATCTATGAGCTATAGTATGAATTGTTTATTGGATTGAGTTTCAAGACACATTTCCATGAATATGCACTTAAGTCAAGACTTAAATTGTTATCTATGGGAAATAATGTTTAGCACCGAGTGGATATGAATATGAGATAGAATCTTGTACGGTAGTTGAGTCCGGTTTCCCAATGAAAGCTTATACACTAGTTGAGTCCGGCTTTCCAAATGGTTTCCTTATACCTTTGTTGAGTCTGGGTTCCCTAAAGTAGGTATCTCATGAGATGGAAATCTTCTACCTTTGTTGAGTCCGGATTTCTAGAGGCAATCTCCTTATCCCATAAACTATGTGCCAACATAGGTCTTTAGCTAGTGGATCCACCTTAGCTAAGAGTTTAGTCCTACCCTAGGCATGTAGAACAACCCCTTTTTGGTGTGGGATAGACACCGGATTCCATGTTTAGTTCACATGGTCTATGTCAGTTAAGGCTAATCTCACTATGATAGTATGAGCAATAGTAAGAATTATGAACTATAGTTACTCATGATGTTTTCCTTATTATGGGTAGGATTATGGAATCTTATTCATGCATTGCACAAAGATGCTTGTGAGTATTTATGGTGAGTTTCCATTTTGATATGATAGTCTATATGTTGAATATGCTTAAGTCACATGCTTTTACACTAATCTTCATGGTGAATCGTAACTTTGTAAAGTGCATGGTTTTCAACTAAAATATCCATTAGCATGTTTTAAGGATTTCTTGGATGGCTATCATACTTAGTGTAGTTTTTGTACTAACCCATATTCTCTACATTTTTCTATAAGTGTAGGTTTCAGTGTTTGAGGTGACATCCTTCTTGTGTAAAGCTCTAGTTGACTATTCTCTTTGCTAATTGGTGAGTCCTCATGGTTGCAGGATGGATGATGATTTTCTTGTTTCCTTTCTTCTACTTTTATTTGAGAACTATGTTGTTAAGGGATGTGACCCTATTTGAGAATTCGATATTAATAGATGTCTAATTGAGACAAATCTAGACTTCCGCTTTCTTTTATTAAATATTTTAAGACTAGAAATGTGTTTTTACTCTTTATTGTTCTTTACTTATGTTATGATATGCTAAATGGCCTACATGGTTCCTTTCGGGGTCCTATGTTCCATGTTACGTCTAGGGGGTACGCTTGGGTCGTGAAAAACTTGGTAATCAGAGAAAAAGGTTTAGAATGAGTCTAGGATGATGTCTCAGAGCCACGTCTAGTAGAGTCTTGTTCATGAGTGTGAAGCGCGCCACATTTATGTGTAGGAGTCTATAAGATGTTTAGGAAATTACACTTCTTTCATTACTCTTAAGTCGTGCGTTAGAGTTTCACTCTATAGAAGTCTCTCTCTTAATCTGTCTATTTTGTTTTCAGGAAATGAATACAGGAAGCACTAATGCAAGAAGGGTGGAAGAGGAGAATGTGAATAAGGAGTTCCTCAAGGTAATCAAGCTCTTCAAATTAACCAAGCTCTAATTGATCCCTTTATGGAGAATGTGGCCCATGCAGAGTTTAGGTCTACTATCCAATTATTGGCTCAAGTTGTGACAACTCAAACCAATAGAAAGATTATTGCTCCTATGAAAACTAATATGAATTCCAGGGCTTCTAGATTGAGGGATTTTGCTAGAATGAACCCTTCCATGTTTCTTAGTTCCAAAGTTGGAGAGGATCCTCAACATTTATTGGATGAGGTTTATAAGATAATTGATGCTATGAGGGTGACTACGGTAGAGAAAGCGGAATTGGCCGCCTACCAAATGAAGAGTGTGGCTCAAGTTTGGTATACTCAATGGAAGAACAATAAGCCGGTAGGAGCAGGTCCAATAGATTGGGAAGTGTTCAAATCGGCGTTCCTTAATATGTTCTTTTCCCGAGGGTTGAGAGAAGCTACTGTGGAATAATTTGTTAACCTTTGTCAAGGAGGTATGAGTGTTCAAGAATATTCTCAAAAGTTTACCCAATTGTCCAAGTATGCACCGGCTTTGGTGGCGGAATTAAGGGACATGATGAATTGGATGTCGTTCGGCAATGCTTCATGATAATATTGATATCTCACATCTCAAGGTGTATGCTCAACAAATAGAAGAAGAGAAACTCCAAGACAAGAATAAAGAGGTGAAAAGAGATAGAACCAGTGATGAGAATTTCTTCAATCCTAGGTCTGATTGACGAGATCGAACAAGGTTCAACCAAAGGTTCTCAAACCAAGGCTCCTCTAATGAACCCCCAAGGGTCAATAATGATAGGGTGTCTAACCCTAAACCTTAAGGAAGTAATAGTGGTGGTTCTTATGTTGCTAGGCCTAATTGTTCAAAATGTGGTAGAAAACATGAGGGAAAATGCTTAGTTGGCTAGGATAGGTGCTATGGTTGTTGAAAGAGTGGCCACAAGATGAGAGATTGTCATATGATCAAGGTTAAGGGAAGGGAAGATAAACAAGCTCCTCCAAGCGGTTCCAACTCCAATGCGCAAAAGCAAAACCGCTTTTATGCTCTTCAATCCCGAGGTGACCAAGAGAGCTCCCTGGATGTGGTGATTGGTATGTTAAAAGTATTTTCTATTGATGTATATGCCTTTTTAGATCCCGGTGCCACTTTGTCCTTTGTTACACCTTTTGTGGCCATGAAGTTTGAAATACTCCCCGAAGTGTTAGTATAGCCTTTTTTGGTTTCTACCTCGGTTGGTGACTCGGTGGTGGCTAAAAGATTCTATAGAAGTTGTCCCATTTCTTTGTCCCATAAAGTTACTTTGATGGATTTGGTATAGTTAGACATGTTAGACATGTTAGACTTTGATGTGATTTTGTGTATGGATTGGTTGCATGCATGTTATGCCTCAATAGATTGTAGGACTCGGGTGGTTAAATTTCAATTTCCAAAAGAGCCTAATTTAGAGTGGAAAGGGGGATACTATATCCCTAGAGGTCAATTTGTTTCTTGCCTCAAAGCTAGGAAAATGATCTCCAAAGGGTCTATTTACCATCTTGTTAGGGTTATAGATGTTGAGTCCAACACCCCTCCTCTAGAGTCAATTTCTGTAGTGAATCAATTTCTAGAAGTTTTCCCAGATGACTTGTCCGGTATTCCTCCCGAGCAAGAAATAGATTTTGGCATTGATCTTTTACCAATACGCAACCTATATCCATTCCTTCTTATAGAATGGATCCGGCCGAGTTGAAAGAGCAACTAAGTGATTTGTTAGAGAAGGGTGCTATCCAACCGAGTATCTCTCCAGAGTGTTCTCTTGTGTTGTTTGTTAGGAAGAAGGATGGGTCTCTTAGAATACACATGTGTATTGAATATTTCCAATTGAACAAAGTGACCATTAATAATACATATCCCCTCCGAGAATCGATGACTTGTTTGATCAACTTTAAGGGGCTAGCTATCTCTCCAACATTGATCTTCGTTCTGGTTATCACCAACTAAGGATGAGAGGATCTAATATTCCCAAGACGACCTTAGGACCCAGTATAGTCACTATGAATTTGTGGTGATGTCGTTTGGGTTGACAAATGCCCCGATGACATTTATGGACCTAATGAATAGAGTTTTTAGGAAAAAACTAGACATGTTTATGATTGTGTTTATCGATGATATCTTGATCTACTCAAGGAGTGAGAATGAACATGTGGACCACTTGAGGATTGTATTGCATGTTCTTAAGGACCTACAACTTTTTTCAAAGTTTAGCAAGTGTGAATTTTGGTTAAGGTCCGTAGATTTCCTTGGTCATATTGTGTCTAGAGAGGGTACTGAGGTAGATCCTAAGAAGATGGATGAGGTCAAGAGGTGGCCTAGACCTCTAATTCCTTTCGATGTTAGAAGCTTTTGGATTTGGACGGTTAGTATAGGAGGTTTTTTGAGGGGTTTTCCTCCATTGCTTCTCCGTTGATGGCTTTGACTCAAAAGAAAGCTAACTTCGAGTGGTCGGAGGCTTGTGAAAAGAGCTTCAAAGAGTTGAAGACAGACTTACTTCCACTCCGATTTTGACCTTACCAAAGGGTACCGATGGGTTCGTGGTGTATTGTGACGCCTCTAGAGTAGGGTTGGGATGTGTACTGATGCAACATGGTAAGGTCATTGCTTATGCTTTAAGGCAACTTAAGGCGCATGAGAAGAATTATCCGACCAATGATGTTGAATTAGCGGCGCTTATGTTTTCTTTGAAAATATGGAGACATTAATTGTATGGGGTCCATGTGGATGTCTTCACCGATTTCAAGAGTCTCCAATATGTGTTTAGTCAAAAATACTTGAATCTCCGACAAACAAGGTGGTTAGAACTTTTCAAGGATTATGACATGAGTGTCCTTTACCACCATGGCAAAGTTAATGTTGTAGCGGATGCACTTAGTAGATTGTCCATGGGTAGTGGTTCTCATATAGAAGATGAAAAGAAAGAGTTAGTCCGTGATGTACATAGATTGGCCCGACTTGGTGACCAACTAGTGGACTCAACCAAGGGTGGTTTCACGGTTCATAGTGGCTCTGAATCATCCTTTGTGGTGGATGTGAAGTCTAAACAAGACCTTGATCCTTTATTGATGGAATTGAAAGAGTTGTTACTCAAGAAGTCCGTTGAGGCTTTCTCCCAAGGGGGAGATGGGGTACTTAGCTACCAAGGTCGATTATGTGTTCCGACTGTTGATGGTTTGAAAGAGTAAATTTTAGAGGAGGCTCATAGTTCTCGGTATTCTATTCATCCGCGAGCCACCAAGATGTACCGTGATCTATAAGAAGTCTATTGGTGGAATGATATGAAAAAGGATACTGCAAAATTTATAGCCAAATATCCCAACTACCAACAAGATAAGGTTGAGCACCGAAGGCCGGGAGGCTTTTTGCAAGATATACCAATTCCCACTTGGAAGTGGGAAGAGGTGAATATTGATGTTGTGGTGGGTTTGCCTCGTACCCGAAGGCAACAAGATTCCATTTGGGTCATTATAGATAGGATGACAAAATCAACAAACTTCATTCCCATCAAGGTTTCTCATTCGATGGCAGACTATGCCAACTTGTACATAATGGAGATAGTGAAGTTACATGGAGTTCCTCTATCCATCATTTCGGATCGGCATACTTAATTTACTTCACACTTTTGGGAGTCATTCCAAAAAAGGGTTTGGTACAAAGGTCAAGCCTAGCATGACTTTTCATCCCCAAAAGGATGGTTAAGCAGAACATACCATTCATACCTTAGAGGACATGTTGAGGGCATGCGTGAAAGATTTAAATGTAATTGGGATGACCACTTACCATTTATAGATTTTGCCTACAATAATAGTTATCATTCTAGTATTGGCACGGTTACCTTTGAAGCCTTGTATGGTAGGAGATGTAGGTCTCCGGTTTGTTTGTTTAAGGTAGTTAAAATTGCTCTTATTGGTCCTGAAATGGTTTATGAAGCAATTGAGAAGGTTCGACTCATTAGAGTGAGCTTGAGAATGACTCAAAGTAGACAAAATCTTATGTCGATGTGAGAAGAAGGGATCTAGAATTTGAGGTTAATGATTGGGTCCATTTGAAAATCTCACCCATGAAAGGTGTGAAGAGGTTTGGCAAGAAAGGGAAACTTAGTCCCCGGTATGTAGGCCTATATCAAATTTTGAAGCGTATTGGGAAAGTTTCCTATGAGTTGGATTTGCAAAATGATTTGGCCCCGGTTCATCCGGTATTTCATGTTTCCATGCTTAAAAAGTGTATTGGAGATCCGGTATCCATTATTCCCCTAGACGGGTTGGGATTTGATGAAAGCCTTTCCTATGAAGAGGTTCTGGTAGAAATCCTAGATCGACAAGTCAAGAGATCGAGAAATAAGGAAGTAGTTTCCGTGAAGGTTTTATGGAGAAATCATTTAATTGAGGGTGCTACTTGGGAGGCCAAGGCCGATATGATGTCCCGATATCCTCATCTCTTTCCTTCTACTCCTACTCAAGCTTGAGGTAAACAATCCCTCTTGAGTTTTAGTGTTTAGTGTTTAGTGTTATATGACCTTTTCCATGGTTTCCTTAAATTAGTCATGTTCTTGATGAAATTCATGTTAAGTGAGAAAATGAGTTTTCATGATTTATGTTCCTCATGTTGTTGTGCATTTAGTATAAGTTTCTTGTCTGACTTCATAAGATGTGTTGATGAACATGCTTTAGTATGATTTTGAGAGTAATTGCATATTGGCCCCATGATGTTGTGTTGAGCATTGTT
Organism: Solanum verrucosum; assembly: GCF_900185275.1. NCBI lineage: Eukaryota > Viridiplantae > Streptophyta > Magnoliopsida > Solanales > Solanaceae > Solanum > Solanum verrucosum. Next base: position 591,239 of record NW_026020257.1, read on the forward strand.
AATACTTTTTACACTCTCCATAAATAAAATTTAAATTCTCAAACATAGTGTGAACAAGCAATTTCAGATAATGTTGGTATATTTGAAAAAAAATTATTTAATAAATCTTAAAAATATTAGTGGAGAAAAAATGAAATTCTCAAAATAAGTGTGAACAAGTAGTTTAGGACAAAAAAAAAGTAGTTTAGGACAAAACAAGAATATATATGGATAATATTCTATTAACTAATCTTTGACTAGAATGTTTAAAAAATATATATTTTTACCTTGTTTTCCATTTTAGCGGATCCCAATAAACTGCTATTAAATTATGAAATCTCAATTTAGAACAAAGTCAATCCAGCTCGACATAACATATAACATTTTGTAAATTCTCCAAATAGAAACACTCTCAAACTGATTTCGCTAGAATTCATTTCAGAGAATTCACTAATGAGCTGCAATTTAGGTGAATTGCTTGAAAAAAAAATTCTATCGATTTTATTTGTTCATCAATTTCGTCATAATTCACCACGTCGAATTCACCTGCGATCATCTTCCATTTCTAACAAATGCATGATCTACTTATAACTACTTGAACTTGTTTTTTATTGTTAAATCATATGAACTTTCTCGTTTAAATGTTTTAAAATGAGAAAAAGGAAAACACTTTTTTTGTTTATTTACTCATTTTAATCAAATGATTTTAGTGATGATTTTGAATTTTTTGTTGTTGTTGTTGTTAATGTTAGGGATGATTTAGAAATTAGTAAATCTACCTGAATGAGATTTATTTATTTACTTATTTATTTATTTTTGACGTTCAATATTTTTGGTGCTCTGTTTGGCGGTATTTCCCATAATTAACTTTTAAGGTGGAGAGTGAACTTTTCTCTTTTAAACTTTTTTTTTAAGATTCTCATAATATGTTCTAATTATTTTATGTACATTTTTTTCTTTGATTTTTGAAGTGAGAGATTTTAGCATTGGTAGAGCTCGGTAGCTCTTATTCATTGTTGGATGACTACATCTAAAATACTTGAAAATGGTAAAGTTTTGGAGTTCAATTATTCCAACCAGTATGCAATTTTTGTTTCAGCAACAACATTTTAAAATTTTGTAAGAATACTCTTGCTTTGATCTATCTTATTTTTTCAATCTCGAATGTGCTCTTTGATCTTTTTCTTTGTGGTATAACATTAACTTTCCTCTCCCTTTCTTTCTAATGACTAAAGAAAGTGAATCATCACATAAGATTTGGCACTATGCAAGGAGATGTCATTACATAAAAATGATACACAAATTAAATGTATCATTTTTATGCAATGCCATCTCCTCACATTCCGAATTTCATGTGATGATTTTCTTTCTTCAGACACTAAGAAGAAAGAGAGAAAAATTATTGATGACAAACCTAACTTGGAAGAGTTTGTCAAAACTGTAATTAATGAAGATGATAAGGGAAAATTAATAAAGGAACATTGGCAGATTCATCAGAAAAAGTAAATGAATTATCGTAATGGAATAATCTTTTTTTTTTTATTGTTTTAGTTTAACTCTGTCATTTATACATATGCGGAGAATCTTAATCTCATAAGAAAAGGTTGGAATAATCATTTATATCTTTCTAAGTTGGTATAGAGCTTTTAAGTTAAATGTTACTAACTTATTTATGAAATATTATTTCTCAAGATAGCTCAGAAATACGACATACTTAAATGCCGCATGAGAATTGAGGGGGTGTGGGAAGACATATGTTGAGGTAGTGATTGATGGAGAAATTTGATTTTTTGCTTTTATAGTTCTTCCAATATTCATAGATTTTTATGTTGATATTAGCGTCTTTAAGAATTAGAATCATCTTTGAGAAAAAAAATAAGGTTCTCATAATGTTTTGCTTATTACACGCATTTTGATTGCTCTACCGCAGGATAATTTTTTTTAAAAAAAGTGGCACAAATTTAAAAATAAAATTATTAAATTATGAAAATTTAGATAATTATAATTCAACCCCAAAATTTATTTCTACGGTTTCTCCCCAACCCAACGTGTATTATTAGCTACTGCTTTTCGAATTTAAGTTCAATAATAAATAAATATATTGCAGTTTCTTCCCAACGTGTATAATTAGCTACTCCTTTACAAATTTAAGTTTAATAATTAAATATATTTTTTAATCAATATATATATATATATATATATATATATATATATATTCAAAAGACTCCCCCATTCATTTTTAGTTGTCACTGTTTGACTTGACACACCCATTAAGAATGTAATTATTGATATATGTATTTTACCACATTACCCCTATTAATTGATGTTTAGTATTAACTCTTGGAAGATGATTTGGAGAAAAATATTTAATGCTAAAGGTAAAACATAGAAAAAAATATTTGTCTTTTCTTGATATGTCAAAAGTGACAATTAAAAATGAAAATATATTTTAAAAATAAGTGATAAGTAAAAGTGAACGGATAGAGTATAATATAACTCCCCACTTCCTCGTTTATGGAGCTGTGGTTGAAAAAGTCTCTTCATAAATACCATCATTCCTTTTAAATTCTCATAGTGGAGTTATTTTCTTACTCTCATGGTGTCAAAATTCATCCATCCATTGTCGCAACAACCCCAACACCTCCATCCATAAACCTCTACAGCTTCGCCAAAACAAAGCGGCATACACCCATTTGAAACTCAATTAGTAATTAATTATTGTAAATGAATTTTTGCTGAAGATTTAATGATTTTGTTCGAGTTAGTTGGTCCATTGTCCATGTTCCGTCAGAATTGTTGCCGACTGTTGGTTAGGAGGATGGATATGCCCTTATTCTTGTGTTGTTATTCCATTGTGTTCTTTCACTAGATACCCGACCTCAACTCACGTATGGGCATCCATCTCAAAAGATTACTACTAGAAACCCAGCCTCAACTCACGTATGAGTTTCCATCTCAATAAATATCCACTCGGTGCTTAGCATTATTCCCCTCGGAGTACTTAACATTTTATTACTTGAGTTCATTATAATGGAAGAATGTATTAACACTCAATCCAACATCATTCATAAGATGGCTCCTAGATTCTATAGGTGAGAATAGCCTTTCCACCTAAGAATCCCCATATTGTGAGAAAAACTTTCACAACATGTCATCATCATTCATCAGTGTATAATTGAGAATAGCCTTTCAATCAACACAACATCACTATCATAATCATGGAAACTTCATTCATACTTCATTCTTAAGTCTCTGTGTGTGTGAGAATAGCCTTTCAACAACACCACAATTACATCATAGTCATAATCACTTTACTCTCAAAGTTTTCTTAAAGCATATACATAATTCTCATAATCATGCATAATTCTCATAAAATTACTATATTAGACATGGATGATAACGTATTTCAAGTAATCAATTCATTACATTCATAATTCTATAACATTCTACTTGTATTAATCAATTCCCACACTTTAAGATCCAATTTGAGAAAATAGGGTAATTCATGGATTCTTGAGGAATTCAACTTCAAATCATGTAAAATCATCAATATATTCATAAACAAACATAATTCAACCTTTAAAAATGAATTTGAAAGGAATCCATGGGATTGAAGTCAAACCCTAACTTATGGGTTTTCTAGTTTTGAAATTAGGGGTTTTGAAGGGGCACCATGGGTGTAGGCTACCATGTATGAAGAGCTACCATACCTTATTAAAGATTTCCCACGAATTTGAGGAGGAAATCTTGTTCTTCAAGCCGTAGCTCTAACTTTCTTCTTCTTCTTCCTTGAAGTTCTAGAGAGAGAAATTTTGGAAAAGATGAACTCTTTTGGGTTTTGGGATTTTACGAGGTGAATGGGTTGGTTAATAACTTAAAAGGGCTTATATGGGTGTATAAAACTAAGGCAAAACGACTTCATTTAATAACTACCTAAATTGGAATTACCTAAAATAATCCCCACTTTAAAGTGGGGTGCCAGGCCTCAAGACCCGTCAAGGGCACAACGGCTAGTGGTGGTTGATTTCACGTATCAGGACACTACTTCCAGTTCAAGTGCCAACGATCATGAGTAGTAATATAACCTAACCGAATGGGTTGGGGTTGAGTCCTAAGGGAGCAGTTAGTATTCGAGAATCAATAGAAAGTCAAAAATATGTTCAAGTTAATCATAACTATAGATATTTACGACGAAAAACATGATAAATTTAAAGGGTGACATGAATGTCAATTATCAAAGGGCGTTTTGTAAGAAATTATCAACTAAAATTACAACTAAAACGAAAATGCAAATATGGAGACGGGATTCTTGGGATGTGATAGGAATATGTGCTAAAATATACAACCGGGTGAATGCTACTTATAGTAAATCGCTGTAAATTGGTAGCTAGGCTAGACTTTAGTGGGGGTAACTTTTCTCTAGAACAATTTATCCCGAATCAAATCGGTTTCTCTCGAACACCGATAAGCAACAATGAAGCGCAGCCTTCGCCTTAGTCCATTTACTCTCTCGAGCTGAATGTGTGGGAGAGGGTTTAGGATTCACTCTCTTGAGCTGAACCCACGGCAACTCAATAACCACATACTATCGATTCAGTAGTTTTGGTTTTACAACCTCTTTCTTGAGCAAGTCAAAAACACGAAGATAAAATTGTATTTGCAACTACAACCCCATTAAATTCAAATACAAATACTGAACGAAATCACCTTTAAACAGCAAAATAACTATCTATAAGCAATACCCAGCAGTAAATTGAACCCATATTCACATAATCACACCTCAAGAGTTGTGGTTTTAGCTAGACATAGTAAAGGGATATAAATCAATACCGAAGAGTGTTTCCATCAAATGGGTACGATAAATATCGTCTTTACACACGGCAAGGATGAAGAATCTTCGATACCCACTTCCAATTGCTTAGAAAAATGGAAATCTTCAACTCTTCAAAGCTAAGGAAAATAGTCTCCAAAAACTAAGTTAGAAACACTAAGTTCTCAAATGTAAAACTTCATTTAAACTAAAAATTCAAACTTATATTTATAATTGTTATAAAGTGTGTTGCGAAGGATCACTCGTCGCAGTTAGTCGGGATCGCCGATCAACTCGGCGATCCACCCTTTGGTCTGGTTCATCCCCTTTCTGCATTGTCCTTCAGCACTTCAAGTTCTATAACATTTGGCGATGGAGTACTGCATCGCAGAACTATTCGGCGACATGTCGACTGCTCCTTTCTATTGCCGACTTGATTTTCTCCTTCAAGGCTTGGCACACTGGAGCATTAGGCAAGACCATAGCCTTTCAGTGACTCGCCTAATGGTTTAGGTGATCCTCAGGCAGTCTTTTCTTCGTCTTTTCAGCTGTCTTGTTCCTTTTTGCCCAATAGTGTCCATGCTTAGTCTCTAACTCCAAATACCTGAAACTCACATATTTTTATCAGTTATTGAGACAAAATATGCATTTGAGGACATTAAATCTATCAAAATAAACACCAAAAAGAGTCAAATAGTGGACTCATGAACACCCCCAACTTAAACTTTTTCTTGTCCTCAAGTAAAAATCAAGTTCAATAGTTCAAAAAGGATGTCTTAAACAGTGCTACACAAGACTCAATAATGAATGCACACAAAAAGTCTCAACTTACTTGTGCAAGGATCAATTGTGCACTCAAAGATTCAAGTTGTAACTCACCATTACCAAAGAATTTCAAGCTCACTATAGTTGATTCAAATGCGAGTTCAAGCCCAACAAAGGTGATCAAATGCCCTCACACAAAGAATGATTCCATATTCACACACAATGGTTTCATCACTTAAACACAATGCATGATTTCACTCATATGTTTGCCCTTATTTTCCAATCAACTTTTGCTTCAGCTCACTCAAGATCAAAAATGTGTTTTTAAGGCTTGTAATGGGGCTGAGTGCAAAGGTATGGTCATTTCGACTCATTGGCTATCATCCTCATGAAATGTGGTGTGAACAACGCCTCCTTCCATTTTCTTCATCATTTGTCATTCGTGCTTTTAAGTGATCCCATTATTCACTTTCCATTGACTGTTGGAAACCCCATTTCTTTTTGTTTTCTCATAACTTTATTCCACAACTTTTTCAATTTTTTTTCTTTTTCATTCTTTTTTTTTTTTTTAATTATGGAGAGGTTCCATGTTTTTCTCAACACCATGGGCAAAAAGGACTTCTTTGCATTTTCTTGATTTACTTTCTCTTTTCACCACACCCCCAACATAGGATTTTGGCCTAAGTTGGATATTCAAACAATTCACAAGTCATGAGGATTATGGGTAATGGCTTAAGAAAGGTTACGCTTTCATCAAGTTTCTTCCAAGAAAAGGATAAGGTTCAAGGGGTGCTCAAAAAAGGCTCACACTCACAAGGTTGGCCACAAAAGAGGTATATGTTAAAATGTTTCACTATTTAAATTTTCCTAAGATCATCTCAAGAGAAAGCCTTACTCAGTCAACCGGAGCAATGGGGCGAATTCTAGGTGTCATCATGCATGGTTCACGGTAAGCTCATCACACAAGGCATTGTCACAAAAGTCAAACAAGACTCCACACTTTCGCTAGTGTGCAATGATCATCACAAGAGACTCAATTCGATACTTGGCTAGTCACAACGAGATGCAAGGAGTTCACATATTGTCTATGCAACTTCAATTGGCCTCGTCGTAGTCATACATTCATGTTTTTTCGATTATATCATTGGTAATGATCAAAATTGGTACTCAAATTTGCAAGAGAACAGTCACATTCAACACATACAAGAGGTGGAATTTTTTTTCTGAAGGGTCAAAAATCATTTGCAATTAAAAGCAAGGAGCCACAAGCTCAAACCTCCCACAAAAAGCAGTGTATAACACGAATTAATCTCAAAGCCCAAATATATAAACAAAACCAAAGTTACGAAAGTCACACAAAAGGTTAGCGTCACCCACCACATATAGAAACATTTGTCCTCAAATGCAAACAAAATATAATATCCAAAAGTTAAAATAAAAGTAAGACAAAGATGGAGGCAAATAGGGGATCTTGTCTAAGTAGTCGCTCCATCTGTCTAGGCATCAGTGCCTGGTGCTTCTGTTGGTCTCGGGTCTCAGTACCCGGAGTCACCTCATGAGAAATGGTAGCTGCACTAGGATCGACCAAGGTATCCGCCAATGAAGCCTGCACAACTGCCTCTATCATGGCCTCCTCAGTTTCATCGATGCCCTTATATGAAGCTTCTTTAGCTCTCTCTAGCATCTCCTCATCCGTCTCCACCTCAGATTCAAAATCAGCAGTATCCTCAACTCTACTCCCATCTCTGGTGGTAACCCGAGGCATAACTGGTACATCTGGGATCTCCACCGTCCCAAAAACCATAGACATGTCTGTGGACATCAGATAATCTACATCACTCCTCAACGCAGCAATAACGGCTTTTAAAGTTGTCACCTCCTTAGTGGCCCCTTGGTCAAGCTCATACACTACTATCCTAGCCGCAACGACATTAATGGTAGCACTCAATAGTGCCACAACATCAGTCAGGGCAATCTGAATCATGTCCGAAATGGAGGGCTCGACTTTGGCAACTCGACGGTCAGTAGAATGGGCAAGTTGCCCCATCTATAGTAATAAATCCTAGGTGATCGGAGTTCGGGAGACAGTAGCAGCAACAAGTCTAGGGGGTAGTGTAGCAGCAAAAGAGCTAGGAACATTAGAAGGAGTAGGAGTAGAGGTACTTGAAGGCCCATGGGTCGGAGCAGGCAAAGATGCCTTTGCAGGTATGGAGTTTGTGTCCACAACCGGGGAAGGATCCACCGGGGATGCCTTCTTCTTCTTTTCAACTTGGTCCTTTAAATATTCTGCCTCAATCCTCCGGATATCGGTAGAGGATATGGGAATCCTTCCACATCTTTCTTGGCATCTCTAGGTAACCGAGCCCGTTTACACAACTCGGTGATCAAAATCGGATGGGGAAGTGAGGTCTGGCGCTGCTTTGCACGCATAAGAATCTCTGAAGCAATGATCATCCCCAAATTTATCCTAGTTTCCTTTATGATGCAACCCAAACAGGCTGCCTTAGAAAGGTGCAGGATCGACTCATTCAGGGATGGCATAATTGTGCTGCTGATAAAGCCGAACCAGAATCTTACAGCTACATTCCAATCTTTCTTCTCAATCGGAGCCCCTTCCGCCAACCACTTCAGGGTATCGTCTGAATCGGTGGGGAAAACCACTTCTTCATCTTTTCCATCTTCTCTGTTTTGATTAAGTGTTGGCAGTGACCATTAATACTCGTGGACATGCCCAAGATTGTGTTGATAGTAGAACTATCACACTTTACCCTCCAGCCTCTGACAACCACGTAATCAACTGATTTGAAATCTGCTGCTAGCTTCTTTCTCTAGGGTATCAATGCACTGCATGCACTGTATAATTCTCCGACCCAGTTTGGAATATAAGAGCCACGGGGTTTTGTGAAGATTTGGAACTTGTGGTATTTCAGGCAATCCATTATCTCCAGGTACCTGTAAATTACTCCATCCGTGGACAGACGTTTCTCCTCAAGAATCATCCTCAGCCACTCAGTCTTTAATCTATTCATTAACTTGGGTAAATGACCCTGTAGTGGTGGTGCAAGCACCATTGCCTGATCTGTAACTGGAAGAGGAGGGGCAGCTTGAGAAGTTCGAATCCTAGACGTATCATTCAACTTTTTAGATTGTAGCTCTGCTCTTTGCGCTGCTACAAGCTCATCAACATCAGACACCATGTTTTGAGGCTCATGATGCTCACCCTCACTCTTAGAGGTGGTTAGGTAAGTATCATAGATGCCATCACTGTCAGAGCTTGCCTCCGGTGACGCAGGTGCTTTGCCTTTCCCACCAGTTGTGGACAATTTTGTGGCCTTTCCCCTGGATGCAATCCATTTAATTTCCCTCGGGGTGGCATATTTCTTCTTGCAACCTTAGATCTAGCCATGTCTGCAGAACATCGGGAAAAAGTTAAAACTAACTTGATCAAATTTTTAGAAACACAGTTGCAGAAAGACTCACCCAATCGATCGGCACATCGCCAAATCGCTTTGGCGAGCTAGGTCGAGCTTGCCGAAAGGATTGGCATAAATTTGTGGCAAATTGGTGATGGGAAAGACCTTTCGGCGAATCGGCGATGACATTCGTCAAGCAAGGTTCTGCTCGGCGAAAGTTATTGTGTAAATAGGTTTCAGGGATGCAGACATAAGGCGATCAAAAAGACATTCGGCGAGTCGCCAAGTGCGCTCAGCGACCTCAGGCTTCTTGCCAAAAGTTAAAGAACCAATCATCAAATAAAGTATGAAATTAAAGGCGATATGGGGACATTAGGCGAACCGCCGAGTGGTTCGGCAAGCTTGACCTAGCTCACCAAACGACCCAACGTGCCTATTTCAACCCAACTTCTAGAATACAACCCTGCAACCCCCGAAAATGAAATCAAAGCATGCACTAGTCAAATTAAGTTTAGACCCATAACACCCATCACCCCGTGATACTCACACTTCTCTTGGTTTTGCCAAATTTGGCCATTTGACGACTTTTGCCCTTAAGAATTGTGTCACCCACTCTATCATTGTGCAATTTATGTCAGTTAGCACAAATACGGGCTAGTTTGAAATACAATCAAACCAACAAGCAAGCACAACCCCACAAAATTTAACCAATTTCAATGCATAAGAACACGGGAAATCGATACTATAAGCATTACGGGCAGGATTAATAATTCAATTCAATCATCTAAATACTCTAATCCTATAAGAGAGGCCCAACAGACATCATCAACATAATATTGCTTGTATAAAAGTATAAAATACTAAAAATAAATGCGGAGTTCGGAAAACCAACCTTATATGCCGATAAAAATGAGATTGAAAAGCTATGTGGCAATGCAATCCAAATGCAAGCACCAATCGATCAACTAAAATACTTATAGAGTACGGAAATATAGAAAATACTAAATAGGTGAGTTTGTGAAGATGAAAATTAAGGGAAAATGAAAGAATTTGAAATTTAAACCTTTGGCACTTGAATAAACCATCCAGATTTCACCCATTCAGTGATGTTAGTTGCGATCGCCAACCACTCGGCGACACGCCGAGTGGTCACTTACCTCGCCGTGCTTTACAGGACCTTAAATTAATGAAGGGGTCCAAACGGCGGACAAGATCGAGATCGCCGACTTGATCGGTGATTCACCAATACTTTCCTGGGTTCCCCGAGTTTTACAGACTCCACCTTAAAATTGTCTTGAGTCTAACGACGGTATAGGTCGGGGTCGCCGACCTCTTCAGCATTTTGCCGACTGGACTCTAGCTCACCAAACTATACTTTTCAAACATTTCCCAACTTTAACCTGCACAATCAACACACCATTATTCTAAAATAACAATTTAAAGTGATAAAACCTTGGGTTTCCTCCCAATAAGCATCTTACTTAACGTCATGGCACGACACAAGTCAACACTCAAACTCCACTCTTGGTGTTAGCCATAACATCACTTGGCAACCCCCTATTTTACTGCGGGCAGAGATGAGGCATCACATGACCTATAAGGTTCTCGAGCAGCTGGATAGATCTAGAATAAGAACCAATCATTTGTTTCATCACTTCGATGTTCTCCTTCATTTGTTCCAGCACTCTATCATGCTCATTTACCTCGTGAAGAATGATTGAGAGCATTCCTTCAACACGTTTACCCTAATAGTCCTTAGGCTTTCTTCGCTCATGAGAAGGGATGTATTTGTCCTTCCTTTTGCATTGGACTTCAATCTCCACTATCTTTTTGGCCATCTCATCAATCTGAGTCATCAGTGCGACCAACATGAAGTCCTTCTCTACTTCTTGGTTTGTTTCCACCATGTGATCAAGCAGGTGGGCTGCTATCACATAGGGCTGCTGTGTAATACCACCCGAAATGAGTTGGTCAGCTAATACCTTGTTTCCGGGACCAAGACTTCTATAAAAGCAATCCAGAAGGACTATATCGGGAATTTCATGAGTTGGGCATTGAACTAGCGGTTCTTTAAACCTTAATCATGCCTCATTAATCCGTTCACCTTCCAATTGTTTTGAAGGTTAGAATGCAATCCCTGAATATCATTACTTCTAATGGAGGAAACTCTATTTACTCGCGAGTACTGCTAGACATACTCACCTTCTCTGTTGCAAAGCACAAACAAGCAAAACAAAACTAAAACTAAACATTAAGTGAGTAGAACTATCACTAACAAGAGCAAATTTAACTTAACTAAAAATTCTCAAGTAACACCACTCCGCGGCAGTGGTGCCATTTTGATTTCACATATTAGGACATTACTTCTAGTTTAGATGCCAACGATCGTGAGTAGTAATATAACCAACCGAATGGGTTGGGGTCGAGTCCTAAGGGAGGAGTTAGTAGTCGAGAATCAATAGAAAAGCAAAAATATGTTGAAGTTAATCATAACTATAGATATTTACGAAGAAAAACCAGATAAATTTAAAGGGTGACAAGAATGTCAATTATCAATAGGGGTTTTGTAAGCAATTATCAACTAAAATGAAAACTAAAACGAAAAATGCAAATATGGAGACGAAATTCTTGGGATGTGATAGGAATATGGCCTAAAATATACAACCGAGTGAATGCTACTTATAGTAAATCGCTGTAAATTGGTAACTAGGCTAGACTTTAGTGGGGGTAAATTTTCTCTCGAACAATTTACCCTGAATCAAATTGGTTTCTCTCGAACACTGATAAGCGGCAATGAAGCGCAACCTTAGCCTTAGTCCATTCACTCTCTCGAGCTGAATGTGTGGGAGAGGGTTTAGGATTCACTCTCTCGAGCTGAACCCACAACAACCCAATAACCACAGACTATCGGTTCAGTAGTTTTGGTTTTACAACGTCTCTCTCAAGCAAGTCTAAAACATGAAGATAAAATTGTATTTGCAACTACAACCCCATTAAATTCAAACAAAACTACTTAATGAAATCACCTTTAAACAGTAAAATAATTATCTATAAGCAATACCCAGCATTAAATTCAACCCATATTCACATAATCACACCCAAAGAATTGTGGTTTTAGCTAGACATAGTAAAGGGATAGAAATCAATACTGAAGAGTGTTTCCATCAAATGGGTACGATAAATATTGTCTTTACACACGTCAAGGATGAAAAATCTTCAATACCCACTTCCAATTGCTTAGAAAATGGAAATCTTCAACTCTTCAAAGCTAAGGAAAATAGTCTCCAGAAACTAAGTTCTAAAAACTGAGTTCTCAAATGTAAAACTTCATTTAAACTTTAAATTCAAATAGGTATTTACAGTTGTCAAAAAGTGTGCTGCGAAGGATCAGTAGGCGTAGTTAGTCAGGATCGCCGATCCACTCAGCGATCCGCCCTTTGGTCTGGTTCATCGCTTTTCTGTATTGTCCTTCAGCAACTCCAAGTTCTGTAACATTAGGTGATAGAGTACTGCATCGCGAAACTATTCGGCGATACGTCAACTGCTCTTTTCTGTCGCCGACTTGATTTTCTCCTTTAGGGCTTGGCACACTGGATCATTAGGCGCGACCATAGCCTTTCGACGACTCTCCTAATGGTTTTGGCTATCCTCAGGCCGTCTTTTATTTGTCTTTTCAGCTGCCTTGTTCCTTTTTGCGCAATAGTGTCCATGCTTTGTCTCTAACTCCAACTACTTGAAACTCATAGATATTTATCAGTGCATTTGAGGCCACTAATTCTATCAAAATAAACCCCTAAAAGAGTCCAAATCGTGAACTCATCAGTGGTGCCCGTGGTCCCTTGACAAGTAGCCTCTCTAACTTGGCAATCCCCCCATAAGGTGAAGGAAACCCCACGAGCCTTCCCACAGGTTGTGGTCTTCACCACGGGTCGTGAAATGGCTCGTTAAGGGGAACCTTTCTTGGGGCAGCTTTGTGAGCTCATTGCCTCACCACCACGGGTCATGAATACCCTCATGGTCATGGTGGGTAGTAGCCTGGCCAAATTTGGGAAAGCCTTGGCCCTTTGCCTATCTTCCTTGGCTCTAGCCTTCTTTCCTTGACGTTAACACTTATTTAGGCTCTATTTTAACCTACTAACTTCCGAGGTGTTACAATATCCCCCCCTGTGGAACATTCGTCTCTGAATGTCGATCAAGACGCCTTACAGACTTAAATGACTCAAGACTAGCAGCCCATCATGCATGAAAAATCAAATTAATGAACAATTCAAAGGAGGAAACATCAACTCCATCTCAACATGCTCAATGCAACACAAGAAAGTAGGAATTACATCTAACAACCCATTATGCATGAAAACTTCAACATTTCTCAAATTTGTTGGAGGAACTACCTTCTCCAACTCAAAGCATGCTCAAATCACTAACATGAAGCAAATTATGCAATTATTCTCGAAAGCATACTAAATCAGGTTTGACAATTCATCTCATGAAATATATAGGCAACTCATACTAAATGCACAACAACATGATGAAAGTAAATCGTACAAACATATTTTTCTTTCTAAACATGAATTTCTCAAGATATGCATAACAAAAGGAGATCCTGGAAACTTGTAAAACACCCATGACTCAAAACATAAAACAAGTAACAAGGAACTGTTTGTCTCAAGCTAGAATAGGAATAGAAGAAGAGAAAATGAGGATATCGGGACTCTCAATAATCTTGCCTACTAAGGCTATCTTAAAAGTCTAAAAGTAGTCGAGGGATCTTAATAAAACATTTACATCTATAGGGAACTATCAACATACCAGTGCCTTCATTCGGAGAGTCTTCTTGGTCCTTTATAGACCGGAGTGCATAGAAGCGACCATAATTTAGAGCATTGGGACCCGGACCAGTAAGAGAAGCTTGCTTCACCTCTCTCCCTTTTTCAATGAGTGTTGGGAAATCTCTCATCTTATGACCTTTGTTTCCATACCCAAAGCAACCACCCGTGTCGTCTAGGCACTTACCTACATGTTCCTTTCCACATTTGGCACCTGTAGATCTTTCAAACAAAGAACCACCTCCATTTCCTCTTTGAGATTTAGGGTTAGACACCCTATCCATGTTGACCATTGGGGAATCATTGGAGTAATATTGGTTGGAGTACCTCTTTCTGAACCTTGGTTGTCCTTGTTCATCAGACCTAACTCCTTTACCTTTCTATTCTTTCCCTTGAGTTTTGACTCCTTAACTTGTTGGGAATACACCATAATCCTAGAGATATATATGTCATGATGGAGCTTTTCCGTATGACATTCTTCAACAACTAAGTCGGATACACCCGTCAAAAACCTACTCATTCATCCCTCGGATCCGCCACCATAGATGGATCATACGTGGATGGTTGGGTAAATTTAAAGGCAGACTCCTTAACACTCATGCTACATTGCATAAGGTTAATGAATTCTTCTACCTTAGCTTCCCTCAACTCTCAGGGAAAGAACCTATCAAGAAATACTTTCTTAAACACCTCCCAATCTATGAGACTCGCTCCTACCGGCCTGTTTCTCTTCCATTGATTATACAAACTTGTGCAACATTCTTTAATTGTTAAGTGCCTAACTCCGCTTTCTCTAACGAAACCCTCATGGCATCAAGTATTTTATAAACCTCTTCCACAAATTCTTGAGGATCCTCTCTCACTTTGGAACCAAGAAACTCATGAGGGTTCATTCTTGCAAAATCCCTCAATCTAGAAGCCGCGAAATTCTTATTCACCAGAGTTACCATCTCTCTATTGACTTGAGCCGTCATGGTTTGAGTTTCAGTATTCAAAGCTTAGGCCAACATTTGGAGAGACGACCTAATCTCCGCATTCGACATATATGAAGGATCAATTGGAGTTTGGTTAGCTTGAGGAGCTTGATTACCTTGAGGAGCTTTTTGATTCACATTCTCACCCTCCACTCTTCTTGTGTTTGCCCTTCGAATATTCATATCCCGAAGACATAAAAGATGAATTAGGAGAGGGACTTTATAGAGCTAACCTCTATGGCATGACTTAAGAGTAATGAAAGAAGTCTAGTTTCCTAAACATCTTATAGCCTCTCATTCATAAATGTGGCGCGCTTCACAGTATGAATAAGATTCTACTGGACGTAACTTATGAGACATCATCTGAGAATCATTCTAAACCTTGTGCTCTAATTACCAAGTTTATCACGACCCAGGGGTACACCCTAGATGTAACATGGTGTATTTGACCCCGAAGGGGTCTCATACAAGCCCTTAGCATATCATAACATAGGATAAAAGAAATAACAAAGAAATTTTAAAACGTTATCCATAAATTGAAGACTTTTATAAAAGCAAGTGGAAGTCTAGACTTTTCTCATCAGAGCAATCTATTACAATACTTGAATAAAAAATAGGATTACATCCCTTTAAACATAATCCAAAAATGAAATACTAGAAAGAAACTACAAATGACTCATATGTTCTCGAATCATGAGGACTCACCAACTAGCAAGGAGAATGATCAATTCCAAAGCTCTAGCCACAAGATGAACCAAATTGATTGCCAATCCCTCCAGTTAGCAAAAAATGTAGAGAAATATGGGTTGGGTTAGTACAAAAATTCACCAAGTATGATAGTCATGCATAAAATCATGAAATCATGCTAGAAAGGACATTTTAGTTGAAAAGCATGCACTTTACGAAGTTTGAGAATCGTCATGCACATTAGTATAAAATCATAAGTTACAAGCATATTCAACATATAGATCATCATAGCATAATAGAACCCTCTCTTAAGTAACTCTAAGTCATACTTATGCAATACATAGGTAATATCCCATAATCCCATCTGTACTAAGTACCACTTTTACGCCAACATATTCATACTTACCATTCTTTGATATCATCCTTAGTTAATACACATAGACAAGGAAACATTCACCTTTAATAATTTGTATCAAGGAAAGCAACTCATAGCAAGAATCCACATTAAGCATATTTCATTTCATAGACCATCATAACAAAAAAGGGACACACCATAACTAGTCTCAAAGCCTACTTGTGCAATGCATGAATGAGATGACATACTCCCAACCACACTAAGTAGTGCTTCTTGAGAAGCCATAGTTCATAATCATTTATTGTGGGGGTAAGCCTTAACCGACATAGACCATGTGAGAAAATCATGAAATCCGGTGTTACCCACACCGAAAGGGTGTCCTACTTGCCTAAGGTAGAACCATTAATTTAGCTGTTAGGTGGATCCACTAGCTAAAGACCTATGATGGTACATAGTTATGGAATAAGGAGATTGCTACTCGATTCCCCCCTCAACTCACGTATGGGCATCCATCTAAAGAGATTGCTACTAGAAACCCCACCTCAACTCACATATGAGTTTCCATCTCAATCAATATCCACTCGATGCTTAGCATTATTCCCCACGGGGTACTTAACATTTCATTACTTGAGTTCATTATTATGGAAGAATGTATCAACACTAAATCCAACATCATTCATAAGATAGCTTATAGATTCAATAGGTGAGAATAACCTTTCAACCTAAGAATCCCCATATTGTGAGAAAACCTTTCACAAGATGTCATCATCATTCACAAGTATATAATTGAGAATAGCCTTTCAATCAACACAACATCACTATCATAATCATGGAAACTTCATTCATACTTCATTCATATGTGTGTGAGAGAATATCCTTTCAACAACACCACAATTACATCATAGTCATAATCACTTTACTCTCAAAGTGTTCTTAAAACATATACATAAATCTCAAAGTCATGCATAATTATCATACTTTGCCCTTCAAGGACCATGAATCATAGTTCATCAACACATCTAGAATTACTACATTAGACATGGGTTATAACATAATTCAAGTAATCAATTCATTACATTCATATTTCTATAACATTCTACTTACATCAATCAATACCCACACTTTATGATCCAATTTTAGAAAATACGGTAATTCATGGATTCTTGAGGAATTCAACTTAAAATCGTATAAAATCATCAATATATTCATAAACAAACATAATTCAACCTTTAAAAATGAATTTGAAAGGAATCTATGATATTGAAGTTAAACCCTATCTTTCAGGTTTTCTAGTTTTGAAATTGGGGGTTTTGAAGACGATCCATGGGTGAAGGCTACCGATGGATGAACAGATACCATACCTTTTTGAATATTTCCGACGAATTTGAGGATAAAATCTTGATTCTTCAAGCCCAAGCTCTAACTTTCTTCTTCTTCTTGCTTAGAGTTCTAGAGAGAGAAATTTTGGAGAAGATGAACTCTTTTGGGTTTTGGAATTTTATAAGGTGAATGGGTTGTTTAATGACTTAAAAGGGCTTATATAGGTGTATAAAACTAAGGAAAAATGACCTCATTTAATAACTACCTAAATTGGAATTACCTAAATAACCCCCACTTTAAAGTGGGGGGCCAGGCCTCACGACCACGTTCACGACCGGTCAAGGGCACCACGGTCCGTGGTCCCTTTTCCAGTAGCCACTCTAACTTGGAAATCCCCCCATAAGGTGAAGGCAACCCCACGATCCTTCCCATGGGTCGTGGTCTTCACCACGGGCTGTGAAGTGGCTTGTGAAGGGGAGCCTTTCATAGGGAAGCTTTGTGAGCTCACTGCCTCACCACCACGAGTGGCACCACGACTCGTGGTGGACACCATGGGTTGTGAAGACCCTTGTGGTCATGGTGGGCAGTATCCTGGCCAATTTTGGGCAAGCCTTGGCCTTTGCCCATCTTCCTTGGTTCTGGCCCTCTTCCCTTGATGCTAACCCTTACGTTTAGGCTCTAGTTTAACCTACTAACTTTCGAGGTGTTATGGAAGAAGAAGAATAAGAAGTAGAAGAAGAAGAAGAAGAAGAAGAAGAAGAAGAAGAAGAAGAAGAAGAAGAAAAAGAAGAAAAAAGAAGAAGAAAGAGGTGGTTCAAGTGGTGGGGTGTATGGAAGATGAAGGAGTGGGGTGGGGATGGTGGTACAAAGGGATTGAGGTGGTAGGGTATGAGGAAGGTGAAGGAAAGAAAAATTATTGGCTAAAAAAAACTTCTGTAGTAACCAACCAACCCCAAGAAACTCCTTATATCAGCTGGGGATCTGGGTCTGGACAAATTCTGCACTGCTTCAATCTTCTGAGTGTCAACTCAAATTCCTTCGCCAGACACAATGTGGCCTAAGAACGCCACAAATTCAAGCCAGAACTCACACTTAGAAAACTTGGCATATAACTCTCGATCTTTGAGAGTTTGGAAGAATATTTTGAGATGACTAGCATGGTCATCCTCATTACTCTAATAAACAAATATGTCATCAATGAATACGATAACAAACATGTATAGATACGGCTTAAATACTATGTTCATAAGATCCATGAATGTTGCTCGAGCGTTAGTCAAGCCAAATGACATAATAAGGAACTCATAATGACCGTAACAGGTCCTGAAAGTTGTCTTTGGGATGTAATTTCTCTCACTCTCAACTGATGATAGCCATATATGAGGTTTATTTTAGAGAAACAAGTGGCACCTTGAAGTTGGTTGAAAATGTCATCAATTCTTGGAAGAAGGTACTTATTGTTTATGGTGACCTTGTTCAATTGGTAGTAATTGATACGCATCCTAAGGGAACCATCTTTCTTTCTCACGAAAAAGACTGGAGCGCCCCAAGGTGAGATACTAGGTCGGATGAAATCCTTATCAAGAAGATCTATCAACTACTTTTTAAACTCTTTCAACTCAGCGGGATTCATTCAATATGGCAGAATATAAATGGGTTGAGTATCAGGAAGAATAACTATTCTGAAGTCTATTTATCTCTCAGGAGGTACTCCAGGAAGATAGTTTGGAAAGACCTCTGGATACTCACTCATAACTGGAACTAACTAAATAGGTGGTGTCTCAACACTAGAGTTATTAACTTGGACTAATTGATAGATTCGCCCCTTAGAAACCAACTTTCTAGCCTTAATGTATGAAATAAAATGACCTTTAGGCACTTCAGAATACTCCACTCTAAAACTGGATCATTAGGAAACTGAAACTTGACTCCTCGGGTTCTACAATCGACTGAGGCATAACAAGTGTGAAGCTAGTCCTTGTGATAGACAAAGATCGTACAATCACAGAAGACTCTTTCTCCTAGAATAGACTCACCCACAAGTGTGGAAACAATGAGGGCTCAAGAAGTTGTTCATGGGAAAATACCAAACCTCATGGCTACATAAAGTGTCATGAAAGACAAACTCGCACCTGGATCAAGTAAGGCATAAACATCAAAAGTAAAGACTTTAAGTATATTAGTGACAACATCTGGTTAGTTCTCCTGATCCAACGACTAGCTATGACATACAGACGGTTCGTACCTCCCTTTGTTCATGATGTAGCTAATCTCTAGGTATATCTATCTATCTGTTGAAGCTGCTGAAGAAGATTGGGTTGTATTACCCCCATTACCCTGCCTGTTTTTAGGGCACTCTCTCATAAAATGACCCGTCTGACCACACTTAAAGTAGGTATTGGAGCCATCATGACATGCTCCTGGGTGGTTCCTACCACACTTAGTACATGTAGGGGTCCAAGAAGCCCCTTGTGCCACACTACCTTGAGACTAAGTAGGTTGATCTATGATATTGTGGAGTTTTGGTTCTTGTGATCATTCATGTTCCTTGGTGCAGGTGACTAGCTGACGATAGAGCAGGTCCAAGTGACCTCTAGTAGAAGGATGACTGGTTTACATTCCAGGTCTTCTGCTGGTTGGACTCACTGATTTGTTGTCTTAGCCCTCATACTGCAGAACTCTTCCCTATCCTCCTCCACCTACTATACATGAATCATAAGCCTATCTATGTCTATATTGTAACACCTCGAAAATATTTTGAGCTAACACTCAAACCATTCTTTGTTGTGAGTAGGATTTTATCGAGGAATTTAAATTTTCTTAAGTGTTAAGGTCACTAGATGTAGCACCTTGAGTTCCAAAAAGAACTAAAGATAATTCATTCAAATCATTTGTTTAAGTTTTGGGTCAACTTCAAACGACCATAATTTTCAGTACATGATGATTTATTTGGCCCATAAGATATCAAATGAAAGGTCTTTGGATTATCTTTCCAACTCCACCAAGTTTTCTACGTTTCAAGTTTTGATGAGTGAGATATTCCCGTTTGAAGTCAGCCTGTCCAATTAAAGAAAGTTACCCGAAATTATGAGGGGTATTTTGGTAGTTTCCTTACCCCTGTAACTTTAATCATTTTAGTAATAATTTAGGGGTCTAAACTGATTAGAATCAGTTTCATTCATCCCCAATATGATTATGGTATTAGAAGAGATTTCAAGAAGAGAAAAGAGGAAAGGTTCAAGGTGTTCGTCGAGATTCTTGAGTTTTGTTGCGGATTTTCGTCAAGGGTTTGATCCCTAAGAGGTATGTAAATTTTCATAGTGTTGGGTTTGTAGACACGTAATTTTTGACCGAACTTGATGTTTTATACAAAGCTTAGGGCTTAAATATTCCGTTTATATTTGAATTATTTTTTTTAATTTCTATCTTATTTTAGTTAGTTATTTTAAAATATTTGTAAACTACAAAAAATAGAGTCACATTTCAAGGTAAGTTTTATTTTAAATGGTTAACAAAATGTAAGAAAAGTTATAAAAAATATTTGTTTTTAAATTGGATTTAATAAATAAGTTAGTATTTCTTAATTATATTTTTAGATTAAACTATTTAACTTTTCTTAAGTTTTTATCAGTTCAAAATAATCAACTAATCTTTTATTATATATATTTAAATTATTTTTTTGCACACTCCTCATTTAGCCTAACTACTGCCAAATTCCCCACTCCCATAAACCTCTCACCCACACCCACATTCCACTCAACTATACTCCACCTCCCTCTCACACTAACTAACAACACCCTTATTTTTTATTTTATTTTTCTCTTCTCCATGCCTACACCTATCCTAATTCCTATATAATACACCTACAAACTACACCTCTCACATATACTAACACACACGACACAACCCAAGAAACAAAAAAAAATACACACACACAAACGTGCAGCGAAAAAAAAGAGAAGAAAGACCCCCCCCCCCCCCCCCCCCTCCCACATATCACCAACAGATTACTATATGAACACACCCGTATGCAGCAACATACAAAAAAGAAAAAGACACACAAATCTGTATACTACAAAAACACACACATGTACACAAAACCCATTGTTCATCCCAGACGGATATTAATACACACGACACAACACAAAAAACAAAAAAAGAAGAAGAAAAATCAGCAAAAAGGAAGAACAAAAAAAATTATATCATATACACTTAACACAAACACACGCCTAAGGAAGCACAAAAACAATACCAACAGCCATACCAAAAAAGATCACATTCTACCCACACAAAACTATACCCACACACGTAGAAGAATCAAAACATTTTTATTCCTTCGAACCCCACATCCCCTAGATTCAAAACAATCCATTCCCACCAAAAGAACACGTCAAAATGAAAAAGAAAAGAAAAACACGGACGAAAAAAGAGTTGAGTTCGAGATTTGCTTTGTGGTTTCGAGTTCGTGGTTCCAACGATCTTTTCTTTTCGTGAATTAATTTTCACAAGAGGTATATTGAATTCTATTTTTTAATTTTATGTCATGATTGTGCAAGAATTGATTCCAATATATTGAAGTTGTTCATATTTCGTATATGTTTGACTCATTAATATTTTTTAATGTAATTAAATATGAAATATATGAAAATTTTATATGGTTAAATTTAGAGTAAGAATATCACAACTGGCTATTTCTTGTTTTTAAAAAAAAATATATTTTATTCATGTCTTTTGTAATGTATGGTTGTTTGATAACGTGATTGTGCCATGAGTGATTGTTAAAACATATTCATATTGTCCCGCGTGTAGTTAGATTGTTAAAACTTATATAGTTAGTTAATTTGAAATTGATTGTTGAAGGCTTAGTTTGCTATTAAACTTATTCACCATATTAGAAATCATCTTTTAAGTGAGAGAGGAAAAATTATGGTTGTTGATAATTTTACTATGAGTCAAAAAGTTTGTTTGGTTAATTGTTTTGAAAGATAACAAAAATGGGTGGGTCCAACTTTGATAAGGAAAATAAGATCTAAACATCAATAATTTTTTTTATCAGTTTTCATGTAGTGAAAATGGTTAAGCTTGTAAATATAATTAAAAATAATATTAGAATTCATTAAAGAATTAGACAAGTATAAACACGTTTTAAATATTATTTTAATAAAGGATGTGGTTACAAATCTTTTTTCTGTGAGACTAACAAAAATTCAAGGATGTGGTGATACACCTTGGTCAAATTATTTTTAATAGTTAACTTTCCTTAAATGTACATTAAAATTTGTAGACTAAAAAAATATTAGGTGATGCACTCGAGAGAAGAAATTAGTTATGTTTCTAAGCTATTGTATGTCAAAATAGAGAATGCAGTTATGCATCTGGTTTAAGAATAGTAAAATTCAACAATAAAAAATATAAGTGAATCATGAAATGTAAACACAATTTATCCAAAAACAATTTAAAGTAAGTATAAGTCAATAAGAGCGACCGTGCTAGAACCACGGGACTCGAGGGATGCCTAATACCTTCCCCTCGGTCAACAGAATTCCTTACTTGAACTTTTGTTTTCGTAGACCAAAACTAAAGAGTCATTTCCTATTGATAAGGGATTCAAAAAGGTGACTTGGAACACCATAACTCAATTCCAAATGGCGATTCTGAAAATAAAATAATCCCTATTCAATATTGTCACTTTAATTGGAAAAACCCTATCCCACATACAAAAATAGGGGTGTGACAGGGTTCATTCACCAACACTCCAATCATGAGTTATCATACGAATTTCATCCATAAGTTTGGGTATATTGAGTTCTTGATGAGTTTCTTGAAGTTTGAGTTTCGTTCTTTGATTAATGAGGTTTGATAAATTCTTTACATGAATCTTAGGAGTTTGAGGGTTTTTTCCGAGTGGATTTTCATATAATTAAGTTGGGTAAACGAATCTAAGGGATTGGGAAGAAACCATTCGATTCTAGTCGAAGTAGGGTCAGAAAATGAGCAAAGAAATTCGTCGGGCTTTTCTGGGAATGGGCTGGCACGCCCTCCCACCATTGGGCTAGCAAAGGTTGTATGTAGTTCAAGGGTTGGCGCCCTGCACAACTCAGTGCGCTAGGGTCACCTGCCCCCACCCCTTCTCTGTCGTTTGGCCTGTCCGAGTTCCTTCAAAAGGTACCTTTACTCACCCTTGATTCTTACTACACTAAACTACTTATAAACATTGATAAATAATTCCTAACATGAATAATAACCTAGAATTTATAATTCAAATTCAAGGTACAGTTAAGAGGCAAGTTCTGAGAATTCTTTCGAGTATTTTGAGAAAGTCCCTTTGAGTCTTCTTGAAAAGTCTTATACAATTACTAATAACTTGTTTCAAGACTCGAGTAATTGAGTATGAGAACAAGGAGAATGTATTCATGAGTCTACATTATCATTGATATCCTTGAGCCGAGTCGTTTATGCCCATAAATTCCGCATGGACTCCATACTTTGAGTGTCTTTGAGAGGAGTTGTATCTTCAAGTTCTAAGTTCTCGAACATTAAGTTTTAATCCATTTTAGAGTATATTCCTAATTATGGGACTACTACATGTTACCCATGAAGTCCTTGAGTTGAGTTGTTCATGCTTATAATTCTGTATGAACCCTATGAGTTGAGCTCTTGAGATGAGTAGTATCAATGAGTCCTTGAGTTGAGGTATTCATGCCCATTATTCCACATGAGCACTATGAGTTGAACAATCTCGAGATGAGTAGTATCCTTGAGTCCTTGAGTTTTGGAATTGTTGAGTTCCGAGTATTGAGTCTACATATGGTTATTGAAACCCTTGAATTGAGTCGTTCACAACCATAATTTGGCATGAACTCTATTTTGAGAAGTCTTTTACAATTATTCATAATTTGTTTTAATACTTGATAATTTGAGTTTGAGGAAGAGTAGAGTTGAGTTAATTTTCTTTAAAATGATAAATGGGAACTAAGTATTTCCAAGAATAAATGTTTTTACATTTAAATGAGAGGAAACACCGATTTCCAAAGTAGTTCATGAGCAGTTTTTAGTACTATCTCTTTTAAGAGAAATCTTTTTCAATAATAATCTAGAAGTTTATGAAGAGGAAATCTTTTCTTTAAAACATATGAGCTAAGTTATATTTTTAGGAGTAGTATTGAGAAACGATATGGGAGAGAGTTCTAACAACTCACATCCCCCATAAACAATGTAGCCAATGTGGGTAGAAAGGGTCATACTTTTTAGATGATTACTTATTGTTTTTTAGCATTGATTAGTGGATCCACTTAGTGAGTAGGTTCTATACCCTAGCAAAATATAGGACAGTTCTGTCAGCGTGGGCTAGACGATGTGTCATCACATAGCTCATAATGATGGTTATCGGTTAGAGAATCTCCCACAGAGTAATATTTTGTACTTTTATATACAAACTGAGGTTTTATTGTATTCTTCAATACATTGAGTTGCTATCTATTGTCTTAAAATCTTTCCTTATATTGCATCTTTTATTGGTGGTTTATCTTGAGTTGAGTATCTAGAGTTATGTATATTATTATTGAGTTGAGCCCTATTTCTCTATGTTGAGTTGAACTATGTTTCACAGAGTTGAGTATCTTATTGTTGAGTAGAGCCCTATTTCTCCGAGTTGAGTTGAACTATGTTTCATAGAGTTAAGTATCTTATTGTTGAGTTCGGCCCTATTTCTCTGAGTTGAGTTGAAATATTTTTCACATAGTTGAGTATCTTATGTTGAGTTTAGCCATATTTCTTTGAGTAGAGTTGAACTATGTTTCACAGAGTTGAGTATTTTATTGTTGAGTTGAGCCCTATTTTATGATGCAGTATTCAGGGTCATCAACATAAGCTTCAGTTATTCCACTAGCAGTTCGAGTTAGCTTTGGTGAGCCTCCTTACTTCCGGAGGATTCCATTTACTTTTTAGTTTTTTCAAGATGTCGTGGTTCTTGTCCCGACTTCCATCTTTGTCATATGCTTCATAGATGGACAATACAGTTTGAATAGTCTGTTTCATTTATTTTGTTAAATGTTTCTAAGACTTGAGTTGCCTATTTCTTGCTAGTTGAATATCCTATAATATTCAGAGTTAATACTTTGATTTCAAGCTTTGTATTTGAGTTCAATGATTTTTTTTCAGTTTTGAGCTTTTGTATGCTTGAGTTAGTCTTTCGCTTGTAGTCAGACAAGATGAGGGTTTGCTTGGGGACCAACAATAGTTCTCGAGTGTTGGCCACGTCCAGGGTGTAGACTCTGGTGCATTGGGAACCTCTTGACCTTGAGGATTAGCATTCCTCCTACCAGGACGTCCTTGAACAGCTACTCGTAAAGGCATGATCTGAAAAGACACATAAGCATGCATAAGAATAAACTATATTGAATTGAACTCTATCGCATGAACAAGAATAAGAAGAACGTGAAATGTTCTAAATGTCGTAGCCTTCAAATTGTAGATGTGGCGCGCTTCACACGGATAAGAAGGACTCTTCTAGCAACAACCTCATAGACACCCTAGGACTCTTGCACTGTGTGCTCTGATACCAAGTTTGTCAGGCCCTGAGCCTACACCTGGACATGGCCAGCATTAGAGAATCATTTCTGATCCCCAAGCAAACCCTTGGCCCAAGTGACTACTTAGCGGAAGACTCACTCAAACAATAATAGGCTTAGAATAGAAATAAATCTCAAAGTAAAACTCACTAAGGATGTCTGAAAGTACTCATTGTTATAAATAAGACAGTTTGCAAAACATCTCAAAAGAAAATGGAACTACTGAGAGACTCCTCAACTCTAAATATTTATGAAACCTCTAATACTAGGATATATTTAAGGAAAAGACCCACGACAACTCAACAATGACAAACAAATATATGTGAAATCCTCTAGAAAGCAAGGAGGCTCACCAAATCTGTGAACTTTTTTCTAGAGAAGTTTTTATTGGTTATATGATGGATTTGATTGGTAAGCTTCTCCTTCCCCTACTCTGTGTATATATGTATACTCCCTATAAAGTTTTGTCATAGAGACTTTATACAATATTAAGTATTAACATTATTAGCATAGGCTCACCTTCATGCTAATTACGTCGACATGTTTGATGAAGAAAAAAATGAAGTCTCTTCAGAAATACCTTCATTCCTTTTCAATTCTCACAGTTGAGTTATTTTCTTATTTTCATGGTGGCAAAACAAAGCGATAAATACCCATTTGAAACTGAGTTAAAGATTTTGTTTGAGTTATTTAGTTTATTGTCCAGGTTCCTTCAAATTTTTTGTTGACGGTTTGTTAGGAGTAGGGGTGTCAAATGGGCGGGTTGAGTTGAAATTGGAGATTAAAAAATGGGTTTAAATAGAAATTGGGTTGGGTCGTCGATCACCCGTCAAGGTTTACTTTGGGCTTAAATGGGTTGAGTTTAAATTGACTTAAAAATAAGTTGGGTCTTGACCCACCTAATTTGACGCATTTAATCTCAATTTTAATATATTGTTATTTAAGTTTTATAACCACAATTTGAATTTCAATTCAATTTTTTTAAAAAAAAATAAGTTGCAAATGGATAGATAAATCAATGCAAATACAGAGTCTTAAAACGAGTTAAAATTGGAGATTAAATTGGGCTCAACCCAAGATTCTCTTAAAATGTAAAGGCCTGAATGAGTTGAGATTGAACCAAATTAATGTTTTTTTTGGAGATGATTTTATTGGTTGTATGATGGATTTGATTGGTCAGCATCTTCTTCCCCTGCTCTGTGTATATCTGTATACTCCCTATATGTTTTTGTCTTAGAGTCAATGAATTCAGAAACAGACTAATATATAGATGAATTAGTTCATTTATATTTTCCTCCAAAATTCAATATAATGACTTTGAAATTATCTTTACTTCTCAATTTTGTCATTTTTATGCTTTAGAGATGTGGTGAATGTTTAAAAATTTTAAGTGGTTAACTAATGATATAAATTTTTGAAATTTTGGACAGCATGTGTGTACCTCAATTGAGTTTTTCCTTTGATTTAATAAATCAAAAGTATGATGTTTTCTAATCAACCTAAAACAGTTTCCTTCCTTTTAGTTTTGATCTGCTCAAACTTTTTATTAACAATTGAGATAATGAGTGCAAATGAAATATAATCCTATTGGTAGTGAAACCTTGTTTTCTTAATTCCGATGACTTTTCCGGGTACAACAATATATCAACTAGGCCTTGTTTAGGAATGGTAAAGACGATATTTTACAGTAACACAATCTAACTTTAAACCACTACAAATATGCGTAAAAGATTTTCTACATTTATTTGATAGTTATAGGCTTCGTTATCTCTATACATATAGATTTGATTATAGATGGATAGAAGGGGGAGCATATTTCATTAAGGAACAATATAATTGGATATTTTAAATGTAATAAAATTTAACATGTTCAAATAAGACATTAGAATCTAAGAAATTAAAAATAATACTATAATATTTCATGCATCACACATGTATATATACTAGTATTAGTTTAAAAAAAAAAGGAAGTAACATATTGCCTTATTTTACCAATATGTGTATTCTCCATATAGGTACTGACTTAAAAAGCCTAGCCTTCACTACCATTCCTGTTATGTACTTGGCCTCTCACTTGGGGTGATAGCTCCACTCGATTTTATGTAAGGATTAACCTCCATAGGACAACACACTTGATCATAACTACACTTTAGCTTCATGTAATGATTCCACTAGATCGTAGTTTTTCGGAAATTGAAGGAAACAAACAAAACAACATCAGTAGGAAAAAATGGAAATGGGCACTCTTTATGTAATACCTCGGAAGTGCATAGCTCAATTGAAAGTAGAAATGTAGAAAAATTTGGTGCAAAAATGATTGGTGTAGTAGTTCATAATGGCTCGTGGAAACCTGTGGTTGATGCCTTAAAATTTCTGAAAAATGTTAAGTCTCAAATCTAGTTGTACGGGTCACCCTTATGACCTGTGGTTAGGAACACAAGTCTTAATTGGGTCTCGTAGATGTAGTCTTAAGGACTAAGTGATTTTTCTGCCTTGAGTTGTATGACTAGACTCTACAAGTTCTACTTAGTTCTACGACTCATAGATGGTGTGTCGTAGTTATCCCTCAAAGATTTGATGATTTCATTATTGGGTTATACGGCTGGTCAATACGGGGCATAAAAGGAAACATGATTTGTACTTAGTGTTCATGGTTCGACTATTCTCCATACCCATTCTACGAGGAGGTTATATGGATCATATAAGGAATGACGGGTCGTGAGAGGGTGTCATGGATTATAGTCAGAGGCTTTGACATACAGACAATACGGTCCGTAAAAGCATGTACAAACCGTAAAAGGTGTTCATAGAAATGTCTGGTAGTTATTTTCTTAGGGTTATTTGGGTCTTTCCCTACTCTTTTAATTCCTATACGATATCGTTTTATGCGTGGTTTGAAGAGTATAACTTATTTCCCTAAGACCCTATCCACCCCATTCACCCTCATTCTCTCAAACTCCAAATTCTTGCTCAACTCTTCTCTCCCAAGGAAGAATAAGGATTACAAAGCTCCAAGGGTTTCAAGTCACCTCTTCCAAATTTGAATTACGGTTTCATCAAAGTTTGTGGGAACTTCATCAATGGGTTATTCTTCACCCATTGAGTCCAAAAGAAACCTAAAATTTTCAATTATGATTCTCACCCCATTCTAGTGTGTCATGATTTTCTTATGGGTTCAATTGTTCTTAAGTTTATTCATCATCATTGGTATTATTATGCATGATTTGATCATAATTCAATATCTTTAATGATATTTTTATGAAACCATGCTACACAAGTATTTTATGTTTATGAATCAAGCTATGATGATATACATGCATTATGTTATGAAGCATTTTATGGATGAAGTATGCTTTCAAATAAACTATCAACATGTTATATGAAATTATGGTGCTTCCAATTGAAGTACTCCTCGTTATGAAGATTATCATGATTTAGATGCTCTTGATTAAGTATCTTAAAGAGTATGTTATGAATCATGATTTTAAAGGAGCTATTCTTATGACTATGCTGTTTTATTAATGATTTGATATTGCTAGATTTTTACTGTTTCAAAGATTATGAATATGATTATTATCATGCTTGTTTTCGGTCGAGAGTTTACTTAGCACCGAGTTGGACTAGTGGTGATTATCCAGGTCCCAAAATTACGTTCCCCCATAGGACTTAGTCTTAATTAACTCTAGCTAGTGAATCCACCTAAGCTCATAAATAAGGTCCTTACCTTGGCAAGTAGGACACTCTCTTTTCGGTGTGAGATTAGTACATGTGCTACTAAGTTGATGTCAACAAATGGAAATGAGCATATAAATCAATAATTTTACTAAGAAATACATATGGAAGTATTTTCAGTTCAAAAACCATGTTTTACGACAAGGAAAGCCTTAACACAAAATGTTCAAGCTAGAAGTTTACTAAGACAAAGTTTTCCAAAACTGTCCCATATAGCCTATCTTTGAAGAAGCATATCACCCTATCTACAAAAAGTTAGAGAACCAATAATATATAAATTGAAGGTCTATGAGTCTAGTTTCCAATGCATTAAACTATTATTCGATACGAAATCGTACTATAAAGATATTCATATTGTATTGGAACTGCACATGTAGCCTATAGGGTGGGCCCCTTAAGTCGGTGGAGATTTTATAAGATATATATTACATTTCATTTTCATTTTGAGTCATTTGTTTTGCCCAATTCAGAATATTAAACACTTCTAAACTATCTTTAAGAGTTCACCTTCAACCAAATATAAAAAACTACAAGATTTCAAGGAGATTCATTGCTAGAAAGCTCATAGAAGTTGTGTTACTTGTTCCCTCCTCTTTTCTTGTGTGTTGAAGGATTCTTCAATGAGAAGGAATCTCTTTTATTTGGTGTCTTGCTACTATTTTGAGATAGTAATATAACTCTTCATATTTAGTTGAGTGAATAAAAGTAATAGTTAAGCTATGTAAGCAAGGACATACAATTGGACGGTCGAAAAATTGTATTTGGATTGTTATATGAAGTTGGGATTTTAAAGGTCTTTTCTTGATGTTGTTGGGGCTGGAATGTTTGGGAATGATTTGTTCAATTTTTGTTGTTGTTAATATTCAACTGGAAGGGAAGCATAAGTGTAGTAGAGTGTTGAGTTTTTAGTTTGGAACCAAATTTTTTGCTCGATAAATTTTGTACTAGACATCTTTCATTCCTCGAATCTATACCCTGGATGTCACTGACACTCGAAAACCATTGATGATCCCCAAGAGAATCCTTATCCTGGTTGACTACTTAGAAGAAGACTAACTCAAGCATTTATAAGCTTAAAACTGAAGAACATTTAAAGTAATGAGCTGAATCTTAAAGTTGTTTGAAAATACCAAGTATAAATAATCAAGTTTTAACAAAACATCTTAAACGAAAACAGAAAGACTTACTAACTCTGTATTTATATGAGGCATCTACTATAAAAATATAGGTGTTGGGATAAGATCCGCAACTAATTTAACCATACTACTGAAGCAATTAGCGAATGGAGTCCTCCCAAAACTAAGGAGTCCTCACCAAAAGCTGATGAGTGGATAATGTGATCTCAACGAAGCACTTGTTGATGATCCTGAATATTTGTATCAATATCATGAAATAGTGAAACATACAATGACGTTAGTAAATGGAATACACGGTATGTAATAAAGCAAAATAAAATAAATAACTAAACATAAGGACTGAAATTAACTCCACTAAAGTTAAGAATGAAGTAAAATCATTTAAAAGTTTACAACACATGACACAATGATTTCAAGATAAGAAACCCTCGACGAGTCTTCTATAGTAACCTACATAACCCAAGAAACTCCTTATATCAGTTAGGGATATGGATCTGGGTCAACTCTGCACTACCTCAATTTTCTATGTATCGACTCGAATACCTTCACCAAACACAATGTGGCCTAAGAACACCATGGATTCAAGAAAAAATTCACACTTAAAAAACTTAGCAAATAACTCCCGGTCCTTGAGATTTTTTAGGACTATTCGTAAATGATCGACATGATTGTTATGACCCTCGAGGTACTTTTAATATTGATGCCTTGTGTTAGTCAATTAAAACATTCCTATAGCGATCTGTCATTAATGACTTGCTCAAACTAAAAGTTTGGTCACATGGTCGTTTATTTGCTTCTATGAGAATTTTTATATTTTCAAGCTTTTGAACCTTGAAGGGGTTGATTTTGATCAAAAGTTTAGGAAGAAGACCCCATAATCCAACTCTTATGGTTCCATCAGCTCTGGAAGGGTCTTTTAAAGCAAGTAGCATGGATGACATGAATCCTGAGGCTTTCAGTGTGAGTTAGTGCTAGAAGGTATTTTAACTTTCAAGTTTTGGCCTAAGTTTGACCCTGGTCAATAGTATTGGTAAACATGCCCGAACGAGAATTCTGTCAGCGTGGTTATCTCGGGAATGTAGAGTTTGTTCTAGAATTACCTTTCATGTGAATTCAGGGCTAGTTTCAAGCATCCATGTTGATTTTGACTTAAAATGAAGGTTAGGTGTGGGACCCACTTTTTTCTAAGATGATCTCGTATGGAAGTTTGACTGCTCCATTGAGTGTGTTTAATAAAAAAAATTAGGGTAGCATATCCCATTTACATGCACGGAGTTCAGAATGAATTTTGAACAACCCATTGGAGATATTGTTGTTGCCAAAAACCAACTGATGTGCATCAGCTAGTGCAGGCCATTGTTGGCCGTCACGTTCATGGGTCATGGGTCACGTTCCCAGATCCCAGGTAGACGAGTGGCAACGATCGTGAAAACCAGTCGCAATTGCAGGGTTCATATTTTCAGGTCGCGTAGTTTCTTCTTGGCCACAATCACGAGGACTTTGCTACATTTACGAGGTCCACATTCACGGGGACCCAACATGTTTGCGCATAACATTCTTGGTCTATCTTTAATAATAAAGACAGACCCGATCAATTTTCATTTCATATTTTCCTTTGGAGATTTCTCCTCAAATATAACTATGATTGAGGTGATTCAAAGTCCTGTGGGTTCGTGGAGTTTGTGGCTACATGGGAGAGTGATCAGAAGTTGTTAAGGTTTCTTCGTTTGAGGTAAGATCACATTTTAGTGGGCTACCACTATTCTTTATTATATTTAATGGAAAATTACTTGCAAGTTGATTGTTTCCTTTGATATGAGCCCCGAATTGTGTCCCATTTTGGAATTCAAGCTCGGGGTAATAATTTGACCTTTAGACGGGGTCATTTACATAAATTCCTATGGGGGTTCCATGATTCTCATTTACTTCAGAACAGGCCCATCTCCATTTTATGTGTTTTGGTGTTTAAATGACTATATTAACAATGTGATTCTATTTTTGATAGCGTGACAAAATTGTTAGGCCATTCAGAAAGGAAAAACTCCAGAGCGGTGATTTGAAGTGCGCACGGTCAGCCTAAAGGTAGGATATGACTTTCCTTCCCCTAGATTGAGCTTGAATGTATGAATTCGTGTTGATTATCATGAATTGGGGCAGGTACCTAAATTTTCTTATTACATTTCTTAGAAACCATGTTTTAGGCTTGATTTGACATTATTTCCAGTGTAGTACTATGCTAGTTCAGGTTTTGTAATTGTCTTCATCTTGTGATTGACTTGTGTGTTGTTGTGGTATAATTGAGCAAGTTTTACCTTATGTAAGCTTAGACGTTATACTTATGACATTTATATTAGGCTTTGATCCTTGTAGACATACGTAGCAAACTTGAGTCTGACAGAATTAGCCTTAGTTTAGGCGTTGCCCCAATTTTGGTGACTTTCTGCCCTCTCCCCCTCTTTTTATGGCTCCATTGTGATATTCAAGGTTTTGCGCTTCACTAACTTATTTGGGATTGGAGTCGGCTCGGTCTTGGAGCACTGTAATGTTTACTTAGGAGTGGACATTGTTCCATGATAGTATTGTGGATTGATAATTTGAGATACTTTTTGCAAAGAATATTTGAAATAATTCTCATGTGTGAATGCACTTTTCCTAAAAAGATATGAAATATGATTTATATCTCACAATTTCTAAAATATGTCAATATCACTCAACTTGACTAATTTGTATGAAAAATAACAATCAAAACTGCTCTAAAGGATGCTTATCTCAACACAAAATGGATCTCATATATGAGCTACTACATTCTATGACACTTGATTGATTTTTAAATAATGTTACAAAATAATCATTAGTACAAAAGATAATCAACAACATTAGTAACTAGTTGTTTTTATGATATTTCCAATTAGTTGACCAAGAAGATGAAGAGCATTGTCAATTCTCATCCTGCTTGATGGCAATATAAAAGATGGAATTATTTTTATTAAATCCAAACATCAGAGCAAAATTTGATATAAAAAATATTTTTAACAGTCAAAAGTGAGTTGAAACATATGTTATAAGGTTTTCTCCAAATATAAATTATAATGAAACTATTAAAAGAATTGAATAATTTTTATACTCAAATGAATACTAAATTTACTTATTCATGTATTGTAAGGACTAAAATTAGAATTTATTAATAAATTTGGAATGGAATTTTTGGAAATAACTATTGGGCAGGTCAACCCAATAATGGTGCTAGTAAGCCCGTTAGCCCATTAGGCTGTCCTCCTCCTTAACCCTAATCCTTATAAATGAATACACCATTAAGGATGTGGAATAAGAGGGAATTTTCCACATTATTTGACCGCTAGGGTTTACACAACAAAAACACTCTTTGCATCACCTAAATGATATATAGTTTGTTTAAACATGGGGATTTTGTGAAGAATTACGACGATCGGTGTTAAAAGTCATGGTTGTTGTAAATCTACTACCTCTATAGAGAAACCTATTAGTCTCCTAACATGTATTTACCAGTTGAAATTCTACAGGAATAAAAAAAATTCCTTGAAACAAAACATGTATTGTGTTTCCAACAAACACCAATGCCAACAAAAGAATCCATTCTACAAACATGTGGGTTCACATTCTAAACAGTTATGTTTCTAGTAAAAGATTCTTTCCTTTATTTTGTTGTTCCAATGATAATCTTTGTGTTTTCTCTAATTCTTTTTGGAGTTTTCTACCCTTTTTTTTTTTTGGCAATTTTTACTTTTTAGAAAGTCTTTGGATGATAAAAAAAAATTGGGTGTTTCTTTTATATTCTTCTAATCTTAATTCTATGAAACTCTATTATTAGAATCATAAAAATATTTCATTTAGTAAATCTTTTAGTGGTCCAAGAAGAATGCTTTTTTTACAAATCAAAAGGCATCATAAGACAATTCTTTCTTGTTTTTTTTGTTTACCTTATACTTTCTTGAATCTACACATATAAATTATTGTTAAGATTGAATTTTCAGTGGCAGAGGGTTTACCTTTATCCTTTAATATGCCTGAGGGAAGGCTATGTTGTAGCAATACTAAATTTTTCCATGTGTGACCTATAGATCAAGGGTTCCAAAGATGAATGTCGGAATGAACTTGATGTGATTTGTGATATGTTGAGCCTGGAATATTTATTTCTATAAATATGTGTTCCTACTTTTACTAATCTGTTTGCTTCATTTAATTCATGTTAAGAAAAACATAGCTCAACAGCCAATCAGAGGCATATAAACACGAGAGAGATATTAAATTATATGCATTTTCTCTCAAATAGTAAAGGTCAGTTATTATGTAAAGGTGAGTTAGATTCTTTCAAAATCAAATTGTGTCATTCATTTTTTCCCTTTTATTCACCTATTATTTTGCACTTAGGTAACAACCCATTCCGATCGTTATGGGTAGACCAGATGGTGATAAAATTGTGTCAAAAAAACTTTTTGGGTAAGACTTAAAAATTCTAGGGTAGGCCAGTTTCACATGGAGTGTGAGTGAGGCGAGGTCTAGGGAAATCTGGGAATGATTTAGGTGATATGTCTAAGATTGGTTTATATTTTCTAGTAGCTAAGACATTTAGAAATTCTTATCAATTCTTTGAATCAAAATTGGATGAGTAAAAATCCTGGAATCGAACTAGGTATGAAAGGGTTAGTATGGGACATCAAGGGTCGCATGTATGTTTCAAAATGGGGGCTTTTTGGATAATTTCTGAGTCTCTAATTTTGTGCAAGCCGATATAGATGGCATCAGACCGCTATATCGGGATATCTGTGCAGGCTCTATAGCAGTTGTGTAGGCATTATGGCAGGGGAAGCCACTATAATGGGTTGGGCTGCTATTGTAGGGTAAATTAGGGTTTTATGCAGAAAAAACCTCTAAACCTCTTATTTTCTGTAACTTCATTCTTGAGTGAAGGGAAGGCGATTAAGGGAAGTTTCCACATGTTCTTAACTAAATTCATTGTTTAAGGTATGCTTATTACTCCCCTATCTTCTAATATGTCCTTAAAATCTAGGGTATTACTCTTGGGAGAGTATTTTGACTTGATTTAATGGTGGGAAAAGATCCAGCTTGGGAAGAATGATCATGAATTTGCATACGGGTTAGGATTTGAGCATAATTCAAGTATTGCTAGGCAGTTATTTATTTATTATGGTTTTTACTTATTTTTTCAGACCAAGAACAAGCCAAGGCATTCTAAAGGGCGAATATTTGGGATCTTTAACGCATTCATGCTTGTTTCGGGGTAGGTAATGGTTGTTTTTTCCAAGTTATGTAATTATGCATGTCTATTATGTTGGGGAAAACATAGGGAAGGAATATGAAATGACATCATGTTGATATCATGGAATAATCTCATTCATTTTACTTGTGTATTCAGCTTGTCCGATTAAATTGGCTATGCCCTCTTCTATGAGTGGTTATTCAGGGGTTCCACAATAGTCTCTAACTCAAGGTAGTCAAAGAGCTTCTTACTCATCAACTAATAGGATCCCACTTGACCACAAATGCTTCAGTTGTGGTGAGCAAGGACATTTTAAAGGGAGTGTCTCACCGACAGATGGTTTCCTAGGCGCAACAACAGGTAAAGTCAATAGTAGCAGCAGGTAGAGATAATAATGTAGAGGACATCCACAGGGTGGGCGAAGAGGCGATCAGGGAGGTCGTGGAGGTTAAGGAAATGGAAATGCAAAAAGAAGAGATGTGCATCCTAGTATGGGGCTTCCCTTAATGATGATATATCTCCGTATTATGCTTTTCTGGGTAGATAAGAGGTTGACAAATCAGATGCTTTGATAACTGGTACTATTCTTTTTTGTGACCAGATAACATCTATTTTGTTTAACATGGGCTCCAATTATTCATATGTATTTGTTAGATTTGCATTTGGACTCTACTTGAGTTGTGGTATTCTTGATGCCCATATTTATGTTTCCACCCTGGTTGGAGAGTTTGTTGTTGTTACCCATGTATATCAGTCTTGATCTTTTATGTTTGTGGGTTTCAGACTTGGGTAGATTTAGTAAACCTGGATATGGTGGATTTTTATGTGATCTTGGGTATGACTTGGTTGTCTGATCACTTTGTTGTGCTCAATTATAATGTTAAGACAATGACTCTAATGATCCCGAGTTGGAAAAAATGAGAGTATGAAGGGGTGTATTATTCTAAGCACTTAAAGATCATATTCAAACTTCTTGATAAAGTTGTTATTTGTCCCAGTACTTCTCCATTGGTACTCCGGTATTGATTGTAAAGAAAAAGGTTGGTAGCTTAAGAATGTTCATAGATTATAGATAGTTGAATAAGGTCACCATCCGGAATAAGTTACCTAGTAGTTTAATTAATTGAACTCTAAATTACCTTAATCTTGATTAGTGATATCTTAATCTTCATTTTTATTTTATGTGGTGAATTGTACTACTAGACATAGTACTATATGGAAAATTTTGTTTTACTGGTGAATTCAATAACCAAGGCATTGAATAATTGTTGTTTGTTTTTTTGTTATTATTGTACTTATGTGTTACCATTTTTCTATACTTTGCCAATTGTTGTTATCATGACCAGGAAAAAGGCTGACTTTGGTTATCACAAAGTTTCAAGGAATGTAAAAAAATTTGGAAATCTTTACAAGTATCATAAGAGAACTAAAGGTTGTCGTGCATCTGAAGTGGATGGGAAAAATTATCGTATTTACAATCAATTGGAAGCGTTGGAAAACATTGCTTCTGAACAAGTGAACATATCAAATTTGCCATCTCATCTGAATATTTCAGCAATGTCGTATTCAAAATAATCCTTCCATTTCCTCTTCTTCTTATCCATTCTTTGTATATTCTCATCGGACGAAGAAGTTGAATACGACATTGCTGAAACATTCTAATGAGATGGAAAATTATACGCGTTCACTTGTTGAGAAGTGATGTTTTCCAACACTTCCAATTGTTTGAAAAACGATAGTTTTTGCCATCTGCTTTAGATGCACGACCATCTTTGGTTCTCTTGTGATACTTGTAAACATTTTCAAATTTCTCTTTACATTTCTTGAAACTCTTGTGACACCCAAGCTTTGCCATTTTCCTTGTCATGATCACAACAGTTTGAAAGCGATTAGAAAGATGGTAATAAACAATTACAATAATAACAAGAAATCAAACTACAATTATTTAATCCCTTGGTAATTGAATTCACCCATAAAATAAATTTTTGCATATTGTACTATATCTAGTTTTACTATTCACCACATAAAATAAACAAAAAGATTAAGATTCACCAAGAAAGATTAAAGTAATTTAGAGTTCAATTAATTTAACTTATTCCGGGTTCAATTAATTAAAATATCTAGTAGTAACCTTTGCTTAACCAGTTGCAGGGTTTTCCTGTATTCTCCAAGACTGATTTGAGATCAGGGTACCACCGATTAAAGATTATTCCTAAGGACATACCTAAGACAACTTTCAGTACCTGTATGGGAATTATGAGTTCTTAATTATCTCTTTAGGGTTGACTAATTATTCAATAGCTTTCATGAGCTTGATGATATGATTTTCCTATACTATTTTGTAAATGTGTTCATTGGAGATATTTTGATCTACTGCAAGAGTAAGGAAGATCATGCAAATACCTTGTATATTATTATGTGTTTTTTTGGGAAAACAAAAGTTTTATTCAAAATTTTCAAATGTGAATTCTAATTGTCTTTGGGTTCCTTCTTAGGGCATGTTGTTGTGGTAAAATGCCTGATGTTGGATCCCGAAACGATTGAGGTGGTGAAATATTGGGTTTGACCTTGTTCTATGATAGAGGTTAGGAGTTGTGCATCTTGCTAGCTACTATCGTAGATTTGTTATGAACTTTACTTCTATTGATATGCATCTGACAAGGCTGACCCAAAAGGAGGTACCCTTCATGTGGTCTGACAAATATGAGGAAAGCTTCCAAAGGCAAATGACTCTGCTGACCCCTACCTCTATTCTAACATTACCAAAAGAAGGTAAGGATTTTATTTTTTAATATGATGCTTCACATTTGGGTTTTGTTTTTTTGTTGATACAGAACATGAATGTCGTAAACTATGCTTCAAGGTAGTTGAAGGTTCGTGAGAGATACTAATGAACTCATGATATGGAGTTGATAGTGTTTTCTCTCAAAGTTTGGTGGCACAATCTTTATGCAGTCAAATTTGGGGTATTCACTGATTTAGAGTTTAAAACAAGTGTTCACTAAGAAATATTTGAATCTGAGACAGAGAATGTGTATGAAATTGTTAAAAGACTATGAAGTTACTGTTTGGTTAAGGCCACTGTTGTGGCACATACATTAAGCAGAACGACAATTAGCATGGCAGTTTTGCTTGCTTGGGGTGTGTAAGTGACCCTTAGTAAGAGAAATACCAGCTCTAGAGGCTAAGTGTATGCAGTTGCATATCTTAATGAAAGGTGGTGTATTATCCAATATAAGTTTAACCCAAATTTTGTAGAAGAGATAAAGACCAAGGAGTTTGAAGATGAGGACTTAAACAAGATCAGAAATAGAATGGTATTTTGGGAGGCCCAACATGCTACTCTAGATGCAGCTGGAGTTCTTAGTTTTAGAGGAAGGATTTGTGTTCCTCAGGTTGATGATTCGATATATTTTGTGTTGGGAAAGTCTCACGGTTAACGGTATTCCATTCTTCCCGGTGTGACCAAGATGTATCGATATTTGATCAGACTTTATTACTCTCGTGGAATGAAGAACGATATTGCTTAGTATGTGTCCAAATGTCAAAAGTTCAGGCAAGTAAAATATGAGAATTAAATATGTGAAGGATTACTTCAAAGGATGCCTATTTTATGAGTGGAAGTGGGAAATAATAGTCATGGATTTCATGGTGGAACTTTTTATGACTTTAGGATAGTATTACAAAAATTGGGTCATCAATGATAGATTAATAGTCTGCCCACCTTCTCCTAGTCAGAGTGGATTATAACTCTCAAAAATTGGTTATGACTTATGTCAAGGAGAGCATAAAGTTGCACGGGGTTCCCCTTTCTATCATTTAGGACTGTGACACTAAATTTACTTTTATGTTTTGGGGTAATTTTCATGAGGCGTTGGGTACTCAACTTACTTTTAGCACAACATTATATTCACAGATGAATGGTTAGTGGAAGAGGTGATTAAGGTATTGAAAAACATTTTGAGAGTGTATGTAACTGACTTTAGGGTAATTATGATGAGTTCTTACCATAATGTGAGTTCTCTTACAATAACAATTATCACTCCAACATTGATATGCCTC
The DNA here is from genome assembly GCF_900185275.1 of Solanum verrucosum. NCBI lineage: Eukaryota > Viridiplantae > Streptophyta > Magnoliopsida > Solanales > Solanaceae > Solanum > Solanum verrucosum. Next base: position 631,125 of record NW_026020257.1, read on the forward strand.
TATTGAGGCACTCTATGGGAAGGGATGCAAATCGCCAATAGGATGGTTTGATGCTGGTGATGTCTTTGGGTGTTGATTTAGTTAAGGAAGCTTAGGAAAGGGTGAGGCCTATTTAGGCTAAGCTAATGGCAGCCCAAAGTAGGTATATAGAGTACGTAGATCGCAAGGTAAGGGACATGACATTTAAGGTTGGTGATCTTGTTTATTGAAGATGTCACCCATCAAAGGACTCATTAGGTATGGTAGAAGGTTAAGCCTAGCCCTCGTTACATTAGTCTATTTGAGATTATTTGTAGTATGGGACCAATGGCGTACATGTTAGCACTGCCATCCTAAATGTCTGAAGTTCATTATATTTTTCATATGTGTATGCTAAAGAAGTATCATCGAGATTGAGACTATATCGGGATGTACGGATGTTTAAGGCAAAGGAGATCAAATCGATGAAGGTCCAATGGAAGTATCATCCAGTTGAGGAAGTTGCCAGGAAAACCCCATTTTAGTATTTGATCACTTAAGGATCTGTGAAGGTTAAATTTGTATCTATTAGAACAACCCACTCATGTCATTATGGGTAGACCAAATGATGAAAGAATTCGCCCATAAAATATTTTGGGTATAAACTTAAATTCTAGGCTAGGCTAGTCTTAGATAGAATTTGAGTGAGGAGCGGTCTAGGATAATTCGGGGATGGGTTGGGTAATATGTCTAATATTTGTTTATGTTTACTAGTATCTAAGTCAATGAGGAACCCATATGGCTTTTCTGAATCGAATTTAGGTGAGTAAAACTCCCCAAATTGAACATGGCGTGAAAGGGTTGGTATAGGACGTCAAGATCAAAGATATGTTGTGAAATGGAGGCTTATGGGAGGTTTTCAAGTTTATGATTTCATGAAAGCCGCTATAGATGACATCATGACACTATATCAGGACATCTATGAAGGCACTATACCGGCGAAAGCTGCTATAGCAACACCATTATAATGGGTTGGGCCTCTATAGTGGGTAAGTTAGGGTTTTATGCAGACAAAGTTCTGAAACCTTTTTTTTCTGCAACATCATTATTTGGAGAAGGGAAGAGGATTTAGAGATGTTTCCATCTATTTTTCCACCAAATTCTTTGGTTAAAGTAAGCTCATTATTCTCCTATCTTGTAATTTGATTCTTAAGCTTTATGATCTAGAATATTACTATTGGGGAGGGTTTTGACTTGATTTAATGAAGGGAAAAGCCCTTGTTTCGGTAGATTGATCATGAATTGTCCTGGGTTAGAATTTGAGTATAATCCATGTATTATTAGGCCATTTCCATTGATTCTGGTATTTATTTATTTTTTATGACCAAGTACTTGACAAGACATTGCAAATGGTGAAAGCTCAGGTTCTTTAGACATTCAGGTTTTTTTCAATGTAGGTGATTGTTGTGAGTTTTCCAAGTTATGTATTTATCCATGTATATTACTTTATCCTATTATTGGTGTAACACATGTTGGTAAAAAAATAGGGAAGGAATATCAAATTGCATCCTATTCATAACTCATGTAACGAACCTGTTTATTTTACTTGTGATTTCAAGTCTGTTTGTTCACTTTGATTGTGATTGTCCATGTTTTTGTTAATGCTTGTAGCATCGGGTACCATGCCGGTATAGGAATACTAACGGTTGGTTTGGGTACCAAGCCTGGTATGAATACTAACACTAGTTAACTTGGGTACCATGCCGGTACACTAACAGTTTGTGTGTGTGTGTTCCGTGAGAGGATCGGGTATGTGAATTTTGTTATCATGTGAGACAAGTTTTATACATTATTTGATTAAGCACATTATTGTTGGGGAATCTGTATTACATTATGCATTCCATCAGAGGACCGGGTATGTGTACTTTTTTTAATCATGTGGGACATGTTTCATGCATTATTTGATATAGGAATTTGTGTTTCAGAATGTGTATTACATTGTGGGTGTGGTATATGTGTTCACCTGTTTTACTATTTTGTAGTTGTTTATTTACATTCATGTTTTGGAACTGGTTGTATGATCCTATAAGTACACTAGGTTGTGTTTTGATTATACACTTATTCTTCTCTTGTTGACAATAGGGTATATTCAGAGAGTTTACACGAGACTAGATTGAGACACGTGACCATTCGAATTCAAGCGTGAGCTACTCATCTGCGTTACCATGGATTCTTCTCTGTTTCTTTGTCGATCTTTTTGGGCAGAGATAATTTAGACTATTAGAATTATGCTTTCTAGTTTTCAAAGTTGCATCCCCATTCTTGACTATTTAGAGTTTTGGCACTATGACTTTTAGGTTCTAGGGATTTCAATTCCATAAATGTTTATCAAACTAATAGAGTTTATGAGAATTGAATCTGTTTTACTTTAAATCTTTCATGCTTGACTATTATATCTTCCTGTTGGGTTGGTACATGGTTCTCCCACTAGGTGGTTTAGTGTGGGTACCACTCACGGTATTCTTAGTCGTGACAACGTCAACCTAGCAAGTGTTACATCTTCAGCAATATGGTTATTTATTTCTCTCGATAAACATGGATTTGAAATCCTTTTATTTATTTTTGCTTTTATATCTTATTTGGATTGAACACAACATCTTTTCAACTGTGGATGGAACACCTTCGTAGTATTACAAGATAATTTTTTGGAAGTGCTCACATCACTCTAAGACACATTCATTGCCCTTGAAGTAGAATTGAATTTATTATGTACACTTAACTTTTGAATTGATGTGATCTTAGATAGTATTTCTGTTGTATGCAAAATATCAATCTTAATGAGGAGTTATGAGACTGCAAGACATTCCTCATAAATTTGTAGAAAAACTAGCAAATCATAAAGCTTATAAAATCCAAGTGGTGCAAAATAAAATGAAAGGTTGACTCAACATGAGATATATGTGGTTGGAAAGACTTTGTGGACCCCTTACCTCAAAGAAGATGTTTTTTTTTTTTATTTACAAACAACAAAAATGGTATGTTTTATGTTTTAGTATTTGATATGATAATATATTTTGAACAAATATGAAGCTTCTTTTTCAAATGAGCTCTGATTATCAAACACTTACACATCAAACCGCAAGTCTCCATTGTACTCAAATTACAAAGTAGTCATTTTCCTCAAGGAGATAATTGTCCACAATTTTTTTTTATAATCATGTAAAGTCTGCATTCTATTTGGACCCATTTGGACCTGTAAGGCTAATAGGATCTGCTAGTTTTTCTCACAAATTGTTGTCAATTTTTTGGGGAATGATACACAATTTCATAATTTATCTTTAAGATTGATGTTTCATGTATAACGTGAATACTAGCTATGATCGCAAAAATCCAAATAGAGGGTTTTTCGGGTAGCATTCTGGTCTATTTTGATTATGTAGTATCCGGTACAGAACGGGATGGTACAATGTTCTGGTACCTGTATACCGACACCAGTTTGTACTGGTTCATCCCAGTTCCGATCCGATCCATTTCGTGAGAGGTTGAATAATCCCAAATTCCCGATATGACCATTGTGGGGCCAAACGCCACTTAGCCCCAACGACTATATTTTAGCTCCCCCTCCCCCCCAACACATCAACCCCCAACCTCACCCACCTCATAACCCTCTAGCTTCCCAAAAGACACCCTTTCACAAAAAAATTTATAAATACCCCCCACCCTTCACATTTTTAATTAAACTACAAACAATTATCAATTTTCTGTCAATCTCTCTCAAAGATTTAATTTTATTATTTTGCAACTGAAGATTTGTATTATATTGGTGTATTTTGGAAGAGCAATCTTATTCAAACTTCAAGTTTTAGCATCAATTTTTCAATTTTTAATTATAATCGTATGTTCTTTTACATGGACATTTCATACATTCTCTCTACTCTCTAACCTTATATTTATTTTCCATATTTATTATTTGTTATCTATTCTTGTTAATTTCATATTTTATTTCAATATTTATATCATGGACTCGTCTAAAAAGTTTGAGGTAAGAAATTTATCCCACAAAAAATAAAGGGTTTTTTACTTAAAAAGATAAATCTTCTTCTAGTTCTTCTAAATATAAATTTCCTCTTGTTAGAATTAATACAGATGAATTTACACATGTGAATAAAACTACTTTCTCATGTCCCGATCCTACAAAATTTAATTCTTCTACTCCTATTATTTATGCTAAGGTTAATAAATGACTTTATGGTAATTGTGAAATGTATTTAGATAAAATAAAATAGAATTTCACGAAGAAGTAGATTTAGATGATACACCAACTTGTCCCAACTCTGATACTATTGAAGCTCCACCTAAGGATGTTCCTCAGGTTGGAGCTAGTCAGCCCCCTATTGCTCCAAATAAGGTGGAATAGTGATTTTTTTTTTAGTATATGTAATATTTGTAAACAAACACAAAAATATACTTTTGGCTGGACTGGAGGTTCATTGGAGGGGGCAAGGTTAAAAAATATTTGAGTCTAAAACATAAAAAGACTAGTTTGTGTATTTAACTTTTGTTGGTATTTGTGAAAGTTATAGTATTGGACAATCGGTTAGAGGGTCAAACATGGTTCAGGGTGAACTAAAGTATTCAAAAATCAAGTAGTCCCCTTACACAATGAACCTCTAATAGGGAAAGTGTTCGTGAAAACTTTAATAAAATTATTGTTGTTTGTGATTTGCCTTTTAGTTTTGGAGAACATCCTGGTCCGAGTTTTATAACATATATTTGGGATACATATAATCCTAGTGTTGAAGATTTTTTCATGAAGTATGATAAAAAGAGATGTTTTTCAATTTTAAGAAAAATATTACCAATTTATTCGCACCTATTTTGAAATGAAGGATTGCAGAGTTGCTATTACCCTTGACATGGAACATAGTCGTGATGTTTTGATGATTTAAGTGTTATTGCACATTATAGTGAATATATTTGGAATGGGCAAAGAAATATTTATCAGTTATAAAATATGTGAACATAAGAAAAATAGTTTTGTTATAGCTACTATTGTATTGGAAATTTTAGAATTTTTTGCTCTTTGTGACAAATTGGTTAGTATTACTTTAGATAATTCTTCTACTAATTTAAATGCTATTAATTTGCTAGAACCGAGACTTTGTTCAATTAGTAAAGATGTTTTTCATGTTAGATGTTTTGTTCATCTATTAAATTTGGTTGTAGGTGATAGTGTGAAATTATTTAATAGTAGTTGTGATAAAGTTGAAAATGCATGTTTTTTCATATGCATATTACTAGTAGAATTAATCAATATAAAGAACTTTGCAATGTGTGTAAGCTTCCATATAGAAAAGTTCCAAAGCATGTAAAAACTAGATGAAATTGATTTTATGATATGGTTGATGTTGCTTATCAATATAGAAAATCTAACACTATGCAATGTAATACTCATAATTCTTCACTTGATTTTAAACATAATGATAGTGACTGAGATGAAGCAAATGAACTTAGAAAACTGTTTAAAGCATTTTCTGATGCTATTAAAGTTTTTTCTAGAATGTATTATCGTACTATTTCTGAAATTTTAACACATGTATGTGAGATTTCAACTATCTTTGTTGAATATAAAATAAATGAATTATTTAAAGAGGCTATTGTAGCTATGATTAAAAAAATTCAAAAAATACATTTTTCTCTCTCCCAAATATATTTAACTGCAATTCTTTCAAACCCTGAATATATAGAACATGGTTCAAAAGCTTTAGTTGAATGCATTTATTATAATTTAGATATTCGTACAGATGAAGTAGCAGATTTTGTAACATGTCAAAATTACATTAAATTACATAATAAGAAAATGTATGACAAATAATGCTCCTTAGATAATGATGAAAATCTTCAAACTTCTAGGCCTCAAATAGATGCCAATGGTATAATGAAACATAAGCTTGGTCTTGATTCTTCTAATAAGTATGAATTTATTAAATAACTTGAATACGATTACGTTGATATTAAGAATCATAAAGGCATACAACAACTATTAAATTGTTACAGGGCTGGTGGCACGCAATTTCCAAAACATAGTAGGATGGTGAATGACATGCTAGCAATTCAAGGATCATTAGTAGCTTTAAGGGAGCTTTCGGCATGACAAGATTTCAAAATTGGGGATCATAGATATTCATTCGTTAGCAGAAGACAGTTTAGAGATATTGGTGTTGTTTAGAGATTGGACCAACGCTGAGTGATGAAATCAAGGACTGCAAAGGTTAAGTTGCCAACATGAAGGTTTCTTAAATTAATTCATTTGATGTGATATTGACGATGCAAGGGAACTTCCAGACTTTCAACAACCTTTACCAAACTTTCAACAAGCTTTACCAAGACCGGATGTTGATAAATGATATCTTTAGTTGAGATAGAACAAAACTTTAAAGGACCATACAACTTGTAGTATTACATTCGAGGTTTCGTTGAAACAGAACCCTTCCTAGAATGTGACTGCGTACATTGGGCACTCTACTAATAAATGTAAATTGTGATACAATTTGAATAAAAAAAATTTATGCCGCGAGACTACACCCTGGACCTAGCCGACACTCGAGAACCATTCCAGGTCCCCAAGCGATCCCTTGTCTTGGCTGACTACTAAATGGAAGACTAACTCAAGCATACACAAGCATAAAAAAATAAAAAATAATTTAAAATAATTTATTATTTAAATCTCAAAGCTATACAAAAATACAGAGTATTAAACATAAAGTGTATGAGTAAAACATCTTAAATTGAATACTACAAGATTGACCAAGATTGTCTATCTATGAAGCCTCTACTGTATAAAGATAGGTGTCGGACAAC